>NC_073626.1:4483250-5123000 GCF_029407905.1 Bubalus kerabau
GGTAAAGAACCCACCTGCCAACGCAGGAGCCACAGGAACGCGGGTTTGATCCCTGGCTCGGGAAGATCCTCTGGAGGAGGAAATGGCAACCCACTCCAGGATTCTTGCCTGGGAAATCCCATGCACAGAGGAGCCTGGTGGGGGTCCATGGGGTCTCAAAGAGTGGGACACGACTGAACAACTGAGCACGCATGCATAGGCTGATATACCTGCTGCCTGGCTGGATTTCCCTGTGTGTTGGGCTTGGGAAAGTCATGTGACATAAGTCCTTGTCTCATCTCCTTAATAAGGGTGTTTGCTAAGGCCTCTTCCAGTTGCAAGTGTTGAACTTGTAAGTCAGACTGTCTGATTCCAAAATCCACCTCCCTATTTGCTAGTTGAATGGGCAAACCAAACTGTCTGAACTTGCTCCTTCATCTGAAACGAAGACAGTGTACTCAGTAATTGGTTTCCTCTCAGAATTCGAGGAAATGTTAAGGCAAGTTCCCTGGCAGTGTCCATATTTTGCTCTGTTTCCCTCTTCCAGAATGAACACGTTTTATTTCACAAGCAGGATAATTGGGAACTTAAAAGATGAGGACTCGAGAGCGAGTGGTCCAAGTCCACAGACAGCCTTGGAAGCAGAGAGGAGAAAATAGCCTTCACCACCAACACGTTTCTTCCAGAAGAGAGTCTTAAGAGCAGAGGATGGGTGGGACTTGCCTGGCGGTCCAGTGGTTAAGACTCTGAGCTTCCCCTGCAGGGGGAACAGGTTTGATCCCTGGTTGGAGAAGTAAGATCCTGCCCTCTACGCAGCGGCCAGAGGAGGAAAATCTAGCTATAAGCAATTTATTGGAAAAAGAGCCGATGAGGGGTTTTATTTCATCTGAAGATAAATTCACACCAATCTGTATGTAGTGAATTTCTGGGGCACGAACCTCAACGATGCGGAGGGCAGGGAGTGTCGGAGGGGTGGGGTGGGGAGCGAGAAGATGCTTAGAAAGGGGAGGGTGGAGGAGCCCGGCGGCCAAACTTCTGACTTGGCAGTTCTGCGGGGCAGGCTCCGCCGGGGCTTAAAATGGTGGGAGGAGTTGGCGTCATCCTTTTAGGAAACCGCTCCCGGCTTTGGGGCCTGGGATCTGGGCGTGCTGCTTGGGGGCTCAGGCAGAGCTGGTTTGGGGAGCTGGCACCCACACCTAGCACCCGAGCCAGAGAAGCTGGCCTTCCCAGTCAGATGAAGGGGTGAGCGCTCCCCCCAGGAAGTGGGCCGGGCCGAGGCCGCCCCTCCCCCGGGGGGACCCGAGCACCCCCGGGCAAGCTGGCCACGTAGGCTTAGGATTCTCCAGGAGATCCATGGGTTGGTTTGCAGAGTGGTTGCTTTCTGGTTTTGCTCTCTGGCTGGCTTTTGTCGGGTGGATTGATTCGTTTCAGGCACAAGGCAGCCTACGGAGCACCTGGTTACCCAGCTTGTTATTGTTATTGTTGAGTCCCTAAGTCGTGCCCAACTCTTTGTGACCCCGTGGACTGCAGCCCCCCAGACTCCTCTGTCCTTGGGACTTCCCAGGCAAGAATCCTGGAGTGGGTTGCCATTTCCTCCTCCAGGGGATCTTCCCGATCAGGGCATGTAACCCAAGTCTCCTGCATTGCAGGTGGATTCTTTACCACTGAGCCACCAGGGAAGCCCTAGTTACCCAGCTTAGTGGAAAGCAAAAAGCGGGGCCCTTGCTTTCCCTGGAAGCCCCCCTCTGTTAGGACCTTCCCCGCCCCTCCTGTAGGAACTTCACTGCTTCTTCCCCAGTTTCTGAACAAGTCTGCTTTGGGTTTGCTGGCTTTTAGGCTGCGCCTGCCAGCCTAAAGAAAGCGGCCTCAACAGAAAAGCAGTGAGCAGCCCTGGCCCTTAGCTGGATCCACTCTCCCAGCATCTCTGAATACCCTTGATCTTGGGGCGTGGCTTTGAGGCCCCAGGATGGTGCAGAGAGGGCTGGAGTCTGGGCCTGGGGCACAGAGAATGCGTTTTCTGGGGGCAGCTCGCCAGAATGAGGCAGTTTCTCAGGGTGTCAGGAGAAGTAAATCTGGCTCTCTTGACTTATCAGGAGTCCCTGGAATAAAAGGGGAAAAAAAACCCTTCAAAGATCTTAATGATGGGAAAACATTTCTGTGACAAAGAAAGGGCAAGGCCCTACGAGAAGGCAAATGCAGAAAAGATCCCTGAACCGTTGCATTTGGAGTTTGAAATTTGAGCTGTTTCTGTCTTCAAGCCTCAGGGAGGCCCCGCCCAACCTCAGCAGGTGCTCCTGGTCCACCTGCCTCAGGCTGGGCTCCTGCCAGCCAGTATCAGCCCCCTGGCAGGCGCAGGAATCTGTTCTCCAGACCATGTGGATTGAGGGGAGAGCAATCCGAGGAAGCAAATTAGGGGTGCTTTGGATGCAGCTGTTGAAGGCTGGGTATGTGTCGGGGGGCTGTCCATGCCTTAAGGCAGTGTGAGCCCCGCCGGCACGTGATGGAAACCCAGGTGTCCCCAGAAAATAAAGGACAATGAAGGAGGTCACCCAGGCTTCCCAGGTGGCGCCAGTGGTAAAGAACCTGCCTGCCAATGCAGGAGATATAAAAGATGTGGGAAGATCCTCTGAAGCAGAAAATGGCAACCCACTCCAGGATTCTCGGCTAGAGAATCCCATGGACAGAGGAGCCTGGTAGGCTACAGTCCATGGCATTGCACAGAGTCAGATATAACTGAGTGACTGACACGCCTGAGATCCCGGTGCTGCCATTACCCGCATCTTTTCAGGATCCTGGGCTAGAAGTCAAGCTGTGCTCAGCTTCCCTCATTGGTGACATTCAGCCCTTTCACGTCAGCCAAGTTGCTTACCATGGGTCCACCTTTTCCAGCTTCCAGAGTTTTATTTTGTCTCCTCTCTCATTCTCCCTGGTCCAGCGCCGGTTTTATTTCTTTGGTTTTTAGCATTTCAGGAGGAATGAAATGAGCTAAGTGTGCTCATCATGGGTCTTTATTCAGAACCGCATCTCAGACTCTAACAGACCTGTCTGCTTAAGGAAGGATACACAAACACCGCAGAGACGGCCTGGACATCTCTGACTTTGTTGGTGTGAGCTCCTAAGAGAAAACGAAACAAAACATGTTACATTTGGATGAATGTGTAATTCTTTTATTGCTGTGTTATTCTAAGAGTCTTTTCAAAGCCTGCCAAGGCAAGTCAAGGAGAGGCAGAAATAACATGGACAGATCTCAGGTCTCTCTCTCTCTTATTGATAAAGCTTTAAAGATCATACATATCTTCACTTACGATAACAAAGACAGAAACACGAGAAGACAGGCTTACTTGGTGGGCAGAGGACTGGCAGAATTTTATTATTCACATTGTTTAGAATTGCCAGCACATGGTGATAATAAAAAGCAGTTTTTGTTGTTTGGTTGATCAATCACATCCGACTCTTTGCAGCCCTTTGGACTGTAGCCTGCCAGGCTTCTCTGTCCATGGGATTTCCTAGGCAAGAATACTGGAATGGGTTGCCATTCCCATGACTGCAGCCTGCCAGGCTCCTCCATCCATAGAATTCTCCAGACAAGAATAGTGGTGTGGGTTGCCATTTCCTTCTCCCAGGGATCTTTCTGAGCCAGGGATTGAACCTGTGTCTCTTGCATCTCCTGTGTTGACAGGCTGATTCTTTACCAGAGAAGCGCCAATAAAAAGCAGAGGGAGTTTTAATTGGCTTACTGCTGTCTTTAAAATCATTGCAGACAGAGCTGTCTCTTACTGTCTGCACCTGAGCTGAAGTCTCCCTCTCCTAAGACAGTGCTGATTGGAGGTTCTGGTTGAGGATCCTGGAAAAAGAAACCTGTTGTGATGATGTGGAGATATCAGACTTCAGGCAGAAAATGGCAAGTTTCCAGGCTTTCAGAAATTTTAAAACTTCAGAAACTGTAAAAATTATTGGTGGTTCTTTATGTTATTTCCGGAGAAGGCAATGGCACCCCACTCCAGTACTCTCGCCTAGAAAATCGCATGGATGGAGGAGCCTGGTAGGCTGCAGTCCATGGGGCCGCTAGAGTCGGACACGACTGAGCAACTTCACTTTCACTTTTCACTTCCATGCATTGGAGAAGGAAATGGCAACCAACCCACTCCAGTGTTCTTGCCTGGAGAATCCCAGGGATGGCGGAGCCTGGTGGGCTGCCATCTATGGGGTCGCACGGAGTCGGACACGACTGAAGCGACTTAGCAGCACCAGTAGCAGCATGTTATTTCATCTCCGTAAAATCCTGCAGGTGGAAAGAATGTGTTTCCTCGTGTTCCCCTTCCTTTAGTCCTGCGTTTGATGCCTACGTATTGAGACCCGATTGTATGCAAGCTATGTGCTGAGACTTGAGGGGGGCAAAGCTATTTGAGACTTGCCTCAGGGCCTAGCTGGAGAGAGGGGCATCTTTTTAAAAAATGCACTGGAGACACAATGTGGCACATGAAGGTTTTCTCCACTACAAGGTTTAGAAGAGACCCAGGGAAGAACGGTATTGATTTCGCCTGGGGGCGCAGGTTGCCTTCAGCTGGAGAGGGCATTGAGAGACGGGTTGTCCCTGTGGGAAAAGAGATCATTCAGGACGGCTACTCAGGACAAGTGTCAGGGCCGAGGTGTGTCAAAAGAATTTAAAGTGGATTTTTAAGGCAAGTGATTTTCAAAATCAGGCCCAGCGCAGGGGACTACTCTCTTACTACTGGCTGGAAATCCCAACACGGCCTTTCTTAGATCCTCTGAATCTCCCATTTTTTTTTAAAAAAAGCTCTCAGGTCCATTGACGTACATACACTACCAGGTGTAAAATAGATGGCTAGTGGGGAGCTGCTGTATAGCACAGGGAGCTGAGCTCGGGGCTCTGGGACGACGTAGCGGGCTGGGAGGGGGGAGGAGAGGAGATGTATACACATACACAGAGCCGATTCACATTGTCGTTCAGCAGAAACAGTTAAACTCTAAAGCAGTTATGCTCCAATTAAAATATAAATAAAATTTTAAAATGCTCTCAGGTCTATTAACCAGGTTTAGAAATCACTGGTTTAGGCAGTACAGTCCCACCGAAGGAATTTATGTGGTCAAAGAACATAATCATATTGTCATCTGAGAAATATCCCTTTGACCAACATGTGGAATTTGGACTGGGCAGACCAGGCAAAGGAGCCACTCTGGAGACAAAGGAGCTGTTTTGGAGGCTGACGAGGAAGTGGGCCCTGTGGAGGCAGTGGGGCTTAGTGCAGAGGGTCCTGCTTGACAGCACGTGGAGATGCAGCTGTAGAGACGGGCGGGGGTGGAGCATCTCGCTGACTCCCAGGACTCCGGCCCTGGTGGCAGGTAGCAGGGGAGACAGCAGTTCAAGCCATCAAGATGGAAAAGGAGGGTGGGATCAGGCTTGGGGAGAGAGAATGAGATGCTTTGGGGGATTAATGAGTTTGCAAGTATGTGAAGAGATGTGAAGATCCGAGAGTTGCCACTTGGGGATGGGGGCAGGTGGGGGGTTTGACGTTATAGGAAAAACTGGGGTGCCTGACAGAGCGTGAGGAGTCGAGACCGGAAGAGAAACTGCCTTCAACCTTGAAGGCGGGTAGGACAGTGCGCCGGCCTGCAGGAGCAGTCAGCAGGGCTGGCGGAAGACTCCAGCTGCCTCAGCCAGACAGACAACAGTGAGTGAGTGCTAGAGGTTCAGTCACGTCTGACTCCATGGGCTGTAGCCCGCCAGGCTCCTCCGTCCATGGCAAATACTAGAGTGGGTTGCCATGCCCTCCTCCAGGGATTGAAACCGGGTTTCCTGCATTGCAGGCAGATTCTTTACCAACTGAGCCACCAGAGAAGTAAAGAAATAGAGGGCAGCCTGAAAGAAGGGGGTGGTCTTCCCCGGGGCCGCCTCCCACTGCAGGCATGTCCAGAGGAGAAGGGTGGGGAGCAGAGCTTTGGATCTGCCTTAATTATTTTTAATCTCCTTGCACATTCAGTTAGGACTTAGCAGCCTTTTCTCCCAGAGACAAAAGCTGGCGAGTGATTGGGGCCTGGGTGGAGCGTCCCCAGCCCTTTGCTGAGTGAGAAGCTGCTCCAAGGCTTCGGTGTCGGGCTTTGAAGGAGCTGGGCTCTCCAGCTTCTGGGAAGAGGCCAGCCCTGAGCTGGGCAAGGCTGGGTACATGTCTTGTGATTCTGGCAGCACCGCCCAGTGCTCAGAAATCACTGCGCATGCACGCATGCGCAGTCGCCTGAGTCATGTCCTACTCTGCAACCCCCATGGACGGTAGCCCACCAGGCGCCTCTGTCCATGGGGATTCTCCAGGCAAGAATATTGCTGTGGGTTGCTATGCCTTCCTCCAGGGAATCTCCCCAACCCAGGGATCAAACCAGTGTCTCTTACGTCTCCTGCATTGGCAGGTGGGTCTTTTACCACTTGTAGCCACCTGGGAAGCCTCCAGAAATCACTCTAGACACTGCAAAAGAGAGAAATGACATTTAAAAGGGGAACATACATTTTTTTACCCTTATCCTGTGCTCTCTGCTTTTTGTGTTTTCAGTTTAAATGAGACTTTATGGTTATCAAAGGAGGGTAATCAAGGCTCCCTTTTATGAGATAAAATAAATTTTATTTTATGAACTTTTTTTCCCAACCACCAGTATATGGTGGGTTTTATTCTTAATCAGATATCAGGTTGGCCAACGAGTTCATTTGGGTTTTTCTGTACGTATGTATGGAAAAACCCAAACAAACTTGTTGGCCAACCCAATATGTGTATTTCTATTGAAGTATACTTGCTGTGCAATATTATGTAAGTTACATGTGTACACTATAGTGATTCACAATTTTTTTAGTGATTCACAGTTGTAATAGGCCAATCTGTGGCTCAGATGGTAAAGAGTCTGCTCGCAATGAGGGAGACCTGGGTTCGATCCCTGGGTCAGGAAGGTCCCCAGGGAGAGGAAATGGCAACCCACTCCGGTATTCTTGCCTGGGGAACCCCACAGACAGAGGAGCCTGGTGGGCTGCAGTTCATGGGGTCGCAAAGAGTCTGGTGCAACCGAAACACTGACACTTTCACCTTTTTTAACCTCATTTATAGTTATTATAGGACTTCCCTTGTGGCTCAGATGGTAAAGCGTCTGCCTACAATGCGGGAGACCTGGGTTCGATCCCTGGGTCGGGAAGATCCTCTGGAGAACCCTCTCCAGTACTCTTGCCTGGAAAATCCCATGGATGAAAGAGCCTGATAGGCTACAGTCCATGGGGTCGCAAAGAGTTGGACACAACTGAGCAACTTCACTTCACTTCACTTCATAGTTATTATAAAATATTGGCTATGTGGCTTCCCTGGTGGCTCAGAGATATAGAATCCACCTTCCAATGCAGGAGATATAAGTTCAATCCCTGATTCAAGAAAATCCCCTGGAAGAGGAAATGGCAACCCACTCCGGTATTATTGCCTGGAAAATCCCATGGACAGTGGAGACTGGCAGGCTACATGGGGTCACAAAAGAGCTGGACACGTAGCGACTAAACAACAGCAATATTCCCCGTATTGTATAACGTGTCCCTGTAGCTTGTTTTGGATGTAGTGGTCTGTCCCTCTCAATCCGCTAGCCCTGCTTTTCTCCTCCCCTTCCCTCTCCCCAGCAGTAACCATAGCTCGTTCTCTAGGTCAGTGAGCCTGCTAAAGATTTAGTGGTTTTGATCAGAAGAATTCAGGCCTCATTAGGGACACAGATGAATGAATCTATTCAGCATTCCCTGAGAAATAGGGAAAAGCAATCCTCTGTGCTTTATGGAGCTATTTTTTGGGTGGAGTTTGGATAGATAAGCAGAAGCTAGGAGGACACGGGCTTCCCTGGTAGCTCAGCTGGTAAAGCATCTGGCTGCAACGAGAAGACCCCAGTTCGATTTCTGGGTCGGGAAGATCCCCTGGAGAAGGGGTAGGCTACCCAGTCCAGTATTCATAGGCTTCTCTGGTGGCTCAACTGGTAAAGAATCCACCTGTAATGTGGGAGACCTGGGTTCAATCCCTGGGTCCAGAAGAGCCCCTGGAGGAGGGCATGGCAGTTCACTCCAGTATCTTTGCCAGGAAATCGCATGGACAGAGGAGCCTGGAGGGCTACAGTCCATGGGGTCACCAAAGAGTCGGACCCAACTGAGCACACAGCAGAGGCCGACATGCATTCATTTACTCATTCAGCAGGTATTTATTGGCTGCCTACTCTGTACAAAACAGCGTGTATGGAACTCCACCCTGCCCAAAGGGACCCGGAGAGCTGGGGAGGCAAGATGAGACACGCACACCAAGTTTAAAAACGCTGCCCAGAACAAGGCTTAGGCCGCGGCTCCCCAGATGAAAGGCAGGAAGCAGGAGCTTCCGTCCTCAGGTCTGGTCTGCGGAGGCTGGGAGAGGAGGCAGCCTCGCAGGGCGCTGGCCGGCTGCTCCTGAGCTTGCCACAAGCCAGGTGTCTGCCTCCTCTGCTCTAGGATGGGGGGGACCGCATCTCCCTGACAGTTGCTGATGGCAAGCAGTTCGGTGTGCCTAATTTTTTTCTTCCATGTCCCCTCCACCCCAGTGATTTCTGCCCTCCAGGAGCCCTGCTCCCCACAATACCCCTCCACGTGCTGCATCTTTACCCCATCCTTACTGGCTGTGTCGCCCCACGAGGACGTGGTGGGGACTTTGTAAATATTTGTCGAACAGGGAAATAAAGAGCATCATGGTCAGAGAGCAGAGTGTGGTCTGAGCGGGGGCTGGGAAGAGCCTGGGATGCTCAGAGGAGAGGGAGTCAGCCTTCTAGGCTAGGGTCGGGGTGTGAGTGGAGAACAGTGAAGGCAGACGGGGCGCCAGTCGGGGCACGTTGGATTCAAGACGTTGTCCTGCTGGTCCCAGGAACACGTGAGAGCTGCGGATGACTGACGGGGAGGGCTGAGACCAAGCTGGGGCTCTGTGCAGGGTGGACCACCCGGGGCACCGGGAGCAGTGAGCACTGTGGTGGGAGGCCGGAGAGGCAGGGTGCTGGCCGATCCCAGCAGACAGGGATACAGAGGCGATGATACACAGTTGAAAGAGGTATGTTTCTGTGTTCCCATAAAGAGCACGTTAACCACTGAAAGGACAATGACAAAATTTAAAAGTCCAGCATGTTTTATTCAGGCTGTACCAGCATGACCTGAAAGCCTGACCTTTGGCCCCCAAGGACCCCTCTCTGGTCAACCAGGCCTGCCCTCCTAGGAAATCTCTCCAGAGGCCGGATGGACGAGATGGCATCAGACTCAGAAGCGCCTGAGCCCTTATCTTTGGTGTTTACTCTGACTCCCAGGGAAGACTCCAGGCACAGAGGTCGCTCTGAAGGGAGCCTGTGTGTGTGTGTGTGTGTGTGTGAGTGTGTGTGTGTGTGTGTGTGAGTGTAAGTGAGTGTGAGACAGAGACTGCCCTCCTGCTTCTCCAGATCTTATCTGCAGCTGCCCACAGTCTAGTTGCTGCTGATCCTAATCTCCATTAAGAGAATCTCCAGAGCCCAGTGAACCTGGGCTGGAACAGACCACAGCTTCAGTCTCATAAGAGCCACGGAGCAGGCGGGTTTCAACAAACCTCTGGGCCTGCAGGTAGAGTGAATGGTAAATGTGACTATTCAAAGACGGCTCCCGGGTGCCAGCTTTTAATATTCTTTTTTCCAGGATGTATTAATTTGGAAATAATGATTATATATGTTGGCAAACAGAAGCAGAATGAAAAAATGCCCGTAAAGGAAAAAAAGATTAGAGACTCCCCTGGTGGTCCAGTGACTAAGACTCTGAGCTCCTGATGCAGGAGTGCTGGGTTTGATCCCTGGTTAGGGAACTGGATCCCACATGCTGCAACTAAGACCTAGCATAGCCAAATACATAAGTAAATATTTGTTAATAGAGGAAGAAAATTTAGTTATTTTGTTGGGGATGGGGGAGATGGGGAGGGACTGGGAATTTGGAGAGATAAAGGGTGGCAGAAGACAGAGAAGGAAGGAAAGGGTAAAAGAAACACGGCAGGTGGGTGACAATGTGTGGTACAGAAAAGGAAAGATTTGACTTCAGTGAAATTTTGACCTTTTCACAGTTGCACTAGAATTTATTTTAAATGTGTATTAAATGTGTACAGAAAACATTGACTTTGTAGCTGGACACGCTGCCCAGTTTTCATATGGAGTATTAGGCAACTTGGACTCAGTGTGAGCCAGAATTGTGCATTTCTACAGTGTTATTCCGGAGAAGGCAATGGCACCCCACTCCAGTACTCTTGCCTGGAAAATCCATGGACAGAGGAGCCTGGTGGGCTGCAGTCCTTGGGGTCGCTAAGAGTCGGACACGACTGAGCGACTTCACTTTCACTTTTCTCTTTCATGCATTGGAGAAGTTTGAAATGGCAACCCACTCCAGTATTCTTGCCTGGAGAATCCCAGGGACAGCGGAGCCTGGTGGGCTGCGTCTATGGGGTCGCACAGAGTAGGACACGACTGAAGCAACTTAGCATAACAGTGTTATTCATGACACGAGATGGTTGGATGACATCACCAACTCAATGGACATGAATCTGAGCAAACTCTGGGAGATGGCGAAAGCTGGCGTGCTGCAGTCCAAGGGGTTGGTAAGGAGTCAGACATGACTGAACGACTGAACAGCATTCATGACATCCCCAAAGTGGAAAAACCCAGCTGTCCATCATCAGGGAAACAAAACAAGTATATCCATAGCATGGAATATTTTTCAGCAATAAAAGGAAATGAAATTCTGACAAGTGCTACCACATGGATGAGCCTGGATGTTTTGCTGAGTGAAAGAAGCACGTGTTGTATGATCCCATTTACGCAAAATGTCCAGAGTTGACAGATCCATAGAGACAGAAAGCAGGTTAATGGTTACCAAGGACTCAGGGGAAGGGACCCGGGAGTGACTGCTGACAGATAAGGGGTTTCCCTTTGGATGAAAATATTCCAGAATCAGACAGTGGTGATGGTTACACAACTCTCCCTCTATACTACGCATCCCTGAATTGTACACTTTAAAATGGTGAATTTTATGACATGTGAATTACAGCTCAACTAAGAAGACAACAGAATTTTGCAATTCTGCAACTTCCTTCTCTGTTTTGGCCCTACTTTTTGTTTTGTTGCTATGTAAATCTTTCCCCCCTGGAAACAGTATCAGTCACATGTTTCAAAATTCAAAAGACATTAAAGAACATCTTACTCCCCTTCAATCCACCCCCAGCTACTCAGTTCCCCTCTCCAAAAGTAAACTTAAAAAGCATTTACTGCCAGGAATTCTCTGGCAGTCCAGCGGTCAGGAGGATTCCATGCTTCCAATGCAGGGGGCATGAGTGTGATCCCTGGTCGAGGAACTAAGATCCTACATGCCAAGGTGCAACCAAAAATTAATAAATAAATGAATAAAGTGGCAACGTTTTTTTTTTTAAAGGGCAGGATTACCAGTTTCTTGTGTGACTTTGGCAGGTTTTACATACAGAGGCAAATATATATGTAAACCTTGCCCCTCCCCACTTTAAACAAAGTGATATTCTGTGGTTCTGTGCCTGGCTTCTTTCGCTAGACAGTGCATCTGGTTGAACTCTTTCCCACCTCAGGGGGAAATAGCTGAGCTCCTTCTGAACTGCCAGAGGTGCCTGGGCACCGTCAAGGAAGATAGGCAGTGGGGAGGAGCAGCAGGCAGGGCTCAAGCAGAGACGGGGAAATGAAACGTTACCAAACGCCGATGGAGGGCTGGTCAGTGGAAACGCTGTCAGGCCCGCTGTGTCCACAGCTGGCATTTCTCAGTGAGGCTTCTCCCCTCCCCCAGAGCCTGGGGGTCGCAGGCCCTGTTCTTCTTGGTGACGACGCTTAGAAGGAACGGCTTTTAGGTCTTTGAGAAAATTTGCCCTGGGTTATAATAGAAACACCTGCATCTCAGAAGGACAGGGGAAAGATTTACAATTGTAAGCTTTTCTGTTTTGTTTTGATGTTTTCAGTAAATTCTCTAAGAAAGGGAGGTCCTGAGCCTATCAATAAGGGGTTGGCTGGGTAAATGGTAAATTTCTTTGGGCAGCTTTGAGCTTTTCTAGAGAACAGCACAGGGGTGGGTGGGGGCGGTGGAGTCTTTCCAGGGATGGGGCCTGAGGCTGCCATAGCCTGCTAGAGTCTGGGCAGGTCACTGAGCGAGGGGGTTGAGTGCAGTCTTTCCCGCCGAGAGTTCTTGCAGTTCCCACGTCAGCGGCGTTAGGACCGTCACACTGCTGTGCAACCACCACCACCGCCTCCAAAGCTTTCTCATCTTCCCAAATGAACCTCTGTCCCCATCAAACACTAAATTCCCATTCCTTCCTCTCCACCGTCTCTGACAGCCACCCTTCAGCATTTTGTCTCTATGAATTTGACCACTCTAGACGCCTCCTTTACGTGGAATCATATAGGATTTGTCCTTTTGTAACTCGTGTGTTTCACTTGGCATAATTGCCTCCAGATTCATCCATTTTGTAGAATATGGCAGGTTTTCATTTCATTTTTCTATTTTTTTTTGGCTGTGCCGTGTGGCATGCTGGATCTTAGTTCCCTGACCAGGGATCAAACCTGAGCCCCCTGCACTGGAAGCATGGAAACCTAACCACGGGACCGCCAGGAAGTCCCAAGCTTCCTCTCTTAAGCCTGGCTAATTCTGCATTGTGAGTATAGACTACATTCTGTCATCCAGCCATCCACTGATGAAGCCTTGGCTTACTTCCACCTTCTGGCTTTTGTGAATAGTGCTGCTGTGCACATAGGTTTGAGACCTTGATTTCAATTGGTTTGTTTGTTTATTTTGCATTTTCAGGGCTGGGCACTTGTTAGCTCCTCAATACATACTTGCTTAAAATCTTTTTTGAGGGCGTTCTCTGGCGGTCCAGTGGTTAGGGCTCTGCAGTCCCCTCGAGGGCTCTGGGTTCAATCCCTGATCCCTGGTTGAGGAACTAAGATCCTACAAGCCATGCAGTTCAGCCAAAAAAAAAATCTCTTCCTGTTGGGATGAAATGATTCAGAGTGTGAGGGCTGTGAGAGTGCCCCCGCTGGCCCCCGATTCTATTTTAGTTTGCTTTCCTTTTATCAACTTAATTTTCACATAAAAAAGGTAGAATGAATAATGGTCAATTTGGTTACCTCTGACTGTGGGCTAAACAGCGCCGGGGAAGAAGCAGCGACCCCCCTGCCCCACCCCCCCCCCACCAAGACCCTGGCCATCTAAGACCTCCCTGGCCTGCAAGAGTTCCGAAAACTCCCTGGAGCAAGCCGCTGAGTAGCTTCAGGCAATCTGACAAAGGGGTGGGGGCGGGGTGCAGGAGGGTGCAGGAGGGTGGGGGAGGGTGGGGGAGGGGGGAGGGTGCGGGGGTGGGCGGGGCGATATGGGGAGGGTGTCGGGAATCAGGCACAGATGCCACGAGGCTCCAGACTCCGGGACTGAGATCAGGCACAAGGTTTTTCATTAGAAGAACCAGTGAGAGTGGGCAGGACTCAGCGAGAGGAGCCAGACTGAGGCTAGAGCCGTGAGTCGGGGGTTGGGCCCAAGGGGAGCAGACCTAAGAGCCCATTTACTGGGTCCAGGGGATCAGGTTTGAGTGAAATCAGCCAGCGAGCCTGACTGCTCGGGTTTGAGCAGGTGGGCTTAGAGCCAGAGTTAGGTGTGAACAGCCTCCACGTTATGATTTTAGGGCAACAGGAACCAGAGACAGGCAGGCCACTGCAGCGAGTGTGATAAATTCCAAAAATCATGTTTCATGGGATTAAAACACAAAAAAGCACAGACCATACAGGAAAGAGTTAAAAAAAAAATGAATGAGTTAAAACTTAAAAAAAAAAAAGAAGTAACTTACCTGGCGGTACAGTGGTTAAGACTCTGCACTTCAATGAGGAGTTCCATCCCTGGTCAGGGAACTAAGATCCTAAATACCATTCAGTGAGGCAAAAAAAAAAAAAAAAAAAAGCTAGAAGACAGCTTAAACAAAGCAGGGACTCAAACAGATATCTGTGCAGCATGTTCACAGAGGATTATTCATATTAGGCAGAAGCTGGGGACACCCCAGGTGTCCAGGGACAGGAAAATGGGTAAAGAAAACATGCTGTGTGCACCCAGTGAATATAATAGTCTCAGCCTCGAAAAGGGAGGAACGGAGAGTTATTGTTTAATGGATATACAGAGCTTCAGTTCTGCAAAATGAGAAGAGTTCTGGGATGGATGTATAATAGTTACACAACAATGGGAGTCTTACTTTCCTTCTAGTGTACACTTACAAATGATTAGAATAGTAAATTCTCTATTATATGTATTTTACCACAATTTGAAAAACAGGAAGGAAGGAAATGTTGACATATGCCTCAACACAGGTGAACCTTAAAGACTTTATGCGGAATGAAATATGCCAGTCACAGAAGGACAAATGCTGTTTGATTCTACTTATGTGAGGTCCCAGAGTAACCAAATTCGTGGAGACAGAAAAATAGATCAGTGCTTGCTGGGGACTGGGGGAGGGAGGAGGGGGGAGGGAGGAAGGGGACTTTGTGTTCCCGAGTGCAGGGCTTCAGTTTTGGAAGATGCAAAGCATCTAGGAATGGATAGTTCTGAGAGTTGATAGTTGCATAACACTGAATATACTGATGCCATTGAAACCTACACTAAAAAATGGCTAAAGGGGTCAATTTTATGTATGTATATTTACTACAATGAAAAAAAGAAGGATAAGCTTTCCTTTCCAAAAGGGAAAAGATAAGCTGCAGACCAGGAGAAGAGATTGGTTACGTTTTTCTTTTTTTAGTTAAAATATGTATTCTTTATTTATTTGTCTTGGCTGGGCCAGGTCTTAGTTGTGGCGCTTGCGATCTGATCTTCCTGTTGCTGGGACACGTGGAATGTGGTTCCCGGCCTGGGATGGAACCGGGGCCCCCTGCGTTGGGAGTGCAGAGTCTTGGTCACTGGACCAATAGGGGAGTCCCTGGGTTAAGTTTTTATATCTGTGTTCGTTTAGCATCCTGACTGGAAACATGAGGTTTCTGGATCAGAGAAGAGACAGATGATCTGTTGACATTGTCAGTCTTACTGCCAACTCCCAGCAGGCCACACGCCAAGGGCAGATGGGCCTGGGAGGGGCCGGTACCACCGGGAGGAGCTGGAGACCCAGGGCCCTCAGAGCTGGAGATGCTCACCACCGGTCCCTCCCTCCTAGGACAGAGGACAGAGGGAGAGACCTTTGCTCTCTGACCTAAAGCATTCCACTCTAGGGAGAGGAGAGGACGCTCTTTGGGATTTTACAACCGCTTGGAATGTAAACAAATGGCTCTGGGCTTATCACCTTTAGAAAATGAAGAGAAAATGAGTCTGGGGAGAAGGGAGCCTTTTCTACCCTCATAACATGTTGCTCAGAAAGGTCCATACACTGCAGCAGGGAACCCTGAGAAATCCAGGGAGCACTGTCTTCCGACAATATCGGCAGTATATAGAGTCAAAGAGGATCCCTGTGCAGAATATTGAGGGGCTTCCCAGGGGGCTCAGTGGTAAATAACCCGCCTGTCAATGCAGGAGACAAGGGTTCGAACCCTGGGCCAGGAAGATCCCCTGGAGAAGGAAATGGCAACTTACTCCAGTATTCTTGCCTAGGAAATCCCATGGAGAGAGGAACCTGGTGGGCTACAGTCTACGGGGTCACAAAAGAGTTGGCCACAACCCAGCAACTGCACACACATACACACAGGTGGACCATTGAAGTAAGTCCTGCAAGAAAACAAGGAGAAGGGGAGCAATCCTATTTAAAAATGGATAAAAGAATGTAAATATGCAGCTCCAAGAAGAAGAATCCCAACTAGCCAATAAGCTTATGAAGACTTTGTCTGTATTACTAGCAATCAGGAAAATGCAAATTAAAATGGTCATCAACCACATGTTTATATCTTCCCCCAAATTAAAGAAAAACACAAGTAAAATGTTGTGTGGTCAAGTTGTAGGAATCTGTGAAAAGAATGAAAATGTGGTTCCACTCATATGAAAGGTCCAGACCAGGCAAATCTACAGGCACGGAAAGCAGGTCAGTGGTTGCCTAGGCCTGGGGAGATGGGGAGGAGGGAGGTACGGGGGACAGCTAAAAGTAACCGGATTTCTTTCAGGGGTAATGAAAATATTTCACAGGTGTTTTTAATTGTTGTTGCTGTTGTTTGGCTGTGCTATGAGGCTTGTGGGATCTTAGTTCCCTGACCAGGGATTGAACCTGTGACCCTTGCAGTGGACGCTCAGAGTCCTAACCACTTGACTGCCAGAGAAATCCCCCAAATATTTTCAGTTGGCTGTGATGATGGATGTTCAGATTCACAACTCTGAATAAACTCAAAGCCATTAAATTGCACAGTTAAATGGATGATTTGTATGGTCTCTGAATATATATGTCGATGAGGCTGTTTTAGCAGATCAGCCCTGGGATTTCTTTGGAAGGAATGATGCTAAAGCTGAAACTCCAGTACTTTGGCCACCTCATGCGAAGAGTTGACTCATTGGAAAAGACTCTGATGCTGGGAGGGATTCGGGGCAGGAGGAGAAGGGGACAACAGAGGATGAGATGGCTGGATGGCATCACTGACTCGATACACATGAGTTTGAGTGAACTCCGGGAGTTGGTGATGGACAGGGAGGCCTGGCGTGCTCTGATTCATGGGGTCGCCAAGAGCTGGACACGACTGAGTGACTGAACTGAACTAAACTGAGGCTGTTTTTAAAGAGGGAGGAAGATTCCATTTTCTTCCAACTAGATGAGCAGAAACTGTAAAGTCTGACTATTCGAAGCGCTGGTAAAGACGTGGAGAGATGGGAGGCCTCCCCTCTGCCAGTACAAGCATAAGCTGGTTCACTTTGGAAAGAAAGTTATGCCATTCTGTGTCCCAGCACCTCTGCTGCTAGGTAATGAATCTAGGGCTTGTGCACAGGGCGACTTGACAAGTATGTTCATGGCATCCTCATTTGCAAGAGTGAAAATTGTAATCGGCTTCAATGCTCTAGACCAGGAGAGCCGGTAAATAATTGTTTTTAATTTATGCAGTGGAATACTGTACAGCAGATTAAAGTGAATGAACCAGCGTTACACATGTTAACATGGACACATCTCATAAACACAATTTTCGGTGAAATAAAGTTTTTTAAGAAACTGCATACAGTGGCATGCATTTATATAAAGCCAAGCAAAAGATAACATATTTATATTATCACTAACAACTGAAGTCATAGTAAAATATGCAGGAGAATGACAGCTAGCAAAGTCATGGTCATAGTTAGCTCTGGAAAAAAGAAGAGAAAAAGGACTGGGAACGAATACTCAGGGAATACCAACTGTACCTGGACATTGGTTTCTTTTGAAAACATTTCATGTCAATATTTGATAAAGCTGCTGCTGCTGCTACTGCTGCTAAGTCGCTTCAGTCATGTCTGACTCTGTGCGACCCCACCCACGGCAGCCCACAGGCTCCCCCATCCCTGGGATTCTCCAGGCAGGAACACTGGAGTGGGTTGCCATTTCGTTCTCCAATGCATGAAAGTGAAAAGTGAAAGTGAAGTCGCTCAGTCGTGTCCGACTCTTAGCGAGCCCACCGACTGCAGCCCACCAGGCTCCTGCATCCATGGGATTCTCCAGGCAAGATTTGATAAAGCTAGTATCTACATATTAGCAAAATCATCTGCACTTTTCAGTACATTTGAAATATCTCTCAATATTAAAGAAAAAGGTGAGTGAAGTTTTATGTTGTTGGGCTGTAGGCATTTGTGGACAGAGTGAAAGTTTGCTGTCTAGGGGAAGTCAGAGCTGGGGAGGGTGCCCCCTAACCCTCCAAGCCAACCACTTCATCAAGCTGGGGAGGGGGCAGTGGAGCGTGTTGGGTGCAGTATATATAGCTCCATCTCCACTATCCTCCCCTCGCCAAGGCCGGTGGTGGGGGCGGGTTGGGGAGAGGCAGGGGGTGCAGGGAGGGGCAGGGGGGTGGGGAGAGGGGCTGGTGGGCAGTAGTAGTGTGTTAGCAGACCCACATTTGTCCCTGTTCTTGCTTTCGGGCCAGTATAGCCCAGGCAGGGTTCCTCCCCTGGTGACTGTCTCCTGTTCCTAGAGGTTGGGGTTTGAAGTTTTAGGTCTGGGAAGATCCTAGACTCAGCAGTACCCCTAGTTACTAAGAAACTGTGCCCTAGAGCCTCAGCTGTCCCTTACTTTATAGCGTGACCGACTGGAAGGCTTCAAACTGAGTCTGCTCCGATGGCTTGGGCATTCCATGGACGTTGAGAAATCACTGCTGGTTATCAGCGTTGCCTTGACAACCACTGGGCACATGAATAACTTGGCAGAGGTGAAGGGTCATGTCAGACACTGATAAACGTACATAGTAAAATTTCCTGTGTGCGTGGACTCTGTTCTTGACATGCATGGATGGTTGGTTTGAAAGGTAGTTTCTTTTCACTCAAGTGACCTCCTACTAATTTTATTCCCTTTTTCAGTCTATTGCATTGCTTAGCAGACAGTTTTACCCGGTAGTACTCTTCGAAGGAGCATGTCTTTTAACTCTAAGTACAATCGGAGATAAAACCACCTCCCTAGTGTGTGTAGGCTTTAAACAACCACAGCACCATCATCTCCCTCCAGTACTGTGCCAACATGAGCATGGTTTGCAAATCAGACTCTAAAGAGACAGAAGAATTAAACTCAGAATAATTAAAAAGTGAAAGTGAAAGTCAATCAGTCATGTCCAACTCTTTGCAATCCCATGGACTATACAGTCCTGGAATTCTCCAGGCCAGAATACTGGAGTGGGTAGCCGCTCCCTTCTCCAGGGGATCTTCCCAACCCAGGGATCAAACCCCGGTCTCCTGCATTGCAGGCGGATTCTTTACCAGCTGAGCCACAAGGGAAGCCCCAGAATAATTAAAGGCTCAGATAATTAAGCTCCCAGAAAGGTGTTGAGGGCAGCAAAGGATGGGCTCCATGTCTGATTTTTCGAAATATGCAGTGTCCACGAGTGGCTTTCTCGGCTGGCTCTCTGATATTCAAAGTGTGGTCTCTGGACCACCAGCAGCAGTTAAGAGTTTACTAGAAATCCAGAGGCTCAGCCCCCACCCAGGCCTATTGGATCAGAGTCTGCATTTTAATACGATCTCTGGGTGATTTTCCTGAGTGTTAAGTTCTGAGAAACACCCCATCTTATAACCTGAGGAGACTGCCTTCTGAAAAGACACTGGTATTGTAAGAAATAAAACTTTCAGAGGAGGATACTCCTGGGAGAGTATAGGAAGCAAAGCTATTCTATTTCTTATAGGGGTTTTTTGGTTTGCTTTTTTTCTTTCTTTCGCTGTAACCATTTTAAAAGTCTTTATTGAATTTGTCACAATATTACTTCTGCTGTTTATATTCTGATTTTTTGGCCATGAGGCACGTGGGAATCTTAGCTACCTGACCAAATATTGAACCCACACCCACTGCACTGGAAGACGAAGCCTTAAGCACTGGGCAACCCGGCAAGTCCCAAAGCTGTCCTAAAAGCCACACAAACCAAGCTTCTCCGGGCTCTCCTCAAACTTTGACTGCTATTTATGTATTTTTTACAAAGTTGTTATTCCCTTTCCCCTCCATTGAGGTTATGAAAAAACGTTAGCCACTCAGTCGTGTCTGACTCTTTGCAACCCCATGGACTGTGGCCCCCCAGGCTCCTCTGTTCATAGGATTTCCCAGTCGTGAATACTGGAGTGGGTTGCCGTTTCCTTCTTCAGGAGGTCTTCCTGACCCTGGAATTGAACTCAGGTCTTCTGCTTGGCAGGCAGATTCTTTGTCGTCTGAGCCACCAGGGAAGCCCCTGAGAATATGAAATCAATTCCCAAAAAATAGCAGGACAGAGGGTGAGAGAGGAAGGATTAAACATGATGTGAAAGTCTCAAGTCCTTTGTCTTTATAATTTTACTCGGTGCGGATTTTTGTTGCTGTGCCCAAGCTTTCCCTGGTTGCGGCGCACGGGCTTCCGATTGCAGTGACTTCTCTTGTGCAGAGCACAGGCGCTAGGGCACACAGGCTTCAGGAGATGTGGCACATGGGCTTAGTTGCCCCGCGGCACGTGGGCTAGCCCTGGACCTGAGATCAAACCTGTATCTCCCACACTGGCCAGCAAATTCTTAACCACTGAGCCACCAGGGAAACCCCCGAGTTCTTACTGAAGCATCTTTTTATGGGATGTCCATCACCACCGTGATCCTCACTGTGCCTCAGCTTCCCCGACTTTGAGAATAGCCCAGTCATTTCCCTGGGCCTTCCTGGGACTCATAAGCCAGTGTTTAAGGCCTTTGTGGTCCCAGATGATAGGCGTGGCCCCAGCTGGAAGCATCACTGGGGCCTTTGCAGCTGGCGCCTCGCTCAGCAGCCTCCTTGTTCTCTGGCCCGGTCTGCCCACTTTTATCTCTGTCCCTGGCTTGTCTGGGAAAAGACCAGCAGGACCCGAGGGTGGGGCAAGCGGGATAAAGCAGCTTCCGGCACGGATGAGTCAGAAGAAGCCTCATTTGTGGCTGGCAGAGCCATGTTACTCACAGACCCGAGGGTGAAAGGAGCAGGAATTTTTCCCTGTGCTTCTGTGATAAGAGGGGGCCCCTGGCCTCTGGGCCCCAGCCCCAGGGCATGGTCGGGCAGCAGGTCAGTCTTCACACACCTAACATCACACAGCGATGGAGGTGAACAAATGGCCATGACTTGCAAAGTGGGTTTCAGACACAGGCATGCAGTGAAATGTCTGTACCTTAGGGGCTTTCAGAGAATCTCCTGGAAGAAGTGATTGCAAACGGGCAGCTCCCAGAGCAAAACACATCTCAGGTGTGCCTGGCTTCAGAGAGTTCGGTACACGTAATTCAGAGAATTCGGTACACGTAATCTAAGCATCTCAGATTAGTGAGGGGGAGGCGGTGTGATGCCTGACGTCATTCAAGACTTTGCTTTACAGCAGGACTCACCTATGGCTCTTTATTCAATTGTAGAAAGCATCAAATAACATAAACCATCTTCACCATTTTTAAGTGTACAGTTCAGCGGCGTGAAGTCTCTTCACATTGCTGCCACCGTCCCCACCATCCATCTCCAGAGCTTTTCCATCTTCCCAACTGAACATTGGGAGCTTCCCAGGTGGCTCAGTGGTAAAGAATCCGCCTGCAATGCAGGAGACCCGGGTTTGATCCCTGCGTCTGGAAGATTCCCTTGGAGAAGGAAATGGCAACCCACTCCAGTATTCTTGCTGGGAAAATCCCATGGACAGAGGAGTCTGGCAGGCTACAGCCCATGGGGTCGCAAAGAGTCAGACATGTCTTAGTGACTGAACAACAAACTGAACCTCTGTCCCCATGAATCTCTAACTCCATCCCTCCCTCCCCCAGCTTCTAGCAACCTCCCTTCTTCTTTCTTCCTATGAATCTGACGACGCTAGAAAACTCATACATGTGGGATCATACAGTATTTGTCCTTCTGTGACCAGCTTATTTCTCGGAGTGTAATATCTTCAGGGTTCAGCTATGTTGTAATGTGTCAGAATTTCGTTCCTCTTTAAGCCCAAATAATACTATATTCCTTTATGTGGATAGACCGCATCTTGCATATCACCCGTCGGTGGACACATGGGTTGTTCCACCTTTTGACTCTTGAGAATATGCTGCTGGAAACATGAGTGGGCTTCCCTGGTGGCTCAGTGGAAAAGAATTCACCTGCCAGTGCAGGAGAGGCAGATTTGATCCTTGGGTCTAGAAGATTCCTTAGAGAAGGAAATGGCAACCCACTCCACTATTCTTGCCTGGAGAATGCCATGGACAGAGGAGCCTGGCGGGCTGCAGTCCACAGGGTCTCAAAAGAGTCAGACATGACTTAATGACTAAGCAACAACAAAGGAACAAGAGTGTCCAAATAACTCTCTGAGCCCCTGCTTTCAATTCTTTGGGGTAATACTCAACAGTGGAATTGTTGTATCATCTGGAATTTCTATGTTAAAATTTTTGGTTGAAACCATATCACTTTGGTTTCAATTTATCCACTTCCTTGTGCTCAGTCGCTCAGTCGTGTCTGACTCTTTGCGACCCCATGGACTGTAGCCCACCAGGCTCCTCCATCCATGGGATTTTCCAGGCAAGACTACTGGAGTGGGTTGCCATTTCCTTATCCAGGACATCTTGCTGACCCAGGGATTGAACCTGGGTCTCCCGCATTGTAGGCAGACGCTTTACCATCTGAGCCACCAGGGAAGCCCCTGTCTTTGGAAACTCTGGCCTTTAAGAGAGGCAGAGTAAAACTCAAGATTAATTTCTAAAGCATCAAAAACAGTAAAGCATGTAGATTTAGGAAAGCCTTACTTGCTTTTTGTTACATTAGGTGCAAAGTTGAAGTGTTGCTTTTTCAATCCATGTTCCCCAGGTCCAAGGGGTCTAACAGCACTGAAAACAAGTAGTCAAAACCCCAACCTGGAGTCCTGTGGGACCCTGGCCCAGGGGCTCGGGGGTCAGGTGGTTGGAGCACACCATAGGCTGTGATGGGAGCACCCAGACTGGTGGCACCGTGGGACAAGCTTGCCGCCAGGCCTGTGTGGTGTTATCCCACGTGGATGTGGGTCAAGAATGAGAAAACTGCTTTTGATTTATCTGCTAGGTAGCTTTTGCGGGGAGCAAAAATGACTTTACATAAAAACTCTAAAGAGAAATTCACCAAAACTGATATTGGCCATTCAGTTCAGTCGCTTAGTCGTGTCCAACTCTTCACAACCCCATGAATTGCAGCATGCCAGGCCTCCCTGTCCATCACCAACTCCCGGAGTTCACTCAGACTCACGTCCATCGAGTCAGTGATGCCATCCAGCCATCTCATCCTCTGTCGTCCCCTTCTCCTCCTGCCCCCAATCCCTCCCAGCATCAGAGTCTTTTCCAATGAGTCAGCTCTTCGCATGAGGTGGCCAAAGTATTGGAGTTTCAGCTTCAGCATCATTCCCTCCAAAGAAATCCCAGGGCTGATCTCCTTCAGAATGGACTGGTTGGATCTCCTTGCAGTCCAAGGGACTCTCAAGAGTCTTCTCCAACACCACAGTTCAAAAGCATCAATTCTTTGGTGCTCAGCTTTCTTCACAGTCCAACTCTCACATCCATACATGACTACTGGAGAAACCATAGCCTTGACTAGACAGACCTTTGTTGGCAAAGTAACGTCTCTGCTTTTCAATATGCTATCTAGGTTGGTCATAACTTTCCTTCCAACGAGTAAGCGTCTTTTAATTTCATGGCTGCAGTCACCATCTGAAGTGATTTTGGAGCCCAAAAAAGTAAAGTCTGACACTGTTTCCACTGTTTCCCCATCTATTTCCCATGAAGTGATGGGACCGGATGCCATGATCTTCGTTTTCTGAATGTTGAGTTTTAAGCCAACTTTTTCACTCTCCACTTTCACTTTCATCAAGAGGCTTTTGAATTCCTCTTCACTTTCTGCCATAAGGGTTGTGTCATCTGCATATCTGAGGTTATTGATATTTCTCCCTGCAATCTTGATTCCAGCTTGTGTTTCTTCCAGTCCAGCATTTCTCATGATGTACTCTGCATATAAGTTAAACAAGCAGGGTGATAATATACAGCTTTGACATACTCCTTTTCCTATTTGGAACCAGTCTGTTGTTCCATGTCCAGTTCTAACTGTTGCTTCCTGACCTGCAAACAGATTTCTCAAGAGGCAGGTCAGGTGGTCTGATATTCCCATCTCATATTGGCCATTACATTATCTATTTTTTTAAAGATCTTTCTTGATGTGGACCATTTTTAAGGTTGTTATTGAATCTATTACAATACTGCTTTTGTTGTTTACATTCTGGTTTCTTGGCCCTGAGACATGTCGGCCATCTTAGCTCCCTGGCCGGGCACTGAACCCAAACCCCCTGCATTGAAGGCAAAGTCTTAACCTCTGGACCGCCAGGGAATTTCATAAATTATCTCTTGGTAGAGGGATTGATATGTTTCATAACTTCTTCATATTTTAGAATTTTGTAATGAACAGTACTAATTTTAAATCTTAAGAAGATGCTGTTTTTAAGCATAAAAGGAAATATCCAGAAAAGGCAGAATGATGAGAGTACTATTGCTTCATTCAAAAAGATAATGGAAAATAGAATATTGTCAGGCTTAACGTTCAGAAATGACCCTGGAGAGCCAGCATCACATGCCACGTTTAACTCTGTCACAAACTGGGGACGGTCCTCGGCGTGTTCTGTAATCCCTCGTACACTCGAGGAAGAAAGGATCTGAAAGAGACCCTGTGACAGCGTGCCAGCCCCGCACACACCGTCTCAGGAAGGGACAATGACTTGCTCAGACTCACTCAGAATCTATTTTTTTCCTACTGTGTGAGCTGTCCTTCTATCTTGGAAGTTTTGAAAGTCTCAGGCACATGAGGGCAGATAAATGTTGAGCTGTAATTCTTAGCTGTGACATTTCAATTAATAAAAAGAGAAAGATTTAATGCCTCTGATGGGAGCATGACACATTCTAAAACAAAGGAAGTCACTAAGACCTGAAATAGACATTGGAGGTTTGGTTGGTTTGGCTGGGAGGAAGCTAATCTTCTAAAAGACATGCATGGCTGCTCTGAAATTCAACTTCCATGAGTATTTGTGGGTAGGCAGGGAGAGAGGTGGAAATTGTGTTTGGGGTATATATTCTTGTTTTTAATAAAATTTCTTTTTTTTTTCTATGCTCCTGAATTGAAATGTTCCTTCCTCAAATAATAAGATGATATTTATCTATGGCCACACCTCATGGCCTGTGGGATCTTACTTCCCCAACCAGGGATCAAACTCATGGCCCCTGCAGGGGAAGCACAGAGACTTAACCACTGGGCCACCAGGGAAGCATCTAATGCAGTTTCTTTATATGGGCCTCATGAGAAGGGGGCCTGATTGTCTGGAATCTCTAGACCAGAGAAGTGAAGTGTTGGTCCTGCAAGCTGCGGCTTGTGTTGGCAGGTGAATGAATGTGCTGCCGCAGGTGGGGGACAGAAGCTTGCTGCGTCCCACACCCATTCCTGATTCGCAAGAAAAAAGCCTACCCAGAAGCTGGAAGGAATCCAGAAGACATGGACCAACCCACAGCTGCTCCCTAGAGAGAGGCGTGCCTGCTCGCTTCTCAGGCTTACTGAGTCTTAAGATTAATGAGGGGTTGCTTGCCCAGGAGGCCGTTCACGGAGGCAGGCTTAGTCCTGACCAGCAGTGTGCCAGGCCGTCAGGACACACACTCGGGGCACTGTGAAATCCCCTAAATCACCTTTGCTGACTTAGAATTTTGTAGACCCTCTCGGTCTTTTCAGACCAAAGGAACTCAGGAGCAAACACTCCCAGGGAGATCTTCCTTTCCTCATCACATCTTCAGAATAAATTATGTATGTGTGTGCCCAGTTGTGTCTGACTCTTTGCGACCCCATGGACTGTAGCCCACTAGGCTCCTCTGTCCATGGGATTCTCCAGGCAAGAATCCTGGAGTGGGTTTCCATTTCCTCCTCCAAGGGATCTTCCCGACTCAGGGATCAAACCTGCCTCTCCTGCTTTGGCAGGCAGATCCTTTACCATAGTGCCATCTGGGAAGCCCCTCAAAGTAAATTAAGGTGAATGTTTTCGCTAATCTGGCTAATCTCAAGGTCCCTTTTGACTTTACCTCACCTGGGAAGAACTGCCTTCCCTCAATTGTGATTCAGGGTTATGCACTCTGCCGGTGGTTCTAAAGCTTGGTGATAGGTAAGAATAACCGGAGTTGCCTTTTAAACTGCTGGATAATGGGCCTTAGCCCAAACCAGTTAAATCAGAACCTCTAGAGAGTGAGGCAGAGAAGGCAATGGCAACTCACTCCAGTACTCTTGCCTGGAAAATCCCATGGATGGACGGGCCTGGTGTGCTGCCGTCTATGGGGTTGCACAGAGTCAGACACAACTGGAGCGACTTAGCAGCAGCAGAGTGTGAGGCCCATGTGTTGGTAGAAGAAATGCCCGACTGAACACAGCCCAATTTGCCGACCTTCAGAATCATGAGCAAATAAAATGGTGGCAATTTTAAGCTTTGAGATGATTTGTTTCACGGCCACAGATAATGTTACTGAAAAAGTGTATGTGCTGGGGTCCGGTTGCTCGCCTCCCAGAAAGCCAATAAACAGGCCAGGTTGGTGGAAAGGAGAGTTTGTTTTCAGATGCCGGCACCTGGGAGAGGGAGGCGGACGTCTGTCCGAAGGCCAGCTCCTCCCGCCCACTCTGGCAACCAGTGGGGCAAGAGCTCTCACAGACGGAAGGAGGGGCCATGTGTGGGAACAGACGGTCGGCTCTGCCAGTCAGCTTCAGATTGGTCAGCGGTGGTCTGACCAGGGTCATCTTGTTTTAGGTACAGTTCCTCTTTGGTTCCAGGGTCCACGGGTTCCCATTTCTTTGAGGCCAGTTCTCAGAATTGTGGCAGTTTATGTCATGGGTACGGTCTGGTCACCGTGTAGCTAACTGCTTCCACCTGGGGTTTTAGTATCTATAAGACAGCTCACAGGTTATGGTTCCAAGTATCACCTGTAGCCCTTGAGAAAGAACTGAGGGGCCTTGATGATGCTTTACGGCTACATTATTACTATTTGATCTCCTTTGACTGTTTTCCTTTGTTTCTGCATTTCGCATTTCTCTGATTAAACTTATTCTTCGGCGAAAGTTTTCCACAGACAGAAGGCAAGCAAAGGACATGGAGGGGTGGGGGCAAGACCATAGGGTCCTGCTCCGTTTCAATTAACTGAGATAAACTCTGTATCTCAGCTGAGAAAAACTGAAAGTTGCTCAGGTGTCTGGCTCTTTGCAACCCCAAGGACTAGCCAGGCCAGAATGCTGGAGTGGGTAGCCTTTCCCTTCTCCAGGGTGTCTTCCCAACCCAGGGATCAAACGTAGGTCTCCCACATCGCAGGTGGATTCTTTACCAGCTGAGCCACCAGGGAAGCCCAAGAATACTGGAGTTGGTAGCCTCTCCCTTCTCCAGGGGATCTTCCCAACCCAGGAATCGAACTGGGGTCTCCTGCATTGCAGGCGGATTCTTTACCAACTGAGCTATCAGGGAAGCCCATCTCGGCTGAGAACCTCTTTGTTAAACTTTACTGCAGGGTTTTGCTTTTGCTCTAGGAATGTAGGATATAGTTTCTACTCTATCATGAGTGGGGTGGGTGGAAGCTGATTTGAAATTGGGTATGAGGTATCTAGGTATCTCTTTTAGAACCAAATTTTGGGGGTTTTTTATCATTTTTTTTGAGGGGTTGTGCTGGGTCTTCGTTGCTGCGGGGGCAATGAAAACAGGAAAACCTGTTTTCAGGGGACCTGGTTTCCCCCTTTGTGTTCGGGGATGATAATAGCAAGACTGTCACCTCCTGGAGGCAGAGATAGCAGCAGCATCCATTGCCCTGCCATGATTTCCTGATGTAGCTGCACTCAACATCCGTGTATCTCTAGTTGTGGGGGGCGGGATTCTCCCAGTAGTGGCTTCTCTTGTTGCAGAGCGCGGTCTCCATGGCGCGGGCTCAGTAGTCGCAACACACAGGCTTAGTTGCTGCACAGCCTGTGGGATCTTCTGGGATCAGGCACCTTAACCGCTGGACCACTAGGGAAGTCTGCCACGTTTTGATCAGAGGGAAATCGAAAGTGAGAGGCAAGCCCCCCCACCCCGTGTGGCCCCCATCAACACCAGGCCACTCTGTGCGGTCTCAGCTCTGTGCCGCCCTGAGCAGCAGAGGTCCCAGAAGGCATCAGGAGAGGGAGTGTTGATAGATTCCAAGGCGGGGAGGCGGTCAGGGGTGTGAGGAGGATTGCCAGCAGCAGCCCCTGGGAGACGGGGAGCCGTCCCCCCTGCAGGGGCCTGGGCTCTGCGGCCTAAAAACTGCCCGTCCTCCAGACCACTTTACCAAGGGGGCACGTCCTACCTGCCACCCACTCTGCTTCCGCGTCTTCTCCTTCTGGACCCAGGGCACCAGCCGCCCACAGCAGGGCCCAGGGGCTTTCAGCCCCACCTCTGACTGGCCCTCTTCTGCCTGGCTTACTTGTGAAAAACTGAGAGTTTTTAACTTGGGGTTGGTGGAGTGGCAAGAGAGACTCTTGTTTTAAATGATCAATTTATTAATTAATTTATTTGGCAGTGCCGGGTCTTAGTTGTGGCCTGCAGGATGTTTGGTTGCAGCTGGTGAACTCTTAGCTGCTGCATCTGGAATCTAGTTCCCTGACCAGGGATCGAACCCAGGTTCCCTGTATTGAGAGCAGGGAGTCTTAGCCAGTGGACCACCAGGGGGAGTTCTGAGAGACTCTTATTTTGATACTACTGGTTCTCTGAACAGTATCCCCGTGTTAAGAGTCTTCATTCAGTTCCTCTTGGGACCCCTCATTCTAACTCAGTTGTCTTTTACAATCCAATAACTCACCTTACGTTGTGTATGTTAAGATGAAGATGAATTACCTGTTATTGATGATAAAATATAGAAATCCCTGGCCCTAACTTGTATTTTCAGTCTCATCTGCCATGAATTCACCCTCACCTGCATAGCAAGATAGATCTACAGAGTTGTCCCAAGCCCACTACTCCTTATTGTGTTTGGGGTTCCTTTGCCCATGCTGTTTGCTCTTCCTGGAATGTTTGCTTGACTGTTGTAAGCCATGAAAATGCCTAGTCATTCTTTAGTATTTGGTTTTCATTTTTCCAACCCCATGAAGACCATCACCATCCTTCAACCCCTACTCACTTCTTTTTGTGCCTTTATCAGACTTTATTTTAATGGCCTTCTTAAATGCCAGTCTCCCGTGCTATCTTATGAGTGCCTTGAATACAGGATTGTATCCTTTATTGTTTATATTTGTTTTTCCAACACAGGACTGTCCTTTGTTCATGTGAGTGTGATCAACATTTCTGCAATTTTACACTGAAAGACAAAAAAAGTTAATAAGGGGAATTCCTGAACTTATTTTACTCCAACAGGTTAATGATCTTCTCCTGGGGTTGTTTCCATCTTAGTTATTGCTTAGAATGAAAATTACACCCTTTTGGGGACACTCCCAGAAAAGCTAGTAAATGTTCTCGAAGTTTTTGTTTATCTATAGGATGGCATAATGCCATAAATGAATAATTACACGTGTGAAGTATATAATATGCTGTGTAATTAAAGACGAGCTGCTAACAGAATCTACCTACAAGAGCTGCCTCTTAGCAAGTCGTCTTCAGGGCCAGTTGTGCAATGTGTCTGCGGAGGACATTCCAAGTAGAACGGAGAAACCATAATAAAGGAAAACCGAGACTTCCCTGGTGGTCCAGTGGTTAAGACTCTGCGCTTCCACTTCCGGCGGCATGGTTTTGATCCCTGGTCAGGAAACATGCTATGCAGAGTGGCCAGATAAACCAAACAAAATAAAGGAAAATCAAGCAAAGTAGCCGTCGTAAGAAATCTAACCAAACATCACTTATGCAGAAGTTTGTGTATCTATTCTCATGCACGTACGAAAGGCTCTCTTTTCATTTTTCATTTGTGCTTTTCAGGAGGACCTTTTTCATTTAGGAGGTTTAAATATTCAAGGACGTGTCCGATTTGCCGGTAAGCTCATTCTTAAATTCAATCGTACAGATCCCTGAAAATCTGCTTCCTGATCCAATCGGAGGTCTAGCATCATCCATATAAAACCACAGAGATATTTCAAGAGGCTGGAATTACATAAGGACCATACATGCTCTCTTTTAAACATGTCTCTCTTTGAAAGCTGAATGTAAACTTCTTCGGTATCTGGGATGTCATTTTCTTTCCTCCTCACCATCCCCTCTTCACACTTCTTTGTCCATCTCACGGGGAGCTGGAATTCTCTGTATTTCACAAACACATTTTGAGCAGCTACAGTGTGCCAAGAACTGCCTTGTACATTACCTCAATACTCATGCTTTTCTAGAGACGGGTGGGAAAACGGCAGCCCCAGACCAGTGTCGGGGGGCAGACGAGGGTGCAGACGGTGCTGTCCTGGTGCGTGCTCAGTCGCTCAGTCCTGTCCAACTCTTTGTGACCTCATGGACTCTAAGCCTCCAGGCTCCTCTGTCCCAGGCAAGAATACTGAAGTGTGTTGCCATTTCCTATGTACAGATGGTGAATCCCCGACACCTGAGGAGGAGGGTTTGCAATCAGATCCCTGTGCAGAGGGAGCGCAACTTTATGAAGCTTTCTCTCTCTCTTGTTTTTTTTAAATATCTATTTATTTATTTTTGGCTGTGCTGGGTCTTCGTTGCTGCGAGCAGGCTTTCTCTGGTTGTGGTAAGTGCAGCTTACTCTATTTTGTGATGCATGGGCTTCTTATTGTGGTGACTTTTTTTTTTGCAGAGTCTGGGTTCTACTTTATTTACAAAATAAAGGAAACCCTGCCAACTCTTCTTTTAAAAAATGTGTTGGTGTCAAATATATTTACCAGAAAATTTGCCTCGTTAACCATTTTAAGCATACTGGTCAGTGGCATTAAGTACATTCTCAATGTTGAACAAGGATCACCACTGTTTTCAAATCTCTTTCACCATCCTGAGCAGAAACTCTGTAAGCATCAAGGGTAAAGTGCTACCTGAACAGTAGTAGTCACTTAGGGCTGTGTGAACAAGGCTGTGTGTAAACCAGGGCTTCAAAGATGGACAGGATTTCCACAAACAGGGAAGAGGGGAGAGGCAGCCTGGTAGGTGTATAAATGGTGTGATGAGGGATTGTTGTTCAGTCGCTAAGTCATGTCCGACCCTTTGAGGCCTCAGGAACTGCAGCACGCCAGGCTTCCCAGTCCTTCATTGTCTTCTGGAGTTTGCTCAAGTCCATTGAGTCAATGATGCCATGCAACCATCTCATCCTCCAAGACACGGTGGAAGTGAGTTTAATACCTTTGTGAACCAAGAAGAACCAAGACTCTGTCTTGGTGTAACTCACCCATCTGGGAGAGAAGAGAGGACCCAGCTACAGAGCAAGGACGGGGCTGAGATGAAAGGGCCTTGAAGCGAAAGAAATTGTCTGGATTCACTGGTCCCTGGACCTACAAGCTCACCTTACGCAGCTTCCCAGGTGGCGCTAGTGGTAAACAGCCCAGCTGCCGGTGCAGGAGACGAAAGAGACGCGGGTTCCATCCCTGGTCGGGAAGATCCCCTGGAGGAGGAAATGACACCCCCCTCCAGTATTCTTGCCTGGAGAATAGCCCACAGGGTCACAAAGAGTCAAGGCACAACTGAAGAGACCTAGCACGCATGCGCGTACACAGCTTTGGTAAGCATCGCCTTTCCGGTTTCCAGAGGACTGATTTTTCTCTAGTTAGAGGTGGCATGTGGTCCCCAGAGACGCATCCGCTGGAGCAGGTGCCTGGAACAACCACGAGGCACACCCCTTCATCTCCAGCTTTATTCTGTGGCCTCCACCCTGGTCAAGGCCCTCGTCACCGCACACCTGGAGTGACCGCATTGGCCTCTCATCTGGCCTCCCTGCCTCCAGCCTCACCTCTGCGCCAGCCCACAGGCAGCCCCACGCCATCTGATGAGCCTGAAGCGGTATCACCCACAGGGCACTCCTTTGCACCAGAGCCCCAGTGCTGGAGAGGGAGGTCTCCCTCCAGGGCTCAAGGCCCTCCGTGGTCTGTCCTGCAGTGAGTGTCCTGGAGCTCCCCACCGTAGCCGCAAACAGAACAACTGCATTTGCCTCACTCATTCGGTTCTTCAGCCGTTTTCTCACCATTCATTACACCTCAGGTGTAGCCAGAGTGGTGACTGAATTGTGCCCCTTCTAAATCCATAAAGTCTTTTTAAAAAATAAATGTTAGTCACTCAGTCATGTTCAACTCTTTGCAACCCCATGGACTGTAGCCCGCCAGGCTCCTCTGTCCGTGGGATTCTCCAGGCAAGAATACTGGAGGGGGTTGCCATGCCCTCCTCCAGGGGATCTTCCCAACCCAGGGATCGAACCCAGGTCTCCCACATTGCAGGCAGATTCTTTACTGTCTGAGCCATCAGGGAAGCCCCTAATGTTAGGTCCATGAATCAAGGTACATTTAAAACTATATACATATATTATTAAAATATAAACATTTTTTAAAATATTCATTCATTTATTTATTTGGCTGCGTTGGGTCTTAGCTGTGGCGAGCGGGATCTTTCAGTTGCTGCATGTGGGGTCTGGTTCCCTGACCAGGGATTGAACCCAGGCCCCTGCACTGGGAGTGCAGAGTCTTAGCCACTGGACCACCAAGGAAGTCCCTGGAACTCACACTTTCTCTGGGAAGGACTACAGGAGCCACCTACTAGGACTCCCAGGTTTTAGAATTGCAAAAACAAAGGCCGGGAGGATTTAATGACGCCTAAAATCATTCCCAGGGATCGGATTTGACCTCTGGGTTGGGAAGATCCCCTGGAGGAGGACACGGTAACCCACTCCAGTATTCTTTCCTGGGAAATCCCATGGACAGAGGAGCTGGCAAGCTACGGTTCATGGGGTGGAGAAAGAGTTGGACACGACCGAGTGACTGAACACACACGCGCTCGCACACACACGACTTATCGACTAAACAAGATCATTCCCAAGGTAAATGCTCAAACCAACAGAAGAATTCAAACTTCCAGGGTTATCCTCATTCTATCTCAGCACTGCTGAAACAGAGGGACCACCAGGCCCTCCCCTGGTTACACGGGTTCTCTTCTGTCCAGGCATTTTATTAATAAGGAATCAAAAATCAGAACTAAGTGTAATCTTGGAGGTCAGTTGATCTAACCTCATCTTATAGATGAGAAAACCAAGGACCAGCATGGCCTGGAAGGGTTTTGCCTGCGATCAACATTTCCTGTACCTGAAGTCACACAACGCGCGGCCTTTTGTGCCTGACTTTTTATGAAACGTCAGTCACATTGTCTCTCAGTCCCTATTTCGCTTGCAGGGACACACACGCTCCTTCCCACGGCCTCAGAGCTCCTCCCAGCTGCCCCCCCAGGCTCACCCTTTCCCCTGCTCACCTCGCTCCTGTCGTATGCCTCGAGTTTTAGATTCCCCTTCTGTTATCGCACGGTACTTCTCTTTCTCGAAGTTCCCTTGGTTCGATGATCTCTAGGTCCATCCACGTTGCTGCCTGTCCTCTGTGCTATTGCTTAAACAAAGCAGATAATTTTTTTTTGTTTTAAATTTATTTTTATCGTATAGTACATACAACTTATTTTATCTTAGTTTAACTTAGCTTACTGAAGTATAGTTGATTTACAATGATTCAGGTATACAGCAAAGTGATTCAATTACACCTACAAATATGTATTCATTTCATTCGTTTCCATTATAGGCGATTGCAAGATTGAGTGCAGTTCCCTATACCATAGAGCAGCTCCTTGCTGTTGATCTGTTTTATACAGTAACGTGTATCTGTTAATACCAAGCTCCTAATTTATCCTTCCTCCCTCAGCCCTGCCTTTCCCTGTTGGTAACCATAAATCTGTTTTCTGTGTCTGTGCATCTTTTTGTTCTGTATATAAGTTCATTTGTATCTTTTTTTAGATTCCACATATTAGGGATATCAAATGATACTTGTTTTTGTCTGACTTATTTCTCTTGGTATGATCATCTCTAAGTCCATTGCAAATAGCATTATTTCATTCTTTTTTAAGGCTGTTATTCCACTGTGTATATGTACTACATCTTTTTTTATCCATTCATCTGTCTATGATCATTTGGGTTGTCTTCATATCTTGACTGTTGTAAACAGAGCTGCAATAAACATAGGGGTGCATTTTTTTTTAAAATTATAGTTTAGTCTGGATAGATGCCCAGGAGTGGGATTGCTGGAGCACATGCTGACTTGGATTTTTTAAGGAACCTCCGGGCTGCTGTCCACAATGGCTATATTTGCATTCCCACCAACCAACAACGGGCGATTTTTAACACGTCAGTATACACCCGAACCTAGCTGACTGCCCTCACTGAGTGCACCAGCCCTTTGGCATCCTGACTACAGCTGGCCTTGCTCCAGGTTGGGAGTGGTCCTCCCTCCGAGAGGGGCCGCTCCGCTCAGCAGGCCTTTAGACCAGAGCCTGCTCTGAGACCGTCATGGCTCCTGAGTCGGGAGCCCGGGTCCGGGTGCTCCCGGAGTCCTGGTGGAGCTGCGGCTGGCTCCCCTGCGGGGCTCCAGGGGGCCATGACTCACCACCGCATAATTCCAGCCCCAGCTTCCCAGGGAGCCTGGAAGCAGGGAAGACCTGAGAGGCTGAAACAGACGAGGGGAAAGCGGCGCGCCCAGGGTGGGGCCCTGCGGGGAGGTGCCCGGCCTGACTCAGCCGGCCGTCTGCATGGGCGGCCACGCCTTGTGCCCAGGTTCCGAATGCCAGGTGGGGAATGTGCCTGCACCAGGCTCCCTCGATCAAGTCGAAACAGGTCTCCTGAGAAGAGCGTTCCCATTAAAGTGAATGGAGTCAAAACAGGCTGACCTCTCTGGAAACATAATTTACTTTCTTTTCTAAATGTTTCCTAAGTGCTCAGAAAACTCAGGTTCAATCCCTGGGTGGGGAAGAGTCCCTGGAGAAGGAAATGGCAACCCACTCCAGTACTCTTGCCTGGAAAATTCCATGGGCGGAGGAGCCTGGTAGGCTGCAGTCCATGGGGTCGCAAAGAGTCAGACACGACTGAGCGATTTCACTTGCAGTGAACCCTGAGAGTGTCAGTCAGTTCAGTTGCTCAGTTGTGTCCGACTCTTTGCGACCCCATGAATTGCAGCACGCCAGGCCTCTCTGTCCATCACAAACTCCCAGAGTTCACTCAGACTCACGTCCATCGAGTCAGTGATGCTATCCAGCCATCTCATCCTCTATCGTCCCCTTCTCCTCCTGCCCCCAATCCCTCCCAGCATCAGAGTCTTTTCCACTGAGTCAGCTCTTCGAGTGAGGTGGCCAAAGTACTGGAGTTTCAGCTTTAGCGTCATTCCCTCCAAAGAAATCCCAGGACTGATCTCCTTCAGAATGGACTGGTTGGATCTCCTTGCGGTCCAAGGGACTCTCAAGAGTCTTCTCCAACATCACAGTTCAAAAGCATAAATTCTTTGCCGCTCAGCCTTCTTCACAGTCCAACTCTCACATCCATATGTGACCACAGGAAAAACCATAGCCTTGACTAGACGAAACTTTGTTGGCAAAGTAATGTCTCTGCTTTTGAATATGCTATCTAGGTTGGTCATAGCTTTCCTTCCAAGGAGTAAGCATCTTTTAATTTCATGGCTGCAGTCACCATCTGCAGTGATTTTGGAGCCCCCAAAAATAAAGTCTGACACTGTTTCCACTGTTTCCCCATCTATTTCACATGAAGTGATGGGACCAGATGCCATGATCTCTGTTTTCTGAATGTTGAGCTTTAAGCCAACTTTTTCACTCTCCTCTTTCACCTTCATCAAGAGGCTCTTTAGTTCCTCTTCACTTTCTGCCATAAGGGTGGTGTCATCTGTATATCTGAGGTTATTGATATTTCTCCCCGCAATCTTGATTCCAGCTTGTGTTTCTTCCAGTCCAGCGTTCCTCATGATGTACTCTGCATAGAAGTTAAATAAGCAGGATGACAATATACAGCCTTGACGTACACCTTTTCCTATTTGGAACCAGTCTGTTGTTCCATGTCCAGTTCTAACGGTTGCTTCCTGACCTGCATACAGATTTCTCAAGAGGCAGGTCAGGTGGTCTGGTATTCCCACCTCTTTCAGAGTTTTCCACAGTTTATTGTGATCCACACAGTCAAAGGCTTTGGCATAGTCAATAGAGCAGAAATAGATGTTTTTCTGGAACTCTCTTGCTTTTTCTATGATCCAGCGGATGTTGGCAATTTGATCTCTGGTTCCTCTGCCTTTTCTAAAACCAGCTTGAACATCAGGAAGTTCACGGTTCACATATTGCTGAAGCCTGGCTTGGAGAATTTTGAGCATTACTTTACTAGCGTGTGAGATGAGTGCAATTGTGTGGTAGTTTGAGCATTCTTTGGCATTGCCTTTCTTTCTTTGGGATTGGAATGAAAACTGCCCTTTTCCAGTCCTGTGGCCACTGCTGAGTTTTCCAAATTTGCTGTCATATTGAGTGCAGCACTTTCACAGCATCATCTTTCAGGATTTGGAATAGCTCAACTGGAATTCCATCACCTCCACTAGCTTTGTTCGTAGTGATGCTTTCTAAGGCCCACTTGACTTCACATTCCAGGATGTCTGGCTCTAGGTTAGTGATCACACCATCGTGATTATCTGGGTCATGAAGATCTTTTTTGTACAGTTCTTCTGTGTATTCTTGCCATCTCTTCTTGATATCTTCTGCTTCTGTTAGGTCCATACCATTTCTGTCCTTTATCGAGCCCATCTATGCATGAAATGTTCCCTTGGTATCTCTAATTTTCTTGAAGAGATCTCTAGTCTTTCCCATTCTGTTGTTTTCCTCTATTTCTTTTCATTGATTGCTGAGGAAGGCTTTCTTATCCCTTCTTGCTATTCTTTGTAACTCTGCATTCAGATGTTTATATCTTTCCTTTTCTCCTTTGCTTTTCACTTCTCTTCTTTTCACAGGTATTTGTAAGGGCTCCGCAGACAGCCATTTTGCTTTTTTGCATTTCTTTTCCATGGGGATGGTCTTGATCCCTGTCTCCTGTACAATGTCACAAACCTCATTCCATAGCTCATCAGGCACTCTATCTATCAGATCTAGGCCCTTAAATCTATTTCTCACTTCCGCTGTATAATCATAAGGGATTTGATTTAGGTCATACCTGAATGGTCTAATGGTTTTCCCTACTTTCTTCAATTTCAGTCTGAATTTGGCAATAAGGAGTTCATGATCTGAGCCACAGTCAGCTCCTGGTCTTGTTTTTGTTGACTGTATAGAGCTTCTCCATCTTTGGCTGCAAAGAATATAATCAATCTGATTTTGGTGTTGACCATCTGGTCATGTCCATGTGTAGAGTCTTCTCCTGTGTTGTTGGAAGAGGGTGTTTGTTATGACCAGTGCATTTTCTTGGCAAAACTCTATTAGTCTTTGCCCTGCTTCATTCCATATTCCAAGGCCAAATTTGCCTGTTACTCCAGGTGTTTCTTGACTTCCTACTTTTGCATTCCAGTCACCTATAATGAAAAGGACATCTTTTTGGGCTCTCACTCTCTGAGAGTGTAGAAGAGAGAAAAAAAAGCAGACCTTGACATCAAGGAGGCTGGGAGCTAGAACAACAGGGAGGTTTTATATGATCCATCCTGGCCACCTAAAGAAACCGAGCTGAGTGCAGAGAGGAGTGGCGTGGGTGTGAAGCCTCACAAGTTCCTGCATTGTGATCAGAATCTTTCCATTGTGTGTATATTCATGGGCACAGCTGCTACTGACTTAAGGAGAAAAGTTCTGGAAGGGAAAGACTTGATATAAAATTAAATTTTCAAAACCTGAGGGATGGCTGCTGTTTGAAAAAAAAAAACAAACCCTCCAAACCTTGAAAGCAAGTGGGACCGGCATGTGGACAGATTGGAACCCTCTTGCCCTGGTGGTGGGAGTGTAAAATGATTCAGCCCCTATGGAAAATACTCCGGCAGTTCCTCAAAAAATTAAGCATAGATTTACCATATGACCCAGCAATTCTGCTGCTGGATATATACTCCAAAAGAAAGCAGGATCTTAAAGAGATGTTTGTACACCCATAATCATAGCAGCATTATTCACAGTAGCCAAAAAGTAGATGTATCCCATGTATTAATAGGTGAATGGATAAACCACATGTAGTTTGTACATACAGTGGAATATTTCATGTGTACTCAGTCGCTCAGTTGTGTCCGACTCTTTGAGACCCCCGTGGACTGTAGCCTGCCAGGCTTCTCTGTCTGTGGAATTTCCCAGGCAAGAATCCTGGAGTGGTTGCCATTTACTTGTCCAGGGATCTTCCTGACCCAGGGATCAAATCCATGTCTCCTGCATTGGCAGGCAGATTCTTTACTGCTTAGCCACCTGGGAAGGTACCATGGAATATTATTTGCCTTAAAAACGGAGAATATTCTGACATATGCCACAACATAGGTGGGCCTTGAAGACATTCTTCCAAGTGAAATAAGCCAGTCACAAAAAGATAAATACAGCGTGATTCCATTTGTATGAAGTACTCAGGGTAGTCAAATTCATAGAGACAGAAAGTAAAAGGGCTGGGGGAGGGGAAGTAGGGACTTAGTGTTTGATGGGGACAGAGTTTCAGTTTGGGAAGATGAGAAATTCTGGAGATGATTTTGATGATGGCTGCATAACAACGTGAATGTGCTTAATGCCACTGAATGTACACCTAAGAATGGGTACAATGGCAATTTTATGATATGTGTATTTTACCATAATTAATCCACACACACACACCTTGGGGACAAACCTTCAGGATTTGAATCCCTGTTTCATGGTTTGCCAGAAATATGAGCTTGGTCAGATTACTCAAGGAGCATGAGGTTTTTGCCATCTGTGAAATGGGCTGTTTCAAGGTCTAAGTGAGACACTCAGGCAGGGCACTTGGCACAGAGCTTGGCAGACGCTAGAGGCTCAGGAGCAGTGGCTATTGTATTGTTGAGGCTTCGGGCGTTGTGGCTGAAGGTCAGTGAGAAGCTGGCCATGGGCAGTCTTGTTTAACGTGTCCTTTTGAACATGGTCCCTCAAATAAAACAATAAATTCCCACATCTATGTACACCTGTGGATACATGCACCACTAAGACCCACATGGAGAACAGACGAGCCAATATCTCTAGTCAGCACATTTGTTGCGTGTATTCTAAGTCTGTCTTCTCTGCTGATATACCCGAGTCTTGCTTTACCCTTAGGTACACGTGTGTAAGGCAGAGATGTCTTGCGATTATGGACACCACTGGACATTTGTTTTCTAGGAGGAACAACTGGAGTCGTGTCGCATGTGTTAAGGTGCTGTCTGCATAGGTCTCAGAGGGAGGCCTGCAAGAATGAGCCAGGAGTGCGGTCAGGGTGGCCACAAGGGCAGAACCCCATCCAGCCTCTAGCCCCCAGAATCACACTCCTGGACCCCCTAAGGCCTTTGTGTGTTCCCTGGTGCTGGGGGAGTGTCTGGGAAGTGCATCTGCTGGAGGCCCAAGAAAGTCAAGGCAAGGAGAAGAGCAGGGAAGATGCTGAGGAGATGCGCCCTGTGGGCCTGAGGTCTTTGAGACACTATTCCGGGTGAAATATGAAAACGTACATGTATGATTTTGCAATTCCAGTGACTATTTACGGAACAGTGATTCTTACCTGAGCTCGGGGGTAATGTTATGTGGGGACTCTCTCCTTCTGCTCTGCACCCCCAGGGGACATGCAGCCAAGCCTGAAGGCATTTCCGTTGATCACAATGGGTGTCAGCGGTGAGGGTGACAGGGTGTTGGGGGTATAGGGCAGGGTGGGGGTGCCTCTGGCATCTAGTGGGTAGACCAGCTTGTTGTCGTTCAGTCACTAAGTCGTGTCTGACTCTTTGCAACCCCATGGGCTGCAGCACGCCAGGCTCCCCTGTCCTTCACTATCTCCCAGAGTTTGCTAAAACTCATGTCCATTGATGAGGAGATGAGAAGTGAAGTCGCTCAGTCGTGTCTGACTCTTTGCGACCTCATGGACTGTAGCCTACCAGGCTCCTCCATCCATGGAATTTTCCAGGCAAGAGTACTGGAGTAGGTTGCCATTTCCTTCTCCAGGGGATCTTCCCGACCCAGGGATTGAACCCAGGGCTCCCGCATTGCGGGCAGATGCTTTACCTTCTGAGCCACCAGGGAAGCCCAAGAGAAAGGCCTTGCTGGGATTCAAACCCAGGATCTCCTGTTTCCTAGACAGGCGCTTTAACCGACGAAGCCATGAAGCCCCCATTGAGTTGGAGATTCTATCCAACCGCTTCATGTTCTGTCATCCCCTTCTCCTCCTGCCCTCAGTCTTTCCCAGCATTAGGGTCTTTTCCGATGGGTCGGCTCTTTGCATCAGGTGACCAAAGGACTGGGGCTTCAGCATCAATCCTTCCTGTGAGTATTCCTGGTTGACTAGAGGTGCTGCTGAAAACCATCCAATGCTGAGGATTCTCCACGCTGTGTTGTCAACAGGGCCCAGGTTGAGAAATCCTGCTCTACAACAGCCAGAAGGGATTAAAAGAAATCACTTCCTAGCTGAGAGGAGGAAAGAAAAGAGCTATTAAAATTGGATGGTTAAAGGGAATTCCCTGGCAGATCAGCTGTTAGGACTCTGAGCTTTCATTGCTGTGGGTCTGGCTTCCATCCCTGGTGGGGAAACTAAGGTCCCATAAGTCACGAGGTGCAGACCAAAAAAGAAGAAAAAAAATTGAATGGTTATAGAGGAGGCCCAGAGACAAAGAATGCCTTTTGGATACAATTTGGTGTTTTTAAACTTTCTCACCTTTTTCTTAACACACACACATACACACACTGCTGGCCAGAGGCTATGTATTACATTGATTTATCTTCTATTCTGCAATAAAGGTATTAACTGTTAAAATTGCATTTGGTTAGGAGGGGAAATTTGCTTTATAAACTATTCAGTGCTTCTTTATTTAGACTTTCATTGTATTAGTCAGAACTTGTTTCTTATCTTGCTCAACCTTCAAAAGAAATTTGTCCAAACATGAAAGCCTTTTAAGCTTCACAGTGAGTTATACCTGGGAAACTGCTTTATAAGCCACAGATTAAAGTGTGAAAAAGGTTTGGAAAAAGATGTGCTAAAATGTCTGTGGAAATTATGACGGAATATGAGGCTCCCCCGTGGGGTGGGATCCAAAGACATGTCTTCACACGTCCCCCCAAACACCACCTTCGACAGAACAAATAGCAAAACAGGTTCTGCGTCTGACTGCCTGGGTTTCTCTGCTGTTGTCAGGAGACAAGCTGGGTGACGCTGGGCAAGTTACTGAACTTTTCTATGCCACTATTTTCTCATCAAAAAATGGGGCTAACAATAAAATGTGCCTCGGGACTTCCTTGGAAGTCCAGTGGATAGGACACCACACTTCCACTGCAGGGGTCGGGGAACTAAGATTCCTGCATGCTGCATGGGGTGTCAAAACAAAGAGCAACTCCCCAAAGCAAAACAAACAAAAAGCCCCCAACAGAATGTGTCTCAGGGCTGTTGGGTAGATTAACTGAGATGCTAACACAGCGATACACTGACCCCAGTGCCATGGCCACCAAGGCCTCTACAAGAGCTAGCTATTACAGATGGGCTCTGAAGGAAGGACAATGAGACCTTTCTAAAGGCTGGAGGACAGAAGAGATTACTTTTAGATATAATCAGTTTTTGATGTCTCTCTAGTTCAAAACAATCATTAAATTTTTTTTTTCTAACTCTTAATTTTATTTTTTAAAATGTTATTTATTTATTTGGCTGTACTGGGTCTTCACTGCTTTGTGTGGGCTTTCTCTGGGTGTGGCGAGCAGGAGCTCCTCACTACTTGGGGTGCTCGGGCTTCTCATTGCAGGGGCTTCTCTTATTGCAGAGGATGGGCTCTGGAGCACGGGTTCAGTAGTTGGGGCACGCGGGCTGAGTTGCTCTGAGGCATGTGGAATCTTCCCAGACCAGGGATCGAACCCATGTCCTCTGCACTGGCAGGTAGATTCTTAACCACTGGACCACCAGGGAAGTCCTATTTATTTTATTTTACTTGATTTTATTGACATGTAGTTGATTTACAATGTTGTGTTAGTTTCAGGTATATAGCGTAGCGATTCAGTTATGTATATATATTCTTTTTCAGATGCTGCTCTCTTAAAAGCTATTACAGAATACTGGTTATCTGTTGATATCATAGTGTGTATATGCTTAAGTTGTTTTAAAACTGGTCAAAAGGTAATTAATTTTCTTTCCCGCTCTCAGAAAATAATAAGCCATCGTGATAGTGGCAACAATGAATGCTTAAAAAATTAGAAAAGAGGATTCATGAAAAAAGAGCCCAAGAAAGAGCATTTAGATGATTTACTGCAAAAGGACGTTAAAGAACAGGTTTTGTGTTTATGCAAATTCCAGATGTTCAATAAACATTTATTGGCAAATAAAGCTAGGAGGTACTTCTTGGAAGAGGAGAATAAATATGATAAGGGAAGCTGCTGCTGCTAAGTCGCTTCAGTTGTGTCCGACTCTGTGCGACCCCATAGACTGCAGCCCACCAGGCTCCCCCGTCCCTGGGATTCTCCAGGCAAGAACACTGGAGTGGGTTGCCATTTCCTTCTCCAATGCATAAAAGTGAAAAGTGAAAGTGAAGTGGCTCAGTCGTGTCCAACTCTTGGTGACCCCATGGACTGCAGCCCACCAGGCTCCCCCGTCCCTGGGATTCTCCAGGCAAGAACACTGGAGTGGGTTGCCATTTCTTTCTCCAATGCATGAAAGTGAAAAGTGAAACTGAAGTCGCTCAGTCGGTAAGGAAAGGCTGGGTAGTAAAAATGAGAGAAGTCACTGTGTAGGTGAGACGCTGACTTACAAACTGCTGCAGGAGTTTTAATGTGCTCCAGCAAGGATGCCGAGGGAATGGTTTTTACCCCTGGCTTCACACTGGGGGCATTTTTAAGAATCCTAAATCCCAGACTGATAAAATCAGACTCTTGGGGGCTTGAACCTGGGAATCTGTATTCTGGAGTCCCTATCAATTCCAACGTGCAGCCACGGCTGGGAGACAATGCTCTACACGAATTCTTCTCAAACTTGAATGACATGAGAGTTGCCTGTAGATTTTAATTAAAACTTTCATTAAAACTGGTTCAGTGGGGTGTGTGTAAGGGGAGGGAGCAGAGGGAGGAAGCAGGAGGCCACAATGACCCATTTTTAGGAAATTCCCAGGAGAGGTCCATTCTGCAGTTCTGGGGGTCCCATTTGGAGCTGCAAGTCTCAGAGGCTTTGAAAATGACTCCATGTAAACACCAGTATGTTATCATTCTAAAGTGCTACCGTTCTTCTTTGAGAGAAAATTCATTCCTTCAACAAATGTGTAAAAACCTCGTGTAGCTTCGTGCTTTTGGAGGGCTGCAAAGATGAATAAGTAGCTCCCTTCCCATGAGTTGTTTACCTCTCATCTTATAACAGGGAAATGGTAACCCACTCCAGTGTTCTTGCTTGGAGAATCCCAGGGACGGCAGAGCCTGGTGGGATCGCACAGAGTCAGACACGACTGACATGGCTTAGCAGCAGCAGCAGCATCTTATAACGGATGGCATTTAAGTTAAGCAGAAAAGAAAACCTCCTGACTGTGTGGTGTTCTGATGGCAGTGAAATGGGGTGGATATTGAGGGGTATTCGGGTTGGAGGATATTAGGAGCAGGAGCTTCGTTTCAGAGAAGTACCGAAAGAAGAATATCTGTGCGAAGCAATAGCAGAGGCTGGAACATTCAGGAACGAGGTGGAGGCAATGGACAGGTGAGGAGACTGAGTATTTAGTTTTGTAAAAGGAGTCTGTAGATGGTGGTGAAGATTCGGAGGTATCTGAAGGAAGAGACCTTGCATTTGAGGTTTTATTTGGGAACCTCCATTGGCCCCTTTTATTCATGGGGCTTAGCAGGTAAACCAAACACAGAAGCTCAACAGCAGAATTTCTCTAAAATCTCATCCACGTGTCATTTGCATCTTCTGACTTTCAAGCCACGTGCTATTTGCATCTGATTTACAAATGCCCAGGCCAACTTAGTCACGTGCCAGCGCCCAGGAAAGCTAGAGCGTGAATCTTCCTAAGCAATCTTCCCCTCACATCCCCACATATTTAACATTGTCCAAAAAATGATGGCTACCCAGCGTGAAGAGTGCTTAATTCAGGGACTTGCCTGGTGGTCCAGCAGTTAAGACTTGGCCTTTCAAAGCAGGGGGTTCGATCCCATCCCTGGTCTGGAAGCTGAGATCCCACATGCCTGGCAGCCAAAAAACTAAAACATGAAACAGAAACTATATTGTAACAAATTCAATAAAGACTTTAAAAATGGTCCACATTTAAAAAAAAAAGTGCTTCAATTATTCCCATGTTGTCAGAATTGGCAGCAAATGGATGAATGGCCTAGTTATTGGGAGCTTCATGTTCATCGGTCACGCGTCTGATACCAACTTTGCTGAGCCTGGCCAGCGTATCACCAGGACTGCCAAATCCCCAGCTGCTTATGAAAACACCAGACCTGCTGGATCTTCATAAAGCAGGACAAACCTGCTGCTCCTTACCGCACGCCAGCAGGTACAGGAGTGCCTTGGACCATCCCTGCCCCAAGCTTCAGAGCAATTACATTTTTAAAAGGAGGCCGTGTTCCTTTATCTCATGAAAAAGTAATGCTTGTACGCGACTTCCCTGGCAGTCCAGTGGTTAAGACTTCGCCTCCAGTGCAGAGGATGTGAGTTCAATCCCTGGTCGGGGAGCTGAGATCACACATGCCTCGTAGCCAAGAAACCAAAACATAAAGCAGAGGCAATATTGTAACAAATTCAATAAAGGCTTTAAAAATGGTCCATATTTAAAAAAAAGTTTAAAAAAGGTAATACTTATACTTGATAAAACATTTAGGAAACATAGAAAAATATAAGGGAGAAAATAAAAAGCACCACAGCCCCTTTCTACCAAGATAGGTCCTGATAATATGTTGATAAATTTCTTCCCTGCCATGTTTATTCCAGATGTGGGATTATGCACCCTAGACAGCTTGGCTAGCCTACTTGTTCGCTTATTGTTCTTGTTAAATAACGTAGTTTTCCTTAGTCATCTTCTCTGATGCTGGGAAAGACTGAGGGCAGAAGGAGAAGAGGGCATCAGAGGATGAGATGGCTGGATGGCATCACCGATGCAATGGACATGAGCTTGGGCAAACTTTTGGAGATGGTGGGGGACAGGGAGGCCTGCTGCACTCCATGGGGTCACAAAGAGTTGGACACAATTGGGCAACTGAAAAACAAGTCTTCTCAAATCCATTCAGGCAAATAGCTCTCCTTGGGTATGAACTCCCACTGGTGGGCCACATCCTCCATGATCACATCCTCAGTTTCTTCCCTACAGAGCGCAGTGTCTGGTAAGTTAATTGTCCTGTTCTCCAGAGCCTTGAGCCTGGATTACTGTTAAACTCAGTCAAGAGTGATTCTGTCTGTGATAGGAATTAGTTAAGGTTGGTAGACTTTGTTCATTCCCACTCTCGAAACATCTTTGGGTCTATGGAGATCCCAGGCTTAGGGTGGGTAGCCTCTATTGCTCCTAAAGGGCCACCTAGGCATTTGTAAAATGAGGTAACATTTGCTTGACTGACTGTATCATCCACCCTGGGGACCTTTTCATGCTAAATGCTCATTATTTCTTAGGCTCGCCCTTCCCTTCTCACCTGTCCATTAACACTAAGCCTCATTAGCCAAGTCTATCAGCAAGCTTTTATTGCCCGTTGTCAGCTCTGGAATTTTAAGAATGGCCATGAGCAGGTCCCTGAAGCTTCCCTGGGAGGTGACTGAGACTAGAGATTCATAGTTCATGGAGCCCACGAGCAGTGGTTCTCATTCGTGGTGACAGGTTGGAGTCACCAGCTTTTGTGCTGAGGCTGAGCCTCAGACCAGGTGAATCAACATCTGTGAAGATGGGATTCTAGCTTGTAGCCTTTGAAGCTCCCCTGAGTGACTCCAGTGGGTACCCAGGCTGGAGAACAAGAGCCGTGGAGAACTGATTTTCATCTAACTGGCTGCACCTGGGGATATTATTAAACCATTTAAATGCCTAGGCCCCACCCTACAATGAATGAGTTGGAATCCATGGAAAAGGAGTTCAGGAAACTGTGTTTTCCCAGCTCCTTCAGATGACCTGAGACAGAGCGTGTGGTGGGAACCATTGCCATCGGCGATCTAGTGAATGAGAAAAATCTAGATCTGAACCCATTTTGGGCTCTTTGGCTTTGCAAGCCATGCATGACTGTAAGATGATAAGTTTGCTCCAGGAAGCCACGTGGGGGAATGGACACAGCCCTGGGCTGGGCGGGAAGGACCCTTAAAGCCATGACTCACGACTTGCTGTGTGATGTTGGACAAGTTCCAGAACCTCTCCGGTCAGGAGCCCAGATCTGCCTCCCTGTGATTTCTACCTGGCTTTGTGTTTTCAGACTTTCTTTATTCTTTAATTGGTGTCCTATTGGTTTTCATTTGGGATCAGCATATAGCATGATGATCAATTTCTATATGGTTCTTAATATAAGTATTGATACATTTTAAGGCAATGTAATTATAATTCTTCCAGTTATTCTATTGACTTTCCAGCTTAAAGTTTGGCAATAAACTTCCTTAAAAGAGGCTTTCAGGACTCCCCTGGTGGTCCAGTGGTTAAGAATCCTCCTTGCAGGGCAGGGGACTTGGGTTCAGTCCCTGGTCGGGAACTAAGATCCCACATGTCCCAGAGCAACTCAACCCTAGCACACCACAACTAGAGTCCGTGGGCCCCAAGGAAAGATCCACATGATGCAAGGAAGATCCTGCCTGCCCAACCTGAGACCCAGCGCAATCAAAACACAGACACATACACACACACACACACACACACACACACACACACACAGGAAACAAAAACGAGGCTCACAGAGGACCTTGAGGGCATCCTGCTAAGTGCAATAAGTCAGACAAATATTGTATCATCTCGCTCATCTGTGGGATGTTAAAAAACAAACCTAGAGAAACAGTCGCGTGGTGGTTACCAGGGACTGAGGCGTGGTGGTTCCTGGGGACTGAGGAGTGGGGGGAAATGGGGAGCTTTTACCCGAGCCTACAAACCCCAGGCATAAGATGGATAAATTCCGGGAATCTAATGTACAGCAGGGTGACCACAGGGACCAATCCTGAATTACAGGTTTACTGGCCACAGAGATGGGATTGCTTCTGGGCAGGCAATGGAGTGTCCTGTTGTGGAATTCAGATACATTTAACTTAACATTTAACTTACATTAACATTTCTATGTAGGCATTTTCTGTCAAAAAACTTAACGCTTTTTCATGCAGTGATGCAAAGACTTTTAGTGCGGAGCAGGAAAAAGTGACAAAAGGCCTTTAAGAGTTTTTTTTTTTCCTAAATGGGAATGACTTGTCCCTTCTGCCAGTTCTTGGAGTTGGAGAAAGCAAGGTAGAGGGCGGACGCTGGAAGAGAAGGCTTGGGAGCTAATGGTTCTTTCGATCCTGCTGCTGGGGGTCGGGGAGGGGGAGGGGTGGGGATTAGGAGAGGGATGGCAGCCAAACCTGAAGGCCCAGTATGCAGGGACCTGAGCCCGGTGTGCGCACGTGGTTTGCCTGCTTCCTGCAGGAGTGCTGGTGGACAAGGAGACGGGCAGTTCCTTCTGAGCGAGAACCTGGTGGGGAGGCAGCTGTGTTCTGCCAGGTCACCCCACTGAACCACCAGGCGCTCAGCCCATAGACACACCCACTGAGCCACCCTCTTAGGTGACCCATGACCTTGATTAATGGCCACTATTCTGTATTCATTGCTTACCAGCAGGTGAATAAGGCCTTTAGTCACACCAGAGAAGAAAACAATTAGGAAAGTACAGGCTAGATGACCGTGTGACCTGCAGAGCCTAGACGTTTATCTGGCCGATCGGTTTGGGCTCCACAGAAAGTGTAGCTCCACTTTAATAAGGCAGGCCGTGCTCCTTCTCCTCCTCCTGGGGAAGCTCCAAACACTTGCCTCATGAAGACACACGCTACTCTTGATTCTTGGTTTCTAACCACCAGTCACCTTCTTTAGAGAAAATGATACAGTTTTGAAATTGCTTCTTCTTTTATTCAGATTCAATTGGCAATGAAATAGCCTTGACATTTCTATGTAGGCATTTTCTGTCAATTTTCGAGCATAATATACACCCATTGTGCGTGCACGCTAAGTCACTCAGTCGTGTCTGACTCTTTGTGACCCCATGGACTATAGCCTGCCAGGCTCCTCAGTCCAAGGGATTCTGCAGGCAAGAATACTGGAGTGGGTTGTCAAGCCCTTCTCCAGGGGATCTTCCCAATTCGGGGATCGAACCTGCATCTCTTAAGTCTCTTGCATTTGCAAGCAGGTTCTTTACCACTAGCGCCACCTGGGACGCCCCCAAACAAACATCAATACATGCAAATCATGAGTATACAGGTGTATGCATTCTTATACCCAGGTACACATTGTCTCCAGGTTGAGAAATGGAACCTTACCTTCACCTCAGAAAGCCCCTAGTTACTTCCCAGCCAAGGTAAGCACTACCGCCAGTCTAACACCAAACCGCTGCTCTGCTGTGCTCAGTCGCTCAGTCGTGTCCGACTCTCTGCAACCCCATGGACTGTAGCCCGCCAGGCTCTTCTGTCCATGGGGAGTCTCCAGGCAAGAATACTGGAGTGGGTTGCCATGCCCTCCTCCAGGGAATCTTCCCAACCCAGGCATTGAAGCAGGGTCTCCTGCACTACAGAAAGGTTTTTTACCAGCTGAGCTACCAGGGAAGCCCACCAAACCACTGCTGCTGCGAAGTCGCTTCAGTCGTGTCCGACTCTGTGCGACCCCATAGACGGCAGCCCAGTCCCTGGGATTCCCCAGGCAAGAACACTGGAGTGGGTTGCCATTGCCTTCTCCAATGCATGAAAGTGAAAAGTGAAAGTGAAGTTGCTCAGTCATGTCCAACTCTTAGTGACCCCATGGACTGCAGCCTACCAGACTCCTCCATCCATGGGATTTTCCAGGCAAGAGTACTGGAGTGGGGTGCCATTGTCTTCTCTGCACCAAACCACTAGAACAGTCTAATTTTGAACTTTCCCATTTTCACAGTTAACTAGTTTAAACTGGTCCAATGGATAGAGCTTCCTTGGTAATATTTTTATGTCTGCTATTCTTAGTCGTTCAGTTGTGTCCAACTCTTCTGACTCTATGGACTGTAGCCTGCCAGGCTCCTCCGTCCATGGAATTCTCCAGACAAGAATACTGGAGTGGGTTGCCATGCCCTCTTCCAGGGCATCTTCCCAATCCAGGAATTGAACCCAGGTCTCCCACATTATAGGTGGATTCTTTATCATCTGAGCCACCAGGGAAGCCCCTCCCCCCCTTTTTTTAATGTCAGCGATCATAATTCTAAAGATGCTATTTTGCTTCAGCATCCCACTGGCCTGATGCAAAGCCATGGAGCTTACAGGATAAAGCATCTTTCCCACAGGTGAGGTCAGTCTTTTTGTTTAATCCTTTTGTCATGGAGGAAGCAAGATGTGCTGTGAACGTCTCCAGGCAGCTGGTGCCTTTCATGGATTATTTGTGGCTCAAATTCAAGCCAAATATGTTTGCAAATTCTGTGCACTTGTAGACTATGCATGCGAGTGTGCACACAAATACCCTTTTTTCTGTTTTGATTTCTTGTTTTCCTTTTTCTGTCCTCAGAAGACCACCTTCTCCACTCTGTGCTCCCCTAGCACACAGACCCTCCTCAACAAATCCTGCTCTCCAGTATTCATCACCGCTGCACACACTGCCTTGAACTGGTTTTACTGTTTATCACACAAAAGGCATAACTTTTATCACACATAAGTTATCACACATAACTTCAGAGGATACCTTTTTCACTTGTGCTTTTGATATAGACTAGGAAATCCAGACCTGGAAGGGGAAGAACAGATAGTAAAACCAACCATTAACATGTGTGATCAGCCTGAGGGTCAGGCCCGAGTTTCCCATGAATGAGGGGATCTGTGGTTACACATTTTGTTTGCTGAAGGCACAGGTGCCATGTTTATTAACTCACTCATTAACTCATTCGTTCACTTCCTGAGCCCTTTAATGTGCCAGGCTTTGTGTTAGAGGCTGAATTTGCCAAGGAGGACCTCTGTGCTTTACACCCAGGGAGACCTCGCAATAGATAATGCATCTGACCACAGATCAGAAGATTCCAGGTTCAGCCTCTGGCTGGCTCAAAACCCTGGTAGCTCAGCAGTAAAGCATCTGCCTGCAATGCAAGGAGAGACAGGAAATGTGGGTTCGATCTCTGAGTCGGGAAGATCCCCTGGAGGAGGGCACAGCAACCCACTCCAGAGTTCTTGCCTGGATAATCCCACAGACAGAGGAGGCTGGTGGGTTACACTCCACGGGGTTGCAAAGAGTTGGACATGACACAGCACACACGTGTGCACAGACTGACGTATGATCTACGTCAGGAAATTAGGTGTACAAGAAACCCTTGATTTCCTAAAATAGAATATTGGTGCTTTTAATGATGCCCTATATATATTATAGCACTCTAAATGCATTTTCGGATAAAGATAAGAGTATTGTGCATGTTTCTCTATAATAAATCAGGACAAATTCTGTATTGGTCAGCTTGTCATAAATCCAGTTCATTATTACTTTATAAATTAAACCCAATCTCTTTGCTGGTTAATTAACAACAATGCGTTGCCGTCCTCCAGGGCTTGCCTCCCTGGAGGTAACAGCTAGCTCACATTTAGCCAACCTCTGTCCTTTCAGCTCTACAGCAAGAGTGAGAATCACCCACCGACATCTATGTGTTGCTGTGAGATTTGTTGGCGGTCCAGTGGTTAAGGCTCTGTACTTCCGATGCAGAGGTTGTGGGTTCAATCCCCAGGTAGGGTACTAAGATCCCACATGCTTATGGCTTGGCCAAAACAAAGACAAGGTTCTGGTTTAAAAAAAAAAAGAGTCTCATGTCAGAAGAATATCTAGACCTCTTCAAGGAAGTATTCAGTAAGTGTATGAAAACATATTGAATAGTCTTTGAGTTGTGCAATAAGTTGTCAGTTCTGTGTGTCAAATGATTTCCTGCAGGTTCGTGGCCACAAAGAAGGACAATTAGAGTTTTGCCCATGGCACAGGGTGGAGGGTGATTCTCTTCTTCCGGTGGCACACAGCCTGTTAGCAGTTGACCGTTGGCTCATTTCCAGCTGACAGAACTCATACCTGTCAGCTCGGATTCCTCTGAGGCCTGGACTGCAGAGAGGAAAGAGGCAGGTCAGATGAACTCGCTCAATGGGATTTAAGTTTATCTGACGGAACCCACTACTGGAAATCCCTTTATCACCTGCAGTAATTATACTGTGTCGTCTGTGGGCTGAGATACCACCCTAGCCCCCATTCTGTATCCTTGTTGAATACGGAAGAGACATTAGTATCAGAGCTCTGCCCCAAATTAACACTCCTTCCCATAGAGAATTCTAGACCCAGAAGGGACGAGTGCCCCTTTACAAGGTGCCTTCACCCTGCCTGCTCTCAGCTCAGGGTCAGCAAACTCACAAATCAATGCTTTCTAGTCTCTGGGATGTGGATGCCTGAGCAGGAGAGGGCTTTTGTTGTGGGTTTTCCAGTGTTATCCATAGCTGAGTAAATCACGTTTTATATCTACACGTTGTTGTTGTTGAATTGCTCAGTCATGTCCAACTCTTTGCGACTCCAGGGACTGTAGACCACCAGATTTTGCTATCCATGGGATTTCCTGGCAAGAATACTGGAGTGGGTTGCCATTTCCTTCTCCAGGGGATCTTCGCAACCCAGGGATTGAACCTAGGTCTCCTGCGTCTCCTACATTGGCAGGCGGATTCTTTACCACTGAGCCACTAGGGAAGCCCAAATCTATCTGTACTATCCAACCAGTCCATTCTGAAGGAGATCAGTCCTGGGATTTCTTTGGAAGGACTGATGCTAAAGCTGAAACTCCAGTACTTTGGCCACCTCATGTGAAGAGTTGACTCATTGGAAAAGACTCTGATGCTGGGAGGGATTGGGGGCAGGAGGAGAGGGGGACAACAGAGGATGAGATGGCTGGATGGCATCACTGACTTGATGGACGTGAGTCTCAGTGAACTCCGGGAGTTGGTGATGGACAGGGAGGCCTGGCGTGCTGCGATTCATGGGGTTGCTAAGAGTCGGACACGATGAGCGACTGAACTGAACTGAACTGAACTGAGGAAGATGTGATTAGGATTCATAAAACATCAATTGGTTTCAAAACCTTGTTATATGCATGGCAGTGTTTCTCATTATGTACTTCCTCCGTCGGTTGCTAAAATAAGCATGATTTCATTTATGGGCAGATTTGCAATTTTTAATAATAAAGTGGTCCTCATAATTTAAAAGTTTGGGAGTCACTGTTTGAGAGTGTTAGCAGTCTATGTTTAACTCGTGGATGACTCCTCCAAGCTGCATAAAACATTGAGGTGTGGTCATGGCAAAGCTGCTGTCACTGGGATCTTTGAGTCCTTTTCTGTAAAAGTCAAAAATATTCTTTTTTGTGGCACTCTAGCTCAGTAGTTGAAGCATGTGGGCTTAGTTGCACCACAGCATGTGGGATCTTAGTTCCCTGACCAGGGATTAAACCCACATCCCCTGCATTGCAAGCGTGATTCTTAACCACTGGACCATGAGGGAAGTCCCCACTGCATTATTCTTGACTGCATCCTTTCCTGACTCCTTCTGTCTAGCTGGGGAAATACAATTTAAGCACATAAGAGATTAGAAGTTAAGAAAATGCAGAGAGAAAACATGCAGTATTTGATCAATTATCAAAGGCTTTGAGCTCAGAGGAAAGAGTGGGAAGAGGAGAGGGAGACAGAAAGAGGTGAGACAGAGCGCCACCCAGGAGTCCGGACATTAAGGCAGGTTTCATAGACTCTGCTAATTGCTATTGGAGTGACCGTGATCTGATTGCCTGACCCCAGTGAGCCCCTGTTCTGTCGTCAATAAAGTCAGGATTACAATGCCTCCCTCACAGTGTTATTGTGAAGATGGTTTATGACAATGTGCTCTAAATGCTTTGTACTACACCTGGGACATGGCATGTACAAGCTAAATGGTGGCTATTCTTTGTTTTATTGGATTTTCATCCCATCACCATTGAAAGGATGACATTTATTTATGCTTCCCCAGAACCCAGCACAATGCCTGACTCATAATAGGTACTAAAAGAAAATGTTTGCTGAATGAAAGGATGGAAAGATCGTAGGATGAATTGTATTAATGAGCCCTGTGAGCTGGGAGGGTCATGGAGAAGCAAGACGTAAGGTGACTCCAGTAGAATGCACAGAGAAGGGTGAGTGTTGCCCTGGGGGATGGGCAGGAATTGAAGCAGAGAAGCAGAGAAGGGCAGGGTGGGTAGAGGGTAGGTTGGGGTACGGTTGTGCAGGGCTCTGGATGCTAAGGCTGGGAGTGTGCATCTTGTCTGCTGCCAGCAGGGAGTCAGTGTGATGTTGAGATGGTGAATAAGGTGAGGAGGGAAACTTTCGGAAGGTTAGTCTGGAGCAGGAAAACGATATCCACACCACGTGTCCATTCCGAGCAGACAGAGTCCCTGACCAGTACAGTCAGTCAGTCAGTTTAGTCGCTCAGTCGTGTCCGACTCTTTGTGACCCCATGGACTGCAGCACGCCAGGCCTCCCTGTCCATCACCAACTCCCTGAGCTTATTCAAACTCTTGTCCATTGAGTCAGCGATACCATCCAACCATCTCATCCTCTGCCGTCCCCTTCTCCTCCTGCCTTCAATCTTTCCCGGCATCGGGGTCTTTTCCAATGAGTCAGTTCTTCATATCAGATGGCCAAAGTATTGGAGTTTCAGCTTTGGCAGCAGTCCCTCCAATGAATATTCAGGACTGATTTCCTTTAGGATGGACTTGTTGGATCTCCTTGCAGTCCAAGGGACTCTCAAGAGTCTTCTCCAACACCACAGTTCAAAAACATCAATTCTTCGGCGCTCAGCTTTCTTTATAGTCCAACTCTCACATCCATATATGACTAATGGAAAAACCATAGCTTTGACTAGATGGACCTTTGCTGGCAAAGTAATGTCTCTGATTTTTAATATGCTGTCCAGGTTGGTCAGAGCTTTTCTTCCAAGGAGCAAGCGTCTTTTAATTTCATGGCTGCAGTTACCATCTGCAGTGATTTTGGAGCCCCCCAAAATAAAGTCTTTCACTGTTTCCATTGTTTCTCCATCTATCTGCCATGAAGTGATTGGACCAGATGCCATGATCTTAGTAACAACTATGGAAATAGAGAGAGTGTTTAATAGCATAATAAAAGAGATAATGGGGCTTCCCTGGTGGCTCAGTGGTAAAGAACCCGCTTGCCAATGCAGGAAACACGGGTTTGATCCCTGGGTCTGGAAGATCCCCTGGAGAAGGAAATGGCAACCCCCTCCAGTATTCTTGCCTGGGAAATCCCATGGACAGAGGAGCCTGGTGGGCTATGGTCCATGATAACGCAAGAGTCAGAAGTGACTTAGCAACTAAACAAGAACAACAAAGGAAATAATAGAGATTAAGGAGAGCCTAACTGTCTCTGTGTCTTATCTTGTCTCTGTGAATCCTTCATGTGGTCATTTAAACCATTGGCCAACATGCATACTGATGATTCTGAGATGTACAAGATGACATTTTAAAAACCACGGCAGGTGGATGTTTAGCTACAGAGACGACACGCTGAAATTGGAGGGTCGGATCCCCGAGGAACGTGGAAGACGAGGCATCCACAGAGTCAAGGAAGAGAGGTGATTTGAGCTCCAGGCTGGGCGTTTTCCTCTCGGAGACTTGGGAAGATAAAACAGTCGTTCGATTAGGGAGGGTAGTGGAAATGGGTTACTTCAAGAGAGGAAAAACTGAACCAAGCAGCTAAATTGCCGACAAGAGAGACTCGGTTGCAAGGAGAAAGGTGGTTGCGGAGCAGGGGGAACCCGCTGGGGCCGACGGACAGAGGGATGGAGAGGAGCCGGAAGGCGGGTGGGAGAAGCCAGGTGCGGCCCCGCCTCCTTCTGCCGTCGCCTGGGCTGGCCTGGGCCCGCCCTTCCTCACTCGGCGTCACCTGAGCAGGAGGAGGCAGGTGGAGCCTGGAGTTGGCGCTGGAGCGGGCTGCCTGCCTTTTTCGTTTTCAGGAAAGAGGTCTGTGAGACTGTGGAGGAAATTATTCTTCCAGATGAAGGAACCATTTCTGGAAAGGGATACAGGTGAAAGAGAGAAAGAAAGAAAGAAGGAAGGAGAGAAAGAAAGAAAAAGGCCTTCCTTTCCCCTATTCTCAAGGGAGTCCATTCATTCATGGACCATATTTATTAAATTGAAAAATCCCCAGTTTCATTTTCTTCCTATAACCGCCATGTTTACTGACTGCTGATTTTATTGCCACAGAACTCTCTGCCAGCCATAATATACTTGTTTTTTTACACTGGTGAAATGCAAGAAGGATGTTTACGTTGAACCCACCTCCCCTGCAAGTTTTTTAAAAAAATAATTTTATTTATTTATTTTTACTTTAGCTTATTAGAAAAGACCCTGATGCTGGGAAAGATCGAAGGCAGGAGGAGAAGGGGACAACAGAGGATGAGATGGTTGGATGGCATCACTGACTCAATGGACGTCAGTTTGAGCAAGCTCTGGGAGTTGGTGATGGACAGGGAGGCCTGGCGTGCTGCAGTCCATGGGGTCGCAAAGAGTCAGACACGACTGAGCGACTGAACTGAACTGATTTGGGGCTGTGCTGGGCCCTTGTTGCTGCGCGGGCTTCTCTCTAGTTGCAGCGAGCAGGGCCTACTCTCTTGTCGAGGCACACCGGCTCCAGGGCCTGTGGGCCTCAGTAGTTGTGCCTCCCAAGCTCTAGAGCACAGGCTCGGTAGCTGTGCCGCATGGGCTTATTTGCTCAAGGCATGTGGGATCTTCCTGGGTCAAACCTGTATCAGATGGATTCTTTACCACAGAGCCAACTGGGAAGGCTTCCTGCGGTTTCGTGTTTGAAAAATGATAGAACATCCTGATAACTAAAGGTTTCATAAAATGTACGAAGAACCCGAGTGGCTTTGGACCTCTTGACCACAGTTCCACAAACAGTAGACAATGGAGCAAGACTTCCAACAATCAGAGGGAAAATTATTTCTGTTCTAGATTTCCATACCCAACCAAATTATCAGCTAAGTATGTGTAGTAGTGGGAAAAGAATGCTTTGGGACACACAAATTCTCAAAAATTTATCTCCCAGGCACTTCTCAGTAAAGTAGGTGGAAGATGTGTGTGATCAAAATGAGGGAGTGAACCAAGAGAGGGAAAAGCACAGGAATCCAGAACACAGGGTCCAACCAACACTCAACGGGCAACGGAGACCCTTAGGGGGAGGATGGAACTTCCTCTCAACAGTGGAGGAGCAGGTCTGGAGAGCAGTGGACCCAGATTAGAGCAAGTCAGAAAATTCCAGGACGGATTTCTCCCTTTCTTTCTCTTGTTATCTCCTTTTTAAAAAATATTTTGTGGCTGCCATATCTTTTTGAAAAAAAAGGTGTAATACTTTTATTGAGGTATAATTGACTCAAAACATTATATTAGTTTCAGGCATGTAGCATAATGATTCAATATTTGTATATACTCTAAAACGATCACCACACATAGTAGGTCTAGTGAACATCTGTCACCACACATAGTTACAAAAACAATTTTTTTCTTGTGATGAGGACTTCTGATTTACTTTTTTATCAACTTTCTTTTTTTAACTGAAGTATAGTTGATTTATAGTATTAGTTTCAGGCATATAGCAACGCCGCAATTCACTTAGATATGTGTGTTTTTCAGATTCTTTTTCATTATAGGTTCTTACAAGATAATGAACATAGTTCTGTGCGCTCTGCAGTAAATCCTGTTGCTTGTCTATTTTATGTACAGCAGTGTGTTATCTGTTAATCCCGTCGTCGTTGTTGTTGTTCAGTCGCTAAGCGTCCACCTCTTTGCAACCCCAGTCCGCCAGGCTTCCCTGTCATTCACTCTCTCTCGGAACCTGCTCAAACCCAGGTCCATTGAACCGGTGTTGCCATCCAACCATCGCATCCTCTGTTACCTGCTTCATACTCCTAATTTATTCCCCCTCCTTCCCCTTTGGTAACCATAAGTTTGTTTTCCATGTATGAGGACCATCTCTGTGTGAGAAGATGGGAGAATTCTGGAGATGGATGGTGGTGATAGTCGAACACCTTTGTGAATGTACTAAATGCCACCAAACTATACACTTAAACACAGTTTAAAGGGTGAATTTTATGTTACTCTATTTTTAAACAATTTTAAAAATAAAAAACTATAAGTGCTGCACAAATGAATTGAGTTATAATTATTTTTCGCATACTGATAAATATCAGACTTTTAAGACTCAAGTATTAAAGGACCTCACTTTTATTTTCAAAACCAGGTACAAAGGCTACGTTTTTCTTTTAAAATTGCACACGTTTATTTAAAAGATCTATGACTAGAAATGTATATTCTAACAAATAGATCTTCCAGTGATAACATCTATGTTTTAAGTTTTATGTCTTGTAATCGTATGTTTAATGTAAAAAACCGTACCATTTTTAATGTAAAATATTATAATTTTAATGTAAAAAATCTGACCATATGACTTAAAAATTGCCTTTTTTACTTTACATTTTCCCTTCAGTCTATGCAAGCACTCTCATTTTCTTTAATTTTTAAAAAAATTTTAGATTTACACACCATTTTCTTAACATTTATTTTTAATGATAACTCTGACCAAAGTGTATTTAATATTAATGTAAGTGCTTCTTACAAGTCAAGTCCCTCTGTAGTTAAGAAGGAGGTTTTAAAACCCTCCTTTTGTGTATTACATATTTTCTCAGGAATACTTTAAATAGGAATACTGACTTTTGTTTTAGGAATACAGTAATTCAGATTTTAAATTGAGAGATTATTTTTTGCCTTATTCAGTAAAGAAAAACAAAAGCTTGTTCAGAGATGACAGATGACATCTCTTCTGAGGGCCAGGGTGGGAAAGGACTCCAGATGCTTTGCTTGATTCCACCCGGAGCCAAATTGCTAAGTGGTTACAACTCCCAGGGGCCGTCAGACAGGTTTCACGGGAATGACGCATAGCTTTCCACACCCACCTCTGCAAGACCGAACAGCTTCAGGGGTTGCTGAAACTGCCTCAGAACTGTGCTATAACTTTCTCCTGAATGTGAAAAGTTTCTGGCTGATGTCAGCAAGGTTTAAATGTTTCAGGTTAAATTCTGAAAATCAGTAAAAAGAAAAGCACAAATTAAGTTAGACTGGATGTCAAGGGCATTGATTTATGGCAGCAGAAACACTCCTCCATAGTCTCCTCTCGATTTTGGATGACTTTTTGTTGAGCCCAGCTCTTGCTAAAGGGAAGCCAGGGCTAAGGAAGGATCGCTGGGAAGACCCTCCAAGCACTTTCCTGCATCCCTAGGGCAGGACTATTTCCCTAACACGCCTTTGGGGATGGTCATAACCACCTTCCTCGGATTGCTCCCTGCTCCAGCCCTGCCTCATCCTCTGTTTCTCATCCACAGGGAATGCGATTTGCCATTAATGTGAACCTTCTAGAACAGAGGTGTGCTGTATAGAAAGCTCGAACAATTGCCCCTTACCACTTTTAAGAAGCCTTTTTAAAACAACAAAATAATACCCTTAAAAAAAAAAAAAAAGCAATACTAACAAGACATTTTAAATGAGGTTGGAAAATGCTCATGACATAATGCTAACCTAAGAAATTGGAAATGAATCTGTATGGGGAATCTGACATCAGTTTGGTAAAAACAAACAAACAAACAAAAAAATTATTGGAAATAAAACCTAGAAGGAAATCTACAAAAATTGTTTAGCTTGATTGCTTTGGTCTGGATTGTATATTTAAGGTGAAATTTTCTTACCTGTTCTCTGTTCCCTTCTACTTTTTGAAGCATCCTACAGCAAACACACACACTGTTATAACCGAAGGGTGGGGGAACCCCAGTTTTAGACTCATCCTTCTAAGCAAGCCTCTTGCTTGATTTGCTAGCAAACTGTCTGCTCGCATTGAGGTCTGCCCTCACAGGCTGAGAGCTGGGCAAGAAGTGTAAATTCTCATGTTCTCTTTCCACTGTGTATAATCAGGAGGTCGAAGTGTTTCTTCCTAATGGTCTATAATCTTTCCAAGTCTGTGACAAAATTAAACTATCATAACCTTAGAGTCAGAAAAAGCTGAGGATGGGTTTTTTTTTTTTTTCCCTCCCCTAGCTCCTGCTCTATTTAGATTCCCACTTTCTGTGTTTTTGTAATACTACCAGTTGACTTCTGTTTCATATTCTGCCTCCTGCTTTAGCTGCTTTAGTTGTCAACATAATTGAAGACAGGCGTTTTTAAAATTTTATTTTGTAATATTATTTTTTTAGTTTTAAAATTGTATTGAAGAATGCTGATTTATAATGTTATGTTCATTTCTTCTATGCAGCCAGGTGACTCGGCTATACATGTATATTCTTTTTCATATTCTTTTCCAGTGTGATTTGTCACAGGGCGTTGAATGTAGCTCCCTGTGTGTTTTACTATTATTATTTTAAGGAACTTATTCTTTAAACTTCCTTGTGTGGACTCTTCTCTCTGAAGCAGGGAAACAAGGTGAATGCAATAAATTCTTCATGACGATAAAGTGATAATGGTTGGAGGAATTTGCGTGTGAATGTCTACAGTTTGGAAAGATGGTCACTTCAGACAGTAGGTGACATTTGGTTTGCCCTAGACTCTACCCAAAGTTAGGTGTCAGATCATTTATGGCTTCATTTCCATTCTGACTTTATGTTGTTTGTGTATGAATCTCTAGTTTCACTTTTCCTAAAAGATGGAGGCCATATTAAAAGCCAACAACAGTTCACCCATACCAAATCGAAAATATGCCCTGTGACTTGAAGGAGTCAAGAAAGATAATCAATCAGCTCATCTATAGGAATGTGGTTAAAAATGATGAGTAGTCTTTTTGATGTAGCTTCTGCAAAGCATGCTGATTACTTTCTTGTCACTGCTTTTCCAAACATCCTATGTCTAGTGTAGGAAAATAACAGTTGATAATTTTTGGTTTCAAACTAGCACCAATCATTGCTCAGAAAGATATCCTTTCATGCCTGATTGGACAGGAATTTTGACCTTGTGGAAAGGGCATGAGACTGGAAACAGAATTCTGACATTTTACTTATTAAGTAACTCAAGGAGCCTTCTTAACCTCTCTGGGACTCCCTCTTTCCTGTCACTAACTTGTGGTTTTCGGTTTACAGGCTCTCGTGTTGAGGGAACGCAGTGGATAGGACTGTGATCCCAGCAGGCTACGGCTAGCCTGGCCCCACCACGACCCAGCCAGCTGCTGGCTCTCCTCACAGGGTTTCTTTGACAGAGAGAGCTCTGAGGCTTTCAAAGTTTTGAAAGCACCTGGGATAAACGTTCTTCAAAGCAGATTTCGTTTCTGAAATCCTCTGTGGAATATACATTTTGAATTCTTTCAGTAAAGGCTGAGTGTGGCTGTCATTCAGTTGCTGAGTCATGGCCAACTCTTTGCAACCCCAGGGACTGCAGCAGGCCGGGCTCCTCTGTCCTCCACTGTCTCCTGGAGTTTGCTTAAATTCACGCCCACTGAATTGGTGATACTGAGTAGCTATTCATAATTTTCTTCATGGAGCTCTTAGCACATTATGTATCCGTGTGGTGCTGGTGGCTTATTACCTGTATCTCGATTCTGTAGAACTTTGAGTAAGTGTTCCAGTCCCAAGACTGTAGAACAGTAGTCCGTCACAAGCGTAAGCTTAGAAAACTCCTTTGAGAGCATATTTTGAAGGCTGGCTTATTTCGCTCCTGTATCCTATTCAGTGACTGTATGCTTGCCCAAGAAAATTAATGTGAGTTACTGTTTGGCTTGGTGGGTAAGAAGTCACTTGGCCAAGGGCGCAGGTGTCTTCTGTGTACGATGCCTGTGCATATCGTCAGCCATGCCTCTGACTTCCAGCCTCCCGATCTTGCAACCTGGGGCTCTTAATGAAAGAAGATTAGGCAGGAAAGGACAGATGAATCTCCAGTATCTATGCTGTCCAGCTAAAGGGAGTCAAAAAAACATGCTCAAAACACGCAATTTATCACATATCATCGGTCCCCAAACCAAGGGGCAACTCCTCAGTACAGAAACAGAGTGCATTTGAGATGTTTCTCCCAGCTGTAGAATTTCTGAAAAGTTAATCCCCCTCCTCTGGCAAAAACGAAAAACCACTATAAACAGAAAAATTCTTCTGTTCCTGGACCCTTGAACCAAGGAAAATAGAGTTCTGGGCTAATTTATATATTTCACAAACATTTTCCCATTTCTGAAATGGAATTTCTGTGGGATTATGAAACTGCTTTCTTCATTTAAAGCTTCGAACAGTTTCAACAACTTTAGGAGAGATTGATCTTATTTTTTATAATACTGAGAACACAGATTTATGATTTCTGGAGGATTATAACTTATTCATAAAAATGGAAAAATAAGATAGTTTTATATATATATATATATATATATATATATATATATATATACACACATACACAATTCCAGTCTTAGTTTCTGTAGTTCCAATTTGTTAAAGAATCCTACTTCCCTGGGAATTCCCCGGGGGTCCCGTGGTTAGGACTTGGCGCTTTCACTGCCAGTATCTGGGTTTGATCCCTGCTCAGGGAACTAAGATCTCTCAAGCCTCATGGTGAGGTCAAAAAAGAGAAAAAGGATACTACTTCTGTGGCAGGCAGGAAGAACAGCTATTTTAACTCACAAGATATAAATCTTTTCTGTGGTAAAGGATTATTATTTATCCCCAAACAGATAGGACACAGTTCTCGTGGGATTTTGAGCAAGTAAATGGTTCCACTTAATCTCATTGAAATCAAGGGGCTCTGTTTCATTTAAAAAATATGTTCAGGATAGGACTGATGCCTGTTTCCTAACCGCAAGGTCAGTTTTAAGGTCAGCTAGAGAGAAAGTGACTTGTCAGTGATGTGTCTCTAACAGTACGAGGGGACGTATCTACAAGTGGAAGGGAAAAAATAGCTGACCTTCCTCGGGTCAGCTGGTGAGGACTGTGCCAGTCGTTGGAGTCTAAACTTCAGCAACCTAGTTGTAAGGAAAAAAGCTACTTTTTAACCCCTTTCCTGTACCCCAGAAATTCTGAAGACATACCATGTAACAGCAGACCTAATATTGTATTGCAATTATTTGTTTTCCTGCTGCAGATGAAATCCTACAGTGAGTGACCAGTAGTGAGCCTACAGCAAATGCTTTATAACTGCTTTCTAAACGTGTGCGTTAGTCTCTCAGTCGTGTCCGACTCTTTGCCACCCCATAGACTGTAACCGCCAGGCTCCTCTGTCCATGGGATTCTCCAGGCAAGTGCAGTGGGTTCCCATTCCCTTCTCCAGGGGATTTTCCCTGGATCGAACCCGCATTGCTTTGGCGGGCGGATTCTTTACACTGTGCCATGGACTACCCAGTGTGAATCCTCAGAGGCCCCCCACCCCCCGCCCTCCCTGCCCTCAGCTGACCAGAGCTTTCGCTGCACTGGGAGCTGGTTCACAGATGAGTGTTGCGGTTAAGGAGGCTTCGACTGTGACCTTCTTACTACACATTATTGGAATAAAGAAATCCCTGAATTTTTAACATTGAAGTTTTACTATAATGTTTTTGAGGACAGTCTGTGTGTTTTCCACAGTCTAACATTGGTCCTTCCGCATAAGAGGTTATAACTACTTGATGAATGAAGAGGTACATAGAGGTATTTTATACATTATGAACTGATACCCTGGAAGGGTTTCCCCCTCCCATCCATGGTTATCACCACTTGTACTGATGCGGACTTCCAGCCACTGATTCAGTTTCAGAAGAAGCACTGTTCTTGTCCGTGTGTGTGTGTGTGTGTGTGTGTGTGTGTGTGTGCTCACTCAGTTGTGTCTGACTCTTTTGCGACCCCATAGACTGTAGTCTGCCAGGCTTCACTGTCCATGGAATTTTCCAGGCAAGAATACTGGAGCAGGTTGCCATTTCCTTCTCCAGGGGAATGTTCTTGTCTATATATCTGTGTTTGTGAAATCTTTTGAACACTATCACATTTGCCTTTATTAGAAGAGAAAATGCTGGGAATTACTGAGTGTGCTAACAATGGTAAATTTTATCTCATGATATCTTTAACTGCTTGGACTTAGGCTGGTGAACTCTGCAGTTCGTGGTGGAGAAAAAGGATATGCTGTCCAAGATTTGTGCCTAAAAATTGAGGGGAAATTTGGAGTGCCATAAAATGGGATCTTTAGAGAACTTCCATTCTCTTTACAACATGCAAATATACATACAAAGATAGTTTGATTTTTGTTCTTTTCAGTTTATACATATACATACAAATATAGTTTCAGTTTATACACATACATACAAATACAGTTTAATTTTTGTTCTTTTCAGTTTACACATATACATACAAATATACTTTGATTTTTGTTCTTTTCAGTTGATAAACATTGCAGAAATATATTGTATAAGATGATGAGTTAACTGTCATTGTTTAGAGAGAGGACAAGTATTTATTATAAAGATCTTTAAATGGTGTTTATTAGAGTAATTGAACACTTTTTCTGAAGTATAAAAACATCTTTTTATGGACGGTGTGACAAAGACCGCGGTGTGGGTCACACTCAGGCACTAACTGGGAGGGGCCCTAGATCAAGTTGCTGGAATGTTCTGCTTTACTCATCTGTAGCCAGTGGACAATCTCTGTCCAGGGTTCTCTGCTGCTCTCAGGGAGGCTGAAGCTCCCTGACTTGTGGGAAAAGCTGTTTCTAAAAGGATGGGTCCAAGGAGCTGGTGCCCAGGGGCGCGCAAAACAGGAGTGGTCCCCAAGTTTTTTAAATAAAATTTGGAAACGGTCTCAGGGTGGCAGTCTTTGCAATTTCTCGTTTAAAATGACTGATCATCATCAGGCAGAATGAAAGAAACTGCAATTTATAGTTTCACGGTGCCCTATGGAAACCGTAATGTTTTCTTCTTTATCTTCACGCCAAAGAAATTAGTTATTTACGGTGAAGACTTCCCCGGAAAGTAGTGATTCTGGCTAAGGACTCGTTTCACGCGTCGGAAAACGGACTTCTTCAGTATTCTGAATTACCAAACTAAAAGAACATTTTTAAAAAGCCTCCAAACAAAACCTCATCATCTACGCGTTCTCTCAATAGTTTCTAGAGGAGGCTTGGCCGGCACCGTTTTCAGGGATAATCAAAGGTAAATGTTTAGTAAGTAACTGTGCAATCGAATGACTTCTATTTTTCAGCTTATTTCCGCCCCGGGGGCCGTAAAATCCTCAAAAAAGGGGGGCCGTCTCCCTCCCCGCCACTCCAGCTCCGGGCGGCGCGCCCGCCCTGCCCTCGGCCCGCCGCGCGCCCCAGGCGCTCGGGTCCCGGGCCCCTGCCCCGTCGAGTTACTCAGGCCCCGCGCGCAGGGCGGAGCCGCGGGCCGGCGGCGCAGGTGGGGAGGGGCGGCCGGGGCGCGTCGGTGACACCCGCGGGGGAGCGGGGAGGAGCGGCAGCCGCACCCCGCCCTGGGAAGAAACCGGCCAGGTGTGGCTTCGGCGCCCGGCGCCAGCGGGGAGGAGACTCGCGCCCCCGCCAACCAACACCACCACCCGCCCGCGGCCCGGCTCCTCTGCGCCCTCGCCGCGCTGCGAGCCGCAGCTCCCGCTCCCGGCCGGTCCCCGGCGCCCTACCCCCACCCGCTTACCGCGCTCGCAGCGGCCGGGCCGGCCCCAGTAGAGGCGCGACCTCGCGATCCTTCTGCGTCCCCAGCTCAGCCCCGGCGTGGGGCCTCTCCCGGGAGCCCCTCGCCCTGTCCGAGCCGGCCGGCCCTCGCGTCCGCCCCGGAGCTGAGCGGCGCTCCGAGTACCCGCCGACATGAGCTGCAACGGAGGCTCGCACCCGCGCATCAACACGCTGGGCCGCATGACCCGCGCCGAGTCCGGCCCCGACCTGCGCTACGAGATGACCTGCGGCGGGGTCGGCGGGGGCGGCGGCGGCGGCGGGGGCACCAGCAGGATGTACTACTCGCGGCGCTGCACGGTCACCGACCAGAACTCGGACGGCTACGGGTGGGTAACGGGCCGGGGCCGCCACCCTCCCCTGGTACCCTGGGACCGGGAGGGATCCCTGACCGACGGGGAAACTCAGGTCCCGAAATGGGACGGTCGGTCAGTCCGAGGTCCCGCGCGCATTCCCCACTTGCGCTGGGGCCTGATCGGCGTGTCCCGCGCGCGCCGCGCCGACCGTGGTGGGCGCGTGCGCCCGGGGGAGGGAGCCGCTCCTACGCGCCCGCGGCCGGCCGGTGAGGGTGCCGGCGGGGCGCGGGGGTCCCGGCTACCCCCGGAACTATCCCTTGCGCGGCGTGGCGTTAATCGAGGGCCACAGATGGGAGGTCAGGCGGACGGGGCTGCGACCACCAAAGCCAACTTCTCTAACTCTAACCAAAAATAAATCAGTACAGAAGCGGGGGCTCCGGCCTGCGGGCTGGCCGAGGTGGACTCGGCGGGCGCTACTGCTCATCGCCAACTCGTGGTCAACCCGAGACCCCGTCCGCAGCGGCGCCTGGGCAGCTCGGCCACCGGGGGAGGCTTTTGTGTGGAGGCTGCGCGTCCCGGCCTCTGGGGGTCCCGGGTCGAGAAGGCTCCGCTTCGTCGGCTTCTCCTGCTACCTAGACCGAGTTGCCTGGCGGGGGCGGCGGCCTGTTCCCGCGCCCCCCGGCCCCCCGGCCCGGATCGGCCGCGCCGCAGCTCCGGCTGGGGAGCACACCTGTGGCCCCGCGCCTGCGCCTTTTGTCTCCTGGTTTTTCAAATGCACCCGAGAAACGACCTCGGTGTCCGGGTGGCGGAGGGCGGGCGCAGACTCCTGCGCTCCGAGCCGGGGCTCGCGGAGGAGCGGCGACGCGTCCCACCCCCGCCGGCCCGCCACGCTGGGGGCGCCCTGGTCCAGGTGCCCCGGGGAGGGCGGTGGGAAGAGGGCCAGGTCTGCCTCCGAGTCAGCGGGGAAATCCAGCGAGGGGGCACTCGGGTGGGGGCGGAGAAAGATAACGAACCTACATTTACCCGGTCCCTGGAGCCGGGGTCGCCCACCTGAATCGTGAGAATTTCTCGGTCCTCACCCCCTCTTTCCGCCCCCCTGCAAGTCCTTGCCTTGTAGGGCTTTGGGGAATAGAGGCCCGGGTTCCAGAAACTGCCGACCTTGCCTTGTGGCCTTAGGCTGGGGAGGAGCAAATTGAATCCACTCCCGGGGGTTTTGTTTTGCCAGCGGTTTTGGAGGCGGGGACCGACTCGAGTTGCAACGTGCTTTGTGCTTCGATTTATTCATTTCTTTATCTTCCTGGAGCACCTTGAAATTTTATTTTCCCTTTCTGAGTGAACAGAGAACAGCCTCAATCTTGGCGCTCTTTCTTTTCTTACAAATTTTCTTTAAAAAATTGGATGGCGTTCTTTAATGAACAAAATCCGCCTGGGGGATTCCAGAAGAATGTGCTAAGCCACTAGGGAGGCTGGGAAGAAACTTTTGCTCATTTTCACTTTGGTTTTTAAGTTAGTTTGAAAACTTGGCCAACCATTTAAATCCGAAACTTTACTTCCCCCTCCAAGTCTTCCAGTATTTGGAAAGCACATGCTTTTAAATCCACCAATACATTTAAAGCCATTTAAACCCAAGTCAGAATTAGCAAGGCCACTTCTTTCCCGTATTTTATGAACCAAATTGTTTTTCTTTTTTTAAATGCTCCTGTTATCCTGTTTTAAATTGACAATACACATTATTATTAATGGAATATTTCACCCCCTTGGCTTCTCCTAGAAGTAAATTTGTAATTAATATCTTGCTTAATGAACCGCATAAAGACACGTGGTTTTTAAGAATTCTTAAATTCTTAAACCTTAAATTTGGGCGAGGTTCAATGTTTTCGCATAGAAGAGCATCATTTTTTTGTGTTTGGTTTTTCCAACTTGAAGGCTGTTTGTAAATCTGTCAAGTTTTACATCTCTGCGGGAAGGGAAAACTGACTCAAGTGAAAAATGACCTAACTTCGAGGGAGGTTGTTTTTCTGCTCTTTGCTGTGGAGCTGCCGGGCCGACGGGCGGTGGGGGGCTGGTGCGGGGCCTCAGCTGGCATGTGGCCAGGGGTCTCTGTGGATCCAGGAACTGGAGTTTCCCCTCGCCTGCCCCTGCCTGGCGGGTGCTGTCGCCCTTAGAGGCCGAGCATTATCAGCACACACACAAAAGCCAGCAGCAGCCGAGGTCTGCATTTTACTAAAACAGCGACTGAGGGTCCCTGCACACGCCACACCTGTAATCCAGGTTTTGGTTTTTTTTTTTTTCTTTTCTTTTTTTGCGGTCTTGTGCCGAGGGAGTTTGTTAGTCCCTGGCAGGGACTTTGCAGAAGCAAGATGTCATCTCTCACCCGCCTGCCCTCTGCCAAATGAATGTTGAGGAAAGATTTTAAAAGCACTTTTCTGGCCAGAAGTTTTTCTAAATTGAGGTGCTTTGTTTTTAAAGTAAAAAAACAAAAGGAAAACAAAAAGAAGCCCCTATAAAAAACCAGCATGAGAGCGACTGGTTGAATCTAAACTCCTTTGTTTCTAAAACTCCCACTTTATTGGCTGAATTGGATTGGTGATTTTTTTTGCGTGATCCGTGTTTGCATGTAGCCCTTCCCTAAATACACTGATTTGAGTGTGAACGGAGCCCAGATCTTACTTTTCCTTTGGAAGTGGCTTTACAGTCTCTTGCCTTGGTCGGTCCTTGTCTTCCAACAGTTGTCACTGTTTAGGACTAACCGTTCTCACTCTGACAGTCCCTCCTTCCCTCGTCTTTTTCGGCTTTGTTTCAGACTGCATGGAGTCTGCAATGACTTTATTTACCTTCTGCTGCTCTAGCTTAATATTTTCAAGTTTAGTACATACTACTACATGCTTAATAATTAAAGAGGTTTATTTTTGAAAATTTAAACTTTGGATTTTTCCTGTGTAGGATGTTACTGTTTTCAATGAAGGCAGAATTACTCTAGTCTTTTTCCTGTAGAAATCACAAATCTGTAGTGAAATTCGGTGGCCAAGTGACCAAGTCCTCCAGTTAGATCTTCCGCTGATCGAAGTGTGGAATTTGTAGGAGGATTACCAACCAAATACAGTCACTGAGGGCTTCCCTTGTGGTTCAGCTGGTAAACTGAATGCCTGCAGTGCAGGAGACCTGGGTTCCATCCCTGGATTGGGAAGATCCCCTGGAGAAGGGAAAGGCTACCCACTCCAGTATTCTGGCCTGGAGAGTTCCATGGACTGTATAGTCCATGGGGTCGCAAAGAGCCAGACACAAGAGCGACTTTCACTTCACTGTCATTAAGCCACAGAAATATGTGCATATAATGGTAACGCTTTTCTCCAGAACTCAGTTTCCAAACCAGAATGTGTGTGGTCCCTGTGCTGTGCTTAGTGGCTCAGTTCTGTCTGACTCTTTGTGACCCTGTGGACTGTAGCCTGCCAGGCTCCTCTGTCCATGGGATTCTCCAGGGATTGCAGGCGGATTCTTTACCATCTGAGCTACCAGGGAAGCCTCACTATTTGGTACCTATTTTAAACTACCTTTTAAGAGAAGCCTGTTTCTTAGCATGAAATTAAACAGGCATATTTGCATTTAATTTTAGAGTGGGAAGGGGATGCTGGTGAGGACATAAACCTCACTTTCCCACTTGAGAGACAAAGAGATTAAGACTTGCCCCGAATCCCAGAGTCCACGCAGGGCTCGTCTGTCTGCCCTCTGCCCTCTTGTACCTTCAGACCATGCGCTGAAGTGTATGAGACTGGACAGTCCTGTCCTTCCAGGAAGAAAGTACATCGAGTGCATGTATTCGTTCACTCAGCCAATGCTTCCTGAGCATCTGCTGTGTGTTAGATGTTGGGGAGATTCAAAGGTGGGAATACAAAGACTTATGGAAGGGAGCGGATGCTTTTTAAGGGAAGATAAGGACATAAGTACTCTGTTACACAGGAGGGGCGCCCGTGACTCAGGCTTCATAAGGGACATGATAACATCTATAGTGGCGGCACTTGGAAGACTTTATTATTAAGGCAGTGGTTGAATTGGACTTTGGGGAATTTCAGCTGGTAAAGACAGGTGGGCAGAGAGTGCTCCAGTGGGAGGGAAGAACAGGAGAAAAATATGAGAGCTGGAAAACCGGGAGCAAGTTCAAGGGCTAGAGATGGTGGTCTCCTTATGGAGCATTTGCTGAAGTGGGGACATAGTAAAGAAGTAGGGAGGCAGGGTGGGCTGGGGACCTAGACTCCATGGTGGGGGGACTTGGGTAGGCACAGGGGACCCACTTCAGGTTTCATCCAAGCCAGTCACGGTCTCTGTTGAAGGAGCGGGGAGATGAGACTGTCACAGAGAGCTCTGAGACTGTTTTCAGGGCTTGTACAGGTGAAGGCGGGAGGTAATGAAAGTCTGGTCACGTTTGGTGGCAGTGGGACAGGAGGTAGATGTGATGGAGCGGCAGCTTCAGCTCAGAATTGGATCAGAGAGGCAGGCGGAATCTGAGAAAACAGGCTCGGGGGTGGGTGACTCAGAATGGTCATTGTAAATGTTTTAATGGGAAATGATGGCAAAGGAAGATTCAGTGTGGCTTAATATAAGGCAGGTGATACCACTTACATAGTGATTAAGTTTAAGTAATATATTTGATACAAACATCAGATCCGTGGTTAATAATAGTTACATCACCACAGGGCCAGGTATATTGTTGTCTCAAGCCTCAGGACAGACTTCCCATTTCACAGATGGAAAACTGAGGTTAACGTAGTTCCATGACTTGGCCTAGGTCACACAGCTAGTTAGTGGTTAAGCTGCCTTTGCGTCCAGTATACCACCATGGCTCAAGAAAAGATCAAACCTGAACATCTCTACTCCTTGTAAACTCTTTATCCAGTGCGTTTTAACTTCTTTTTAAATTGTTGCATTCCTGGGATGTATTTTGTAAGCATCGTGTTCTTTCATTCACACTCCTGTAGAGTTTCCATCTGCTGAGGAATGCAATTAAGCCCACTAATTGCTGGGCAGATCTACAGAACAGCTTCCAACAAGTAGTTAATTTTTTCTCTAAATATGGGCATAATTTCATTGTTGTTTAGGTGGCTGAAATGTCTTGGGAAAGACAAAAAGTGCTGATGCCTCCACGCTGACTTCTTGGGGTGGATCCCAGGAGGGCTTGGGTGTGTCTTGGGGAGTCTAACTCTCAGCCGACCAGTCTTTCCAGACTTCTCAGAGGTTCTGGAAGGAGTGCCTGGGGCCCTGCTCCCCACCCTTTGCTTTTCTCTGTCTCCCTCTTGCAATCCTGGGAAAATGGGCAGGTGTGGTTCTGATGTGGAAACCACCGCCCTACAGACCCCAAGACTCCGAGAGACAGCATCTCGTAAAATGCCAACATGGCCCCATCATCACGGGCACCTTAACACCAACACCCTGGGCTGGGGAGGATCCAGGACCTTCAGAGACCCTAGGAATGCGAAATCTAGATTTCATGAAGATGATGACCCAGGAGTGGGAGGCTGTAGCCAATAGGTCTGTTTTTGCTTGGAATTCAGAGTCTTGACATGCAGACATTTTTCCCTTGCTTCATCTGGCACCTGAAAAAATAAATAAATAAAATTTGAGTTGGCTTCTTGGGTAGTGGCTCAGATGTTAAAAAAAAAAATATGCCTGCAATGGAGGAGACCCGGGTTGGATCCCTGGATGGGGAAGATCCCCAGGAGAAGTGCATGGCAACCCACTCCAGTATTCTTGCCACGAAATTCCATGGACAGAAGAGCCTGGCAGACTACAGCCCGTGGGGTGGTAAAGAGTCAGACATAGCTGAGAGACTAACAACTTCAATTCTTTTACTTCTTGGTGGATAACTAGATAACTTCTACATGACTTTTTTTTTTTATAGACATCAGAAGGAATGTAAGTTTTCACATAGGGACAGAATTCAAAATAGAAATCCCTATTTTGGCTTTGAATTTTTAAGGATCAAATATTCATCCCCACTTAATACAGGAAAATAAAGCATATTTTTCTGATCCTTTCAAAAAATGTCTTTCATGCAGTTAAAATGTATTACTCTCTTTGAAGTGTTTCAAGTTTTATTTTAGATCTTATAGATAATTTTAGGAATTAAAAATTAGTTGACAAAGCCTGAAATGCCTCACACTTAGTACTCAGTCATCATTTCTTCTTTTTTTTTTTTGCGTGTCACTCTACCCTCAGTTTGCTGCAAGATATCCTTAAAATTAGGCAAAGTTCAAGATTATAAATTGGGGCAAAAACCACAAAGTGAAAAATCAAAGGGAAATCTAAGAATCATTTCACAACAGCAGCCACTGCTCCCCTGTAAGAGCGACCTGGCAGGAGGATTTAATTTCTGTGGGGCTTTCACCCTCGGGGGCTCCTCCTCTAAGCATCAGGCCAGCCCTGGGAGGTGGCTGTGTTCCTGCAGAAACCCCAGGCCCCTCCAGTCTAACTAACTTGCTCCAAGTCACAGGCTGTCTTGCCGGAAGTGGCCGAGCAGGGGGTGGCCCCCAAACTCTTTTCTGAAGTTAATGATCTGTAATCGGGTTGCCCTCCCCACCCTGCCCCCACCTTTCACCAACAAACCGTGTGAAAATGGTAAGCATGGAGAGGAAGTGGACCTTGATTAGAGTACTGATTCCGGAGATTCTGGGTGAGGACAAAACGAAGGATCAGAGGAAGGCTTCTTTCTAAAATTGATAGGAAAACAACAACAGCAGCATTTTTTTGCCCACTCTTCGGGTGAGGTAAATGCGCTACCTGATGGATCTTTGGAAGTACCAGCCTTTGATTCGCCTTTGTTTTTCTTCCCCTTTCCTAAACCAAACATGCGTTAGAGAGCTTCTGTGTGCACAGCCCTGTGTTGTCAGGTAGGAGTTGAAAGCGGCTGAGATGTGGGACTTTGCTCTCCAGGAGCAGGCCAGACAGGTGTGTAAATAACTGCAGAATGGGGGCAGAGGTGTGCCTGGAAGCTCTGTGCATGGAGGCCGCAGCCCTGGGTGTGTAACTTCTGATACATGATGTTTCCACTGACATGTGTTTAGTGAGTCTTAAAGGTAGGGTATTTTCCTTAGATGAAGTAAGCGATTTTTTAAAAAACAAACTCCATGGATGTTTTACTTAAGCTCTTTTAAAGAAACTCAAACTATGTATGGAATGTGTTTTGAACCTTGTGAGGAGCTAAGCAGATAGACTTTAAGTCCATGTTAATAAAAGTAAGTTTCAAGAGTATTACGTAATCATCATAATTTCCATCAAATATTTACTGAGTTTTTCCAAGGTCATTATTCCGTGAATCTGAATACACATAAGACATCATTTCGGGCACATGTCCAGGGTCCTGTGTTGGTGGAATGAGTAAAAAGAGAGAGATAGACAGAGAAGAGACCGAGCGAAGGAAGGAGGAAGAAACCGGGTGGGAGAGATACGTACACAAGAAATACAGAGTTGGGGGCACCGGTCAAATATCTAATGAACAGCATGAACGATTGTAAAAGACTTTTATAAAGCAAAGTATTAAAAAAAAGTCTTAGTCTTGTAATGTTGCATGCCGCTTTTCGAAATATTTTTCTCGTGTTTTTTTCTATAATCTTGGGAAAGTGCTAAACTAATGATGTCACAGTTAATTTTGGAATTTTTTTTTCCTTTAAGAAATGACTGTTACTTGTAGGTAGTAAAATAAAACAGAAAGCTTATAATACCAGTCTTGCTTTCATGTGGCCCAGTTGGATGAACATGCTGACCACGTTTTCCATTTAGCCTCCGATGAAGGGAGCTTTATGTAAACCTGCTGCAACCCTTACTTGTTTAAACAAGTTTTAGGAAGGATTTTCAGAAAAAGTGTAGGCAGGTCCTTTGTTGTATGAATCATTTGTCTTTGTGAGTTTGAAGATAAAACAGGATTTCAGAGATGTTAAAGACTTTTAAGGACACGTGTTATTTTTTCAAGGCAAGCTATTAATTTTGGTCAAAATTATTTTTTATTGATTTGACCCAAATGAGTTTTCTTTTCTTTCTTTCTTTTCTTTTTTTGCATTGATATCCTTCATCCTCCATGTCACTGAAATAAAATTTAAAAATTGAACTTTGATGTCTTTAGTTCAGTTCCTAACATGGTTTAAAATCTCTGCACCCCTAACACCAGTTTGTACTGGTTCTGAAAATTTCTTTGAGGCTAAGGATTTGTAAAGTCCTTATGTGCTTGTTAAATAAGTATTTATTTAAAAGTGATTTCTTCCTGTCTGATGGAATTTCGCATTTTCCCAAAATGCACTATATGAAGAGGAAACTTTATTATCTTTAAACAGAACATAGACTTTTGCATTATTTTCAATAGGAGCAGTGTTTTTGTTGGCTTCATAAAATAAAGTTACAGAACAAATGAGCTAAGGAAATTTTAGATAGAATCTAGCCTAACAGATGAGTTAACTGAGATCTAAAAAATTTCAGATATTAACTAAAAAAGATCTAAAATTATGTGAAAAAATGTTTTTGACTTAAAAAAATTTGAATGACAAAAAACCACCAGTGTTCCCTGAAGCAAGCTCTCCTGGCTCCTCTGCTGTAAGGTCCAGCCTTGCTAAGCATCTGGGTGTCTGGTGAGTCAGAATTCTGAGCAGACACAGCCTCCTTGATTTAAGTACAGCCGGTTCTGTGTGGGTCTGTCACTGGGCGGATATAGGACCGCTGAAATGTGAAGGTGGATTCTCTTTCCTCGTCAGTAAACCTCAGGGGGCCTGGGTCTCCCTTCCTCTGGTCTCATTTGGATGGTGTTTCCCAAGGATGTTCAGACTGAAGTGAGATTTTACAGACAGACGGGAGCTGTAGGTCTTGCTTTAAGGACCAGTCTTGAAAGGTTGTGTCTAAGAGAAAATTTGCTTCATCAGATCATACTTTCCTATAGACCAATCACAGTACCAAGGGTTCTTCATTACACTGTGCTTACAGTTTAGCTTTTCATTTTTCTTTTTTTATAACTTTAAAGAGATTAGATTTTTGTGCATGGCAGCTGTTAATCTATTTCCTAACATGCCAAGGCAAACACAGAGGGTTTTAGCCGCTGTCAAGGGTGTGTATAGTGAACATAAGCATGTTTTATTGTAAAATATGAAGAATTCTTTTTAGTATTATTAACAGACTGTGAAGTTACTTTTTTTTTTAAGTGCAAATTCATAATATTTTAAGCCAACATTTAATTGCTTTTCCTCTTTTTCCTGGATACAGTTCATTTCTAAGTGTCGTGTAACTAACTACTCTAGTAGTTGAGTAAAGAGAGCTGATGAGTTAATTTTGTTGTCAAAGGAATCTAGTGGCATAAAGTCACTTTAAAAAGACCTATATAGGGACTTGCCTGGCGGTCCAGTGGTTAGGACTCTTGCAAGAGGCGTGGTTTCCACCCGTGCCCGAGGCATGTGGGCCCAAAAAGATTTGCATATATACACTTAGAGACTTTCATTCACAAGTTTGGCCTCTCTGCTTCTTTTTTACTTTTTTAGTGTTTAATATTTTAATTTTTTACGATATGGAAAAACCCCAGCAAACATTTTGGCCAAGCCCTTCCCTCACCCAGAGTTCCCATCTGCACCTGCCTAGGAACTCCCTGTGCCAGTTTTTATAGTCCCACACATTATTAAGTCATTTAAGAAACTCGGACTTTGCACTGTGCTGAGAGTGCCCTCTCTGCGTGGGAGGGACTGGCATTCTTTGTGGGAATCACCCTCTGAACCCAGTCTCGTATCAGAATGACCCAGTGTTTCAGAAGAAGGTCCTCCCATGCCTCTTCAACTAGGAAAATAAATGTAATTCACAGGACTCCCTAATTGCCTACCCATCCTCGCTTCTCAATGACACTTCTGTGCTTCTTAATGTCTCTGTCTCCTGAAGTTCTTTCCTCCCTATTACAATAGGTGCCTTTTGGAAGGTGTTCTAAGTCAATTGGAATTTTGCACAGGTTTTGACAAGGGCTGGAGTCCTGTTTATATCTCAGCAATCCCAGAGGTGTGCCAGGCCTCCTGCATAATTCCGCGTGGGAGGCGGAGAAGGGTGGCATTCATGCGGGGAGGGTGGGGCGCCCTGGTTTTGTTGGGTGGGCGGTGCCTGGCCTGCCTGGAGCAGCCCGGGCCCCACCTGGCAGCGGTTCCCAGGGGAGCTGGTTTTTCACCCACGCACTCTCAGCTGGTGCTGGCATGTCGGGAGCCCGGCTGGCAGGGACGGACTGCCAACGGGTAGCAGTGAGAGAAAGTGCCTCTCGGATGTGAGATGAGGCGGAATCAGGAGCAGAGGGGAACATCCCACATTCTTGTAACCTTACCCCATCTCTGCCTAGTACAGCCTGTGCTTTTCAAACTTTTTTTTTTTAAACGGTGAAATTCTTCCTTTAAAATGCACAGACACCCTTCCCGACACAGACACACGTAAAAGAAAGTCCAGTGCATTGAGCCGGCGTCTGTTTTATCTGAAAGCTTGGGCTGGCCTGACTGGTGGCTCTGAACGCTGGCAGGAGCTCAGGTTTCTTGTAGGACACTCTTAAAGTCTTTCCTGAACAGTAATGATTTAATGGGCTTTAAATGTCTCTTAAGCTAAGCCGTAGTGGGCTGTGCTGTGGCATAAGGTACCTTGGCAAATTAAAAAAAATAAGACTTGTTTTATTATAGATGACTCTTTATGTATATCTGGAACAGACTGAATTTCTTTAATTTCTTTCTTTAAAATGTAGACTATCTAGGACTTCCTTTGTGGTCCCGTGGCTAAGACTGCGCTCCCAATGCAGGGGGCGGAGGTTCGACACCTGCCTGGGAATGCCGCAACTAGGAATTCACATGCGCAATTAAGACCTTACACAGCGAAACAAATGAATAACAAATAAAATATTGTTTTAAAGTGTAGAATATCTACAACATTCTCCTTAAACACCACCCTTGTTTTAAGGTTTCTGCCACTTCTCTTCCAGTAAAGTGCTGCGCTTGCAATACACTTGTGGCTGAGCATCATCATACAGGATAATACTCCATGGTCATCTTGAAAGGAAAAGTGCCTTGTTTTTGCATTAAAGATACTTAAATTTGCCATCACTTTCTTCACTCCGTTTTTTCTTGACCATTATCTTCTTTTTCTGTAATTGCAGAAAATAGTTTTTCAGAATAAGCTTTTCTTTCGTCTCCTACAAGTGTCCTCACAGACTGGTCAGGGAAGCCCTGCAGCTCTGGGCTGAAGCCCCCTTTTCCAGAGGGACTTTTGATGGCATTGACATCGGATGAGTGACAGAGAAGATGCTAGAAATGCATTTCCACAACTCATCCAGATTAGATCTTGTGCTGTGCTTAGTTGCTCAGTCGTGTCCAACTCTTTGCCACCCCATGGACTGTAGCCCACCAGGCTCCTCTGTCCGTGGAATTCCCCAGGCAAGAATACTGGCGTGGGTTGCCAGGGGATCTTCCTGACCCAGGGGTCAAACCTGCATCTCCTGGGAAGCACACAGACAAACGGGGGAGGGGACACAGAGACCCAGCCAGTGTGAACAACTGGGAGACCTGGGTGAAGTGCTTTTGCATCTTTTCTCAAAGTTTACGGTTTTTCAAAATTGAAAAAAATTTACCACCTGCCTTCTCTGTGTTTTTCCTTCAGTCAAACGGGAACGATGTCCAGGCACCAGAACCAGAACACCATCCAGGAGCTCCTGCAGAACTGCTCCGACTGCCTGATGAGGGCGGAGCTCATCGTGCAGCCCGTAAGCGCGCTCCCCCCACCACCCCCAGTGCCGACCGCAGCTGCTTCTGTTCCTGGGCTTGCTCCTACTGATGTAGACTCATGGACCTCTGCTCTCTCACCCCTCACCTCCTTCACACACACAGCACATAGCGATGCTTTGTCTCAGAACAGACTCCCCCGCCAACCTGCAGGGTTGATTTCACCATGGGAACTAGTTTTCACACCTTTTCCCCAGCAAATGCGTGCTCTGTGGACTGCCACCCTTTTGGGATTGCGATCACCTGTGGTCGTTTATGTGATTTGGTAACATTTTCTCTTCCTAGAGATGCACCCTGACGTGTTTGTGTCACTGGGTTGTCATGGATTGTGATGTCCACCATCAATTTAATGTCATTTTTTCAGGAAAATTTACCATCTTGTGAGAACAGTTCTACAGGAGAAACGTTACAAAGTGTGGGAAAATGAGCAATTAAAAATTGAGGGGAGATGGTAACATTGGTGAAGGCCTTATGCTCCTGGATGTTACTGAGATAGTGTACGATCTCACGGAAACAGGCGTAGAAGTCAAGAGATGTGTGATTTTATCTGAATACCCATCATTCAGCTCCCTCCAAAAGTGGCATTTCGCTAAGTATCACTCATCATCAAAATCAGGACAGTTATTAGCTCAATGCAACCAACTAGACAGCTTTCTTTTTAAGAACTGAAAAGTTATTTCCTACAAGATGCAGGAAAAACTCAGTTTGTGTGTAAAAAAAAAAAAAAAAAAAAAAAAGACCTTATCTGGCATAACGATACAGGGCTTTTACCACAGCAGAATTCCAGTTAGATGAATGGCTTGTGTAAATAAGAAAGATAGGCATTTAACATTGAAGCAAGGGCGAGATTAGCAATCTTTGGATATGCTTTTAAAGGCCTCTCAAAATTTAAAATACAGTCTACAATTTTGGTTTGTAACAGTGAAAGTCCCACCCCATGGACTGTAGCCTGTCAGGCTCCTCTCTCCATGGAATTCCCCAGGCAAGAAGAATGGGTAGCCATTCCCTTCTCCAGAGGATTGAACCCAGGTCTCCTGCATTGCAGGCAGTTTCTTCAAATTAATAAGATAATTTTCATTTAAAGATTTTTTTGCAGTTACATGGAATGGGGCGGGGGGCTTATTTAAGTTTATAGCAGAAACTTTAGCTTCCAGTTAGCACACATGAAGCTCTTCTTTCCCATATCGTGCGCTCCCTTCATGTGACTTCTTTCTTGCAGGAACTGAAGTATGGAGATGGAATTCAGCTGGCCCGGAGCAGAGAGCTGGACGAGTGTTTCGCCCAGGCCAACGATCAGATGGAAATTACCGATAGCTTGATCAGAGAGATGCGGCAGATGGGCCAGCCCTGTGATGCTTATCAGAAACGGTATTGCAGGGACTTCCCTGGCGGTCCAGTGGCTAAGACTTCCTTACTCCCAGTGCAGGGGGCCCGGGTTCGATCCCTGGTTAGGGAACTAGATCCCATGTGCCACAACTAAAGATCCCACACGTGACTAAAACATCCTGAATGCCACCACGAAGATACCGAGTGCCAGCTAAGACACAGCAAAGCCAGATAGACATTTTTAAAAAAGAGAGAAAGAAAAAAGGTATTGTCCACAGAGCGAGCGTGGTGCAGACGGGCCTGCAGACATGCAGGAGTTGTGCAGAAGTGGTGTAGGAGTTATGCTCAGTCCCCTGACCCTGGTCTTCCCATGAGGGAAGCACAGACGTTCTCTGGGAAAGGCCCCCTTGCTTGATAATTTCACCCCTTTTTTGGATCTCTAATACAAATCACCTAAACCCACTACCTTCATCTTTTGTGGAATCACGAAGCTGCCGAGCAGTGACTTAAACAGACCTGCCCAGGAGGGTGTGCTCCTTTTGAAGAGTCGAGTTTTCTGTGAGGTGTTCACCATGCTTCCACTTAGGGGGCAACAAAAGCCTTTGGCGCGGTCGTTGGCGTTTGAGTCTGAGATTAAGTTGAGGACTTCCCTGGTGTCCCAGTGGCTAAGACTGGGTGCTCCCACTGACGGGGGCCTGGGGTACATCTCTCAGCGAGCTAGAGCCCACATACCCCAACTAAGAGTTCACCCTGCAATGAAGATAGAAGGTCCTGCATGCTGCAGCTGAGACTCGCTGAATAAATATTTTAAGTGAATAAATATTTTTAAAAGAATGAATAAAATAGAGCCCAGCTAAGTTTACTGCATACAGAAATGAGACTCATAGAGTTGAAGATGCCGTTTTATGCAGAGGTGTGTAGTCTGATTTTGTGTGATCATGGTATTCAGAGCGTGGGGTCCTAGGAGACCCCCGGGCTGGAACTCATGAGAAAGTAGAAGATGCTACCAGGCTGGGCAAAGGCAGTTACCCTTGCTGTGATGCTTCAGGCTTGGAGCAGCAGAATACTTAAGGTTTTGTGTATGACTAAGGTTAAAATAAAGCCTATAAATAAAACATTTGTGAGCTTCTCTGGTGGCTCAGAAGGCAATGGCAACCCACTCCAGTACTCTTGCCTGGAAAAATCCCATGGGCAGAGGAGCCTGGTAGGCTGCAGTCCATGGGGTCATTACGAGTTGGACACAACTGAGCAACTTCATTTTGACTTTTCACTTTCATGCATTGGAGAAGGAAATGGCAACCCACTCCAGTGTTCTTGCCTGGAGAATCCCAGGGACGAAGAAGCCTGGTGGGCTGCCGTCTATGGGGTCGCACAGAATTGGACACGACTGAGGTGACTTAGCAGCAGCAGCAGCAGCAGCTGGTGGCTCAGTGGTAAAGAATCCATCTGCCAGTGCGGGAGATGAGGGTTTGAGCCAGGAAGATCCCGCATGTCTCAGAGCAACTAAGCCTGTGCTGATGCTACCTAGCCTGTGCTCTGGAGCCTGGGAGCTGTAGCTAGTGAAGCCCGCCCAGGTGCCCTAGAGCCCATGAGAAGCCCCCGCGTTGCCATGAAGAGTAGCCCTCACTCGCTGCAACAAGAGAAAAGCCCCTGCAGCAATGAAGACCCAGTGCAGACAAAATAAATACAATTATAAAAGAAAAAAGAGGTCATAAAAAAAAGAGCACGTGTGGTCCCTGTACTGACCCAAAGGGGGATGGTTGCCCAGGACGGGTCTTCAGGGGCTGTCTTCCTGCCGCGGTGTGATGGTTCCCCTCTCCTTTCAGGCTGCTGCAGCTGCAGGAACAGATGCGAGCCCTCTACAAAGCCATCAGCGGCCCCCGCGTCCGCAGGGCCAGCTCCAAGGGTGGCGGAGGGTACACCTGCCAGAGTGGCTCCGGGTGGGACGAATTCACCAAGCGCCTCACCAGCGAGTGTCTGGGGTGGATGAGGCAGCAGAGGGTAAGCAGCTTCCGGCGGGAGGAGGTTGGTGCTCAGAGTTCCCGGCCCTGCGTGCGAACCGGGGCGGCCGGGGCAGTGACCTGGGCCTCTTGATGTTTTCTCCTTTTCCTCATCTGCTTTTATTTTGGAATGAAGGCTTTTATTTAGAAATAAATGAAACTTCCGGGGATTTTTTCTTCTTCTTCTTCCTCCTGTGGCTTAGGGAACCAGCCTCATGGCTTTATAGTCGTACTTTATCACTCGAGTAATATTTAACAGGTATGATTGAATTGGTAGGTTGTGAAAATCTAGTTCTTACAGGATCATCTGTTATGGGAGTTCATGGGCTAAAAACACTTCATCCCTGAGCTCCTCAGGTGTTACCGAGAGGTCCCTAAGAGAAAGAAGGAGAACGTTGTGGAGGTTCATTTAAAATGGTAAGGAATTGGAGGAGCTGGACAGGCAGGGAGACTGGATCTTCCAGTTTGGGCTCACGGGTTGTTTCATCTTGTATTTTTGAAGTGTCAGGCGTCTTGTGCAAGCGTGACATCACTGATGTGGGAGTGAAGTGAGGTGCTGGCACCCGATGTGCTGAGCTCTGAGAACTGGAGTTTCTACAAAGGATTTTTCACTGCTAATGATTGTTTTGTTGTTTTATGTAGTGATTAGGAGCTGTAATGAACAGGTGGCAGGAGGAATGTACCATCATCATGTAGATGGGAATTTTATAGTGAGAACCGATCCTGACGAAACATCCTTCTCTTGAGAATGTGATCGGTCGTGCAGAGGTGGGATCGCGGTTGTCAGAAATAGTGGTCTTATGACTTGTTCTTGGAAGAGTTTGGCAGTGGTTCTGAAGTTTCTCAATCTTTTTTGTGGGTGTTCTTTCCCAAGTGTGAGGGCTTATGGGACTAAACATTCATTCATTCGTTCAGTTAACCTTTTCTCCCATGTCTTACAAACACTTTGTAACACTCTTATAATAAGGTGGGGCTTATAGAGAGCAAAGTTGTAATTCCAGAAACGTAAATACAAACTTATTTGCAGGTTTCCGAACTCCCTTTAAATCTTTGAACACACGTTTCTGAAGCGTTTGCTATATGTTGACTCCATGCCAGAAAATGAGGGTTCCAAATTTGTGTCCCATAGCCCTGAAAGGGAATATTACTGAAGAAAAAAAGATGTATATATATATATATATATATATATATATATATATATACACACACACACACACACACCCAAGTGCCAAATTTCTATGCAGAGCAGTGTGGGGTTGATAGCTGGGTTTGAGCTGTAATAAAACCGTGCTCAGATAGGGGTAGGGAGGGGTGGCACGCCCATCCTCACAGGATGGAACCAGCAGAGAAAGCTGGGCAGAGCTCCTGGAGCCTGGACTATGTCGGGAGGATCAGTGACATTAGGTGAAACAACCTTTGAACCAGATGACTTCTAAAATGGCAGATCCCCTTACTTCTTCTTAGTCACTATGACAGTTCTATAAAATGACAGCTCATACTTTGTCACTTTCTGAATTCATGCTGGGTGTAGCTTTGTGAGAATCTTTTGTAGCAAAGGCTCAACTTTTTTTTAATCTGTAAACATAGCATTTTATTCACAAAATGTTTACACTATCCCTACAGTACAATAAGTTTTTAGTGACTTAGCATGTATCCTCTGGAAAAGTTTGGTATAGAATATTCAAGCTAAAACAGTAGTTTAAAAGTATGCCAAGGCTCAACATTTTTGTTTAGTTGATAACTTGTGTCCGACTCTTTGTGACCCCATGGACTGTAGTCCGACAGACTCCTCTGTCCATGGGAATTCCCAGGCAAGAATACTGGAGTAGGTTGCCATTTCCTTCTCCAGGGAATATTCCTAACCCAGGGGCTGGCAGATTCTTTACCACTGAACCACCAGGGAAGCCCCAAGGCTCAACATTTTCAAATTTTGAGCATTTGAAAATAGCATTATCACATGGACTCACTTTTCCATTGTGGTGAAGAACGGGGGCATCGTCTAATAGATGATATTGATGAGGCTTTCAAAGGAACTGTGAGCTGTTTTATCCCTTGTTGCCAGTTTGCTCTGAGGTTCTCCAGCCCTTCCCTCTTATCCCTGCTTCCTGCACGCCTGCATTCTTCCTGTCACTCCCGGGGGACTGAGCGCAGGGCCAGCTGATAAGGGAGAGGTGTCTCCAGCAGCACAATTGCACACAGTCGCACAGCTCCGGGGCCAGGGTCTTGTTTCCCTGATTTGTGTTTCTGCTGATGAACAGGGCAGATACTGCACACCTGGCTGGTAATGAAGGCGGGGTTGGTCATTTCATTAACTTCCCGGTGCACTTGCTTGCTTTGCTTTAAGGTTGAAAGGAGCCACAGGAGGGCAAGGTCAGAGTCCTGGGTAACTTACAGTTGTCTGGTGGGCTGCCTTTTCTGAAGGCTCGGCAAGTACATGAGAACATGGATGTGGCCCAGAACAGCGTGTGTTGTCCCTGCTGCAGTACCATTCTGGAACGTCTGCCCTCGCCATGTCCAAGAGATCTGGCAATTGACATGAGCTCAAGCCAAAGAAAGATGAGATGATAGACTCACCCCAGTATGCAGCTTGTGAAATAATGTGTTTGATTCTTATTATTTGGCACTCTGAAATTGAAGTAATGGAGATGTAAATTAGAAAGTTAGGTTTGCTTTTTAGAAAGCTAAGATAAATCCATAATCTTAATATTGCCAATATTCATTGAACTGAAGGTGTTGGATATATATTGTCACTTCTCTTTGAAATGGGCCATGGAGAGTTTTGCAACCCACAAGGCAGTGCTAAATTCTGGATTTAAAGAGTCAACGACTGCATTACTCAAAACAAGTTAAAGAAATAAACAATGAAAAATTGTCTTAGGCCAACTGTTAAGCTTGGGAAGTAGTACTTGATGGAGCTTAATGAACTATTTTTAATGCCCATTTAAAAACAACTGAATATAGAAACCTCTGTCAGCATCTTACCGCACTGTGTCATACTTAGATCTGCACTCACAGCTGTGTATACGCACAGGTCACTTGGACGTGCACAGGTAGATTTTTTTTTCCTTCAGAGTGCACGGTCTAGGTTTCAAGGATCTCATTACAGAATCATCTCTGCTCAGCCCATCTTGAGATGAGGGCAGATAAGTTGAGGGAACCCCCAGCTTTTACTGTGTTGGGCAACCCCCATGAGCTGTTTGGGATTCCCTAGCCTTTACAACGGAGAAGGCAATGGCACCCCACTCCAGTACTCTTGCCTGGAAAATCCCATGGGTGGAGGAGCCTGGTAGGCTGCAGTCCATGGGGTCGCTAAGAGTCGGATACGACTGAGCGACTTCACTTTCACTTTTCACTTTCATGCATTGGAGAAGGAAGTGGCAACCCACTGCAGTGTTCTTGCCTGGAGAATCCCAGGGATGGGGGAGCCTGCTGGGCTGCCGTCTATGGGGTTGCACAGAGTCGGACATGACTGAAGTGGCGCAGCAGCAGCAGCAGCAGCCTTTACAAACTTTTTTTTTGGTTTCAAAAATATTCATTAGTTACAGCTTCATTTGTATCTGAGTGGAAGCTTCATATGCGCCGCAGCCGCCTGGCCACCAGGGGTGCTGTCGAGGAGGGAGTTGGAAATAAGGGCCCTCTGTCTCCCGTGGCAGGCGGAGATGGACATGATGACCTGGGGCGTGGACCTGGCCTCGGTGGAGCAGCACATCAGCAGCCACAGGAGCATCCACAACGCCATCGGGGACTACCGCTGGCAGCTGGACAAGATCAAAGCTGACCTGGTACTTGGAACTCTTCCTTGTAGAGGCGTCCAACAGTGTACTGAAGGGTGCTCTAGTTACATCATCCCAGGCAGTTTGGGCTCAAACATGAGTCTGTGATTTCTTCCCTAACAGACTGGGAATTCTTTTTTTTTCATCTTGGCCTGTAGGCATTTTTTTGAATATTGAAGTGTAGTTGATTTACAATGTTGCGGTTAACTTCTGCTGTACAGCAAAGTGATTCAGTTATGCATGTACACATTACTTTTCATATTCTTTTCCATGACAGTTTATCACAGCATATTGAGCACAGTTCCCTGCGCTGTACAGTAGGAACTTGCTGTCTATCCATCCTGTATACACTAGTTTACATCTGCTAATCGAAACCCCCAATCCACCCCCCGACCCCACTCCCCGCTGGCAACCAGTCTATTGTCTACATAGCGTCTGTTTCTGCTTCGTTGATGAAGTTCATTTGTACCATTTACATCATTGACTTTTGTTCTTAGCCCGAGATGGTCGTCCTTACTTCTTCCACTTTTTTTTTAACCTACTTTTGTCTACTTGAGTATCCCATCAGGTCTTTCCCTCTTTTCTCTAAGTTCTGAGGAGTCCTAAATGATATTTTCAAACTTTTAAAAGTTTGTGTAACAGCGAGTCTGTAAGTGATAGTGATGAGCCCTTCACTTTGTAGAGGTACCAACACCAGGCCAGTGAACTTCGCCTCCAGACCGACTGGGAAGGGTCCCTGTGGGTAAAAGTTTCCGTAGAGCAGCTACTTCTTGTTACTGGGGAATCGGAAGTTAGTATGTGTTTGACAGAAGGAGGTTTAGAAGGGCTGTTCTTTCTATGTAAACCCTCAAGGGGAATTAAATAATTAACTCGCTGTTGGTCTTCTTCTAGCGGGAGAAATCTGCAATCTACCAGTTGGAGGAGGAGTATGAAAACCTACTGGTAAGACGACTTATTTCTGAAAGCTCTGTGTTCAGTGCAGTTCGGTCTTGTAAATGTGGACCTGGGGATTAAAGCACCTGCTTGGCGCTATCCTCAAGGACTCTGGAAGCACGTGGAAGTATATGAGGGACTTGCAGGTGCTAATTTCATTTCTGCTGCTGTTTTCTTTATAAAGGAATTTTAAAAGAATTTTTTCTGAAGACAGTACTTAGGGTCCCGTCAATAGCGCTTGTTAAATACTTGCAGTTAAAGCCATAAAGCTTTTCCACTTGTGAACTGCAGCCTTTTTACCAAATATAAGCAAAAATAAGACTTGTTTTCTTTAGAGAGAGGTTTTCCAGACCATCCTTACCGTTTTATGAAAAACGGAATCAATTCCTTGACTCGTGAAAAGAGAGATTTCTATTCTTCTGCCTATTTGAGTCACCCTGTCTCCACTTTTCCAGTGTTTCCCTGTTGGCCATGATACTATTTAAATAACATGGCTAGTGGCAACACAGCTATTTTCCAAGGTGATGACACTTTGAATTTCGGGGACATTGGAGAGGGCAAAGGGAGCTTGATTTATCTTTTTAAGAATCTGTTTTCTCTTTATAGTCCAAAACTAATTAGTGAAGCCAAACATCAGTGTATGAATCCAGACCCATCTGGATCAAGCTAGTTCATTGTATCTAAAATTGTCCCCTTGTTCCTAAGTTTGGGTGGGTCCTTTCTACCTCCCGGCTGATCACTGAATGCAAGAGATGAACATTTGACTGGTTCTTGGGATTTTTGTTGGTGAAAGGAACCAGCCAGGGTTTACCTGTGGCGTCTGCAGGGAGCACGGTTCATCTGCATATTGTCCTAATGCCGCTTTGACCGTCCTGTGCAGAAAGCGTCCTTCGAGAGGATGGACCACCTGCGGCAGCTGCAGAACATCATCCAGGCCACGTCCCGCGAGATCATGTGGATCAACGACTGTGAGGAGGAGGAGCTGCTGTATGACTGGAGCGACAGGAACACCAACATCGCTCAGAAGCAGGAGGCCTTCTCGGTAAGCCCCCAGGGGTCGTGCGGCGGTGATGGACGCATTTGTAATCATTTAATTGGCCAGCTGTCATTCAGCCTTGGTGGAGAGATCGTGAAAAACCATTCCTTTCTGAAGGCTTTTCAGTGACTTAAGATGGGCAGTGTGGTGCTTAGCATCTCAGAAGACAGAGGAGTGAGGTAGTTCAGTCAGATATCCCTGAGTGTACAGTGAAGAACGTGGTGGCTTAGACCTGAGAAGTAGACAGTCTCAGTGTGTGTTGTGGGCTTCCCAGGTGGCTCAGTGGTAAAGAATCTGCCTGAAATGCAGGAGACCTGGGTTTGATCCCTGGGTCGTGAGAATCCCCTGGAGAAGGAAATGGCAACCGACTCCAGTATCCTCGCCTGGAGAATCCCATGGACAGAGGAGCCTGGCTGGCTAGTCCGTGGGGTCACAAAGAGCTGGACACGACCTAGGGGCTGAATCACAACGACAAGTATGTGTTGTGACTCTGTCACTTCCTGTGTGAATTCGGATGAGACATGTCACCTGTCTGGCCTCAGCCACATACTGGATCTCAGGCATCCTTTCTGGTCTTAAAAATGCTACAGTTCTTGAGGAACACATCACACAGTTCCCTGGCATTGTTCATTTCCAAGATGCAGTTTTGTATTTGATTCCTCTAAGGATGGTGGGAGGGATGGAAAGCTGCCAGTGACTTACTCTAAAGGATTTGCTTCTCTTTCATTCACAGATACGGATGAGTCAGCTGGAGGTTAAGGAGAAAGAGCTCAATAAGCTTAAACAAGAAAGTGACCAACTTGTCCTTAATCAACATCCAGCGTCAGACAAAATTGAGGTGGGTTTCATGAGATTTATATTTTTATCAGGGGAAGAAAGGGGACACTTTTCAAAAAATAAGACTGTCCAAGAAACAAAAAAGACTATACAAATGAATAGTTTTTGCCCATTGCAAAGCCATGCAAGTTTATTAATTAACACCCTAGACCAGGGATTGGCAAACCTTTTCTGGAAAGAATCAAAAAATATAATATTTTAGACTGACAGGCCATTTAGTCTTTGTTGAAATTAACTCTGCCACTGTCGTGTGAAAGCAACTGTAGCAACATGTAACTGAATGAATGTGGCTGTTTGCCAATAAAACTTTATTTATAAATGCAAGTAGTGGGCCAGATATGGCCCTTGAGCTGTAGTTTGCTGACCTCTGTCCTAGACTGTGATCTGTGGGATGTGCTCAAGGCAGACTCCTTGTCCAAAGGCTGACTCCCTCTACTGACAATCAGTGGGCAAGAGCTTTGATGGATGGTGGGAGGGGCTATATGCAGAAATAGCACAGTCAGCTCTGATAGTCATCTCAAAATTAGTCATGCAGTGATGACTGGTGTCATCTTGATGCTCTTAAGTACAGTTAGTCTTTAGTTTCAGGATCGGTTTGTTCACATTTATTTGAGGCCAGTTCTCAGAATTGCAGCAGCTTATGTCATGGCTACAGTCTAGTCATCATGTAGATAACTTCTTCCACCTGGTGGGGGTTTCAGTATGTACAGGACAACTCACAGGATATAGTCCTTGAGGAGGAACTAAAGATCCTTGACGTTGCTTAATGACTAAACTATTAATGTTTAGTCATGTTGGACCATATTCCTTTGTTTCTCACTTCTCTGATTCAGCTCATTGTTTGGGTCAAGTTTTTCCACAGACAAAAGGCAGTTTGAGGACATGGGCGAGGGGGTGGGGGCACGGACCATAGGGTCCTGCTCCGTTTCTCCTTGAACCTCCCCATGATCTAACAGCTAAACAGGAATAGGACTTGATGCCCCCGATTTATCCTTGTTCTGACTGGTCTGTTATAATTGGTCAGGAGCTATGTCATTTGGATGAATATTTTAACTAATACTTGTAAGGATACCCATTTGTTAAAACTAGGTCTTTTTTTTAACTGCACAGCTTACAGGATCTTAGTTTCCTGACCAGGGATTGAACCTGGGGCCACAGCAGTGAAAGCGCTGAGTCCTAACCAGTGGACCACCAGGGAATTTCCAAAATTGGTCTTAAAATTTAATTTCTACCATACCAAAAGGTTCCTGTTGGGAAATTCTAGTTTCAGTTTTTAGAAAAAAACTTTACTTGATTTGGAATTAGATTTAAAAAACTGCTTCATACTTCTCACTGAGGCTCACCCATCTGCAGATTGATGGATGCCTCTCCACGGCTGGGTGGTGGAGACACGGCTGCTGTTCTCTTGTTTCAGGCCTATATGGACACCCTGCAGACCCAGTGGAGCTGGATTCTTCAGATCACCAAATGCATTGATGTTCATCTCAAAGAAAACGCTGCCTACTTTCAGGTTTTTATCCTCAGCAACCATTTAACTGTCTTTTGGGTCTTGATGCCTTCTCTTTTGAATGTGTTTGAAAAAGCACTGAAAACAGTATTTACAATATTGCATAAATACTATTTGTTGGGGTTTAGCTTAGAGGAGCGTAGACGGGTCACCAGTCTTTCTGATAGTCTCGTGCTCTCCTGTAAGTTTCTGCTCTAATCTTTTCCTTTAACCACCTGTCAGATAGACTCGTAGGGAAGATACTCCTGCAAGTTGAAGTACTAGGTGATGCTGCGTGTTCAGTTGCTTTTAACTGACATGGAGTCACCCCCGTCCTTCACAGTTTTTTGAAGAGGCTCAGTCGACGGAAGCCTACCTGAAGGGTCTCCAAGACTCCATCAGGAAGAAGTACCCTTGTGACAAGAACACGCCCCTGCAGCGCCTGCTGGAGCAGATCAAGGAGCTGGAGGTAGCGTCTCAGATGCAAGCCCTTTCCTGGGAATAAAACAAATGCACCCACCCATGGATTCAGACTGCTGTTTGGATTTGTGTTGCTCTGCAGAGCAGTGAGTGCTCAAAGCTCAAGCAAACCATATCTTCACTTTCAGTGGCTTTTCTCAAATACATTTCTCTGCATGCTTAGCTACTGTTGCAGATTACTTCTGCTTGAGTAGTTACCATTGCTCTAAACAAAACGGGAGAGAACGCTGATGACCTAACATGAAGATCCCTTTGGAAAAGCATACGTCACATGTTATCAGCATAGTCCTCTCACACAGTGATATGCTTTCCCACCCCCCTAATTCATGGCCGTGTTGCCTCTGTAGTGGCTTCTTAGGAAAGGTACCCGTGGTCCCTGCACACAAATGAATGGGTGGCTTTTTACAGCTAATGCAACTACAGCAGAGTCAAATTTGTGTTGTCACGATAGCTACAGGAACGCCATTTCAAGATCTCACCTAATTTTCAGAGAGTATGTACGTTCAAGGGTGGTTTTATTTGCAATTGCAGAAAGAACGGGAGAAAATCCTTGAATACAAGCGCCAGGTGCAGAGCTTGGTAAACAAGTCCAAGAAGATTGTGCAGCTGAAACCGCGTAACCCGGACTACAGAAGCAATAAACCCATCATTCTCAGGGCTCTCTGTGACTACAAGCAGGACCAGGTGTGTGCTGTTACTCAGAATGCTGCCAAAGTGTTCCCTTTCTCTATGGGTGGATTTCTGTCCATCGAGAGAGCAGAACTGAATTTAGGTTTCAGGGAGCACCCTAGTAAATGTCTTTCTTTTGTATACAAAGGGTAAGCTGTTGAAAGAATGGAGTGATTTTGTTCTGAATCATGTGATAATTATCAATAAGTAGGACAATAAGTATTTTTAAACTAATTCTGTTTTAAGGCTTAAGACTTCTTTTCTTCTGAGATTAAAAGCAAACAAGATACATGGCCACTGTGCTGCATGTAAAGGGAATGTCATTGTGGATTTTATGTATTAAATGAACACGTCGGTTCTGTAGGCTCTATGGTCAATACAAACTTTTATATGGAAAGATGGCTCCATTTTAGCAAGTTTTTATGAAATTTCCACCACTCTGTTTTCTTATAAAAATTATGGAGGATTTAATAAATGAAAATGTGGCTAGTTGATGAGATGAATGTTATAAAACAATGGAGTTTATTATACCATGCAGAAATGGTTTTAGAACTTGGCTGGAGAGAAGGAAGAACTCAAAATGGAGATTGAAATACCTACTTGTCAAACTTGTTACATTAATAGTTAAGACAGATATCTTAATTTACCCATTTTAAGAAGCTATCTAGTTGATTTAGAAAAGAAGCAATTTAGATGTTGGAGTTAATTTAGAAAGTTGTTTTTCTGGGGACCTGATACCAGAAATTTTTTGTTTTTATTTAAAAATTTTAACAAGTGAATGAGATGTGATGTCCACACACTGAAATCTACTATATGAAACAAAAACTCACAAGTGTGGAAAAGTCAGGGGGTGAATTTTTGCTTTATAAAAGGATTTATCACTTCACTGGGGGACTCCCCTGGCTGTCTCCTGGAAAGTCACTCCTCCTAAATCCCTTCAGATACACCTTGTAGACTCACCTGTTGTATTTAAAGCATCAGTTCTGTTGGGTTGTGTCAAGGTCAGCTTGAATGGAGGAGCAATTAAGTGTTTGAAAGCTGCAACACTTTGCATGTTGTCCTTGTGGCTGCTTCTGTTTTTTGAGCAAAAAGATACAAATGTGGGCCTGTGGATCAAGCCAAAACACGGTGCTGCTTGCCTTGCAGAAAATTGTCCACAAAGGGGACGAATGTATCCTGAAAGACAACAATGAGCGGAGCAAGTGGTACGTGACTGGCCCGGGGGGCGTGGACATGCTCGTGCCCTCCGTGGGCCTCATCATCCCTCCGCCCAACCCTCTGGCCGTGGACCTCTCGAGCAAGTACGTAGTTCAAGTTCTGGCTGGCTGTGATGTGGACACGGGTGGGGAAAAGTGCGGCCGACCCCGGTACAAATGCGGAGACACACCGCTCCACACCTGCTGTCGCCTGCCCCAAAGTGCGATCTGGGGAAGGTCCCTTTACCTTGTCTTGAGGTTTTATGTTGAAGATACTGTACTTATCATTGGAAGATGAAAAAGAAAGTTTGACAGTAGAGGAACTCATCTTGACCATGCACTTGAAAGGCATGGTTTCAAAATTCTTCCTCCTTTTAGGCAATCGATAGTCTGACATATTGGAGAAGGGAAAGGCAACCCACTCCAGTGTCCTTGCCTGGAGAATCTCATGGACAGTCCATGGTGTCACAAAGAGTTGAACACGACTGAGCAACTGAGTGCACACACACACAATCTGACATGCAGCCACAAATAGAATATGTGGCTAAACATTTCACAGAAACGTTTGGGCCATCAGTAAGTAGCTGGAACATTCGCTTGACAGGTTGTCCAGGGCAGATTCTTCCAAATGTTTTATAAAGGAAATCTTCAGCCCATTCAAGGTGGGGTGAGCATAGCCCAAGGAATATTTCCAAACCCCAGAAGCCATCAGATTTCTATGACCCGAGACCCATTTCTTCCTGCCAGCATGCATGGAGTCAGACCTCTATCAATTAAAAAGCTGCTGTCAAATAACCCAACCACCCCAAACTGTACTGCGTGTTTCAACCAAGATGATTCCAGTGTATCTAAACCCATGTCGGTCACTGAGAGTATACTTTCGGGTATTGGTCCAAATCCATCGAAATGTTGTTGTTGTTTACTTGCTAAGTTGTGTCCACCTCTTTTGCAACCCCATGAACTGTAGCCCACCAGGCTCCTGTGTCCATGGGATTTCCCAGGCAAGAATACTGGAGTGGGTTGCCATTTCCTTCTCCAAGGGATCTTCCCGATCAGGGATCAAGCCTGAGTCTGCTGCATTGCGGGCGGATCCTTCACCGCTGAGCCGCCGGGGAAGTCCTTACTGAAATGCTGATGTTTTGCAGATGTCCATGTGCCCGTTGCTCTGTTAGTTCTCCTCTGAGCTTTCTGTGCCATGGGGCCAGGTTTCCCCTTTGGGATGAACTGGGAGAACCAGGCCCGCATGTTTTCCCTTGTGCCTCCTAGGATCGAGCAGTACTATGAAGCCATCCTGGCCCTGTGGAACCAGCTCTACATCAACATGAAGAGCCTGGTGTCCTGGCACTACTGCATGATCGATATTGAGAAGATCAAGGCCATGACCATCGCCAAGGTAGGTCCTCAGGACCCACTCGCTGCCCAGAGGGGCTGCCCAGCCACTCCCCGCACTGCAGTTTCTACCAGACAAACCTAGCTGTGCAGCTGATGCTTTTGGGGTCAGCAAAAGAGTCAACTGAGCCTTCCTTAGAGGTTCTAGTTCATCCAACACAGATGGGAGGAATGGCACCGGGCTGCTTACCAGACAGAGGACTAATTAAAGTTACCCAACAAGCCAGAAGTCCCTGTGGCAAAGGCATGTGGTCCTGTGATCCTCTGGGTCCCCTTCTCCTTAATAGACATAATGGAAAATGAGGTCATAATTATTGACTGGATAGCGCAGAAGTAAATGGTAGGGTAGGATTCTTGGAATCCAAAGCATTAGCTACCCTAGACCGGTAGTTTTCAGATTGTGGTCCAAGAACCTCAGGGGGAGAGGTCCTTCAAGAGGACAGGGTAGACGGCAGGGAGGGTAAGTCTGGGGCCTCCCCTTCACTCTTCTTAGAGCAGCTTTGCTGTGATCCACTTGACTCTTGGGGTTTCTGCGTCCTGTTTCCTTTGGAGAAGAAAATCTCATAGGAAGAAAAAAATTGACAACTCGCTGCTGTGGTTCTCAGGAGCAAGGTCTAAATCCTCAGAGACCTCTTCTGTCTTAATGGGTCCTTGAGGGGCGATGCCTCAGGCCACACCCTCCACCCCCCACTGCCCCCAGCATGCTGCGTTTCCCAGCAGACTCCCCTTGGCCACTGTGTGGGGCCGCCAGAAACACCTCTGCTGGGTTTATTTCCAGCTGAAAACCATGAGGCAGGAAGACTACATGAAGACCATCTCTGACCTCGAGCTACATTACCAAGAGTTCATCAGGAACAGCCAGGGCTCGGAGATGTTCGGAGACGACGACAAGCGGAAGATGCAGACCCAGTTCACAGACGCCCAGAAGCACTACCAGACCCTGGTCATACAGCTGCCCGGCTACCCCCAGCACCAGACAGGTTGGTTCGGAGCCCTCTCTCTTTGCAGCCACCATACGTGCAGTTTTCGAAAGAAAGGACATAGTTTGCCTTAGTTTTGGAATCACTTCTTTGAAAGATCACATTTCAAAAGTCATTTAGGTTGGAGGAGAATGGATACATGTATATGTATGGCTAAGTTCCTTTGCTGTTCACCTGAAGCTATTAATTATCACAACATTGTTAATCGACTGTACCCCAATACACAATAAAAAGTTCAAAAAGAACGAAAAAGATGCTAAGTTTTCAGAACCCAATTCAAGGCAGTAGCAACACTCTCATGCAGCCTAGCTGTTTTCTTGAGGCCTCGCACCCTTCTTGCCGGGAATTCTCTGATTTTTGTGGTCCTAACATTTTTACAGTAACCACAACTGAAATCACTCACCGTGGGACCTGCCAAGATGTCAACCACAATAAAGTAATTGAAACCAACAGAGAAAATGACAAGCAAGAAGCGTGGATGTTGATAGAGCTCCAGAAGATACGCCGGCAGATGGAGCTCTGTGAGAGCAGGATGGCCCTGAAGAACATCCTTCTGGCAGATCAGGGGTCTTCCCACCACATCACAGTGAAAATAAACGAGCTCAAGGTAGGCACTTGTTATTATTTTGCTTGATTCAAGGTATATTTATATTTAACTGAGAACTAATGGAAAAAACCTCCTGGTTTAAACATTTTTAGGTTTGAAAACCTTCGTTTTCAATAAAAGTCTTCTGGCCCGACTTCCTTTTTCTTTTCCCATGCTTCCAAATTTGTTGAACAATACCAGGTTGGGGATTAAACTGTCTTTGCTGTTAGATGATGCGTTGCTGAATCAGGCTGCGTGTTCTTCCTTTTCTGCCATATAGTACTTTGTAGATTTCCTAAGTTTTCACAAGCATGAATTTGGCTTCTGCCCGAGACAGCGTATGATGTGGGTTAGACAGGTAGAATGATATTCTTTGCAAACAGGAAATGGACGTGGAGAGATTTGGTTGGGGGAGTGGGTGTAAGAGCCGTGGATCTGGGACTGCAGCCCAGGTGCTTCGGCGTCAGGCTCAGTCATTCCTTCTGCTCAGCCAGGCCTAGGCATAGCATTAGAATGTCTGAGGTGTACTTTCTAAGGAAGAGGGTTGATTGACCCATTGCTGGTAAGGCCTCCCTGATGAAGGACAGGAAGGGAATCATTCACATTTTGTGGGCTTTTTGAGGGCAAGAATGATGGTGACAGGCATACAGCTAAATCAAAGGCACTTTCCTTCTTTCTGGACAGAGCGTACAGAATGATGCTCAAGCCATTGCTCAAGTTCTCAACCAGCTGAAGGACATGCTAGCCAACTTCAGAGGTTCGGAAAAATACTGCTATTTGCAGAATGAGGTATTTGGATTGTTTCAGAAACTGGAAAATATCAACGGCGTGACGGACGGCTACTTAAATAGGTAAACACGACTGACACTGATCTCAGATGCTCGGCTTTTCTCAAGCTTCATTTTGTGAGACTGCATTTGCTTCATGTGCTGGTTGCTGGAGCCGTTGCCTGTGGTTTGTCTTTTCATGAGGAACTCACATTTTCTGTACTTCTGGGAGAGGATCCTCCAGCCTAGGGCGCCAGTCCCACTGTTCTGAACTCCAGTGTCTCTTCTAACCAAGGCAGCCTCTTCAGGCCAGAGCTTAGAATTCTTCCATTACTGCAAAGTGGTGTTCTGAATCATGAAAGGGGGGGGAGGGGAATGCATTGCTGCGCTGTTTCTAAAATAAGCAAAATCAATTTTTCTCTGCTTTAACATCGTTCCCTTTTATGAAGAGTGGCAAGAGCCAAAGTCTAATTGTGTCATTGGCAATTTTATCTGCCTCTTTGGCTCCTGACAGTTTGTGCGCTGTGAGAGCCCTCCTGCAGGCCATTCTCCAGACAGAAGACATGTTGAAGGTTTATGAGGCCAGACTTACGGAAGAGGAGACCGTGTGCCTGGATCTGGATAAAGTGGAGGCTTACCGCTGTGGACTCAAGGTAATAAGAGGAGTTTTAACAGCGGCCCGGTTTATTTCGGAAAAAATGCAGGAATACTCAGTCCCCAGTGATAAAGCTTCGCTATGTCTTCATGACTTTTGAGGATTACTGGATTTTGTTGGCCACACGTGGCTGACATCAGCTGTTATCCCCAGAACGCTGTGGTCCAGAGCACGTTGGCAGGACCTACCTGAGAAGGTCATTTGTAGTGAGATTAGCCTGGGGAATGCGAGTTAAGCCTAGTTCAGCTGGTACTGTAGTGCTGGGATGGGCTTCCCCAGTGCCTCAGCGGTAAAGAATCTGCCCACAGTGCAAGAGCCACAGGAGACTCAGGTTTGATCCCTGGGTCGAGAAGATCCCTGGAGAAGGAAATGGCAACTCACTCCAGAATTCTTGCTGGGAAGTTTCATGGACAGAGGAGCCTGGCGAGCTACAGTCCCTGGGGTCATAAAGAGTGGAGCATGAGTTAGCAGCTGAGCCTAGTACGGTAGCACTTCTCAGAGCCTGAGAGATGATATTAAATATATTAATGTGTGTGTGTGCTCAGTCGTGTCCGACTCTGTGATCCCATGGACTGTAGCCCACCAGGCTCCTCTGTCCACGGGATTTCCCAGGCAAGGATACTGGAGTGGGTTGCCATTTCCTTCTTCAGGGGATCTTCCCAACCCAGGATCGAACATGTATCTCTTGCATCTCCTGCATTGGCTGGCAGATTCTTTAATGCTATGCCACCTGGGAAGCCTAAATATATTAATAGATTTTATAATTTTCCAGGAATGGAATGGAGTGTGATATGTAGCATTCCTTAAACTGATTTACACATCAGTTTTTTTCAAATTTTTTTTTTCTTGAGTTAGCACAAAGAACTATGTCATTAGCACAAATATTAGGAAATGCAGTCTTTAAAGATATTTTCCTTGCAGTGTAGCATCAAGTGGGGATGAGGTTAATTTGTACTTTTTTATTTTTTTCTGCTGTGACAGAAAATTAAAAATGACTTGAACTTGAAGAAGTCCTTGTTGGCCACCATGAAGACTGAACTGCAGAAGGCCCAGCAGATCCACTCCCAGACTTCACAGCAGTATCCACTGTATGACCTGGACCTGGGCAAGTTCAGCGAAAAGGTCACCCAGCTGACAGATCGCTGGCAGAGAATCGACAAGCAGATAGACTACAGGTGTGCCAGACTCCTCCCACGCTTTCTGCCCGTTTGGTTGTTCCCAATATAATGGCACTTGAAGTCATCACTAAAGAAAATAATGGTTCTGGAGGCTGCCCTGGTGGTCCAGTGTTTAAGACTCTGTGCTTCCAGTGCAGGGGGTGTAGGTTCGATCCCTGGTTGGGGAACTGAAATCCTGTATGCCCTGTGGCTTGGCCAGAATCTAAAACAAGAGGCCAGTGGTCTTGTTCGTGTGTCAGTTCGGCTTCCTAGGTGCCCTCTTCGCACACTGGCAGCTTTGCTGGGAGTGGAAGAGACCTCAGCCCAGTAGCCAGGCTCAAACTCACTTATGTCACGTACCCTCCAGGCTCACAGGGAAATAAGGGAAGCTGTTGATCACGCTCTGCTGTGCCCCCTAAACTCCTGTTATGACCATTTGTTAGAAGGAGTAGTGACTCTGAGGGAGCATTCTCCAAAATTTAGTGAAAATTAAATCTTATATTTAATATGAAAGAAATGCCTTACTGCAAATGAGGATTTGAAAACATCTCCTGAAAACAGCTCCTAGAAACATCTCTACTGATATATAATTCACACGCCATGCAATTCACTTTCAATTCACAACTGAAAGTATACAATTCAGTTGTTTTTAGTAAGTTCAGAATGTGTAACCATCACCACATTCCGAGTTTGGAACATTTTCATCACCCTAAAAAAGAAACCTTGACGACTTCCCTGGTTGTGTAGCGGTTAAGACTCTGCACTTCCACTGCAGGGGGCACAGGTTTGATCCCTGGTTAGGGAACTAAGGGCTTCCCTTGAGGCTCAGCTGGTAGAGAATCTGCCTGCAATGTGGGAGACGTGGATTCAATCCCTGGGTTGGGAAGATCCCCTGGAAAAGGAAAAGGCTCCCCACTCCAGTATTTTGGCCTGGAGAATTCCATGGATTCTGTAGTCCATGGGGTCGCAGAGACTCAGACACGACTGAGCAACTTTCACTCCCTCTTCACGCACACTCACAAGGAACTAAGATCCCGCATCTGCGTGGCATGGCCAGAAACAAAACACCTTGTGCCCACTGGCACTTTGCCCTGTTTCCTCCCAACCCTCCAGCCCCAAACAACCACCACTGTACTTGCCGTCTCTATAGATTTGCCTGTTCTGGGTATTTCATATAAATGGAAAGATATGATATGTGGTCCTTTGTGACTGTTGATTTTTTTTTTCATTTAGCATAACATTTCCCAGGTTCACCCACGGCGTAGCTCATGTCCGTGCTTCACCTCTTTTTTCTGACTGTGTAATATTGCATCGTATGGCTAAGCCACATTTTGTTGGCTCTTCCATCGCTGGATGTGTGTCTGGGCTGTTCCCAGTTTCTGGCCATCACAAAGTGCTGCTGCGAGCGTTCACATGTTACCTTTGTGTGGATGTATGTTTTGTGTGGATGTATGTTTTGTGTGGATGTATGTTTTCTTGAGTGTGGGCCCCGTGGCATTGCTGGGTCATCCACTAACTCTGTGTTAAATACTTTTGCAGAGCAGCAGCAATGCTATCTATGGGGTCGCACGGGGTCGGACACGACTGAAGCAGCTTAGCAGCAGCAGCAGCAACGCTCTGATAATTTTATTATCTCTTATTTTCACCAGATTATGGGACCTGGAGAAACAAATCAAGCAACTGAGGAATTACCGTGATAACTATCAGACTTTCTGCAAATGGCTCTATGATGCCAAACGCCGCCAGGATAGCTTAGAATCCATGAAGTTTGGAGATTCCAACACGGTCATGAGATTTTTGAATGAGCAGAAGGTATAAGCAGATTTGTCACTGCATAGATTTCACTGGGTATAAGCTGTATTTTCCTCTGGTTTTCATAGCAGTGTTGAGGTTTAAAGTGATAAGTTTTTTAAAAAATGTATTTTATTGAAGTATAGTTCGTTTACACTGTTGTATTAGTTTCGGCTGTACAGCAAAGTGATTCAGTTATACATAAATATACATTCTTTCTCATTATGGTTTATTATGAGATATTGAATATAGTTTCCTATGCTATACAGTAGGGCATGTTGTTTTTCCATTCTATGTATAGAAGTCTGCATCTGCTAATCCCAGATTCCCAGTCTCTGTCTCCCACCAACACACACACTCAGCACCCACAGGTCTGTTCTCTATGTCTATAAGTCTATTTTATTTCGTAGATAAATTCATTTGTATCATATTTGAGATTGCACATATAAGTGACATTATATGGTATTTGTCTCTTTTTCTTTCTGACTTACTTCACTTAGTATGAAAATCTCTTGGTCCATCCATGTTGCTGCAGATGGCATTATTTCATTTGTTTTTTTTTACGGCTGAGCAATACTCCCTTGTGTATATACACCTTATCTTCCTTATCCATTCGTCTGCTGATGAATATTAGGCTGTTTCCATTTCTTCCCTATTATAAATAGTGCCCTTATGAACATAGGGGTGTGTGTATCTTTTCATGAAATGATAAATCTTTAACACCACTAGTCCATTTGGGGAATGCTTAAATAAAGCCCAGAGGAAAAGCAGTTGAGGTATTTACAAAGAAATGCAATTATGAACATAGAAATAATGTTATGTTGTAGTAAAGTATCTTTACAAATTGAGTTAACAGGACCAGAAAAGAGTGCTGACTAGATAGTAACCTCTTAGATCATAAGAAGTTGAAGATCTTCCTTCTATTTTTTGAATAGAAAACATACTCATCTCCTGAGGTTTAACTGTGAGACTATGGGGTCAGAACAGGTCTTAACCTGGCGGGGGGAGCGGGGAGACAAAGAACAATGGTTAAAGAGTGAAAAAAACGTTTATTTTAAAATATGTGTACACTTTAACATTTGTAAATATTTTCTTTTCTGTGTAGAACTTGCACAGTGAGATAAGTGGCAAACGAGACAAAGCAGAAGAAGTACAAAAAATTGCTGAACTTTGTGCAAATTCAATTAAGGTATGTTGGTTTCAGAAAGCCTGTTTGTGTTTCATCAAGAATATTATGAACGGTGTTTGCTTTGGCAGCATGTATATTAAAATGGGAATCATACAAAGACGATCAGCCCAGCCCTGTGCAAGGATGACATGCGAATTCATGAAGTGTTCTGTGTTTTTTTTTTATTAAAAAAGAACATTATTGACTACATTATTTTCTGATGTAAGACATCATCTTTCTTTAAAGATGATAAACTTCTTGAGGACAGCAATTATGGCTTTTGTGTATTCTCTCCTGATCAAACCATAAACACTTATGATCCATTAGCTTGAAGTCATTATACACCGGCAGTATCTGCGGCAGTGGGCTGGTCTTCATCTTTAGACTGGTGGTGGTGCAGAGATCTCCGTTTAGCTTATAAAGATGAGCCGCTGGTTTAATACTATCGTGGGATGCTTGGACACTGGCAGCACGTTAAGGCCTTTCGGGTTGGACATCGGAAGTACAGCGTGGTGATTTAAAACTGGAATTGTAGCTGCCAGTGACTCCTTTTAAGTCGGTTACGTATGTTTTTCTGAAACGTCATTATTCTGCAGGATTATGAACTGCAGCTGGCATCGTACACCTCAGGACTGGAAACTCTGCTGAGTATCCCTATCAAGAGAACTGTGATTCAGTCTCCTTCTGGGGTGATCCTGCAAGAGGTGGATACGTTATTACTTCTCTCTGAGAGCCTGCCCCTCTGTCTGCATCTTCTTTCTTCCCTGTCCCCTTCCTGTCTTCCCCACCCTCCCTGAATTCATCTCTTGCTATAGGGAGGGTTTCCATTCAAAACGGTTTAATAGGTTATCCTCTCTCTAGTGTAAATCATCAGTATAAGATGCATTTTAGGAAATGATCAGTGAGAAGTCTGGGTCTATTTATACATTAGACTGTCTGCAGAAACTGGGCTTAAACTCAGGGTTTATTGAGGGAGACATTTAAAAAGTGGAAAATATCTAGTCAATTTCTAAAGACAACTTCCTCTCAAAGATAATCAGAGAGCATCCCCCATATCAGAGGGTTTAGGGGGCATACCCTAGAGGGATGAGGATAAAATGCATGGTTTTAGGCCCTTCGTTTTATTGCAGTTTATTGTTTTATTGGATTTTGGAATTAGCACAGATGAAAAAAGGGAATTCACTCTCTAAGTTATAATTTCACTATTGGATTGTTTTAGAAACAGAATTGGTCAGCTTGCATAGGACTTCTTTTGAAAGCAATGTCATTGACCGGTCCTTGCTTATCTTTCCTCCAAGGCTGCAGATATGCATGCTCGGTACATAGAGCTTCTTACAAGGTCTGGAGACTATTACAGATTCTTAAGTGAGATGCTGAAGAGTTTGGAAGATCTGAAGGTAATCTACTCACTTTATTTCCGTGGACGATTGAAAAGAAAATAGAATGGAACTTAATTATTACTGCCTTGTTGGGTTTTTATTAACTTTTTCTTTTGCATTGGGGTACAGCCAATTAGCAAACAATGTTGTGATAGTTTCACATGAACAGTGAAGGGACTCAGCCATACGTATACATGTACCTTTTCTCCCCCAAGGCCTCCTCCCTTCCCAGATGCCGCATAACATGGAGCAGAGTTCCATGTGCTGTACAGCAGGTCCTTGTTGGTTATCCATTTTAAAAATAGCAGTGTATACATGCCCACTTTTTTTCCACTGCCTCATCTTAACATGGGTATTCCTTGGTGAAGCTGTATTTCCTCTAAATAGTAGAATACAGTTCGTTCATAAACCAGGTATCAGTCCTGTTCTCCAGTTCACTGCAAGAAGTGGACTGAGGTCATATTTTCAAAATTATAGCCATTTTACTTTGCCAAGACCCCCAGGAATTTCATTTAACGTTTGGTCAAGGAATTAGCTGTATTTCTTTGTGTTAAATTAAGAAGAACACCCAGGACTCGCTGGATTTGAATTTTTCACGTCAGGTGATTGTTGAATTTACTTCTCATTTCTAATGCTCGTGCTGAGTTTATATGGAAACTTACTTTATGTCTGGAAATTAAGGACAGTAATTTAGGAAATCATAAGCTTTTGGTCTTGAAAGAAATTCCTTCATTTGTAGATATTGAAGGAAGCCGAAACTCAAAGAGGATAGGTCCCTTACTAAGACCATGCAAGCGCCCGATGGAAGAATGACGAGAGTAGGGGTTTCTGGAATGTTTTTGCCTCCTAGCTTTTGCCTTGTAGCACGCTTTATGTGCTTGTTTGTGTGTGCGTGTGTAGTTGTGTACCAAGAAGTGAAGAAAGCACATGGGTCTGCTGGGGAGGAAGTACCACTTCTTTCTTACAATGTCGAGGTATGTTTCTTTCAACACCTTCTCTGATTTCCCTTCCACAGCTGAAAAATACCAAGATCGAAGTTCTGGAAGAGGAGCTTAGGCTGGCCCGAGACGCCAATTCGGAGAATTGCAATAAGAACAAATTCCTGGATCAGAACCTGCAGAAATACCAGGCGGAGTGCTCCCAGTTCAAAGCTAAGCTCGTGAGCCTGGAGGAGCTGAAGAGACAGGCCGAGCTGGACGGCAAGTCGGCCAAGCAAAACCTAGACAAGTGCTACGGGCAGATCAAAGAACTCAACGAGAAGATCACCCGGCTGACGTACGAGATCGAGGATGAGAAGCGCAGGAGAAAGGCTGTGGAGGACAGGTTTGACCAGCAGAAGAGCGACTACGACCAGCTGCAGAAAGCACGGCAGAACGAGAAGGAGAGCCTCGGCTGGCAGAAGATGGAGTCTGAGAAGGCCATCAAGGAGAAGGAGTTCGAGATAGAGAGGTTGAGAGTGCTGCTGCAAGAGGAGGGTGCCCGGAAGAGAGAATATGAAAATGAGCTGGCAAAGGTAAGAAACCACTATAATGAGGAGATGAGTAATTTAAGGAACAAGTATGAAACAGAGATTAACATCACCAAGACTACCATCAAAGAGATATCCATGCAGAAAGAGGATGATTCCAAAAACCTCCGCAACCAGCTCGATAGACTCTCGAGGGAGAACCGAGATCTGAAGGAGGAGATCGTCCGTCTCAACGACAGCATCCTGCAGACCACGGAGCAGCGGAGGCGGGCTGAGGAGGACGCCCTGCAGCAGAAGGCCTGTGGCTCCGAGATGCTGCAGAAGAAGCAGCACCTGGAGATAGAGCTGAAGCAGGTCATCCAGCAGCGCTCCGAGGACAATGCCAGGCACAAGCAGTCCCTGGAGGAGGCGGCCAAGACCATCCAGGACAAAAACAAGGAGATCGAAAGACTCAAAACTGAGTTCCAGGAGGAGGCCAAGCGCCGCTGGGAATATGAAAATGAACTGGCTAAGGTCAGGGCCAATTACGACGAGGAAATCATCAGCTTAAAGAACCAATTCGAGACGGAGATCAACATCACCAAGACGACCATCCACCAGCTCACCCTGCAAAAGGAAGAGGACACCAGCGGCTACCGGGCCCAGATAGACACCCTCACCAGGGAAAACCGGAGCCTCTCGGAAGAAGTCAAGAGGCTGAAGAACACTCTGGCCCAGAACACGGAGACCCTCAGGAGGGTTGAAGAGAACGTCCAGCAGCAGAAGGCCACCGGCTTGGAGATGTCGCAGCGGAAACAGCAGCTGGAGGTTGAGCTGAGGCAGGTGACGCAGATGCGGACGGAAGAGAGCTCCAGGTACAAGCAGTCTCTGGACGAGGCCGCCAAGACGATCCAGGACAAAAACAAGGAGATCGACAGGTTGAAGCAGCTGATCGAGACGGAAGCCAGCCAGAGGAAGTGCCTGGAGGATGAAAACGCCAGGCTGCAGAGGGCGCAGGGCGAGCTGCAGAAAGCTCACAGCAGCGCCACGGAGACCATCAGCAAGCTGAAGGTGCAAGAACAGGAGCTGCTGCGCCTGAGGCTGGACTATGAGCGGGTGTCCCAGGAGAGGACCGTCCGGGACCAGGACATCGCCCGCTTCCAGACCTCCCTGAAGGAGCTGCAGCTGCAGAAACAGAAGGCGGAGGAGGAGTTGGCCAGGCTGAAGAGGGCAGCCTCCGAGGACTCCTCTAAGAGGAAGAAGCTGGAGGAGGAGCTGGAGGGCATGCGGAGGACCCTGAAGGAGCAGGCGATCAAGGTCACCAGCCTGACCCAGCAGCTGGAGCAGGCGTCCATCGTGAAGAAGCGGAGCGAGGACGAGCTGCGGCAGCAGCGGGATGCGCTGGATGGCCACCTGCGGGAGAAACAGAGGACCCAGGACGAGCTGCGGAGGCTGGCCTCTGAGGTTGAGGCCCTGCGGCGGCAGCTGCTGCAGGAGCAGGAGAGCGTCAGGCAGGCGCAGACGCGCAACGAGCACTTCCAGAAGGCCATCGAGGACAAGAGCCGCAGCCTGAACGAGAGCAAGATCGAGATCGAGCGGCTGCAGTCACTGACCGAGAGCCTCACCAAGGAGCACCTGATGCTGGAGGAGGAGCTCCGCCAGCTCCGGCTGGAGTACGACGACCTCCAGCGGGGCCGCAGCAAGGCGGACCACGACAAGAACGCCACCATCGCGGAGCTTCGGAACCAGCTGCAGATCAGCAACAACCGCACGCTGGAGCTGCAGGGCCTGATTAACGATTTACAGAGAGAGAGGGAAAACTTGAGACAGGAAATTGAGAGATTCCAAAAGCAGGCCTTAGAGGTATTCACAAATATTTGATCGCCGCTTGTTGCCGCTTCACTAATCCCCTCCGCGGACCTCTCCGCCGGGCTGGAGGCTTGCAGCCCTCTCACGTTTTCTCTTTGCTGTTGTCTGTCCTCATCAGACCCGCGGTGGACTGATTGTGGTGCGGTTGGCCCGTCTCTTCTCTCACCTGTGTTCTCTGTGTAACCCACGCTGGCTCCACCTTTAGAACCTTCCACCGGGTGTAAGACCTGACATCTCTTCCTCTTGATGTTCCACTCTGTTTTCTAGAAGACGGCGGCTCTTACTTTGTGAGCTGCGACCTGCGTTTGTAGTTAAAATCTTCCTAAATAAAAGCCACGTTAAAGGGCTTTTTCAGCCATGTTAAATTGCACGCTTTCTGCGCAATTTTTAAATCACTTTTTCTTCCTTGCTTTTCATGATTTTTTCTGCATGCATTAGTCTATGCTCTTTTCATCCTGGCCCTAATATGTTTCTTTTTGTTTGGCTTTTCTTTTAACCCCTAATTTTAACACTTCTTTAACTTCTAACATGTTTGACTTCTGTAAACAATATTTGTGTGGGGCTGGGGGTGGGGGGGTGGATGAGTCCATAGATTTGTATAGCTTTATTAAACACATCGATATAGCTGTAACAGGTGGCATGTAGGTACAGCCGGTGTGATAACCTGGAAAAAAATTCGCATATTTGTTCAAACCATAATTACTATTAAGAGTAAACCAGGTATACAACTGCTCGAATCTCCTATGGAAAAGTATAGTAAGTATAGAAGCCATTTATCAAAGTGGCAATGTATATGTACAGATTTTTTTTTTTCCACAAACTTGTAAGATAAAATAACAGTACAACTAAGGAAAGAGGGAAAGGGCAAATAAGTAACTATATGTTGTATAAATAACAGGAAAAGAGGTCCTATGATATGATGAAACCATTATTATTATTATTTTTTTTCCATTTCTTTCTTTTTGCATTTTAGGCATCTAATAGGATTCAGGAATCCAAGAATCAGTGCACTCAGGTGGTGCAGGAGAGGGAGAGCCTCCTGGTGAAAATCAAAGTCCTGGAACAAGACAAGGCCAGGCTGCAGAGGCTGGAGGAGGAGCTGAGTCGCGCCAAGACAACTCTGGAGGCGGAAAGCAGGCTGAAGCAGCGCCTGGAGTGTGAGAAACAGCAGATCCAGAATGACCTGAACCAGTGGAAGACGCAGTACTCCCGCAAGGAGGAGGCCATCAGGAAGATCGAGTCGGAGCGAGAGAAGAGCGAAAGAGAGAAGAACAGCCTTCGGAGCGAGATTGAAAGGCTGCAGGCGGAGATCAAGCGGATCGAGGAGAGGTGCCGGCGGAAGCTGGAGGACTCCAGCCGGGAGACGCAGTGCCAGCTGGAGACAGAGCGCTGCCGGCTGCAGAGGGAGATCGACAGGCTTAAGCAGCGCCCCTATGGGTCCCACCGTGAGACCCAGACCGAGTACGAGTGGTCCGTGGACTCCTCCAAGCTGGTGTTTGACGGTCTGAGGAAGAAGGTGACAGCCATGCAGCTGTACGAGTGCCAACTGATCGACAAGGCGACCCTGGACAAGCTGCTGAAGGGGAAGAAGTCCGTGGAGGAAGTTGCTTCTGAGATCCAACCTTTCCTCCGGGGAGCGGGAGCCATCGCTGGGGCGTCCGCTTCCCCGAAGGAAAAGTACTCCTTGGTGGAGGCCAAGAGAAAGAAGTTGATCACCCCAGAATCCACAGTCATGCTCCTGGAAGCCCAGGCAGCCACGGGTGGTATAATCGACCCTCACAGGAACGAGAAGCTGACGGTGGACAATGCCATTGCACGGGACCTCATCGACTTCGATGACCGCCAGCAGATATATACGGCGGAGAAAGCCATCACTGGCTTCGATGACCCATTTTCCGGCAAGACCGTGTCTGTGTCAGAGGCCATCAAGAAAAATCTGATTGATCGAGAGACCGGAATGCGTCTGCTGGAAGCCCAGATTGCTTCGGGGGGCGTGGTGGACCCCGTGAACAGCGTCTTTTTGCCAAAAGATGTGGCCTTGGCCCGCGGGTTGATTGACAGAGATCTGTATCGTTCCCTGAACGACCCCCGGGATAGTCAGAAGAACTTCGTGGATCCAGTCACCAAAAAGAAGGTCAGTTACATGCAGCTGAGGGAGAGGTGCAGAATTGAACCGCACACTGGGCTGCTCCTGCTGTCAGTACAGAAAAGAAGTATGTCCTTCCAAGGAATCAGACAGCCCGTGACCGTCTCTGAGCTGGTCGACTCTGGTATATTGAGACCGTCCACTGTCAATGAACTGGAGTCGGGTCAGATTTCTTACGATGAGGTTGGTGAGAGAATTAAGGACTTCCTCCAGGGTTCAAGCTGCATCGCGGGCATCTACAACGAGACCACGAAACAGAAGCTTGGCATCTACGAGGCCATGAAAATTGGCTTGGTCCGCCCCGGCACCGCCCTGGAGCTGCTGGAAGCACAGGCGGCAACTGGCTTCATTGTGGATCCCGTGAGCAACTTGAGGTTACCGGTGGAAGAAGCCTACAAACGGGGCCTGGTGGGCATCGAGTTCAAGGAGAAGCTCTTGTCTGCGGAACGAGCCGTCACCGGGTACAATGACCCTGAGACCGGAAACATCATCTCCTTGTTCCAAGCCATGAACAAGGAGCTCATTGAAAAGGGCCATGGCATCCGCCTGCTGGAAGCGCAGATTGCAACCGGCGGGATCATCGACCCGAAGGAGAGCCATCGCCTGCCTGTCAACATCGCCTACAAGAGGGGCTACTTCAACGAGGAGCTCAGTGAGATTCTCTCGGATCCGAGTGACGATACCAAAGGCTTCTTTGACCCGAACACTGAAGAAAACCTTACATATCTGCAGCTGAAAGAAAGGTGCATCAAAGACGAAGAAACTGGCCTGTGTCTCCTTCCCCTGAAAGAGAAGAAGAAACAGGTGCAGACCTCCCAGAAGAACACCCTCAGGAAGCGCAGAGTGGTCATCGTGGACCCGGAAACCAACAAGGAGATGTCGGTGCAGGAGGCCTACAAGAAGGGCCTCATAGACTATGACACCTTCAAAGAACTGTGTGAGCAGGAGTGCGAGTGGGAGGAAATAACCATCACCGGCTCGGACGGCTCCACTCGGGTGGTCCTGGTGGACAGGAAGACAGGCAGTCAGTACGACATCCAAGACACTATTGACAAGGGCCTCATCGACAGGAAGTTCTTCGAGCAGTACCGGTCCGGCAGCCTCAGCCTCACTCAGTTCGCAGATATGATCTCCTTGAAGAACGGTGTGGGTGGTGGTGTGGGCGGCAGCGTGGGCGGTGGCAGCAGCCCCGGGGGTGGCCTCAGCGATGATGTCTTTGGCAGCTCCCGACATGAGACCATCAGTAAGATCTCCACCATCTCCAGCGTCAGGAATTTAACCATCAGGAGCAGCTCCCTGTCTGAGCCCCTGGAAGAGTCCAGCCCCATCGCAGCCATCTTTGATACGGAAAACCTGGAGAAGATCTCCATTTCGGAAGGGATAGAGCGGGGCATCGTTGACAGCATCAGCGGGCAGCGGCTTTTGGAGGCTCAGGCCTGCACGGGCGGCATCATCCACCCAACCACGGGCCAGAAGCTGTCTCTCCAGGATGCGGTCTCCCAGGGCCTGATTGACCAGGATATGGCCACCAGGCTGAAGCCCGCTCAGAAAGCCTTCATTGGCTTTGAAGGAGTGAAGGGCAAGAAGAAGATGTCGGCGGCAGAGGCAGTGAAGGAAAAGTGGCTTCCCTATGAGGCCGGCCAGCGCTTCCTGGAGTTCCAGTACCTCACGGGGGGCCTGGTGGACCCCGAAGTACAAGGAAGGATAAGCACGGAGGAAGCCATCAGGAAGGGGTACATCGACGGCCGGGCAGCTCAGAGGCTGCAAGACACCAGCACCTACGGCAAGATCCTGACCTGCCCCAAAACCAAGCTGAAAATATCCTACAAGGATGCCATCAACCGCTCCATGGTGGAAGACGTCACTGGCCTGCGCCTGCTGGAGGCCGCCTCTGTGTCCTCCAAGGGCTTGCCTAGCCCCTACAACATGTCCTCTGCCCCGGGCTCCCGCTCTGGCTCCCGCTCTGGGTCCCGCTCTGGGTCCCGCTCCGGCTCCCGCAGTGGGTCCCGGAGAGGAAGCTTCGATGCCACAGGGAACTCCTCCTACTCTTACTCCTACTCCTTTAGCAGCAGCTCGATTGGGCACTAGTGGTCAGTAGGAAAGGTGGCTAGACCTCGGCGCTCGTTTATATGGATTTTCACTGTATTCAGTAATAGAAAAAGCAAACCTCGTGCTTGTGGGATAGTGATAGAACTTTTTAGGCTTAAGAAAACGTAGCCAAGGGGAGGGGGGCGGAAATACATAGCAGAGGCTGTTCTGGCTTTTTATCTTATTAGTTCATCGGAACTAATGCAATACACTGGATGTAGTATCTATGAAGTAGCAGTAGTTGGTTATAAGGATAGCACAAATTGAATCTAGAGTTTGTTTCCTCTCTTCTGTGTTTAGATTTTTGATCACTGCTTCTTGAACTTCTTTTGGCCAATAATTCAGATTTCTATGCTTGGAGAAGAAAATAAAATTGACCTTATAGTCATCAGTCTGCTTCTCATCTAAATATTTCTATTTTATGTATTAGGAGGAAATTACCCTACCCCCCCCACCCCCACCCCCCACCCCCCCAAAAAAAAGAACCCCTCTGAAACTCAAATGTTTGGAATAAGTCTCCTTGGATTGCATGACCCATGACCCCATATACTCTTCAGTGTACCTGTTTGGTTTGGTATTAGCTTGACTGTATATGCATGATAGTAACAATCTTTGCTTTTCTTCTATCAAAGTTTCCTGTTTATTTTGCTGGTCATTGTCTGTGTACTTTCAAAAGGTGTCTTTATGAAGTTTGCTATTCCAGCAATAAAGTTTTAAATGTTTGAAGTTTTGTGTTTTTATTTCATGATATGTTCATACACACAAGGGCATTTAGCAGAAGGTTTTTGTTTATTGTAAAATATGCCTAAAACTGTTTACTAAATACCTCTTAGGCTCCCTTAGTGGTTCAGGTGGTAAAGAGTCTGCCTGCAATGCAGGAGACCCAGATTCAATATGAAAGACCATTAAAAAGCTGTGTTAGTTCTGAATTCTTGTTAGAAGTTGGTCTTCTGAAGGTAGTTTTTTCAAGATTTCTGTACTAGATAGAGTATCAGAAAGAAGCCTGTGTAGAGGCCAGGTCGGAGGTCTGCACACACTTCTAGTTTATTCTGGGCAGTGAATAACATAGGCTAATTGACGGTCATACCCTTTAAAAACATGAAGTGGCTAAGATTCCATTTTGGGTAGCCTTAAACTACATGGTTGCATTTTTGTCCCCTAAGAGGAAAGAATTGATTTTGAATCTGTGAACCAGATTCCAGAAGAGTTCTTGGTTCTCTGTTGAAGCCTATTCTTCAGATCAAAGAAAACTAGTTCTATCACAATAGGGGCCCAATGGTTACGACCTCATTGAAACTTATTTTACTCTGTAAATGCCTTGTCTCCAAATAGTCACGTTGGAGGTTTTAGCTTCAACCTATGAATTTTGGAGGGGACACAATTGAGTCCATCCTAAAGGCCTAACCTAGAACAGGGTCAGGAGACCTCTTTAGGAAATGGTGATGAACAGAGCAACCTGAAGCAGTGTAAAGGAGTTCTTTGGGTTGAAACGGTGCACCCGCTCCAAGCTGCTGCCAGAGTTGCATTAAGTTCTGAGCTGAGAGGGCTGGGTCCTGGAGAGTGGACATACTTGACCTGGGCTGAGGTTTGAGCTGGTTCACGTACACTGTACATCCACAGGAAAGGGAAATTTTCAATGACAGTCATCACTTCACATCCAAAAATAGTCTCCCATTTTCCAGGAGGCTTGGCAAAGTATGTAAATGCAAACAAAAAGTAAGGATGCCATGGGCCGAGCGAATAGAATGCTTCTCACAGCACACCCACTGGCAGCTATGGGACGATTTCCATGTTATTAGCTTTATCTGTGTGTGTCTGTGTGTGTGTGTGCGTGTGCGAGAACTCTGCTATTTACCTTTGAAAACAGTTGTTTACAAAAGTATCCTCCACTGTTTCTTTGCCTCATGGAAACAAGTGCAAAGGAAAGCAAAGATTTGGGGAAAGCATCAGGCTTGGGGAAAAGAAAAAAAGAAGGATTAGATTGTAGGAGTTATTAAAACTATTTGGGGAAACCAAAAGGCCTGATAAAGTGAACTTGGGTTAATCAAAACAGGGAAGTACTTGAGGGCTAACAGGGTACGTCAAAGAGACAGGTGGTTATAGTGGTTTCCACTGGTCAAACTTGGAACCATTTGAGCAACAAAAATTATGATGGTTAAAAAAAAAAGTCCAGAATACTCATAGGATATAAATGGACATTGATTATTAATGGCCCAAATCAATATGACAAGTCCTCCTTATCCTTTAGTAAATGCCTCCTGCATTGCTCACTTGTGTTGACAGCATCATTATGACTATGTCAATTATCAGTGATTTACTTCTTCAAAACAAGTCCATGGAACCATGGGAGAATTTTTAATTATTGATTTATCCAACTCAGTTTTCTCAAAAATATCAATATTTTGTATTGTTTATAATTTCTGCAAATACATTTCTGCTTAAAAACTAGAATTACGATGGTAATGGAGTATGTAATAATGAATTTTAAAATCCTTAATAATTTAAAAAACCTGAATTTCATAGTGAAACAAACAACAGAAAAAATGAAGGTGTGGTAAGAATGGCAGTTAATAAATGTAGGAGCCATGATAGAGAATCATCATTTATAACTGCTGACGTAATCAGATTCAGGGAAGCATTGTGTGACTGTTGGAAATAGAAAGTTCAGATGGCTTCAGAGTATCATCCTTCGGATTACTTCAGTCAGTTCAGTTCAGTTCAGTCAATCAGTCGTATCCAACTCTGCGACCCCATGAATCGCAGCACGCCTGGCCTCCCTGTCCATCACCAACTCCCGGAGTTCACTCAGACTCACGTCCATCGAGTCAGTGATGCCATCCAGCCATCTCATCCTCTGTCGTCCCCTTCTCCTGCCCCCAATCCCTCCCAACATCAGGGTCTTTTCCAATGAGTCAACTCTTCGCATGAGGTGGCCAAAGTACTGGAGTTTCAGCTTTAGCATCATTCATTCCAAAGAAATCCCAGGACTGATCTCCTTTAACATGGACTGGTTGGATGTCCTTGCAGTCCAAGAGATTCTCAAGAGTCTTCTCCAACACCACAGTTCAAAAGCATCAATTCTTCGGCACTCAGCTTTTTTCACAGTCCAACTCTCACACCCATACATGACCACAGGAAAAACAACAGCCTTGACTAGATGGACCTTTGTTGGCAAAGTAACATCTCTGCTTTTGAATATGCTATCTAGGTTGGTCATAACTTTCCTTCCAAGGAGTAAGCGTCTTTTAATTTCATGGCTGCAGTCACCATCTGCAGTGATTTTGGAGCCCAAAAAAACAAAGTCTGACACTGTTTCCACTGTTTCCCCATCTATTTCCCATGAAGTGATGGGACCAGATGCCATGATCTTAGTTTTCTGAATGTTGAGCCTTAAGTCAACTTTTTCACTCTCCACTTTCACTTGCATCAAGAGGCTTTTTAGTTCTTCACTTTCTGCATAAGGGTGGTGTCATCTGCATTTCTGAGGTTATTGATATTTCTCCCGGCAATCTTGATTTCAGCTTGTGCTTCTTCCAGCCCAGCGTCTCTCATGATGTACTCTGCATGTAAGTTAAATAAGCAGGGTGACAATATACAGCCTTGACGTACTCCTTTTCCTATTTGGAACCAGTCTGTTGTTCCATGTCCAGTTCTGTTGCTTCCTGACCTGCATATAGGTTTCTTAAGAGGCAGGTCAGGTGGTCTAGTATTCCCATCTCTTTCAGAATTTTCTACAGTTTATTGTGATCCACACAGTCAAAGGCTTTGGTATAGTCAATAAAGCAGAAATAGATGTTTTTCTGGAACTCTGCCAGTGGATGTTGGCAATTTGATCTCTGGTTCCTCTGCCTTTTCTAAAACCAGCTTGAACATCTGGAAGTTCACAGTTCACGTATTGCTGAAGCCTGGCTTGGAGAATTTTAAGCATTACTTTACTAGTGTGTGAGATGAGTGCAATTGTGTGGTAGTTTGAGCATTCTTTGCATTGCCTTTCTTTGGGATTGGAATGAAAACTGCCCTTTTCCAGTCCTGTGGCCACTGCTGAGTTTTCCAAATTTGCTGTCATATTGAGTGCAGCACGTTCACAGCATCATCTTTCAGGATTTGAAATAGCTCCACTGGAATTCCATCACCTTCACTAGCTTTGTTCGTAGTGATGCTTTCTAAGGCCCACTTGACTTCACATTCCAGGATGTCTGGCTCTAGGTCAGTGATCACACCATCGTGATTATCTGGGTCAGGAAGCTCTTTTTTGTACAGTTCTTCTGTGTATTCTTGCCACCTCTTCTTGGTATCTTCTGCTTCTGTTAGGTCCATACCATTTCTGTCCTTTATCGAGTTCATCTTTGCATGAAATATTCCCTTGGTATCTCTAATTTTCTTGAAGAGATCTCTAGTCTTTCCCATTCTGTTGTTTTCCTCTATTTCTTTGCATTGATCGCTGAGGAAGGCTTTCTTATCCCTTCTTGCTATTCTTTGGAACTCTGCATTCAGATGCTTATATCTTTCCTTTTGTCCTTTGCTTTTCGCTTCTCTTCTTTTCACAGGTATTTGTAAGGCCTCCGCAGACAGCCATTTTGCTTTTTTGCATTTCTTTTCCATGCGGATGGTCTTGATCCCTGTCTTCTGTATAATGTCATGAACCTCCATCCATACTTCATCAGGCACTCTATCAGATCTAGTCCCTTAAATCTATTTCTCACTTCCACTGTATAATCATAAGGGATTTGATTTAGGTCATACCTGAATGGTCTAATGGTTTTCCCCACTTTCTTCAATTTCATTCTGAATTTGGCAATAAGGAGTTCATGATCTGAGCCACAGTCAGCTCCTGGTCTTGTTTTTGTTGACTATATAGAGCTTCTCCATCTTTGGCTGCAAAGAATATAATCAATCTGATTTTGGTGTTGACCATCTGGTGATGTCCATGTGTAGAGTCTTCTCTTGTGTAGTTGGAAGAGGGTGTTTGCTATGACCAGTGCGTTCTCTTGGCAAAATTCTTTTAGTCTTTGCCCTGCTTCATTCCGTACTCCAAGGCCAAATTTGCCTGTTACTCCAGGTGTTTCTTGACTTCCTACTTTTGCATTCCAGTCCCCTATAATGAAAAGGATATCTTTTTTGGGTGTTAGTTATAAAAGGTCTTGTAGGTCTTCATAGAGCCGTTCAACTTCAGCTTCTTCAGCGTTATTGGTTGGGGCATAGGCTTGGATTACCGTGATATTGAATGGTTTGCCTTGGAAACAAAGAGATCATTCTGTCGTTTTTGAGATTGCATCCAAGTACTGCATTTCGAACTCTTTTGTTGACCATGATGGCATACAGGGGGATCTTAATTCCCCAACCAAAGACAGAACCCCCGCCCTCTGCAGTGGAAGCACCAGAGTCCTATTAATCACTGGACCGCTAGGAAATTTCCCTCAGTTGTTCTTAGGAGATGCGTAAGTGAAGTCGCTCCGTCGTGTCCAACTCTTTGCGACTCCATGGACTGTAGCCTACCAGGCTCTTCCGTCCATGAAATTTTCCAGGCAAGAGTACTGGAGTGGGGTGCCATTTCCTTCTCCAGGGTATCTTTCCGACCCAGGGATGAAACCTGGGTCTCACGCATTGCAGGCAGACGCTTTACCATCTGAGCCACCAGGGAATCAGTGTGCGGGACCGTGTATATGGAGAGAGTGGGAGAAAGGCCAAGTATTAGCAATTAATAAGCGGAGGATGGCTACGTGAATGCTCATTGTACTATTCTTTAAACTTTCCTGTTGCTATAAGCCTTTTTTTTTTAATGGCGGGGGAGTGGGATTGTTGATTGGATAACACCTTTGGGAGAAGGCCAAGGGTAAATGCATACAGAGTGAGTGAAAGTCACTCAGTCCTGTCAGACTCTTTGCCACCCCATGGACTGTAGCCTGCCAGGCTCCTCTGTCCATGGGATTCTCCAGACAAGAATATGGAGAGGGCAGCCATGCCCTCCTCCAGGGGATCTTCCTGACCCAGGGATCGAACCTAGGTCTCCCGCACTGCAGGCAGATTCTTTACCGTCTGAGCGCCCAAGGAAGCCCAATGCATCCAAAAAGCGGGTGAAAACAGCCACTTCAGGAAAAAACCGGAAGAGACCTCTCAAACGCCCCACTTCCCGGGCCGTTTCCCTATTGGCGGTTCCAGTCACGTGGCAGAGTGGCCCCGCCCCTGCCCCAGAAGCCCGTGCGTGCGCGCGCGTCGCCCGCAGTCTCGCAAGTTCTTCCGGGAGCGGGCACTGGTGGTGGAGGCCATGGAGGCTGAGCTTCCCCCGGTGGAAGAGCGACGGCGGCTGCGGGAGGAGCTCAGCGAGTTCGTGGAGAGCTGCCGCCGGACACTGGAGGAGGTGACGGCGTCGCTGGGCTGGAGCCTGGACCGGCTGGAGCCCGGGGAGGAGGCGGCGGCGGCCGAGGTGAGAGGACCGCGGGGCCGTGGGCGGCGGGCAGGGCGCGGCGTCTGCAGGGCCAAGGTGGGGCGCGCGGGACTCGGGGGCTGCAGCCTCCCAGGCGCTCTCACCGCTCCTGGGGAAGCCGCGGAATCGCGGCGGGCCTGCAGTGAGATAAGCGGTCAGGCCTGAGGTGCTGCTTGGCGGCTTGCCGTGTCCTCCGCGCGTGGATTCCTCCTTGACACCAGATTCGGGGTCGGGAGAACTGGGGAGTTGATTGGAAACAGTAGAAACAGTGACAGACTTTATTTTGGGGAGCTCCAGAATCACTGCAGACGGTGACTGCAGCCATGAAATTAAAAGACGCTTGCTCCTTGGAAGAAAAGCTATGACCAACCTGGACAGCATGTTAAAAAGCAGACACGTTACTGTGCCAACAAAGGTCCTTCTAGTCAAAGCTGTGGTTTTTCCAGTAGTCATCTATGGATGTGAGGGTTGGACCATAAAGAAAGCTGAGTGCCGAAGAATTGATGCTTTTGAACTGTGGTGAAGTGAACTTGGAGAAGACTCTTGAGAGTCCCTTGGACTCCAAGGAGATCCAACAAGTCCATCCTAAAGGAAATCAGTCCTAAAAATTCATTGGAAGGACTGGTGTTGAAGCTGAAGCTCCAATACTTTGGTCTCCTGATGCTAAGAACTAACTCATTTGAAAAGACCCTGATGCTGGGAAAGATTGAAGGCAGGAGGAGAAGGGGACGACAGAGGATGAGATGGTTAGATGGCATCACCGACTCAGTGTACATGAGTTTGAGTAAACTGTGGGAGGGTGATGGACAGGAAGGCCTGGTGTGCTGCAGTCCGTGGGGTGGCAAAGAGTTGGACACAACTGAGTGACTGGACTGAATGAACCAGGTTCCGTGTCTGGAGAAGTGGGGAGCTGCGGGTCGCCTTCCTCTGCCACAAGATAGTGCACTTCTGACAGGGGTGGCAGCGTTCTAGGACTGTTAAAGGATTCGGTACCAGCAGCTCTCCTGGTCGTTAGGATTGCTTTGGGAAGAGACGTAGGCAAGTGTGTTAGGGTCAGCAATCGTGATCTTTAAAAATATGTATATTATTTACTTTGGCTTTGGCGGGCCTTAGTTGGAGGCACACAAGCTCTTAGTTGCAGCGTGTGGGATCTAGTTCCCAAGCCAGGGATCGAACCCGGGCCCCCTGAATTGGGAGCACAGAGTCTTAGCCACGGGGAGGACCAGAGAAAATTGGGAGCACAGAGTCCTAGCCATGGGGACTACCAGGGAAGTCCCCAGTTGTTGTTTTCTTTAATGAGATGAAAGGAAGTGCTCATGTGGCATCATACTTCATGAGGCCTTCATGAGGCCTACTGTGCTTTACAGGTTTATGATTTTTTAAAAAACCCTTTCATTGTTTGGAGGTATAATTGAAGCTGTGAATTCCGTTGAGCGGAGCCTCCCAGGCCTTTCCACATCACTGTGCTCCCAGCAATGTAGTAAATTTAGATTTCTTTTATTAACAGTTAAATAGCTCTTTGTTTATGTCACTTACTGTACATTACCTCCTTTAATACTCACAATGACCCTATGAGGTAGGTCCCCTCAGCCACCTTTTACAGATGAGAAAACGAACCGAGAGAGGTGAGCATTTGTCCCAGGACTCGTTGCTGTTAAGTGGTAGTCAGGATGGGAACCCAGGCATTCTACCCCTGAGAGTCTGTGTGCCTCATTGCTTCGTTGCCTCTCTAAAACTCCACTCTAAAATTCCGAAATTCTTGGGAGTTCTGCAGTGGTCCGGGGGTTAAGGCTGCCTTCCCGTGCAGGGGCGTGGGTTCAATCTCTGGTGAGGGAACTAAGGTTTCACATGATGTGGGGTGTGGCCAAGAATTAAAAAATAAAATGAAATTCTGATAATCAGTTGTGGGTGTGCATCTCATGTTTGCAAAACCAACACCTGATATTCAGGAGAGTGACTGGCATAAACATCCTGGTAAGCGGCATTGCTAATTCCTAGACCAGGTACAGTACAGAAAGGCGGTGAATCTTCACTTCTCTGCTGGAGTGCTTTCATCCTGTAACTGAGTGAACAGCAGTCAAGTTTTTGCCCTCCAATGACTGGTGGTGGTGAGGGGGAATACAGAGAGTAGCCGCTGTGTGTTACAATGTGAAAAAGTCTGTGAAGGGTGAGTCAGGATGGCTGTAGGGCATGCGGGTTATTGTAGGCTGTGGGGTGGACAGCCACAGCTTCCTTTGTAAGGTGAATTCTAAACTGACAAAGGAGCTAAATTAGGTAGGTGCTGCACAGAGAAAGCTCAACAGCATGGGTAGAAATCCAGATATAAGGCTATGCACAGAACAGGAAACCTTTGGAAGTTAAGCATAGCTAAGAGCTTGGGGTGTGGGGGAAGAGGGGAATGGTGGCAGGTAGGGGCCAGAGCTTAAAGCTCCTTGTACAGCTGTGTTAAAGAATCTATACGTGTGTGTGTGTGTGTGTGTGTATATATATATATATTTTTTTTTTTTTTCTTAATGAGAACAGTAGGGGGAGACATGAAAGTACTTGAAGCCTAAGTGTTAGTTGCTCAGGCAACTAAATTTTAATTTAATAAAATTATAACTGCTTATGTTTATTGAATGTGTGCTATTTACCAGGCCCTGTCTGAATTGCTTTAGGTGTATGAATTCAGGTATAATTTATTTAATCTTCACAGTAGCTCTGTGTGAGTAGTCCTGCTATTAGACCCATTTTACAGATGAAGAAACTGAGAGAAAGGAAGGCTCCTGACCTTGACTACGTTCGTATGGTCATTAAGTGGCAGGCCTCGGACGCACCCTAGCTGCGGTGTGGAGAATGGAGGCAGAGGGAGCGGTTGGCAGGGGCTCTTGTCACCTTGGATGGAGAGGACGGTGTCCTGCAGGTGGGGCAGGGGCAGGGGTTATATGTAAGGACCTCCGAGTTCCTCAGGGGGAGATGGTCGGTGAGGTTGTCCAGGCAGTGAGCGTACATACAGCTTTCAGGAGGTGGGCTTTGAAGGGTTGGAGGGGGACAGAGGCTGTAAGGGGTAAAGAGAACCAGGGAGGTTGTTTTTTTAACGTGTACGTACACTCACACGGGAAGTGGGGTGGAGAGGCTTACAGAAGAGGATGCAAAACATTTACTGGGATAGTTATTTCTTGAAAAATGATGTACCTTTTTCTTTGCTTCTGTTTGATCTTTATAGGATGAAGTTGTGATATGCCCGTACGATTCCAATCACCACATGCCTAGATCGTCTTTAGCAAAGCACATGGTGTCTTGTAGATTGAGGAAACTGGGCTACACCAAAGAGGAAGAGGTACCGTATATTTATTATGTATATGTTGTGTGGTTCATGTGTTAGTAAATCCTCACAGTGTGGAAGGTGTAGTGTGAGGTTTTCAGAGAAAATAATAGTCATTATGAGGTTCAGTGGGATTTGCCTCGTTTTGCAAATGATTGCAAGAAATGCTTAAATGATACTAAACCTATTGTTGGTTTATGTCAAATATTAAAGTAGTCATCTGATACTGGAGGACATTAAGATTTGTTTATTTTTTTTTTACCATTTAGGATAAAATGTATAATTCTGACTTTTTCTATGAGAATGCGAACGTACCTTCAATTACTTTGAGTAAGTATTAATATGATTTTTAAATATCTTAGTGAAGCTATATGTGTATAGGTATTTATATTTCATTTTTGAATTATCAGAAGAGTGGGCTTTGTAAGTTTCCTGATGATTGATTAAGAAGGGTATCGCCTATAGTGACACTGGTTGACTCGATCTGAGATTTAGAGGCCAGGTTTATACTGCGCGCCAGGAATCCTCCAGAGCGCCCTGCAGGAGGGCACGCGCCTGCCTTCTTGGTTATAATGCGCACCAGAAATCCTCCAGAGCGCCCTGCAGGAGGGCACGTGCCTGCCTTCTTGGTTATAATGCGCACCAGAAATCCTCCAGAGCGCCCTGCAGGAGGGCACGCGCCTGCCTTCTTGGTTATAATGCGCGCCAGGAATCCTCCAGAGCGCCCTGCAGGAGGGCACGTGCCTGCCTTCTTGGTTATAATGCGCACCAGGAATCCTCCAGAGCGCCCTGCAGGAGGGCACGTGCCTGCCTTCTTGGTTATAATGCACACCAGGAATCCTCCAGAGCGCCCTGCAGGAGGGCACATGCCTTCCTTCTTGGTTATAATGCACACCAGGAATCCTCCAGAGCGCTCTGCAGTAGGGCACATGCCTGCCTTCTTGGTTATAATGCGCACCAGGAATCCTCCAGAGCGCCCTGCAGGAGGGCACATGCCTTCCTTCTTGGTTATAATGCACACCAGAAATCCTCCAGAGTGCCCTACAGTAGGGCACATGCCTTCCTTCTTGGTTATAACAAAACCTGGCCACACATATACGTTGAAGATAGAGCCGAGGATGGAAATGTGTTCTGAGTGTTCACCGATTACACAGAGATTAAAATCTTGGGCTCTGGAATCAGAACGCCTCATTTAACTAATTCTGTCACTAATAGTTGTGTGGCTTTCAGTAAGGTAATTAACCGATTTTTTGCCTAGATTTCTTTGTAAAATAGGAATGATGCTAATAACACCTGTAAGGAGGATTAAATATCACATATGTGATATGGTTAGAATACTGCCTGACACTTAGCTGGGATTCACGAAATGTTAGATATTACACTGGTTGCTAAAATTTGCGGCCGCAACTGCTGCGTGCTTGATTATATTAATAGTGTTTTCTGAACTGCTCGAAGTCTGGTTACTTATTGGATTCTGGTGGATCAGAAAGAATTCTGCATTCAGATTACCTCAGCAGCAAGGTGGGTTTTAAGATTCTGGAACGTTTCTCAGTGTGCCCAGAGAGCTTGGATTATTGGAACCTAGTTAATAATTCCATTGTGGACACTGATGATTCATATTGTGTTTATGGATTTTTTTTTGACAGGTAAGGACTCACAATTCCAGATAATTAAACAAGCGAGAGCTGCAGTTGGAAATGATGGTGATTATTATAATCAAAGTAAGTGGCATCATAGTTTGAGCTAATTAGTTAGACTGTTTTTCTTCCATAGCGCATATCACTAATTTTCAAGAGAAATCTTATGAAAACAGTTATATGGAATAGGTTAAGCTTTCCATCTGACATTAGACTAAGTACTTGGTGTCAAATAAATGCCCCTGAGTAGACTGTCTCACCCTGAGATTTCTGCTCTCATGACCACTGTTATTGTTGTTACTATTTAGTTGCTCAGTCATGTCTGATTCTTTGAGACTGCGTGGATTCTGGCCTGCCAGGCTCCTTTGTCCATGAGATTTCCCAGGCAAGAATCCTGGAGTGGGTTGCCATTTGCTTCTCCAGGGGATCTTCCCGACCCAGGTATTGAACCCCCATCTTCTGCATTGCAGGCAGGTTTTTTCCACCGAGCCACCTGGGAAACCCCTCTCGAGAATTAGCCCGATGTTACATGTAAGGATGTTGAAGTGCAACATGAGAGGAAAGGCTCAGGCTGAGGAAGACCCAGCCCCGTCCCTGCTGCTCGTAGTGAAGCACGGACAGTGTTAGACGTACAATTTCAGAGGGTTGTGGGTACCTGGTGCCCAGCTTTGGAAGCTGGGGTAAGAGATGCTACCTGGGACTTCACTTTAGCAGAGACAAGCTTAGAATTTTAAGTTTCAGCTTTTAGGAAATTGGAAGAACTTCATCCTTCAAAACCATAGAAGTAAATGGGTAAATGGAATTAATAGATTTCTGACTCTAGGTAGAACATCCAGCCAAACCCTGACTGGCTCCTTTGATAAAGGTTCTCAGTTGTCTTTGAGCTTTCTGAAGGTACCTTTCTCTGAGTACCTAACCTTTTTCTCCCTTGTTTATGTTTAAGGTCATGACCCTGTTGTTGTAAGTCAGTATCTGGGCTCAATTTCTCCCTCGATCGCATTGTGGGTTTGGAAGGAGGAAGTCTGTTAGTCTCAGTGTATTGGTAGCAGCCAAAAGCATGTTTCCTGTGTTTGCTGTTTTGAAGGATCCATGTAGTTCCAGGTGTTTTCTTTGAGAGGGATGTTTGACTCTCATCTTACTCAAAGAGATACTGAGCTGTGGTCAGTTAAGCCTTTTTTGGCCATTATTCAGTTAAGACCCAGTTAAAAAGTAGAGGATTTTGTTTGTGTGTTTTGGGAGAAGTTACTAGTTTTAACTTGATTTGATCTTAGCTAGTGAGATTTACTGAATTTATTTTATCTACTCCAGCATCTGTTTTTTTCAGATAAGGAAATAAACCCTGTCCAGCAGAGGTGATGAAAGAAATTTTGGGGTGCTTGTTCTAAAGTTCCTCAGTACTTTTCTATTTTAGAAGAGATTCTTTTTGTTTGTTTTTTTCCAAAGCTCTCTTGTGTATTTCATTTCTCTTTGACATCATAGTTGTGATAGGTTAGACAAGTATTTTCTCTTCCATATTAGGTGAAAAAATAGAGGAACACAGAAGTGAGTTAACACTTTTGTGCTTTAATATAAGCTGGATTGAAAACCTAGCTCTGAATTTTGTGGATTTGAACGTTGAATTTGGTTCTTTACAAAAGCAAACAGTTACTTTAAATGAATAGTTCTTTCAGTAGATAAAAGGAACTTTGATTTTGGATTTTTGTACTGTCTTAATATTTAATTGTTAAGGACAACTTGTTATATCATCTGTAATCCTCTTTTTAAAACTTTTTTTCATCTTATGTACAGCTCTGCAATTTCTCAATAGAGATGATTTTTTGTGGCCCACTTATGTCTTACACATTTAAAACTTTTTACCCCAGGACAAAAATCTCTTTAATATCTCATTGATGTCTACTTTGAAGGAATGACTAACATGAGCAGCTTTACATTTTCCATATAATTAATATTTTGTTGGTTATGTACTAAATTTTAAGTTTCTTATATTTTCATTTCATTGGTCATATCAGGCCCAAACTCAAGGTATAGAATTCTCAACCTGTTAATCTTTGTCAAAGCTTGAACAGGCATTAGATCTACCTATTTACTTTAAGATGTAGTTATGTTGGAATAAACAGTCACTTTATATTTGATGATCTTTTTCCTTCAATATTAAAAATTCAAGTCGCCTTACTTGAATTTCACGACATCTTTGTGGCCGGTGGCCATGATTTGAACATGAGTTACCGGGCTAAAGCATCCTAAAGAGATGGAGATGACGGTTCTAACCCTGATCTTTTTCTCCCACTTGTGAGACTTCAGTGGATCATTTTATCTGTAAGGGCCTCATTTCTGCGTCTCATGTTAGGAAATTGACTTGGTATGAATTCTTCACAAGATTCTGAATCCATATCTTTGACACAAGTTAATATTTAATATTGTTAAATATATTATTATGTAATGTTAACATTATTGATATTTAATATTGTATTTCACATGTGTGAGATGGCATGTGATGGCCACAAGGACTAACAGAGAGGAATGAGAGTTCCAGTTACTGAGAAAGTAGAGTGGAGTTTCAGTCTGGGGTGATGGCGGAGTTCTGGCGGTGGGCAGAACTGACGGCGCGAGGAGGGAGGGTGTGCTGACTGCCGCCGAGCTCTCCCCCAAACATGGGTCAGATGGCAGATTCCACGCTGTGTCTATTTTACGGCAATTTTGAAAAACTATTCTTAAAAAGTACATAGAGGGTCACAGTTAGCATCACGACAGCTCATTCAGATAGATCTCCAAATCTTACAGAAACTTCATCTGCGCTTTTTACGTTTTGTGGAAATGTGAGCTTCTTTAAGTGTGTTTATCCATTTTTTTCTTTTGTCAGAAATATCTATGTTCTGAATGATTTGAATGCCATTTGTTGTTTAACTTTTCCTGTACTTTTTCTTTTTCAGTAATTGGGGTGAGTATAAAGAGGAATTAGGAACCTGAATGTACTCCTTATTTAAAGATATGCAGTATCCTTTTTGCAAATGATATCCTTTTAAAAGTATCATTCAAATTTCTAAACTTTATCTTAATCACTGTCAAAACATTATAGTGTTGACTTGGGATTTTAGTTGAATTTCAAAGAATTTAAGTATCAGTCTTGACCAGACAGAAATTTTAAGATGAATAAGGAAAACTCCAAAATATTTTAAGGAGGAAGTTACACTTCTTTGTTTACAAAGAACAGGCAAAGGTTTGTGTGGAACGTGTTTTAAAATACATCAGTGTTCTTTTCATCTTTGTATTTTTCTTCCAAAATATGTAGCCTATAATCATATAAATTAGGTTTATCAAAGATAACTCACTTTTGAATTACTAAATGAAGTGTTCAAAGTCTGGCTGCATAAAGGGGCTTTTCCTAGTGTTTGCCAGAATTAGAGTAAGAGGGATTGACAGTGGGGAACCCTTCCTCCCCACTAATTCAGAAGCTCTTACTAGTACAGATTGTTACCCATCGCTGTTACTTCAAGCCCCCGATTCAGTGTAGCTCTCCTGGTAACTTACAGCCTGTGAAGTCGCCTCTCTTCTTGCGCTGTTACCCTTAGTTCATGGTGGGCTCGCATGTGAATTCTTGCTTTGCCACTTTGTAAGTATCTGAGAAGAGCTACTGGTTATATATTACCTGTGAACCTGAGTGATGACTTTAGGATAACCTGGCAGACATTAAAAGGATTCCTTTAGTAGCGGTGTTCTTTGTTTGCATTCATGGATAATGAAATCTAGAAAGAATCTTTTTAAATTGCTTTATTTACAGTTACAGTAATTTTTTATTTCTTTGAGAAAATTTGAATCTCAAAACTTTTCTTCAATGTTTAATACATCGTATCAAGGTATTGTATTTACTTTTTTTCATTAATGAGCAGATTATAGAAAGTTCTATGATTTTGGGGGGATGGGGCACTTGCTGTTGATAACTTGCTTTAGTTTGGTGAAGCCAACCTGCTGCTGCTTCTGAAAATTAAAAGAAGTTTTAGTCTCAGTCTGTCTTTCTCTGATCTGAGGAAGTTTGGGATTTCTGCCCCTTGGTCCGTAGCTCTAAGTCATTGCCCAAATGGAATATATTTTGACTGAAATATATTGCTTGGTGTCTCATAAATATGTTTTTAACACATTTTTCATATATTTTATTTTCAAGGGGGCTGTAATGTGTATTTCCTATTAAAATCATTTTCCTTCACCTTTTGTGCGGAAAAGCGTATATAGAGAAAATTCATATCTACTTTTACAGTATGGGGAGCCTTTTAAAAGTTTTTTTTTTTTTTTTCCAATGGGCAAATTGTCTTATGGTTATTACTGTCTGCCTTCATGGGATCTGTCTTAACACTGTCGGGGAGAATAGCCAACATCCACGTCCGTCCTTTCTGTGGATGCAGCATTTGGGATAGAGTCAGTGTCGACCATTATCACACAGGTGGCTGTTCTGTATGTTTAGGGACTGCTATGAAAACAAATGGCTTGTGTTAATTAAACGTCACATTGTTACTGTGCATGTTTAAAGATGAGTATTGTAGGTCGTAAATCCACAGAGCTTCATGTATTATTTATCCTTGTGATCTTATTTTTACTCTAGGGGTGTATTCTTCATTGCCTGTTGAAGTTCCTCTGAATCACAAACGGTTTGTTTGTGATCTCACTCAAGCCGATCGTCTTGCTCTCTACGATTTTGTAGTCGAGGAAACAAAGAAAAAACGCTCAGATTCTCAAATTATCGAAAATGACAGCGATCTCTTTGTAGACTTGGCTGCCAAAGTCAATCAAGGTTTGAGATGAATATCTTAGTTTTCTATTTCTTAATGGTCATTTCGTCCTTTAAGTGTTATTAAGATGATTTGTCAGGCCATTTTGAGTTGGAATAGGATGGTTTTGTATCATCTGATATTAACATATGTTAAGGTGTTTACTTAGTACTTGAAATTTTGTTCTCTGATTGTTACACTAAGCATACCTTCCTTCCGTAACATACGTTACTTAGAACTGGGCTGTTACTTTAATCTCTGTACTTAAAACACTCTTTATGTTCAACTAATGGCTAGAGAAAAGGAATGATATAAAATAGTCCATTTATACAACAGAAAATTTTTGAAGTACTACATTAAAATGTAAAATATCAGATGATTATGGTGTTCATTCCCTCTAATTCATAAGAATTTACAGTTTCTGATGATGTAATAATAATTTTATTGTGTTCTTTTATTAGATAATAGTCGAAAAAGTCCAAAATCTTACCTTGAAATCCTGGCAGAAGTGAGAGATTACAAAAGAAGACGCCAGTCCTATAGAGCTAAGAACGTTCACATAACCAAGAAGTCATACACCGAGGTAAGTTCTGCATGATTGTGTAGAGCCTTGTTGAATGCAGAGGTTTCCCTTACGCAGTTATCGCCTGTCCCGTGGTTTCCACAGTTGCCGAGAGGTTTTCTGAGAGGACGAGGCTCCAATGTGGCCACGTCTGATTTGTATTTGCTCCATCACATTCAGACCCAGCCTTCACCAGGCAAAGGCTCTCCAGGGTACAAAGACCTTACGTAAAGAGGTTGTACAGTCTTAAAAAAAAATACTGCTTTTGACAAAGTGATACTGCATCATGATGAGAACATAGATTTTGGCTGTAGACAGACCCAGGCTTGAGTTTTGATTCTGCAATTTATCACTGTCTGTTTGACCTGGGCAAATGATTTGAGCTTTTTAAGATTGAGATTTTTTCATTTTATACTAATACAGACTTGGTAGGGTTATCGTGAGATGTGATGGAAATAATGCTTATGGACAAAGGAATTTTTAATAAATAGCTTTTTTTGGCAGAAACTTAGTCTTTTTATGTACTCTACTAAACATTTGGGCTTAAGAAGTGTTTTGGTATAAATTATTTGTAACTTACAGTATTATGTATATAATAAAATTTAAGTGCATTGCTGCTGCTACTGCTAAGTCGCTTCAGTTGTGTCCGACTCTGTGCAACTCCATAGATGGCAGCCCACCAGGCTCCCCCATCCCCGGGATTCTCCAGGCAAGAACACTGGAGTGGGTTGCCATTTCCTTCTCCAGTGCATGAAAGTGAAAAGTGAAAGTGAAGTTGCTCAGTTGTATCCAACTCTTCGCGACCCCATGGACTGCAGCCTACCAGGCTCCTCCGTCCATGGGATTTTCCAGGCGAGAGTACTGGAGTGGGGTGCCATTGCCTTCTCCGTTAAGTGCATTAATCCGTGATTTAATTGCTAAGTTGTGTCCCTGACTCTCTGACCCCATGACCTGTGCCCCACCAGGCTCCTCTGTCCATGGGGTTTCTCAGGCAAGGGTACTGGATTCCTCCTCCAGGGTATCTTCCCGACCCAAGGAGTGAACCCCATCTCCTGCACTGGCAGGTGGATTCTTTATCACTGAGCCACCAGGGAAGCCTGTTATCTGCATATAATCTCTATTTATTTTACACCCACTCACTCCGTCTCTCCTTCTGCCCCAGCAGTCGGTGGTCTGGGAGCAGATCCCGGATGTCTTTCATCTGTAAAAACGTCCATGTTTCCCACCCTTTTAGTGGTTTATCGTATCTCAGTGATCTCCAGCATACAGATGAGTTGTGCTACTGCAGACAGGACACAGGACTCGATTGTGTGTGTCCTTCTCCCAGATCACCCAGGGTGACTCATGCCCCCTTCCTGCGTGTGCACTCTGTCTTTCTGCGCGTGATTTCTAAACTCTTCAGGCTGAGTTAACACGTGTCATGATCGTGCGCCCCTGAATCCTCAGTGTGTCGCCTGTTTGTGTTTCCTAGACTGCACACCTCCAATAGTCCACCGAATCGTAGCTCTCAGGAAATGTTTAACTGATCGCAAGCAGTACCGTCTGCTCGTTTCTCGAGCAGCTTTCTTACCTGGCAGTTGGTTCCTCCCCGCCCGCAGGTGATCCGGGACGTGATCAACGTGCACATGGAGGAGCTGAGCAGCCACTGGCAGGAGGAGCAGGAGAAGGAGGCGGATGGGGCGGACAAGTATGTCGTCGTGTCTCGGTGGAAGCGGTCCTCGGTCGAGTCTGTTGCCTGTCACTGTCCAGCTGGGTCTGAGCACCTCCAAGACCAGTCACAGCACACTGTGATTCATCCGGAGGCTTCCTCCTCTTCCTCTTTCCACAGTCGTAAAACATACCATGCAGAGCTATGTTTATTTACCTGTCCTCTTACTGGAGTGCAAGATTATGCATATTTACTTGGTCTCTGCTATAGAATGTTGGGCTCGAGGCTGGTCTGTCGTGGAGACCAGTGGTTGAAACTAGCTGACGACTGTTCTTTCTGTCTCAGGAGTGAAGAAAGACGATCGGCCTCAGTGGACTCGAGGCATTCCGGGGGGAGCCATCTGGACGGCGAGTGTTCACGGCATAGGCGGGACCGAAGTCGGAGCCCACACAGGCGGAAAAGAAATAAGGACAAGGACAGAGGCTGGGACTCCCGGAGAAGGAAGGAGAGGTAAGCCCGGCGGGGCGTCGTTCGTGGCCGAGCTGTTTGCTTCTGACACGTGGACAGTCCTTCCGTCACAGGCCGTGTCGAGAAGATGGAGTGTGAGCACCGCGAGGTCGGGGAGCAAACAGCCTGTGAGGGTCTTTCACGTGCGTCCCGTTGCAGGGCGGCTGTCCACAGCTCTGCGGGCGTGGTTCGGTCCGCCTGCTCGGACCTGGTTTCCCTTTGTCATGAACTGCTTCTCAGCAAGACACAGGAAAGGAATGTCTGGACAGAAGGGTGGCCGTGTTGCAGAGGTGTTTGCCTGGGTTTTCCTTCCGTCCCTCAGTATCTGCCCCTCCCTTCCTGTTTTCCTGTCATCGTTCTTGCCTTCTCTTGCTAATCCCTCAGATAAAGGGCGTTACTAAGTCAGAGGAAGGCCCAGGCTTTATGGCACTCAGCTCGGCCCTTGTTGGGATTCCTGATAGAGGTTTGATCAGTGGGGAGATAGAAAGTGATACTGAGATAATGCAGATTGGCGGAGGCCTGTTCGTGTGTCCCAGCCATTTAGTGGGCCTCTGCCTGGACCTTAGCTTGGCCAGGTCTGCCCCTGGACTCATCTGTTTTCCGCTCTGCTCGCCTGCCCCCGCACGCCTGTCCTGGTTGGCGATGACCGGCATCCATCCTCCTAAGCCAGAACTCGAGAGCTTGCTAGCCGCTGCCTCACTTCTCGCCGTCTGGGCTGGCTGTCGTCGGTCCTGCATGACGGGGCCCTCTCGCGCTCCCTGCCCCTCCGCCCTGAGCGCTGTCCTCTGGGAGTTTTCCTGGTTGTTCTGTCTCTGCTGGTGCTGTATGGACCTGTCCCTCCCCAGCTGCTGGAGTGAGCCTTCACCTCTCAGAGCCCTCCAGCAGCCGAATGCTTGTGGTTTACAGCAGCTCTCGAGGCCTCCGGGAGCAGGTCACTCGGCCCTCCACTCTGTGCTTTGCCCACACCCCGTGATTCCATAGCGTCTGCCCTAGCCAGCCCGGGCCACGCACTGTTCCTCGTCCCCGCCGTGCCTCATCCGTGCCTTTCCATACGCTGTTCTGCTGCCTCTTTGTTCTTTTAAACTCCTCCTCAGCCTTTAAGATGCAGCTTCGTCATTTCCGCGAAGCCTTTTTTTTCCCATCTTGTTGCCACTCTGCCCAGCACCTGCGTTTCATTGACCTTAAGTTATTTTTCTCTGTACTGGACCGAGCCCGTTGCAGGCAGGTCCATGCCTTGTTCAGTGTCATTTGCACAGTGCTTGTCTAAAAGTAAGATCTTAAGTGGTGTCTCTTCAGGATCAGTGGTGATCAGGAATCAGGCTTATTGGTTTAATAATTCTGCTCATCTTGTTATCATTCAATTTGTAGGTTTAAAGCTAGCTATGAGTTCAAAATGTGAAGTAGTTTCTTGGTAGTCCCTTTTGATTCATTTACTGAAGGATAACCTCTGGTTATTGCGTACACATCAACTCTTGATTAAAGAAAATTGTGCTCTCTTTTTCTGGTTTCTTAGTTCTTCCTCCTCTTAAGTAATTTTTGACTTCCAATCAGTCCCTGTTGACTAATACACGTTCAGATCAGATCAGGTCAGTCGCTCAGTCCTGTCCAACTCTTCGCGACCCCATGAATCGCAGCACGCCAGGCCTCCCTGTCCATCACAAACTCCCAGAGTTCACTGAGACTCAAGTCCATCGAGTCAGTGATGCCATCCAGCCATCTCATCCTCTGTCGTCCCCTTCTCCTCCTGCCCCCAATCCCTCCCAGCTTCAGAGTCTTTTCCAATGAGTCAACTCTTCGCATGAGGTGGCCAAAGTACTGGAGTTTCAGCTTTAGCCCCAGGGCTGATCTCCTTCAGAATGGACTGGTTGGATCTCCTTGCAGTCCAAGGGACTCTCAAGAGTCTTCTCCAACACCACAGTTCAAAAGCATCAGTTCTTTGGCCCTCATCCTTCTTCACAGTCCAACTCTCACATTCATACATGACCACAGGAAAAACCATAGCCTTGACTAGACGAACCTTTGTTGGCAAAGTAATGTCTCTGCCTTTGAATATGCTATCTAGGTTCGTCATAACTTTCCTTCCAAGGAGTAAGCATCTTTTAATTTCATGGCTGCAGTCACCATCTGTAGTGATGTTGGAGCCCAGAAAAATAAAGTCTGACACTGTTTCCACTGTTTCCCCATCTATTTCCCATGAAGTGATGGGACCAGATGCCATAATCTTAGTTTTCTGAATGTTGAGCCTTAAGTCAGCTTTTTCACTTTCCACTTTCACTTTCATCAAGAGGCTTTTGAGTTCCTCTTCACTTTCTGCCATAAGGGTGGTGTCATCTGCATATCTGAGGTTATTGATATTTCTCCCGGCAATCTTGATTCCAGTTTGTGTTTCTTCCAGTCCAGCGTTTCTCATGATGTACTCTGCATAGAAGTTAAATAAACAGGGTGACAATATACAGCCTTGACGTACTCCTTTTCCTATTTGGAACCAGTCTGTTGTTCCATGTCCAGTTCTAACTGTTGCTTCCTGACCTGCATACAAATTTCTCAAGAGGCAGATCAGGTGGTCTGGTATTCCCATCTCTTTCAGAGTTTTCCACAGTTTATTGTGATCCACACAGTCAAAGGCTTTGGCATAGTCAATAAAGCAGAAATAGATGTTTTTTTGGAACTCTCTTGCTTTTTCCATGATCCAGCGGGTGTTGGCAATTTGATCTCTGGTTCCTCTGCCTTTTCTAAAACCAGCTTGAACATCAGGAAGTTCACGGTTCACGTATTGCTGAAGCCTGGCTTAGAGAATTTTGAGCATTACTTTACTAGCGTGTGAGATGAGTGCAATTGTGCGGTAGTTTGAGCATTCTTTGGCATTGGCTTTTTTGGGATTGGAATGAAAACTGCCCTTTTCCAGTCCTGTGGCCACTGCTGAGTTTTCCAAATTTGCTGTCATATTGAGTGCAGCACGTTCACAGCATCATGTTTCAGGATTTGGAATAGCTCCACTGGAATTCCATCACCTCCACTAGCTTTGTTCGTAGTGATGCTTTCTAAGGCCCACTTGACTTCACATTCCAGGATATCTGGCTCTAGGTCAGTGATCACACCATCGTGATTATCTGGGTCGTGAAAATCTTTTTTGTACAGTTCTTCTGTGTATTCTTGCCACCTCTTCTTAATATCTTCTGCTTCTGTTAGGTCCATACCATTTCTGTCCTTTATTGAGCTCATCTTTGCATGAAATATTCCTTTGGTATCTCTGATTTTCTTGAAGAGATCCCTAGTTTTTCCCATTCTGTTGTTTTCCTCTATTTCTTTGCATTGATCGCTGAAGAAGGCTTTCTTATCTCCTCTTGCTATTCTTTGGAACTCTGCATTCAGATGTTTATATCTTTCCTTTTCTCCTTTGCTTTTCGCTTCTCTTCTTTTCACAGCTATTTGTAAGGCCAATGGTCTCAAAACCTAAACATGGATGATTTCCTTTAGTGAGGATAAGTTGAGTGTCAGCAGGAAGTACTCTTTGAGACCCACCCTGAGGTGGGATGACCTGCAGGGAGCTGAGCTGGAAGCCGGGATGCGGAGCTCAGAGCTCTGAGTTCCTCCTGTGACTCCAGAGTCCTGTTTGATGTGAACTCTAAGGTCATCCACCTTGTACATATACTTTAAAGCACAGCTTTAAAAAAATCCATTTCCTGTATCCTCATCTCAGTTTTGTCCTTTATTTTTAGTGATGCTTTTTTTTCTTTACTCTTTAAAAAAAAAAACAAAAACTGTTCTGTTTTAAATGCATGTTTTAACTTGTTCTGGTTTATATCTGATGTAAATACATTGCTGTGAACTATTATTTTAAAGCTTTGGTCATTTTTTTTCACCCCTTTCGTTTCAGGGATGGGGAAAGACATCACAGTCACAAAAGAAGAAAGCAAAAAATGTAAAGCGGAGTGTCTGTGCACACGGTAGTTAGGCCTGGGCCCCGGTGACCAGCACGCTGGTGTCTGGCGTCATTGCTTTCAGTAGGAGCATGTGCTTGTCGGCCGTTCAGTGCTCATATCGTTATTTTTCAATAAACACCTCTCACACCATGAGTACATGATGATGCTCTAGGGCTTTGTTTTCCTAGTTGATCGCCTTTTGTTGCTGATTGTGTTTCATTGTCTTTTTTTTTTTGTATAATTTATGTATCAAAATATTCTTTAAAGTGCATATTTAAGTTGTATAACTAATAAATAAATGCATTCTTATTGTAAAAAATTAAAGCTTACAGATAAGGCTAAACAACCCCTGGAGCACCACCTGTGGCCCCCTCGGGGGTAACCACTGGTGAACTGTAACAGAGAAGAGAAGCCAAATACGCGTCAGAAGAGGAAGGGCAGACTCATGTGATGGAGCAGCGTACCAGACTGGAAGGAATGAACTGTGTTATCATGACTAGATCTAAGAGACATGATGCTAAATGAAGAAAAGCAAGTTTCAGAAACACATCCAAGTTCCATCTGTGTAAAGAACAGCAGTGCACGTTTTCTGTGACTTCTCATATGTATATTAGTCACTCATTTGTGTCTGACTCTTTTGTGACCCTGTGGTTTGAAGCCCATCAGACTCCTCTGTCCATGGGGATTCTCCAGGCAAAAATACTGGAGTGGGTTGCCGTTCCCTTCTCCAGGGGAACTTCTCGGCCAAGGGATTGAACCCGGATCTCCTGCATTGGCGAGCAGATATTTTTACCATCTGGCCACCCTATATGTATGTAAATATATTTTTAAAGGTTCAGAAGAACTTCCAAACTCGACAGTGGTTACTTGGGGGAGGAGGTATAGATGGGAGAAAGGATGGGAGCCAGGATTGGAAGGTGGTCAGAGGGAAGTTTAGCTTTATCCATAATTAATTTTAATTGTTCATGTTAATTTTTTAATAATGTAGTATTTGTGTTTCACTTGTTAATTAAAAATAACACTGTCCTTTTTTTTTGGTAAATCAGCTTTATTAAGGAACTGTTTACATACAATGAAATTCATTCACTTTAAGTGTACATTTCATTAAGTTTTGATAGACTTACACCCCGCCTCCATGTAACCTTCGTCTCAATCAAAATAGAGAACGTTTCTGTCTCCCTCAGGTTCCCTTAGAGCCCCTTTCCCAGTTTCTCCACCAGCAGCCCTAGACAGACTCGGCTCTGGTTTTTGTTGCTGTTGATGAGAAACGTCCTTCCCAGGATCCATGTAAACGGAACGCTCCTGCACACTTCTGGCCGCCTCTGTACAGGTCGGTCTGAGCTGTGTCACACGGCTGAAGCGACTTAGCAGCAGCAGCAGCCTGTCCTCCTCGTATTGTGCTCTATGCTGGATCTTTCAGGTGAAAGTTTGGCCTGAAATGTTAAACCTCGTACGTGAAGAGCAGGGTCTTGAATCCGGGGAACCCAAGTTAAAGATTCCCCAGTGAATTCCACATAGAAATAAAACCTTGATCAGTTGAGTCTGTAACGGACACCGCCAGGAAAGTCGACTGTATCTAGATCTGATTGGCTGCTGGGCTCCGGGTGTGGAAGCAGCACTGATTTATAAGGACAGAATCACCTTACCAGTATGAAGCCCTGTTAGTGCCATCGTATGTAATTTCTAAGTGCAAAATTCACATTTAAAAGTCTTCAAAGACTTTGGAGTTGACATAATTGTGAGCTGTATGAAATTTCTGCTTTTGTAGGTCAGATCCATTTGATCAAGTTTCATGTAATATAACAGTTTATAATGTTTGTTATGATTTCAGTGACTTTACTAACTGGAAGACAGTTTACTGAAGAGTAAAACTGAAAGATGTACTTGGGCTTTTAGTGTGAGAGACATGGGAAAGGAGTGGGGGGGTTGGGACGGGAAAAATAGGATGGTGTGTGTGTTTTAATGGATTGCTAGATTCACTTGTGTGCAAGAAACTGCCAAGTTTTTGTTCAGGTGACTGTTCATGAGGTGTATCAGTGTATCGTCTACTCGTCTTTGGTTTTAGTATCAAGATAATGATGGCTGGGAAACTTCTTTCTCTCTCATCTGGGATTGTGAAAAATTGGTATCATTCCTTCTTCGGTGTTCAGTAGAATTTATAAGTGAAGCCATTTGGAACTAGAGTTTTCTTTGTGGGAAAGTTTTATCTATGAATTTAACAAAATGAATTTATTTCAAGTATCTATTTCTTCTTGAATAAACTTAAATAGAAAAAAATTGAATCAAGGCCAAATGAAGCCGAAGAAAGATAACACGAGCATAAATTAATGAAATAGAAAACTGAAAAGCAATACAGAAATAAAAGCTGGTTTTTCAGAAAGATGAATAAACTTGATAAGCCTCTAGGCTGAAGGATCTAGCCAGGAGGGGGTGGGGGGAAGACAAGTTACTGATACCAAGAAGGAATGTGGAGATGTTGCTATAGATTCTACAGACTTAAAATGATGGAAATATGAACAATGTACCAGTAAATTCAACAATTTAGGTGAAATGGGTAAATTCTTTGAAATGCACACTCCCTGCAGTTGGAAGCATAGTGTCTTAACCACTGGACAACCAGGGAGAAAATGAAAAAATTTAATAAAACGTGTAAGACCTGCATGCTGAAAATGATGCATCTTGCTGAGCGAAATTAAAGACTCAAATGAAGACACTGAAGCCGAGGGTAGTCATCCGATCCGTTAAACCGTAGCTAGCTTAATAGTGCCATGGGCTCAGTCGTGTCTGACTCTGCAGCCCATGGTCTATAATCCTTCCAGGCCCTTATGTCTGTGAAATTCTCCAGGCAAGAATACTGGAGTGGATTGCCATTTCCTACTCCAAAGGATCTTCCTGGCCCAGGGATTGAACCCAAATCTGTATTGACAGGCGGATTCTTTACCACTGGGCCACCTGGGAAGCTCAGCTTGCTTAATAATGAACTGCCTCACCAATCAAGCTGGCTTTATTTATTTATTTTTTTACAAAACCCTGCCTGTCCTCCAGGCCTCAGCACTGGGCTTTCAGGAACGTGGCATCAGCTGTATTCAGTTCAAGCCCCAGCTGGTTAGGACTGGCTGGAACCCTCAAGACCCTCCAGCTAGAGCTGAGTTGGAAACCCTGCCTTCAGAGCATGCAGACACTAGTTTTCTGAGGGAAGTCCGATGGTGAAGCCTGTAGCTTGGTGCCTGCACTAAACCAGGTTACCTTGCCGTTTCCTTCTCTGTCAGCTCTTCCACGCTCCCCATGCCTCAGCTTTATCCAGTAAGTATCCCAAGCCTCTGGCCTTGGGGAGGCGGATTTGAATTGTTCTCCCGGCTCCTCATGAATAAACAACCCCCTTCACTGCACACCTCAGCGTCTGGCTGGCTGCGTGTCAGACAAACAAGTCTGGTTTGGTAACAGCACCGTACTCACAGACTGTTTTAAGTTACCAGTTCTCTCTAGATTGAACAACAGTTTGAATGCAATTTCAGCACATTTCCAGAGGCTTTTTTTTAGAAGCTTGTTGAGGAAATTGTTCAGTCACTAAGTTGCATCTGACTCTTTGTGACCCCCTGGACTGCAGCACACCAGGCTTCCCTGCCCTTCACCATCTCCTGGAGTTTGCTCAAACTCATGTGCATTGAGTCGGTGATGCACTCAAACCATCTCGTCCTCTGTCGTTCCCTTCTCTTGCCCTCAGACTTTCCCAGCGTCAGTCTTTTCAAATGAGTTGGTTCTTCATGTCAGGCAGCCAAAATATTGGAGCTTCAGCTTCAGTCCTTCCAGTACATGTTCAGGGTTGATTTCCTTTGGGACTGCTTTGATCTCCTTGCTGTAGGGTATACCACCTGAAGAGTGTGGGAACCTTGCTGCAGGTCGTGGGTTTTGAGTCCACTGGAGGTGCAGCACCCAACCTAGGAATTCTGATTCTAATCCCAAAGAGGCAAAAAGCAAGCCAGAGGGCAGCAGGAACCAGACCACACGAGATGGAGATAGGGTCCTGGGAGGCAGAAGGGAAGGAGATGGGGGTGCAGTGGGGGAATCCTGTTTGAAGAACAACCAGCCACCACAACGACCGTTCCCCACCCCCCAAAAAAAATTATTGTCGGGATAGAGTTTATTTGATTCTTTGGAGAAAAAGAACAATCTGGATCCCAGGAGACAAAATTACAGTTTTGTTGAAGTATTTTTTTTTATGACGAATAAGATACATTTCCTGTAACTTTGTTGCCAGGTTAGAATGGGACTGTTAACTGGAGGCAGTGATCTGTGGGGTTTGTGAAAAAAGATTCTGCCTCTTCGGACACTTCAGTTTATCGCTGCTGCTAAGTCACTTCAGTCGTGTCCAACTCTGCGACCCCAGAGACGGCAGCCCACCAAGCTCCCCCGTCCCTGGGATTCTCCAGGCAAGAAGACCGGAGTGGGTTGCCATTTCCTTCTCCAATGCATGAAAGTGAAGAGTGAAAGTGAAGTCGCTCAGTCGTGTCGACTCTAGCCTACCAGGCTCCTCCGTCCATGGGATTTTCCAGACAAGAGTATTGGAGTGGGGTGCCATTGCCTTCTCCGTTCAGTTTATTAGGGGTGGTCACTAGGCAGTGACCTTTACAGAAGGTCACTAGGCAGGCTGTGAACAGAGAGGCCACGTGAAGGGGAGAGGGCTGTCTGGGAGATTTCTGGACCTTCCTCTCAGTTTGGCTGTGAACCTAAAACAACCCCCCCGCCCCAAAAAAACTTTTAAAAATATTAACAAAAGTGCCTTTGTTTTCCAGGAGAAAGATTACGACTTCAAATTTTCAAAAACTTCTAGGAGGTCAGAGGTTTCAGAGTAATATGTAAACAGAAATGAAACAGTTTGTTTCATATTTTTCTGGCTTCCTTTGATGAAGTCACATTAAAAGTCAAAATGGAGAAGCAAGTCTAAATCTCTTGAGCCTCAGGCTTTCAGAATTGGGGGCAGTTGGTGAGCTGGATTCCCTGCTGAAGGGAAGCACTGCTTTGGGTGGGGGCACTCACCTTGCCCTTCTCAGCCGGGCACCCCGTCACCTGGCATCTCACCCCAAAGGTCACATGGCTGAAGGACAGGCCAGCACCCCCTTGGAACATGGGCTTGGTTACACGAGTCCTTCCACGAGTGTTCACGTGAGAACACTTGAAGAAACTAATTTCATGAGTTGTCAAACGTATCATGCCATCCAGAAGTAAAACATTTCAGAACATTTCGGAACCATCTAGGCCATTACCTGTTTAATCATTAAGAAGGAGCAATGTATTTGCAGGACAAAACAGTTTTGCAGTGAGTCTGCTATGGGAGTCGAGAGAGGCAGCTGCCTTAGGTGGAGAGAGCATTCTTTTACTGCTTTATGGAGGATTTTCACTTTCTCAGCTACTCTGCAAACCAACTACTTAAAAACACACACACACACACACACACACAACTGTATTACTGCTGGGTAGATAAGGGTGGGAGGCATTTCTGTCTGGGGACCAAAGTCACGCAAGAGGAAAGAAACAGGCTGGCTTTCCCCTAGTGTGTGTGTTTGTTTTTTCCTAAGCTGAGCAGGAGAAAGGAAACCATCTTTCTTGCTCTGTGCTTGAGCTGGAAGTGCACCGGGCACAGTGTCACAGGTGACAGGAATGGTGCTGGTCTCAGAGAAGCGCCTCAGGGGGTCGAGGTGGATTGGCACTCATTCCACCCTCCTCGTGTGTGTTCCTGAACCGGGGACGTTGCAGGCTCAAAGCCACGTCTCCGGGCTCCGTCACAGCAAGGGTTGCTGTTGACACGGGATCAGCCAGCCGTGAACCGGTGGGCGTCTGCCGGCGCAGCTGTGAGCAGGTGCAGGAGTCGTTTCTGCGGCAGGAGCATGAGCCGAAGACCCCGGCAGGAAGCGGGCCGTGTCCTTTGCGGGTGTGCTTTCCCGGTCCTCCTGGAGCCGAGAGCGTTTGTCCCTGGAGCCACAATGGCAGTGGCTTCCTTATTCTTTTAGCACCGTAACTTTGCGAAGCTGTGTGAGCCCAGATCTGCGTCAGCTGCTCTTGACTTCCCAGCTCCTGGTGTGGCAGAGGCGGCGGTGCTCTGGGCCTGCCGGTTCTGGAGGGCGGTTCTGGGAGTTATTTCTGAAGGCCCCGCTTAGCGCCCACTCCTGCAGCCCATTCAGTGATTTTGTAAGCGCCCAACCCCTCAACTCATTATGCGCGTTGTCTTAGCCCATTCAGGCTGCTAGACTATCACAGGGTGGGTGGCTTAGACAGCAAACGTTGATTTCCCTTGGCTGGCCTGAGGGAAGTCCAAGATGAGGGCACGGGCAGGTGCAGGGTCTGGTGAGGGCCTCCTGGTTCACAGGCAGATCGCCGTCTCCTCATGTGCCCTCGGTGGTGGGAGGGTTGCTGGAGATCTCTGAGGTCTCTGTCTATAATTCCGGTCATGGGGCCCTCACTCTTGCGACCTAGTCGCCTCCCAAAGCCCCCACCTCCAAATACCATCTCCCTGGGAATTGGGTCTCAACTTGTGAGTTTTTGGGGGGACACAAACATTCGGTCTAGAGCCTGCATCGTATGATTGGTGCCCCTCAGAAACACGAGGGCATCTCTTTCCTGAGTATGTTCTGTGCATGTCTCAGGCTACGTTTTCTGGGACGCAGACCAGTGAGGAGCGACAGTGGTTTCTCTCGCTGTGGCGGATGCCCTGGTGTGTTTGGCCGCCTCCCACCCTGATGCAAGCGCCGTCAGCGTCAGTCCACAGGGGAGGAAATGGGGCTTGGGGGACTCAAGTGACCTGCCCGAGGCCACCAGCCTGTCAGCGAGGATGCAGGTTGCCAAGCCAGGCACGTTCCCTCACGACCCTGCCCCCATTCCGGAAACCTGGCATGGGTTACGCGGTCACCTGGATTTTTGCTCATCCTGTGTGCTTGGGATCCAGCGCTCTGCTTTTGTGTTCCTGAAATTCTTCTTCCTTTTTAGGAACGTTTGCTTGTTTATTCGGCTGTGTTGGGTCTCAGGGGCGGCACTCAGGATCCTCACTGTGGTGTGTGAGAGCTTTCCTTGCAGCCCACGGACCCTCTAGCTGTGGCATGTTGGCACGTGTGGGGGCCGAGTTGCTTTGAAGTATGTGGGATCTTAGTTTCCTGACCAGAGATGGAACCCGAGTCAAGGATTCTTGGCGGATTCTTAGCCACAGGACCACCGGGGAAGTCCCCCATCTTGAACTCCTTGGTGATTTTATCGTTGAATTTGCGTCTTGTGATGCAGATAATGCACATCAGATGGGATAACGGCGCCCATGATAGGGCTTCATGCCTAGCTCCCTGAGTGCTCCCTCCTCTCTCCTCCTCCTGGGATGCGGTGGGGGGGTGGGGAGGGGGGTGGTGGTGGAGGTGGGGAGCTTGGGCACGCTCACCCCGGAGGAGGGGGTGCCTGTGGGTGTCCAACACTCCGCCTGTGACCGTGCCTATGCCTGTGGGAGCGTGACATTAGGACAGGTCGGGAGAGATCACGGAAGAAATGAAAGGTCTTTTTGTTTTCCTGCTTCTTGAACAAGGGGCCCTGCATTTCTATTCGGGGTGGGGCCCAGGGAATTGTGCAGCTCTGCCCTTTGACTCATCCCCTGGTGCTTTTATTGAATAACTACACGGACTTACTTGTCCACATTAGAGAGTGCTGTTAGCACATAAAAGAGGAGATAAATGGCACCCGTCTTTGCTCTTTTATTTTCACTCCCAGTATTAGCATTCTAAGATCATCACTCTTTTGATATACCAACATTCTTTAATATCTATTTGGCGAAGAAACAAGGCATTCATCCTGGAATTAAAGGTTAACGTGGTTAAAAGTTATGAATTTTCCTTTTGGTGCAGAGTTGAGCCATAGTACAGATACTTAGTGTTTCTTTTTATAGTCTTTCCATTTAAGGATGCCCAAGTGTTGGATGAATGTACTATTGTGAGGGAAAAAAATGCATAGAGGTTTAAAAAATTCTTGGGACTCCCCTGGTGGTGCAGGGGTTAAGACTCTCCACTAGAAGCACAGAGGGTGAAGGGTCAATCCCTGGTGTGGGAGGTAAGATCACATATGTCTCTTGGCATGGCCAAAAATTTTAAAAATTAAATAAAATAGAAAAATTAAAAAAAAATTAAAAAGTCACTTTTGCTGAAATAAATTACGCACACTTTGAAGGGCAATTGTTTTTTAATAGTAATTTGATATATTACAGATCAAATGGAGCGCCCCAAATAGGGGCACAGCATGCACACTGACACGCATAGATGAATGAGTCCCCCAGCTCCGTGGTCATGGAGCCCCCAGGTGACTGACGCAGCCAGCGTGGTCCTAGCTCACAGACCAGCCTTGGCGAACTCCTGCCCGATCCATTGGCTTAAGGCAGTCAGGTTTTTGCTATATTTCATCCTCTTTCAAGGGTCTTAAAATTCTGATATTTGAGGCAATTGCTTTGGGAAGATGAGGATGGAATTGTCTAGAAGAAATTTTATTTCATTTATTCCTTAGAGAGGAAGGGGATATAATGAGAAGGTTTCTTTTGATGAAAGATCTACATGAAGGAAATGGTATATTTGTGCTTTTAAAAAAATGTTTTTTTTTTAATAAAAATGTGTTTAGATGGGTTCATTTTTGAATTATTTTGATATTGAGTTTTATATTAGAAGCTCATATCTTTCTTTATTCGTTGGTCTTCAGGAATGAAGGCAATGACATATGAGGATTCTTGGTTCTTCTTGATTCTTAGACAGCTGGGCAATAATTCTTGACGATTAGGTAATTCAAAACCTTATTAGTCAATTTGCAGTTGATGCACATGGCCTGGCTCTCCTCCCAGAGCCTGTTTCACTCTCCTAACATCTCCTCCATCAGCAGGGGCAGGGGCATAGAAAGAAAACACAAGCGGGCACAGCGGTGCTGTGACCCTCGCTGTGTGATCTGGGGATGCTCTGAGCGCACTCAGTACCCTTGTGGTTATTGGTGCTCCCTGACTTTACCGTGAGGTGCAAACAAAACCCTTGATCAGCAGTCACTCACTCTAAGGAGAATTTGCACAAATAGGTTCCCTCTGCTGGACTTTGAAAATCTGAAATGTGATCTCTGATAAAATGAAAGGATTTGTTTACCTTAGAGGAATTGAAAGTCGCAGATGATGGAGAGGGATTTTTTTTTTTTTGAGGGTTTTTTTCTGATATCACAGTAATCATACTAGCCTTGTTCAGGCTGGCTCTGAGCCTGCGGTTGTCGTTCTAGGGTTGGAGGAGGGTCTGAGGCTTCTTTCCTCCACTGTCTCTCTGCCTCCATGAAAAGCCCAGGATGGAAGCTGAGGGCTGGGGCGTCAGGAAATAGGGAGCTGGGACCCGGCACTTGCCCTGCCTGAGCATGAGGTCCCCTCCCTCCCTCATGATTCTTCAGCTTCGTGTGCTTAGTTCATGTCCGACTCTTTGTGACCCTATGGACTGTAGCCCCCAGGCTCCTCTGTCCATGGGATTCTCCAGGCAAGAAGTGGTTGCCATTTCCTTCTCCAGGGCATCTTCCGAACCCAGGGATGGAACCTGGGTCTCCTGCTTGGCAGGCAGATTCTTTACCATCTGAGCCACCAGGGAAGGTTCTTCAGCTTTAGGAACTGCTGTGAGTCCAGCCTTCTGTCATCCCCGAAATTAAGCCTGGATCTTGTCCCCACCCTGTGCCTGAGATTGTCAGCAGTCCCTTACTTGGCTTGCAGGGTAGTTAGGACTGGAGGGTGGAGGACTGGTACCACGTGTGACCAAGAGAAGCTTAGCTTTGGGTTCTGGAGGCAGGTATGCAGAGAACCCTGTATTGGAGGAGCTGAGCCCTGCCACAAGTGTATGTTCGCTAAGTGGCATTCAGGGATGTTATGGTTGGGATTTCCCTGGAGCTCCAGTGGTTAGTCTCAGTGCTTTCACTGCCGTGGGCCCAGGTTCAATCCCAGGTCAGGAAACTAAGATCCCACAAGCTGCGGGTCTCAGCCAAAGAAAAAGAAAGTATGATTTACTGTAAAGTACACATTTCACAAAGACTTAGGAGGTAATCGCTGTTCTTTCACCAACCAGCTATGACTTTAGACAAATAATGTAGCTCCTCTGAGTCTTAGTTTCCTTATCTGTAAAAAAGGGGTTTTCTCACATCCTTCCCAATAATATAAATCTTATGTCACTGATCCTATTAGGAAAAAAGTCATTGTCATCACCGATTAGAGATATGGTAGAATTAACAGAGCATGAAAAGAAAAATTGAAAATATGGTTTTGTGTGTGTGTTTGTGTGGTATAATAAAGACTATACCTGGCTTTTATCCTCAGTTTCTGGCAGAGCTTCAAAAACCCTTGGAATTTCCTGAGACAGGAGTGTTTTGTTATGCTAATGAAGTGACTCTGGGAGGGCCCCCGGAAATCTTCCAAACTAGGGCTGGTCACCAGAAAGCCCACACAGAGTGTTGGAACTTTGTAAATTTAAGGTGTACAATGTGTCGATTTGATACATTTATATATTGCAAGATGATTACCACCAGATTACCACCAGGGTGTTAGCTGACATCTCCATTCCCTCACGTAGTTACTTTGTTTCTGTGATGAGAGCTTTTAAGACCCCATCCAGGCAAGGAAGATACAGCGCAGCCAAAAATATAAAAACTGTTCTCTAGGCAGCTTTCAAGTGAACTTCAGTGTTGTTAGCTATAATCAACCATGCTGCACAGAAGATCAACAGAACTGGTCAATCTCAACTAGAAACGTGTACCCTTTGACCAACAGAATCTCACCGTTTCCCCCACTCCCAGCCCTTGGCAACTATCACTCACGGTACACTCTGTTTCTCTACCTAAAGCTTAGCTATTTTTCTGTTAATTATATGTTCCCGTTTGTTTGACCCTATTTTCTATTACAATTTGTTGACTTAAAAAAATGCACAAGGTGAGAGTTACAAGTTAAATTGTATTTGGGGTAAAATGAGGCCTGCAGCCTGGGAGACGGCGGCTCAGACAGCTCTCATAGACTGCTGGGAGAGGCAGTGGGGAAGGTCAGTATATATATGTGCTTTTGGTGAAGGTGGAATACACGCAGTTAAGCGCATATTTGTCCAGAAGGTTTCTGCCGGTCTCTGAAACTTTGCTAGTCACAAGGAACAGTTGTCATGGTGAAGGATTTTAGCGCTTTTCTAGATATGAGGAGATACAAGAACTGGGCTCATAAAAGCAGCTCCTGAAAATACCTATCTGAAGACCTGTCCTGCCAGCCCCCCCGCGGCCCCCGTCCCGCCACCCCAGCACAGAGTGTCTCATTTCCGACCTCCACCCTGAACCCCTTTCGGGGGGTGTTGCAGGTCAGCAGCTGTAGCAGCTCATGATTGAAGCCTTGTCGAGGGAGGTGGCAAGTGCCAGTTTGTAGTTGACAGATCTTTTGAAAAGGTCTTATTGGCTTGTCTCAGCCATGCTAAGAATAAGCAAGGATCTCGGTGGTCTGGACTGGGGCCGCAGGTGCCCGTGACGGAGGCCTTTGTACCTGAAGAACCGACCTCCAAGGAGCAGGTGTACTTTCTCTGCCACCTGACCCGTTCAGAAGCGCCTGGGTTATTGGAACAGCACAATTCCCGCATGCACAGATAAAAGCATTTGTTAAAAACAACAGACTTTGGACGAATTGATGTACACTCATTTCTTCCGATCCACAGACATCCTCCCAGGCGAAGACCACAGTCTTTGGGGAGCTCAGGTGTGGGAACTTCCGGGGTGCCCGTTGGCTGTGGTACTTCTATTCCTCCTCCACTGATCCAGCGTCCAACGAAGCAAGGATCACCCATTTTAAAAGCATTTTCAATCAACCATGGTGGGCTGCTCTCCCGCTTAGAGCACACTACCATATTTGGCCAAGGAAATAGTCATTATTTCCAAGGGCAGTAATGGTTGGCTATTTGGGGCAATATGGAAATTAATTTGTGGAAAGAGTCATCAGGTTCCTAAGTGTTTGAAAGCAGGCAAATCACCAGCAGAGTCTTAGAAGGCAAACGGCAAAAGGAAAGGCAGCTGCGTCTACCTGGAGGGGGACAAACCTTCCAGCTTTTTTCATTTGATAAAAGATGTGTAACTGAATCACTGTGCTCTAGAGTGGAAATCAACACAGCGTTGTGAATAAGCTATAGATCAATAAAATACATCTTTAAAATAATTTAAAAATTATTATTTATTTTTGACTCCTCTGGATCTTCACTGCTACACGCAGGCTTTCTCTGGTTGTGGAGAATGGGGGCTTCTCTTGCAGTGGCTCCTCTTGCTGCTGAGCACAGGCTCTAGATCTCAAGGGCCCAGAAGTTGTGGTACATGGGTGGGCTCTGTTGCTCCAAGGCATATGGGATCTTCCCGGAGCAGGGATTGAACCATTGTCCCCTGCATTGGCAGGGGGATTCTTAACTACTAGACCACTAGGGAAGTCCGGTAAAATAAATTTTTTTAGGAAAAGCTTTTCCCATGTAAAAGCGAAGCATCACGTAAAACACTTGGCCAGCTTAAACTGGCTTCGTCTCCCTCAATAGGTCTGTTAATCAAACCTTGAGTTATTGTATGGAGACAGCCCTGCAAGACGAGAACTCAGAAACCAAGAAGCTTCAGTCCATGGAATTGGAAGGAAAGAAACGTTAACATTGGCGCGCTTTACAAAGCGAGAGTTCTCTCATCAAGGAAAACCTGGCTTTCAACAGCAGGAGTACGTTATATGGGAAACCTGACTAATCAGTGTCCAAGTTTGAAATTCCACCATCCCCTTAACTTTCACCACAAGCCCTGGATCCTGGATCTCGGAGTCAGATTTGAGAACCTTGTGGGTCAAGCTTACAAAAAGGTTCTTTTCTCAAGAGTTGTAGCCATAGAGAAGGCTTTTATGCAAGTTGGGCAGGGAGCCTTTGCTTCATCTCTTCCCAAAAGGGGTAAGTGCTCAGGTTTTATCCCAGATGTCTTAAAACCCAAGAAAAAGGAGAATTCCTGTTCAGTAAAGATGATAACATTGATTGTATGTCTAAAGAAACGGAATGATCAAGTTGTAAATCTGTGGTTCCTCTAGTGCTTCCCAAAAGGACTGAGTGCCTTAGAAGGAAATTTCTATTGTAGCTTTGGGGCGTTGTATGCTGCTGCTAAGTCACTTCAGTCGTGTCCGACTCTGTGCGACCCCATAGATGGCAGCCCACCAGGCTCCCTGGTCCCTGGGATTCTCCAGGCAAGAACATTGGAGTGGGTTGCCATTGCCTTCTCCAATGCATGAAGGTGAAAAGGGAAAGTGAAGTCGCGCAGTTGTGTCTGACTCTTAGCTAAAAGGAGCTGAAGTGGAACCCCGGTCGCTGGAGCGCTACAGGATCAGATGGAATTGCTGGCAGCAGTGGCCCTCGGCTCTCTTGTTGTGAGACCCTCTCCGCGTGGCCTGCTGTGCTGGTGGTCCACACAGCTGGGGCAGCCCCTCTATCGAGGCCGTGCCACGTCCTGTGACCACGGAAACTCAGGGCCATCCAACGCCTCTGCCAGGTGGAAGAGGAAGAAGAGGCTGGAAAGAGACGACAGGTAAGAGCAGCATTTCTCAGTCTCTGAAATGCTCCCCACCACGACCTGGCCCTCAGAAGGGACTGGCAGGGCCCCGTCCCTCCCTGTGACCATCTCTCCCTTGGTGTTTTCTATTTGCCTCAGAGCCACATACAAACGTGCAGGGTGAATGTTTCCGTCCCCGTGGAACAGTGGGCATATTGAGGTCATTGTGTGGCTAAGTGCTGATTGGAGTTGGAAGGGATATGCTGTTTGCTTTTAAAAGAAAAAAACAGAACAAAACACGGTTTGGAAGCAGCTAATGTAATTGAGCAGCTCTGTTCTGCCTGGCGAGTCTTGTGACAAATGAGGAGTCCTGGGAACACTGAAGAATCAATGCTTTTGAACTGTGTTGCTGGAGAAGATTCTTGAGAGTCCCTTGGGCAGCAAGGAGATCCAACCAGTCCATCCTAAAGGAAATCAGTCCTAAATATTCATTGAAAGGACTGATGCTGAAGCTGAAGCGCCAATACTTTGGCCACCTAATGCGAAGAACTGACTCATTGGAAAAGACCCTGATGGTGGGAAAGATTGAAGGCAGGAGAGGAGGAGGACAGAGGATGAAATGGCTGGATGGCATCACAGACTCAATGGGCATGAGTTTGAATAAACTCTGGGAGTTGGTGATGGACAGGGAGGCCTGGCATGCTATAGTCCATGGGGTCGCAGAGTCGGATGCAACTAAGTGACTGAACTGAGCTGGGATCCATGCTGAAATGGGAGAGATGGCCAGATGAGCAGATTTGAGATACCGTTCAAACCCTGTGCCCCCAGCCTGCTCAGGAAGAAATTTCAAACACCTTTCACACGAAAAACACTCGAAGATCCACATCTTCCTTCTCTCATTTCACGTCATCTTTCATTAAACTCAGGACACCCCTGCCGCCTGTGGTCTCATTTAATTGTCTACTAGTCTTAGCACCGGCATCAGCAGCCTCCTGGGAGGGGTTTTCCCTGGTGATCCAGTGGCTGAGACCCCATCCTCCGCAGTGCAGAGGGCCCAGTTCCTTTCCTGGTCTGGGAACTGCATCCCACGTGCCGCAACTACGAGTGCCTGCCGTAGCAAAAAACAAAAAGAACCTTCTTGGGAGGCACAGAGTTCCCACAGCATTTGGGCTATCCTTCTACAGGTTTTTTTTACATTGTGGTGAAATATAAATTTACTGTTTTAACCAGTTTGAAGTGCATGGTGCAATAGCAGAAGCATATTCACACTTCTGGGCTACCATCACCACCAACCATGTCCAGAGCTTTTTGCATCTTGCAAGATTGAAACTCTTTATCTGTTAAAAATAACTTTCCTCCCCTCAGCCCCTGACAACCGCTATTTCTACCTGTCCCTGTGAATTTGCTCTGCATCCCTGACTTAAGTGGAATCAACAGTGTTTATCCTTCGTGTGTGTGTGTGTGCATGTTGCTCATTTGTGCCCAACTCTTGTGACCCGCCAGGCTCACAAGAGAATCCCAGTCCATGGGATTCTCCAGGCAATGATATTGGAATGGGTTGACATTTCCTGCTGCAGGGGATCTTCCCGACCCAGGAATTGAACCAGGGTCTCCTGCACTGTAGGCAGACTCTTTACTGACTGAGCTACAAGGGAAGCCCATAGGTTTATCCCTTAGGTGGAGCTTACTTAGCACAATGGCCTCAAGGTTCATCTATGTGGTGGCCTGGGTTGGAATATCTTTTCTTCCCAAGGTCAGATCATACCCCATATGTATGTACCACATTCTGGGCTATACTTTTTATCTGGCATTTGATATCTACTGTCGCTTAGCTTGAAAGCTGCATGGGGATAATAAGACACAAAGGATTCATATTTTAAATCTTTTCCAGGTATCCAGCATATCATTAAGTACATGTTTTAACAGGCCCGTCAGGGCTCACTTTACACACACTCCCCAAAGTCCATGTCCTGGTGCAGAGCGGGCCGGCACTGACTTTCTATGAGTAAGAGAGGGTAACCCTGTTCTATCAAACACTGATTGCTTGTCTGATGGGTTAATTAAATAATTCATTCACCCACATACTTCGTGTGCTCCTATCGCATGTCAGGCAGTTTGGTAATGACTGAGGCCACAAGGCAGATCCAGCACTTGCCCTCATGGAGTTTTTTTCCTTAATTAAAGTGTAGTTGATTTACAATATGCTGATTTCAGGTGTACAACACAGTGATTTCTTTATGCATAAATATCCTCAGATTATTTTCCCTTACTCAGGGAAAAGTCGCTCAGTAGTGTCCAACTCTTTGTGACCCCATGGACTGCAGCCTGCCAGGCTCTTCTGTCCATGGGATTCTCCGGGCAAGGATACTGGAGTGGGTTGCCATTTCCTTCTCCAGGGGATCTTCCCAACCCAGGGATCAAACCCGGGTCTCTTGTATTGCAGGCAGACTCTACCATCTGAGCCACAGAGCCAGGACCCTTTTCCCTCGCAGGCTATTACACAGTACTCAGTATAGTTCACTGTGTTCTGCAATAGGTCCTTGATGGAGTCTTTAATGGAGGAGAAATGATAGCGTAACTTCCCAAATATATGCAATAAATATAAGCTGTGGTAAGAGCTAGAAAGGAGAATTATAGATAGGGAAATTATGTTTCTGTTGTATCTGTTGTTCTAATGAACTTTTCAAGTAAAAAAATTAAAGTTCATTGGTGTTCTGACCTCTGGACTTCCCTCCGTCAATTTCAACCTCAAAACCCTCCTTCCTCCAAAACCTAGTCCTGTGACCGAACAATGGATAATGAGTCAGCAAAAGTTGCCAGCTACAGTCCACAAAGGGAAGAGCTGATTGTTAACAGAGGTCAGGAGAGAGTAGCCAAGAACAGTTGAGCAGCTCCTGTTGCCCAGTAATGCCTGACTCCACCCTCCCAGAAACGGGGTCTGGGAGGGATGAGTTCCTGAAATCTCCGCAGATGAGAGCAGTGGTCTCCAAACTGGAGGACGGCGGAAGGGAGGGTGCTCAGGGAGGAGCCGGAGAGCCAGCAGGCGACCTCAGAGCTGGTCAGCAGGACAGTGGAAGGGGAGGACTAAGCTGGACAGGTGCCGCCCCTGAGAGGGCTGGTGGGGGACAGCAGCCAGCAGGGAGAAAGAGACAAAGGCAGAAAAGCAGGGGCTGTCAGGAGGCCAGGAGAAGAGGTGAGGTAGTGTTGTACCCACGCGTTCCGGGAGCAAACCCGCTCGGAGGACAGTGCAGACAGCGGGGTGCAGTTTATTACAGCGGCGGGCCCAAGGCAGCGTCTCCTCTTAGCCGAGGACCCCGACCAGTTTTTGTGAAAACCTTATATACCCTAAGTGTAAGTGCCCAAACCCACCTTCCCAAATTCCCTGAAACTAGTCTGAACAAAGGAAAAGAAAGATCCAATCAAAGGTAACCCATGATTCACATGCCTTAAGCCTAGGTAATTAACAGTGGACAATTATCAATAGGCCTGTGGTCATACCCCAATAAGCATAATATAATTTATGATTCTATTCTGTTACACAGGCCTGTGGTCATACCCCAATAAGCATAATAGAATTTATGATTCTATTTGGTTACACAGATAATTACCGTATTCTTTAGGCAATGGAGAGTCTAGGTACAAGCCCTGGGGCTCTTCCATCCCGGGGGCCTGGTTTTCCAGTTGGTATGTCGTGTCCATAGATACTGGGCTTATAGCTCAAGGTCCACAGTCCAGCCCAAGACGGAGTCCTGCTTTCCAGATGGAGCCTGTTCTGCCTGTTTCCTCCTTCACTAGGAGGAAGGCTCTGTCTACTGGGTGAGCTGGGGAATCACGGGGGCAGGTCTGGGGGTGAGCTCTGGCCACTGTCTGTCATTAGATCTGGCAGAATGGAAGTGATGGTTCCCTCGACACCCGCAGTTGGAGTGGAGTCAGATGCTCCAGCTAATGACACCCAGGCCCCCTTGAAAATCACTTTGACCAGGGGGCAGGCAGGGGGTGTCCCAGTGCCAGCAATCCACGGTGGTTGGTAGAGGCACCTAGTACGTGTCTGTGGAGACAGCCTCACAGGCGGGACTCCCAGTCGCCACGAGCTTGGAGTTGGGTTAGCCTCCAGGGACGCACAACGCAGGCTTGCCATCCAGGCTCCTGTGGTTTCCTCATCATCTCCATCTGAGTCTGGCTTTTCCTTTCTGTTGCAAGAAAAAACTTGAGCATCTGAGATTAAAAGGACATATCTAGGGGCCTTCCCTGGTGGTCCAGTGGTTAAGACTCTGCCTTCCAGCATGGGTGGTGTAGGTTTTATCTCTGGTCCGGAAGCTAAGATTCCACATGCCTGGAAGCCAAAAAACCAAAGTATAAAACAGAAACAATACTGTAACAAAATCAATTAAGTCTTTAAAAATGGTCTGCATCATAAAAGAAAAATTATTTGAAAAAGGACACATCTCCTAGGGAGAGAAGCCCCGTAGTCCAGCCCACTCTGCTGAGAACAGACCCCCACCCGCTCCCAGGGGCGGGTGCCTGTCTTCACCTCCCAGTTTAGCTTCCAATAGGGAAGCAGCTAATTGATTCTGGGAGCAAACTGAAAGTCTCTCAGGGGGTTGGGGGCGTCTCTCAGAACTTGTCTTCATCTCAAAGGCAGAATGTGGAAAAAAGGTTCATTGATCCCTTTTCATTTGGTATCAATACTTCTTGTAGTTTGGTGCGTTCATTTTGTCATCTTTGAAAACATGAGTTACTAGTAACCATGTTAACAAACGTGACTGTCTTTGCAGAATGTTTTAACGTATTTTCCCCCCTTCTTTGTGGCTTTCTTTCTCTTCTTCAAGGAGCTCCAGGTAACTTGGGTGGAAAAGTGAAAGTGAAACTGTTAGTTGCTTAGTAGAGTCTGACTCTCTGCGACCCCATGGACGGTAGCCCGCCGTGCTCCTCTGTCCATGGGATTCTCCAGGCAAGAATACTGCAGTGGGTTGTCATCCCTTCTCCAGGGACTTGGGTGGAAAGGAGACCTGACCTCCAAGGCTTGTTCTTTGGGATGTCCTGCCTCGGGGGAGTTGATGTCTCAGAGGGGCAGGACACAGGATCCCCGGCCTTGCCAAACATCCCTATGCCCCCAGAATTTCATAGGAGAAACTACTCAGACCAACAGGGGCTTCCTGTCATCAGTCCTCTAAGACTGGCAGAAAATATCCTTGTCACTCACCAGTACAGCCAAGTGACCTGGGGACTGGTCACTTGCTGTCTGAGGGGTGCTGGTGACCCATCCTTTTGCCTCGGTCCAGGGAAGACTCTGCCACCTTTTTACTTCCCTGAAGATGGAAAGAGTACCTTCTGAAGGACAGAGGTCAACTGTCCCTTCCCCTCCAACTCAGGGAATGTGGCCACCAAGTTGAAATTTACTTGATCTAAAGAAAAATTTTAAAATCCATTTTATCTAGTGTACTTGATGGCATCCCAGGTGGCGCAGCGGTAAAGAATCTGCCTGCCAATCCAGGAGCCCCAAGAGATGTGGACTCGAGCCCTGGGTCGGGAAGACCCCCTGGAGTGGGAAATGGCAGCCCACTCCGGTCTTCTGGCCTGGAGAATCCCATGGACAGAGGAGCCTGGCGGGCTGCAGTCCAGGGGGTGGCAAAGAGTCAGGCACAGCTGAGAGCACACACGCTAGTGTGCTTGATTTTGAGGTCTGAGAACAGTCACGCCCATCTCATATTATGTTAATTTGCAGAAGTCAGGATACCATCCGCTCTTGATTTTGTGGTCCCTGGAAAGGAATAGCATGCAGAAATGCAACCCACAGTTAATTCCAAACTGCTTTCCCCCCTTGTAAGCCTTTTTTTGAGGGGTTGATTTTTTTTTTTTTCCTAAACAGCAAGGTATATTTCTTCTCCTTTCTCCCCTTATTGTAAGCTAAAATCATATACAGCCACTCTAGTAACACAGTTTGGCTGTTTTTTTTTTTGTTTTTTTTTTTTTTACAAAGTGTATGCTTACCACATGATCCAGCAATCCCACTGCTAGGGTATTTACCCAAAGAAGTGAAAACACATGTCCACACAAAGGCCTGTACTTGACTGCTCACAGCAACTGTACTCATAATAGACAAGAACTGGAAACAATTCAAATGTGCCACTGGTCAAAGGAGCACAGTCCATCCGTACAGGAATGGATATTCATTGCATGGATATTCATTCAGCAAGCTGAACGAGTTACTGATACAAGTAACCGCATGGATGAAGCTCAAATGTATAATGCAAAGTGAAAGCAGCTTGGATGCAAGAGAACATACTGGATGATTCGAGTATTTGAAATTCTCTACAAAGCAAAACCACAGTGGCAGAAACCAGAGTGCTTGCCAGGGGTCAGGGAAGGATGAAATCGACAGCCAGAGGACACGAGGGAGCTTTTGGGAGAGTTGGAAACACTGTGTGTCATGACTGGTGATGGGAACCATGTGTCAGAACTCATCACGCTTTATACATAAAACTGGTGAATTTTATTGTTTAGAGATTATATCTCCAAAAGTTGACAAAAATCATGCGGGAGAAAGAAAGAAAGATAAAAGTAATGAAGACTGGTTCCCGAGCCCCGGGAGGAGGTTGCTGAGGTGAGGTTTTCTTTACTGCTCTTGACCTGCGCACACGTCCCTCCCCTTGCCACCGCCCCCTGCCAGTGCTCAGGTGGATCTGCCCTCCCACCTTCTCCAACGCCTTTTCTTCCCCTGGGGAGGAGCCAGGCTGTCTGGGCCCAAGGGAGCCAAGGGGAGCCCTTCCCCACAGAGTCCTTCCCTAACTCCCGCGTCAAGCTTTTCCTTTGAGCTGGCCCTTCACTCCCTCGGCTTTATTGCTGACCTTGGGCAAGATTTATCAGGTGTGTGTGAGTGAAGGTGCTCAGGCTAGAGAACAGAGAAACTGACCACCAGGAAAGATACAGAATGAAAGAGAAAGGCACTTATTTTAAGGAATTGACTCCCACAGGGTGTTGGAACTGGTAGATCTGAAAATTGCGGGGCAGGCTGGGAATGCCCTGAGAGGAGGCAGTTTTGAGTCCGCAGGCCGGACACGCAGCCAGAATTCGTCTGCTGCCGTCCAGAGGTGGCTTTCCTACTTGTGCTAAGTCACTCAGCTGTGTCCGACTCTTTGCGACCCCATGGACTGCAGCCCGCCAGGCTCCTCTGTCCATGGGATTCTCCAGGCAAGAATACTGGAGTGGGTTGCCATGCCCTCCTCCAGGGGATCTTCCCAACCCAGGGATTGAACCTGGTCTTTTATGTCTCCTGCACTGGCAGGCAGGTTCTTTACCATCAGCACCACCTGGGAAGCCCTTTTTCCTTCTTAGGGGGACATCAATCTTTGTTCCTAAGGCCTTCAACTGGTTAGACAAAGCCCACCCAACATGTTTGAGGGTAATCTGCTTTATTCAGAATCTATTGATTTGAATGTAAATCACATCTTTAAAAGAAAACCTTTTTACACAACACCTGAACTGATGTCTGACCAGTCAATTGGATATCACAGTCCAGCCAAGTTGACACATAAAACTAGCCATCACAAATGGGTACCCACATCTTCAACAGCCTCTTTCCTGCCACTTAAAGGCATTAAGTGCCACCCAAAAGCCTGGGTTTGGGCTCTAGCTCTTTTGTTTGCTGGTTGTGTTGCCTTGGGAAAGTTCCTTGTCTCTCTGGGCCTCTATTTCCCCAATATAAGCCAGGAGCAGCAGTAGGATTGTTAACATAAGGATTAAATGAATTAACGCAGTACCTTCAAAGAACCTAGATGAGTACTCAGCTCATATAACCTAACTACTTTATGCCCGGCATTATTCTAAATTTCACAATTACTAGCTGATTTTCCAGAAAAGTTTCTATTCATCTTAAAATTACATTTATTGGTTAAGAAACTCCTTAATCACTGCCAATGAATGACTTGAATCAAGGAAGGTGGTGGGAAAGCAAATGTTTGCAGAAAATTGGACAAGATAAAGAAATGGGATTCGGAATTTCCCTGGTGGCCCAATGGTTAAGAATTCACCTCGCAGTGCAAGGGACACAGGTTTGATCCCTGGTCCGGGAAGATCCCACATACCATGGAGCAACTAAGCCCAGGTGTTGCAACTTGTTGCCACAACAAGAGAGTCCCTGGGCTGCAGTGAAAGATCCCAAATGATACAATGGAGATCCTGCAACTAAGACCCAATTCAGCCAAATAAATAAATTTTTATTAAAGAGAAATGGGTTTCAAATTCAAATATTAAAAAAAAAAATGCCCCAGAATCTTCCTCCTACATACTTCTTTATTAACATTTTCAAGTCCTACCATTTAAGATAATTTTTAAAGACTTCTTGATCAGTGATATTTTTATTTTGTTATTTAATCGTTCAGTTCAGTTTAGCTCAGTCACTCAGTTGTGTCTGACTCTTTGCGACCCCATGGACTGCAGCACACCAGGCCTCCCTGTCCATCACCAACTCCTGGAGTCTACTCAAGCTCACGTCCATTGAGTTGGTGATGCCATCCAACCATCTCATCCTCTGTCATCCCTTTCTCCTCCCGCCTTCAATCTTTCCCAGCATCAAGGTCTTTTCCAATGAGTTAGTTCTTTGAATCAGGTGGCCAAAGTACTGGAGTTTCTGCTTCAGCATCAGTCCTTCCAATGAATATTCAGGACTGATTTCCTTTAGGATGGACTGGTTTGATCTCCTTGCAATCCAAGGGATTCTGAAGAGTCTTCTCCAACATCACAGTTCAAAAGCATCAATTCTTTGGCACTCAGCTTTCTTTATAGTCCAACTCTCACATCCATACATGATGACTGGAAAGACCATAACTTTGACTATATGGACCTTTGTTAGCGAAGTAATGTCTCTGCTTTTTTTTTTTTTTTTTGTCTCTGCTTTTTAATATGCTGTCTAGATTAATCATTAGTGTGGCAGATAAAAAGCATCTTTTCATATATTATACTTTAAACATACATTTGTGAGCTGATAAGAACTCAGTCGTCATCACCAATCACCTTTCCATGGGAAAATGTATTCTTTGATCTAAAAAAATAACTTACAAACTTTTAGTCAGTAACCTGTCTCAAATTTGATGACTGCCTATTTTAAATACAGACACTATAATGAAGTAGTTAAGGCCCAGGGTTTTGTAGCTTTCAAAAAGCCCAGCCCGGCCATCTGAAGTAGTATCTTCGTGGGCAAGTTGTTTAAACCCTCAAAGCTTCAGTTCCTCCACTTGTTAATAAAGATAACAATACTACGTCATAGATCTGTTGGAAGGATTAAAATGAATTTTTCTAGCACAGAAAAAGTGCTCAATAAATGAAATTATTCTACTCTAGAGATCATAATATTCATAAGACTTCATTTATTTGGTGTCAAATCCTTTTTGTTTTTTTTTCACAAACTTCTTTTTTTTTTAATTACTCTTTGCACTATGCTTGGGAACAATATGTTTAGAAAAATATTATTCACTGACAGAACACTCAAATAAAAATCAGGTTTTTATCTATTAGAAAAGTCTCTTCTTGCCTAAATGGTTTTCCTGCAAGGTCAGTAGGTTCTGGAGCTGATCGCTGTATTTCTCACTGGATCCCAGACAGTTGCCCATGATCAGCTAAGTGACGGAAGACGGTATGGCTGAGTCTCCAGCACCGCTTTACGCCTCGTGGACGGGACGTCATAACACATCAATTTCTGATTCTAACGGGGCAGCTATCCCGGGGAAGGGCAGAAATTTCTTCATCAGCCACCTCCTGAAGGTGTTTTGGAAGAATAGTATTCTTCCTGAGAGAATTGATCCGTAGCCTCTCATCTGCATACTCGTAGGCCATTTTTCTTCTCTTTACATCACGCAACATTCTCCAATCGACATAGTAACTTCGAGCTTGGCCTGAAGCCGATGAAGGAACCGCCTGCCAGACGATCCGCAGCAGAGATCTGAGCATGGAGGTAGCCATCTTGTTCACCGCAAATGTCAAACCGCTGCAACTTTATTCTCAAATCCTTGTACTTTGCTTTCCAAATGAGAAAAGTGGGCAGAGGTATTAGTAGTTCCTCCTCCAGGGACTCCCCTGGTGGTCCAGGGGTTAGGACTCTACGTCCATTGCAAGGGTCACAGTTTCAACCCTTGGTTGAGGATCTAAGATCCTGCATGACTCATGGTGTGGCCGAAAAGAAAAAAAAAGTATCCCCTCTTCCAAACTCTCTAAGGATATACATTCATCCATGTTTCTCCAAAACTATTTGTTTCCACTTAAGAACTTCATAACCCACTGTCAGCAAGCAGCACTGAGGTCAGGCATGACCTCTGCATCGCCAAACCCATAGGGCACTTTGGTAACTCAATCAGTAAATAATCTGCCTGCAATGCAGGAGACCCTGGTTCGACTCCTGGGTTGGGAGGGTCCCCTGGAGAAGGAAATGGCAACGCACTCTGGTATTCTTGCCTGAAAAATCCCATGGACAGAGGAGCCTGGTGGGCTACCGCCCATGGGGTCCAAAGAGTCAGCCACGAATTAGTTATTAAACCCCCAAAGAACACTTTACAGCTTTAAATTACTGGATGTCTCTGCTGTGTCTGATTCTATCGAACCCACTGCAATGGTCTGAACTGTGTCCCCCTCAAATTCATAAGCTGAAGTGCTGACCATTAGTGCTTCAGATTGTGATGGTTATTTACTTGGAGACAAAAACTTTTAAGAGACAGTTAGGTTAAAATGAGGTCACGAGGGTGAGCCCTAACCCGAGATGACTGCTGTCTTTATGAGAAAAGGAGAAGAGGATGCAGACACACCCAGAGGGACGACCAAGAAGACAGAGAGAGAAAGCAGTCACCGTCTACAAGCCACGGAGAGAGCCTCAGGTGAAACCACCTCGCTTTTGGACTTCCAACCTCCAGAAACATGAGAAAATCAGTCTTTCCTGTTTCAGCCACCCAGCATGAGGTCCTTCACTATGGCAGCCCTGTAGCAGGTCTTCCCCGGTGGCTCAGATGGCAAAGAATCTGCTTGTGATGAGGGAGACCCAGGCTCAATCCCTGGGTCAGGAAGATGCCCCTGAGAAGGGGATGCCTACCCACTGTAGTATTCTCGCCTGAAGAATTCCATGGACAGAGGAGCCTGGCGGGCTACAGCCCATGGGGTTGCAAAGAGTCGGACACGAAGAAACAACTCACATACATAGCAGAGTAATACAGCCTCCTTTTTGAAACTTCCTGCTGCCAGGATTCCAACTCCCTGTTTTTCCTCTGGAGAGAATTTCGTCCTCTGCTCATCTTAGATGTTGATGATTCTCATTTGGATGTTCTTTCTCATCCCGTAGTCTCTGTCCAGCAGATGTCACCTACTCTCAGGTTCTAACCATGTTGACAGTAACCAGTTGCTTGTAATTTGACTATGTTCACAGTAGCTGGTGACTTCCGCCTAGCCCTCTTGCAGGCACCATGTTCGTGTGTAAAACTGCACACCTCCCCTGAACACTCTCCACTTATTTCAGATCCTGCAGTCCAAACCTGCCATCACCTTCCCTTGAAATTGGCTGTACTTCCCATATTCTATTCCTCTGCATTCAGTTCACACCAACATCCTCTTGTTCACCTGTGAGAACCTGAGAACCAGTCTCCAGGTCTCCCTTTCCTGATATCTGTCACCTACTAAGTATATGCTAAACTGTCTTGTCCTTTCCTTGGACTGCAAGGAGATCAAATGAGTCAATCCTAAAGAAAATCAGTCCTGACTATTCATTGGAGGGACTGATGCTGAAGCTAAAGCTCCAATACTTTGGCCACGTGATGCGAAGAGCCCTGACTCATTGGAAAAGACCCTGATGCTGGGAAAGATTGAAGGCAGGAGGAAAAGAGGATGACAGAGGATGAGATGGTTGGATGGCATCATCGACACAATGGATGAGTTTGAGCAAACTCCAGGAGATGGTGAAGGACAGGGAAGTCTGGCGTGCTGTAGCCCATGGGGTTGCAAAGAGCTGGACACGACTGAGCGACTGAACAACAACTTGTCCTTTCCATATTGACCGTCCTGCTCTAGTCCCAGGGCAAGCATCTCTTAGCTAGACTGTTGCCATCATCCCCTCCTTGTTCTTTCTGCCCTCAGCCTCTTTCTGAAGTCCATCCCAGTTGCGGTTGCCTGGGTGACCACCTGGCAGTTACCCTCGGCCATGCTCTTCCCTGGATAGCAGCAAGCATCCTTTGAGTCTGAGAGAGTATCACCTTCTCCAGAGAGCCTTATGGACCTACAAGGGCACAATTGGACAGGTAAGGACTGACCAAGAAGATGCTATTCAAGAAGAGGCTGGAGGCCTGAGGAGACTCGTGTGGTCCTTTAGAACTCCTGGCGAGTCTTTAAAACAACAACAAAAATTGAAATTGACCTCAGCTTTTGCCATTTTCCCCAAGGTGTTCTTTAAGGGTTGTTGGGTTGATGCAAAGTTGTCTACTGCCACCTTATGGCAGAAAGTTGAAAAGAAACTCCCAGGGATAAAATTGTGCTAACTTCTAAAATGCCTGATCATCCCTGCTGTTGCAGCAGAGGAGTTATTCTGTGCTTGGCCTAAAAACATTACTTCTATCTGGTATTGTCAGTTCTTTACTGACTCATTTTCATCAGCACCCAAATCTGCTGATTGATCATCATCTTAAAACCAAACAAAACCAAACCAAGAAACACTAGATCTCTCTCTAGTTACCACCAGTTTCTCTGCTCTCCTTGGTGGCAAACCTCTACAAAAGAGTTTTCTTTCTTTCCTCTTTTGACCTCACATGTGGCATATGGGATCTTCATTTCCCTGGTTGAACCAATAGCCCCTGCATTGAAAGGATGGAGCTGTAACCACCCAGGGAAGTCCCCCAAAGAGTTTTCTATACTCGCTGTCCTCTTTTCTTTTCTTCCTCTTGTTCTCTCTTGGATCTCTTTGAGATCAGGCTTTTGCTGCTAACCTTCTCCTAAACTGCTGGGTCAGGCCCACAGGTAGCTTTGACTGCCCAATCCAATGGCCCAGTCTCAGTCCTCATCTTGACCAACTGTAGATGCCATCACTGCTGGGCACCTTCTGGAAACTCATCCCATACTCCCCAGACCCCGTCTCCCCTGCGTCTCCCTCCTGCATCTCAGGCCACCCCTTCCCAGGGTGTAGTGTGGTTCCTTCCTTTACCCCTGGGCTCAGAGCACTGGGATGCCCCAGCTCAGTCTCCCCGCCTCTTCCCTGTCTCCGTCCACTCCCCAGACTGTCTCATCAGTCCCTCCACATTCAGTACCCTTCATACGTTGACCACTCCTGCCTTTGCCTCTGAATTCCGGACTTGGTATCACCCCTGCATATCGAATAGGGATCTCAAGTGAAAGTGTTAGTCGCTCAGTCGTGTCCGACTCTGCGACCGAATGCACTGTAGCGCGCCAGGCTCCTCTGTCCATGGGATTCTCCAGGCAAGAGTACTGGAGTGGGTTGCCATTTCCTTCTCCAGGGGATCTTCCTGAACCAGGGATCAAACCTACATCTCCTGTGTCTCCTGCACTGGCAGTCGGGTTCTTTACCACAGATGTCTACAGTTGGGTAAAATTACCACAAAACCTGTTCTCTAATAAAGCATTGAATATCTCATGTAGTGTATTGGGTACTGTACTCAAAGTGAAGAGTAGAGTGATTGTCTGGGTTTGAAACGGTCCAGGTGTATCAGTTGGGTTGTTTACCCTTGTGATCACATGGATGACGAGGAGTTGCCTCTGCCCAGGGTCGAAAAGAGTCGGACACGACTGAGCGACTGAACTGAGCGTCCTGAAAAGATCACACTGTGTATCCCTAACCCAGAAAATGACCAAAATTCAAAATGTGAAGCCTGTTTCTACTGAACGTGTATTGCTTTCACGTCACTATAAACTTGGAAAACTGTATTGAACTCTCATAAGTCAGGGGCCGTCTGTATGCTGACGTGTATCTGTCTTTATTCTATAGAGTATTCCTACATCCCTAAAAGTCCTGTTGTTACCAAACCCAGGTCTGGCTGCTCGCCGCTTTCGAGCCGGTACTCAAGTAGGAAATGAGAGATTGCTTCATTTCCGAGGCTGGCACCCCCCCGGGAGAAGGTGGACTCCTGTCGGAGAACCCACTCAGACTTGCTGCTCAGGGGATGGGAGCTTTCAAAGGAGAGTCTCAGGGTTGTTCGGGCAGTGGGAGGGAGCAGGGCAGCACCGTCAGCTTGGAATCAGCCGTGCGCTGGTCTGATCAGCGTCATCTTGGTGGTTTTAAGTACAGTTAATCTTTAGTTCCAGGGTTTGTTCCCACTTCTTTGAGGCCAGTTCTTGGAATTGTGTGACGTGAAGTGGTTTAGGTCATAACTTCCATTTGGTCATCATGTGGTCATCTTCTTCCCCCTTGGGGGGCTCCAGTGTCTGCAGACAGCTCACAGGATCTGGCTCAGAATGTTATCTACAGCCCTGGAGGAGGAGCTAAAGGTCCCCAGCTTTGCTGAGTGACTAAACTGTTACACTTTGTCTGTGTAAAGGCTTCGAGAGTAAAGCCTAAGTTCCAAGACCAAGGCGGTGCTTGCCTTCTGCGCTCACCTAGTCCCCCTGCCAAGGTGGTGCTTGCCCTCTGCGCTCGCCTAGGCCCCCTGCCCCTCTGGTGGTGGTTTAGTCCCTCAGTCATGTCCGACTCTGAGACCCCATGGACTGCAGCCCGCCAGGCTCCTCTGTCCACGGGACTTTCCAAGCAAGAATACTGGAGTGGGTTGCCATTTCCCTTTCCTCTAACCCTGAGAAACCCCTGAGCCTTTTACTGTCTCCATAGTTTTACCTTTTCCATATGTTATAGAGTTGGAATTATATAACGTGGCGATTTCAGATTGTCTTCTTTCACTTAGGACTAGGCATTTAAGGTTCTTCCATATCCTTTCAAAGCTTGACAGCTCAATTATTTTTAGTGCTGAATGATATTCCATTGTCTGGATGTACCTTTTTTTTTTTTTAATTTTTTATATCCATTTGCCTATGGAAGAACATCTTGGTGGCTTCCAGGTTTTGGCAATTATGAATAAAGCTGCTATAAATATTGCATGTAGGTTTTTGTGTGGACCTAAGTTTTCGACTCCTTGAGGTAAACACCAAGGAGCATGATTGCTGGATTGTATAGTAAGATTATGCTTAGCTCATAAGAAACAAGCAAACTGACTTCTAAAGTGTCTGTACTGTTTTGCATTTCCACCAGCAACGAACCAGGGTCCCTGTTGCTCCATATCCACCCGAATTTGGTGTTGTCAGTGTTCTGGATTCTGGCTGTTCTAAAAGGTATGCAGTGGTATTTTACTGTTTTAACTTGCATTTCACAGGCGTAACAAGCATCTTTTCATGTGCTTACTTGCCATCTGTATGCCTTCTTTGGTGAGGTGTCTGTTCAGGCCTTGGTCCATTTTTTAGTTGCATTGCTTGTTATTGCTGAGTCTTAATCAATTTTTAGTTTTATTTTTGCCCACGGAGAGAAGCCACCATTGCCAATTATTTTTCGGCCCTGGGGGGATAGGGTGGGGCAGGGCTTCCTGGTGACTTGATTGAAGTCACCCATTCCTCTGGTCTCCAAGTTGTAGGAAGATAAGGAACATCCCATGAGGAAGGAAAGGGAAACTCCAGTCTTTCCCTTTTCTTAAACTTTTGAGTTATTTTGTTTTTGGCAGTTCTCAGTCCTCGTTGCTATGAGGGCGTTTTCTCCAGTTCTGGAGGGCGGGGAGCTGCTCTCTCCTTGAGGCGTGGGGGCTTCTCACTGCGCTGTCCCCTCTTACTGCGGCTCCCGGCTCTGGAGCCCAGGCTCAGTGGTTGCAGCTCCCAGGCTCAGTTGCTCCAGGCATGTGGATCAACTTCAGAATCAGAGATCAAATCCATGTCTCCTGCATCTGCAGGCAGATTCTTCAGCCCTGAGCCACCGGGAAAGCCCCCAGCTTTTCCCTTTTGAGGTTGAATGTTATTTGGATTTTACTGATTGGGAAGGTTCCTGCTGAGGCAGGTCAAGAGAGAGATCCCTCCAAGGCCTTCCTGGGGCCACCGATCACGAGGGGACGGGGATTGGACTCAATGGGATAATCCTGGGTGTCATGGGGGAGAAGACAGTTCTGAAGTCTTTTGGGTGGGGATACCTCTCTGCTGGATTTGGGTCATGTCTGCAGTGGGACATGGTCAGGGAGTCTGGGCTGGTTTGGGGTAGAGACCCTTGGAAAGTGGGATTCTGCGTGAAGAATTGCTCCATTGTGAAGCCCACAGTGGGCTTCCCAGGTGGTGCCAGTGCAGGAGATGTGAGAGACATGGGTTTGATCCCTGGGTCAGGAAGATCCCCTGGAGGAGGGCGCGGTAACTCACTCCAGTATTCTTGCCTAGAGAATTCCATAGACAGAGGAGCCTGGCAAGCTACAGTTCATGGGGTCGCACAGAGTCAGACACTACTGAGGTGACTTAGCACGCATGATTGAAGCCCACAGAAGCATCAATGCATCAGTGATTGCTCTGAATCACAAGACGAGATCTCGTAGCTCTTGTGAACCCCGATGCCTGGCTAGGGCAGCTCATTCTGGAGCAGCCGAGTTCTGGGGGCGACTGTGGCTTCCTTCAGCCTCAAGGGCATTTGTCTGCTTTCGCTTCTCGTGACTGGACGGGACTGGCCTTGGAGATGCTAATAAGCATGTGGGGTTTTGGACAATACTGGGAGGCTGGCGGGAGGCCTCAAGCCGGAGGTGTTGAACTTCCTGCTAATCTGGAGTGCTGCAGCCTGAGCCGGGTTCTGTTTGAAAAATACACGGGCGCTGCGTTCCTTGTGCCCTGAGCCAGGGGGAGGCTGCTTCCGGTTATGTAACAGCCTGGTGTCCTCTCTGCTGCTTGGGTCCCCAGCCTCTGCGATCTAAAGCTGATGGTCTGAGGTGGAGCTGATGTAACAATAGAAATAAAGTGCACGATGCCTGTAGTGTGCCTGAATCATCCCCAAACTATCCCACCACCCTCGGTCCGTGGAACAATTGTCTTCCACAAAACTAGTCCCTGGTGCAAAAAAGGTTGCAGACTGCTACGTGGAAACTGGTGGGTCCCTGCACTCCTGTGTGTGTTTCTGCTGTTACACAGTCCTCTCCCTTGCCCACATCCCTGGTTTCCACGACCTTGCATCACACCCAAGTGAAACCCAGCTGGAACTAATCCACATCTTCCCTCTGCTCCTGCCCTGGAGAACATCATGAGACCCCCAGCTCGTTGCCGTGAGGGGTGTATTGAGCCCAGTCTTGCCCCCCATCCCGTTCACGTCCCTCTTTCTCCACATCTTCTTTGCTTCCCTCAAAATGACAGTCTGATCATCTCCTCCTTCACTCTGAAAACAGAAACCAGCATACAGGGTATCCCTGGTGGTCCAGTGGTTAAGAGTCCTCCTTGCAACGTGGGGGACACAGGTTCGATCTCTGGTCTGGGGAGATCCCACATGCCTCCAGGCAACTAAGCCCGTGCACCCCACCTACTGAGCTTGCCTGCCTAGAGCCCATGCTCCCCAATGACCGCAACTAGAGAGTAGCTGCTGCTCGCTACAACTAGAGAAAGTCCACAAACAGCAATGAAGACCCAGCACAGCCAGGAAGAAAAAACAACATTATTTTTTAAAAAAGAAAGAAACAGAAACTCCTGCCACCAAAGATGTTTCCTTTTCAGTATCGTAATTGTGACAACTGATCAGTACTGAGAGCTGACAGCCACTCAGACTGCCTGAAGCCTTCACTTGCTGGCCCATTTCATCCAGTGTCGGCCCTGTTTTATGATGAAATAACTTGACTGAGGTCACACAGCAAATCAGGAGCAGACCTGGGATGTGAACTCAGACCAGCTGACTCCAGAGGGCCCAGCACCTGTTACAGAGCCTGGACACACAGGCGCGGAGTGCAAATGTGTCTAGTGAATCAGCACGTGGATAAATGAATGCCCCAAGTCAGCAGCTTGAGTTTATAACTTGGGTGATCTCAGTATCAGACGAAAGGGGAAAATGACAGCAATTTGAAGGGCAGGAAGCAGTGAAACCCAGTAAATTTATATTTAAATTCTTTTTTTGCACACAAAAACAATACTTACTAATTGAAGAATATATGGAAAATTCACAAAAGTATTACTATAAGGAAGAAGAGAATACCAGTAGGAAACCAGTAAAAAGCTGTTCTTTTGGAAATTTACCTATTTCTGGAAATGTGGGAAGCCTGATGTGCTGCAGTTCATGGGATCTCAGTTGGATACGACTGAGCAACTGAACAACGTATCTCTGGAAAAAAGATCTTGTTTTTCCAGAAGATCATTTACACCTCTGAATGAGTTTCAGATGCCTTTTAAATGGACTGTGATAAACAGTTCAGGGTGCCAACTGCTGGAGCCCTTCTCTCTATTTGACAGAAAACAGACTTCAGGGGCCCAGGTGGGGTCTAAGTGTTGCCTATCAATGGCAACAGTGCAACCTCCCAGTGATCCTTAAAGTGCCTGGCCCTGAAATCCCAGATCAGAGAATGCTCTGGACCTCCCACTTTCTGCCCCAAGTTGAACCTGTGTGGATGGACAGGAAGGCCCAGCTTGGTTTACCCATGGTATCAGTCAGGGCTCTCCAACCAACAGGCTGCATGTATATCTGTGTAGAGGGATATACTCTGAGGCCTTGGCTCACACTGTCATGGAATCTGGCAAGCCCTGAATCTCCAAGGTGGGCTGGCAGGTTGGGACTCCCAGGGAGGATCCAAGGCTGCAATCCAAGTTCAAGGGCATCTATTGGCTGAATTCCTTCTTGCTCAGCGGAGAGAGATCAGGCTTTTATTCTACAGGGGCCTTTGACTAGATGAAGGCTGTCCTTACTAGGGAGGAAAATCTGCTTACCTCAAACTTTACAAACTTCAGGTATATCCCTGGTGGTCCAGTGGTTGGGAGTCTGCCCTCCACCACAGGGGACACGGGTTTGATCCCAGGTCAGGGAACTAAGATCCCACATGCTGTGGAACAACTAAGCCCACACACTCCAACACAGACTCAGTGCAGCAAAAACAACAGCAGCAGAACTCTGCAACTTCAGATGTTAATCTGACCCACAGAGCACCCTCACAGAAACATCCAGAATAATGCCTGACCAACTTATCTGGGTACCGGAGCCCAGCCACAGGCTTCCTCAGCGGCTCGGCAGTAAAGAATCCACCTGCAAAGCAGGAGACGAAGGAGACGTGGGTTCGATCCCTGGGTTGGGAAGATCCCCTGGAGGAGGGCATGGCAACCCACTCCAGGATTCTTGCCTGGAGAATCCCATGGACAGAGAAGCCTGGCGGGGTGCAGTCCAGGGGGTTGCAGAGAGTCTGACACGACTGGAGCAACTGAACACTCATGCAGGCAGGGCTCAGCCATGTTGACGCATAAAATTAACCATCACACCCACCTAGCCTAGGCTCGTCATCAGCAGGGGAACAAACAATCCCCCTTCCCCAGTAAGCAGCCTGGTTGGCAGGGAGGGGGCTGCTCTTCAGGGAGGGTTGTGGAGAGCTCACTGTCCTTGAACTCAGCAGGTCTAAAGTGGTGTGAAGCGAAGCCTGTGCCAGCCGGAGCAGGTGCTACCTGGAACGTGTTAGAGAACCAAGGGCAGATCCCATGTTTTTGGAAAGAAAAGTGAAAATGAGAGTCGCTCAGTCGTGTCCAACTCTTTGAGACCCCATAGACTACACAGTCCATGGAATTCTCCAGGCCAGAATACTGGAGTGGGTACCCATTCCCTTCTCCAGGGGATCTTCCCAACCCAGGGATCGAACCCAGGTCTCCCGCATTGCAGGTGGATTCTTTACCAGCTGAGCCACCAGGGAAGCCCAAGAATACTGGAGTTGGGTAGCCTAACCTGTTTTTGGAATCTGCTTTAATAAGAAATGCAAGCTCGGGTACCAGGCTGCAGAAGAAGCCGTGAAGCTATGCACCCTTTCACACAGTGGATCACCTTGGGGGGGGCGTGGGGAGAAGGCGCGGGACCCGCTTGCCCACTGTAAACCCCAGCGTGCAGGGGGGTGTGCACCGCAGTTGGTGGCTGAGGGAATGAAACCTTGATGGTGACGCTGGGTGGTGAAGGGGGCTGGTCCTTCCTCCGCATCGTGACTCACGCATGGACACGCAGGTATCTGAGCTCGTCCAACTCCAGATGTCTTTCCTCTAAACCAGGGGTTGCCAACCTTTTTCTGTAAGAGGCCAGAAGGTACATCTTTGAGGCTTTGTGGGTCTTATGGTTTCTCTCTCAGAAAGTCTGGTCAGCTCTTGGACCACAGGGAGGTCGTGGGCGATGGACACACCAGCAGGACTGAGTTCCGATTTAATTTTATTTCCAAAAATAGGAGATGGGCCAGATCTGGGCTCTAGGCTGCCCTTTGCTCTAGATCATAGGTTTTTAAGCTTTAAAACCAAGATATTGTGTTGTTTTTTTTTTAAACAACAGCTTCGATCACATCCCAAATGTCAACCTGATCAAAGTGGTTGTTCCAGTCAAAGTCTGGGTGGGTGGGAGGAAGCCCAGAGACTGACTCATCTCGTGCTGGCCCCGGGGAGACCGCCATGGAGCCTCTGGGGCCCCCTGGGGCCCCGTGTGAAGCCACCGCCCCACTCTTGCATGCTCAGGGATGACCCTCACGGCCTTTGCTGTAATGTCGCCCCTTGTCCCATAACTGTACTGCGTCGTGGCTGAGAGTGTGGGCAGCAGTCTTTCCCTCACCATGGCGTCTGGTGGTGTCAGGCTCAGACGCAGCTGTCTCACTTAGCACATCGAGGAGCATGTCTAACACTGGTCAGTCCTGGCTCAGGGTGGCCTGATGCTGAGCTACGGGGGTCTAGGGCCAGGAGAGAGCGAGGCCGGGCTTCTCCCTGGCTCGATGCTGTCCATCATCGTTCAGCTGAGAGGATGAGGCCTGTGGGGTCCTTAGGTCATCCACGTCCGAACCCTCCTCTCTCCCACGTCTCGGTTTCCCTTTCTCACAGGTGGTAAGCTTGGTCTGCCCCTGCTGTTTCTGGAAACAACCCTTCAGGCTTCTCACAGGAAAGATCAGGAGAATGTGAGTGGTGTGTGTGTTCTCATGGGAATGATCAGGAGAATGTGTGTGTGTGTGTGTTCTCATGGGAATGATCAGGAGCATGTGCAGTGGGGTGTGTGTGTGTGTGTGTGTGTGTGTGTGTGTGTGTGTGTTCTCACGGGAATGATGAGAATGTGGGTGGTATGTGTATGTGTTCTCACGGGAATGATGAGGAGAATATGTGTGTGTGTGTTCTCATGGGAATGATGAGGAGCATTTGTGTGTGTGTGTGTGTGTGTGTGTGTGTGTTCTCATGGGAATGATCAGGAGCATGTGTGGTGGTGTGTGTGTTCTCATGGGAATGATGAGGAGAAAGTGGGTGGTGTGTGTGTTCTCACGGGAATGATGAGAATGTGGGTGCTATGTGTATGTGTTCTCACGGGAATGATCAGGAGCATGTGTGGTGGTGTGTGTGTTCTCACGGGGATGATCAGGAGCATGTGTGGTGGTGTGTGTGTTCTTACGGGAATGATGAGAAGGTGGGTGGTGTGTGTGTGTGTGTTCTCACGGAAATGATGAGAATGTGCAGTGGTGTGTGTGTTCTCACGGGAATGATGAGAATGTGCGGTGGTGTGTGTATTCTCACAGGAATGATGAGAAGAAGGTGGGTGGTGTGTGTGTGTTCTCATGGGAATGATGAGAATGTGCGGTGGCGTGTGTGTTCTCACGGGAATGATGAGGAGAAGCTGGGTGGTGTGTGTGTGTCTGAGGAGGAAGGAGGCGGCTGGGGGAGTTGCTCAGTGTGCGCTGTTCCCTCAACAGGAAAGGGAATAACCGCCAAAGGTGCTGCGATGAGTCACTTTATGTGTCAGTGTGACTGGGTCACGGGACGCCCCCGATAGCTGGTGAGACGTTGTCTGGGGTGTCTCTGAGGATGTTTCCAGAAAGGTTAGAGCTGGAATCAGCAGATTGAGTAAAGCAGACGCTGCTTCCAATGAGGGTGGCAGCACCCGGCCTGCGAGGCCTGAGGAGAACGCAGTGGATCAGGGAGCGTGCACTCTCCACCCGACCACAGGCCGGACACGGCTCTCCTTCCCCCCACGGGGCCCTCACCCTGCAGGCCTGGACTGCGCCTCCGCCACCGGCTTTCCTGGGCCCCCGTCTGCACAGAGCAGGTCGGGAGGCTTCTCAGCTTCCAGGATCACAAGAGCCAACTGCTCATTATAAATATACTTAAATTACTACTGTCTGCCCCCTCTAGTATCCTTGCCTGGAGAATTCCATGAGGCTATGGTCCATGGGGTCACAGGGTTCAACGTGACTGCGCAACTAACGCTTTCACTTTCCAACACATAGCTTTTTATGTGTGTGTGTATATATATATATATATATATATTTTTTTTTTAATTGGTTCTGTTTCTTTGGACACCACTGACTAACACAGTGCCTTATTCATTGTGTCTAAAATAGTGCTCAGGAGGACTTCCCTGGCAGTCCAGTGGTTAAGACTCCATGCTTCCACTGCAGGGGGTGCAGGTTCGATCCCCAGTCAGGGAACTAGATCCCACATGTCTCAACTAAAGAGCTCGCATGCTGCAACTGAGACCCAGCACAGCCAAGGTGCTCAGTGCACACCCTCAATATTGGGTGTATTAAGTGGGATGGCAGGCTTGAGGAGTTCTTGTAATCCCACGACTCTCCTTTTTTTGAAGGGGGGGCACACTGCATGGCATGTGGAATCTTAGTTCCCCAACCAGGGATCAAACCCATGCCTCCTGCAGTGGAAGTTTGGGGTCTTAACCACGGGACCACCAGGGAAGTCCCTATCCCAGGATTCAAAGCGTTCCTGCCAAAATAAACAGTCTGCACAATGACAATGCAAATCTGGCCAAACAGGTAGAAATTTTTGTGAAGCTGATGGAAATGCGGAGGCCACACTGCTCAGATCCCGTGCAAAGCTGTCAGCAAAAGAGGCTCTGGAAGCATGAAACCAGTTAGGAGGGAAGACGAGAAAATTTTCAAGAAAATCAATGTCGATTCTCCATAGAGTGGTGATTTAGATACCAGGAGAAACCTTTGGGAGAACTGATGACATCTGTAAATATTTTTGTAAAAATGACTGTGCTGTAAAAAATGGAGACTATGTTACACAATTAGAGTTTTTTTAATTAATTTATTTTTTAATTGAAAGATAATTGCTTTACATAATTTTGTTTTTTTCTGTCAAACCTCAACATGAATCAGCCATAGGTGTACATATATCCCCTCCCTCTTGAATCTCCCTCCCATCTCTCTCCCCACCCCACCCCTCTAGGTTGATAAAGAGCCCCTGTTTGAGTTTTTTAGCCATACAGCAAATTCCCATTGGCTATCTACTTGACATATGGTAATGTAAGTTTCCATGTTCCTCTTTCCATACATATCTCCCTCTCCTCCCCTCTCCCCATGTCCATAAGTCTGTTCTCTACGTCTGTTTCTCCACTGCTGCCCTGGAAGTAAATTCTTCGGTACCATTTTTCTAGATTCTGTATATATGCATTAGAATACAATATTTATCTTTCTCTTTCTGACTTCACTCTGTATAGTATCTTCTAGGTTCATCCACCTCATTAGAACTGACTCAAACACGTTCCTTTTTATGGCTGAGTAATATTCCACTGTGTATATGTACCACAGCTTCTTTATCCGTTCATCTGTAGATGGAGATCTAGGTTGCTTTTGTGTCCTAGCTACTGTAAATAGTACTGTAATGAACAATGGGATACATGTGTCTTTTTCAATTTTGGTTTCCTCAGGGTATATGCCTAGGAGTGGGATTGCTGGGTCATCAGTTCAGTTCAGTTCAGTGGCTCAGTCGTGTCCGACTCTTCGCGACCCCATGAATCGCAGCACGCCAGGCCTCCCTGTCCATCACCAACTCCCAGAGTTCACTCAGACTCATGTCCATCGAGTCAGTGATGCCATCCAGCCATCTCATCCTCTGTCGTCCCCTTCTCCTCCTGCCCCCAATCCCTCCCAGCATCAGAGTCGGCTACTCCATTTCTTCTGAGTCATATGATGGTTTTATTCCTAGCTTTTTAAGGAATCTCCATACTGTCTTCCATAGTGGCTGTATCAATTTACATTCCCACCAACAGTGAAAGAGGGTTCCCTTTTCTCCACACTCTCTCCAGCATTTATTGTTTGTAGACTTTTTAATGATGGCCATTCTGACTGGTGTGAGGTGATGTCTCACTGCAGTTTTGACAATCAGACATTTTTATCTGAAAAATTATTCCCCTCTATAAAATCTTGATTTATTTCTTGCTTATTTTGAAAACTAGCTGAAGTTGAAATTATAATAGAAATGTCACTAGGTGTAATATTAAAAACATTTATTTAATTTCATTTTCCAGATAAAATTTCAACCCAAACCTTTTTTTCCCCATTATTTCCTTGGTACCAATAATCCTCAGACAACAAGGACTATTTTCCATGATGTTGGGATGGGAAAAATCTTTCTAACCAAGACACAAAATGCCAAAGAAAAAGACTGTCAGAGTTGACTGCTAAAAATGTGATATTTTATATGACAGACTAATAACAAAACCAACTAAAAATAGAAAAATCTTTGTGACATGTAATCTGCAGATGATTAATAGCCATTATATAAATTATGTTGGACAAAAAATTCATTTGGGGTTTATAAGATGGTATGGAAAGACTCAAATGAACTTTTTGGTCAACCCAATAGAAAGCAAATACAAATCAATAAGAAAAAGAAAAGTGACCCACTGGAAAACAGGCAAAAACCATAGCTGGTGGATTCATGGGAGAAGAAACAAGGGATAGGGTGAGACAAATCTGTGAAAGAATTCTTGCCGTTAATGGTAACTGCTGCTGCTGCTAAGTCGCTTCAGTCGTGTCCGACTCTGTGCGACCCCATAAACGGCAGCCCACCAGGCCCCCTTGTCCCTGGGATTCTCCAGGCAAGAACACTGGAGTGGGTTGCCATTTCCTCTTCCAATGCATGAAAGTGAAAAGTGAAAGTGAAGTTTCTTAGTCGTGTCTGACTCTTAGCGACCCCATGCACTGCAGCCTACCAGGCTCCTCCGTCCATGGGATTTTCCAGGCAAGAGTACTGGAGTGGGATGCCATTGCCTTCTAGCAAGATGCAAATAAAACATCAAAACTCCACTTCAACCCATGGATTGCCAAAGTCTCAGAAATAGCATGCAATATTGGTACGTGCATGCTAAGCAGCTTCAGTCATGTCCGACTTTTTGCGACCCTGTGGATAGTAGCCCTCCAGGCTCCTCTGTCCATGGGATTCTCCAGGCAAGAATACCGGAGTGGGTTGTCATGCCCTCCTCCAGGGAATCTTCTTGACCTAGGGATTGAACCCCAATCTCTTACGTTTCCTGCATTGGCAGGCAGGTTCTTTACCACTAGCACTGCCTGGGAAGCCCTTTGCAGGTGCAAATAAATACCCCCTCTTGCATATATTTTCTCCCGTTTGGAGACACAATTTAGTAGAGTCAAACAAAATTATTATGTGTCTGTCTTTAAACATAGCAATTGCTCTTCTAGAAGAGAAATCTGTCCCCTAGAAATATACAGAATGGTCTACAAGTTGTTTGCAGGACTTAACTGGCAGTTAAGATTCTGTGCTTTCATTGCAGAGAGCACAGGTTTGATTCCTGGTCAGGGAACTAAGATTCCACATGCCATACAGCATAGTTAACAATATCAATAAACACATTAATTAAAATACAAGTCATTTGCTAAAATATTATCATTGCAGAATTGGAAATATTGTAGTTACTGGGGATAACGGCTAATACTTAGATAAGGCTCACTTTGGGCTGGTGGTTTTCTAAGCACTTTACATAAACCTCCGTGACACCCCACTAAGTGCTCTTATTACCCCCATTATATGGATGAAGGACCAGAGACACACACAGTGAGGAAGCCCCGCAGCTTCCAGGAGGCAGAATTGTGGTGTGATCTGACTCCAGGTGGTCTGGCATGAGTCTGTGCTCAACATCACTTGCTATTCAACCTGCATTCCATGGAGGATTGATTAACTAAATTACGGGACATCCTTCCAAGGAACACGGAGACATACTGTAAGATGAAATGAATGGGTGGCCATGTACTCCATTTATGAAATACACAAACCGTGGATGTGTGCGTGTGTGTGTGTGTGTGTGGTGTGCGTAGCGTGTGTGTTGTGTGTAGTATGTGTGGTATGTGTGAAGTGTGTGTTTATGTGTGGTCTGCGTAGGTGTGTTGTGCATGAGTAAATGCATGGATGAGAACAGACTGGAAGGAACACCCAGACCCGTCTCAGAAGTGGCATCTGTGAAGGGACATGCGACTAGGGGCAGGTGATGAGGGGGTGCTGGTGTAGGGAGACTTTTCATTTCTACTCCACAAGTCTTTGAGTCATTGATTTTGTAGGAGAATATATTTATGACTTGGATAGCTTTGAGATGTAGAAAGCAGACACTGAGGGGTTGCAGGTACGTCTGACCGGCCCATGAGTGGCTGAGATGGTGACCGCTGGCCAGCTTGCCGGGAGGCCGGGGAGGCGGGCAGGGAGTGACGCCTCCGAGGCTGGGGAGGAGGGCTGGGGGTGCGGTGGGCTGGGGGGGTGCGGTGGGCTGGCGGCTGTCTGCCCCACGGGGCCCCCAGCCCAGGGCCTGGGGTGAGAAGGGACAGAGGGGCGTCTCTCACCTGTCACGTCCACACCACTGCTTATGAGAGGCCTTTCCTAACCATAATATTCTCACAGCCGGCCGTGCCACTGGGCTTGTTCTTCACTGATTTCTTGCTCATTTTGAAAATTAGCTGAAGTTGAAATTATAACGGAAATGTTGTTATGTGCGTCAAGTAAGGTCCCTATTGATTTAAGCAACTGTTTAGGATTTATTTTGTTTTATTTTTTAAAACATTTATTGGCCTACAGCCGCTTTACCATGTTGTGTTAATTTCTGCTGTTCAGCAAAGTGAGTCGTGTATGTGCACACGCGTTGCTGTTCGTCACTCAGTCGTGTTCGACTCTTTGTGACCCCATGGATTGTAGGCCGCCAGGTTCCCCTGTCCATGGAATTTCCCAAGCAAGAATAGTGGGACGTATACATATATCCCCTCTTCTTTGGATTTCCTTCCCATTTGGGTCACCAAAGAGTATTGAGAACCGTTCCCTGTGCTACTCAGGAGGTTCTCATCAGCGATCTATTTTATACATTGTGTGTGCTTAGTCACTCAGTTGTGTCTGATTCTTTGGGGCCCCGCCAGGCTCCTCTGTTCATGGAATTCTCCAGGCAAGAGTACTGGAGTGGGTTGCCATGCCTTCCTCCAGGGGATCTTCCCAACCCAGGGATCAAATCCAGGTCTTCCTCATTGCAGGTGGATTCTTTATTGTCTGAGCCACCAGGGAAGCATTTTATACATAGTAGTGTGTATGTGTCAATCCCAGTCTCCCAATTCATCCTCCCCCAGCCCCATGTAGGATTTATTTTGGTTGCAAATAAACTATCCCGAATGGATATATTCCTAGTTATATGGAATATATGGTCATTCATGACCAAATATATGGTCATTCAAAAAATAGCCATATCTATTCATTTGTGTATCCATCCATCCATCCATAATCCATCTTGACAACCAATTTTTGGAAAGTACCTATAGTATTCTGGGCAGGGAGCCAGGTGATGTCTTACTCAGAGTTGGATCTGGCACAGAGAGTGCACAGTAATTATTAGGTGCATGCTTGGAAGACGGGTTCCTTGCTTTCACGCACCTCAGAGTTTAGAGGACACACAAAAATAGTCAGTGGCCATGCAGAGGCAGACTCGATGGCGGGGCTTGTTCCTGGCTCTGGCGCGGGACGCAAAGGAGGCTTCCTGGTGACAAAGGTGGTGGGAGACGCATGGATGCTGAAGAGAGTGTGATACATTGAAGAAAGTGAGAAGAGGTTTACCGTGACTGACCCCTGCGGGGTGGTGCTGAAGGGGGAGGGACGCAGAGAGGGAGAAGGAGAGACTCGCGTGCATGCGTGCGCATGTGTGTGTGTGTGTGCACGTGTGTGTGTGTGTGTGTGTGTGTGTGTGAAGGGCAGTGTGGCTACAGTCATGAGTGGGAACACTTGGGACCACCCTTTCTGATTTGAACCTGTGTTGCTAAGATCAGTGGTCTGCAGTCTTTGGCGCCAGGGACTGGTTTCGTGGAAGACAATTTTTCCACGAACTGGGGGTAGGGGCGTGCTTTGGGGATGATTCAAGAGCATTACATGCATTGTGCCTGTTCTTTCTATTATTATTATTACATCAGCTCCCCTCAGATCATCAAGCATTAGGTCCTGGAAGCTGGGGACCCCTGGCTAAGATGGTGAATGTGGAAGGTGACCTTACCTACTTCCATGTTTTGGGAGGAGAGGGTCCGTCAGTGGGATGCCTTTCAATTTTCACGTGTGTCGCCGGTCAGAATGGCTGCTATCGAAAAGTCTACAAACAATAAATGCTGGAGAGGGTGTGGAGAAGAGGGGCCCCTCTTACACTGTTGGTGGGAATGCAAACTAGTACAGCCACTATGGAGAACAGTGTGGAGATTCCTTAAAAAACTGAAAATGGAACTGCCATGCGACACAGCAATCCCACTGTTGGGTATACACACTGAGGAAACCAGAAGGGAAAGAGACACATGTACCCCAGTGTTCATTGCAGCACTGTTTATAATAGCCAGGACATGGAAGCAACCTAGATGTCCATTGGCAGACAAATGGATAAGAAAGCTGTGGTACATATACACAATGGAGTATTACTCAGCCATTAAAAAGAATGCATTTGAATCCGTTCTAATGAGGTGGATGAAACTGGAGCCTATTATACAGAGTGAAGTAAGTCAGAAAGAAAAAAAATACAGTATATTAGTGCATGTATATGGAATTTAGAAAGATGGTAACGATGACCCTATATGTGAGACAGCGAAAGAGACACAGATATGAAGAACAGACTTTTGGACTCTGGGAGAAGGTGAGGGTGGGATGATTTGAGAGAATAGCACTGAAACATGTATATTATCACATGTGAAATAGATCCCCAGTCCAGGTTCGATGCATGAGACAGGGTGCTCAGGGCTGGTGCACTGGGATGACCCAGAGGGATGGGATGGGGAGGGAGATAGGAGCGGGTTCAGGATGGGGAACACATGTACACCCATGGCTGACTCATGTCAGTGTACAGCAAAACCCACCACAATATTGTAAAGTAATTAGCCTCCAATTAAAGTAAATTAATTAAATAAAAATTTTTCATGGGTGTTTTAAATTAAAATTATTTATTTTATTTCTGGCTGCACTGAGTCTGCATTGCTTTGCACAGGCTTTCTCTGTGCGGCGCTTAGGCTTCTCACTGCAGTGGTTTCTGTGGTGGTGGAGCCCTGGCTCTAGGCACATGGGCTTTAGTAGCTGCCGCTGGCGAGCTCTAGAGAGCAGCCTTAGTAGTCATGGTGCATGGGCTTCATTGAACCTCGGCAAGTGGGATCTTCCCGGACCAGGGATGAAACCCATGTCCCCTGTATTGGCAGGTGGATTCTTATTCACTGCGTCAGCAGGGAAATCCCGTTTTTCACTTTTTAAGTTACCTGACTGATATGACAATATGTATAATGCATAGCAGAGGACACAGGACCTCAGGATGCAAACATTACTCTGTTGTGTAGCTCGGCCCCACTCTGGTAGACTCTTGTGTGTTGGGTCAGTAGAGGATGAACGCTCCTGTTCCACAATGTCTGTGGCTCATGTTAACACTTCAGGGACGTTTCCAGTAGGTCTTGCCTTCACATCGTCCTTGTGCAGCTGTGTTTTCTGGATGAGACCGTGGAGGTCTGGGTTATGCCAAATGCTCATTCCCAGCACCCAGATTCTCATCTTATATCTTGTTTACCAAGACAACAGGCAGAAACAGCTTTCACTTTCATGGGCCTCTTTTCCGGCATCGCTAAAACTGACCTTCCAAAAACTTCATCAAAAAACAAAAATAAAATCAGTGATGCCTTGCACATGGCAAACAGCTATTGGAGAAGGGGATCCTCCTGGGGAAGACACCTTCCTGTGATGCCAGGCCCTGAGAAGGCAGATCAGAATCAAAGCGTCTTGAGATGGAGGGAATAGAACATGATTACCTTGAGCTGGCAAGTCAGTAATGACTGTGGTTGTCTGGCTTCGGATGCTTTGAGGGGAAAAAACGTCAGGAGGGCTTCCCTGGTGGCTCAGTGGTAAAGCATCCACCTGCTGGAGCAGGGGACATGGGTTCGTTCCTGATCCAGGGAGATCTCTCACGTCGCAGGGCAGTTAAGCCCGGTAGCACAGCTATTGAGCCTGTGCTCCACAACAAGAGAAGCTCCCACAATGAGCAGCTTGGGAAAGGCAACTAGAGAGGAGCCCTCTCTCGCCATAACTTAGAGAAAAGCCCGTGCGGCAGCGAAGACCCAGCACAGGCAACTGGAAAAAGAAAAACAAAAGCTTAAAGAATTAACTTCAGTTCAGTTCAGTTCAGTCGCTCAGTCATGTCCGACTCTGCGACCCCATGAATCGCAGCACGCCAGGCCTCCCTGTCCATCACCAACTCCCGGAGTTCACTCAGACTCACGTCCATTGAGTCAGTGATGCCATCCAGCCATCTCATCCTCTGTCATCCCCTTCTCCTCCTGCCCCCAATCCCTCCCAGCATCAGACTCTTTTCCAATGAGTCAACTCTTCGCATGAGGTGGCCAAAGCTTTAGCATCATTCCTTCCAAAGAAATCCCAGGGCTGATCTCCTTCAGAATGGACTGGTTGGATCTCCTTGCAGTCCAAGGGACTCTCAAGAGTCTTCTCCAACACCACAGTTCAAAAGCATCAATTCTTCGGCACTCAGCCTTCTTCACAGTCAAACTCTCACACCCATACATGGCCACTGGAAAAACCATAGCCTTGACTAGACGGACCTTTGTTGGCAAAGTAATGTCTCTGCTTTTGAATATGCTATCTAGGTTCGTCATAACTTTTCTTCCAAGGAGTAAGTGTCTTTTAATTTCATGGCTACAGTCACCATCTGCAGTGATTTTGGAGCCCCAAAAAATAAAGTCTGACACTGTTTCCACTGTTTCCCCATCTATTTCCCATGAAGTGATGGGACCAGATGCCATGATCTTCATTTTCTGAATGTTGAGTTTTAAGCCAACTTTTTCACTCTCCTTGTTCACTTTCATCAAGAGGCTTTTTAGTTCCTCTTCACTTTCTGCCATAAGGGTGGTGTCATCTGCATATCTGAGGTTATTGAGATTTCTCCCGGCAATCTTGATTCCAGCTTGTGCTTCTTCCAGCTCAGCGTTTCTCATGATGTACTCTGCATAGAAGTTCAATAAGCAGGTTGACAATATACAGCCTTGATGTACTCCTTTTCCTATTTGGAACCAGTCTGTTGTTCCATGTCCAATTCTAACTGTTGCTTCCTGACCTGCATACAGATTTCTCAAGAGGCAGGTCAGGTGGTCTGGTATTCCCATCTCTTTCAGAATTTTCCACAATTTATTGTGATCCACACAGTCAAAGGCTTTGGCATAGTCAATAAAGCAGAAATAGATGTTTTTCTGGAACTCTCTTGCTTTTTCCATGATCCAGCGGATGTTGGCAATTTGGTCTCTGGTTCCTCTGCCTTTTCTAAAACCAGCTTGAACAACTGGAAGTTCATGGTTCACGTATTGCTGAAGCCTGGCTTAGAGAATTTTGAGCATTACTTTACTAGCGTGTAAATTGTATCATAAATAGGATCCTGAGAGCATTATGTACTTGCAGCATTCAATATGTTCTTTTAAAAAAAAAACTTGTTTTATTTCTGGCTGTGCTGCGTCTCAGTTACAGTATGTGGGATTTAGTTCCCTGACCAGGGATTGAACCTGGGCCCCCTGCACTGGGAGCATGGTGTGTTAGCCACTGGACCACCAGGGAAGTCCCTCAATATGTTCTTAATGACAGTCTACGAAATGATGGGGTGCAAGAAAGGAGGTGCTTTCTGCACCCAAGAGATGCTTCCAGCTTCAGCACAAGGCGGTTCGAACGGACTTTGCCATCTCATCCTCAGTGGTAATCTTTTTCCAGTTAATTCTCAGGAAGACAGATGTTCTCAATTTAGCCTTGAAAAGTACACAGTAATAAAATAATCTTCAAATTAGCATGGCGGTAGGGCCCACTGTTTACAACCTGTTTTGAAAAAAAAAGACTCTGGCTTTGCTTGAGTTTGTTCTAGTTCTCTGGCTTTGTTCGCGTTTCCGTCAGGAAGACGGGATTGCCAAGAGAGCATTATCATGCTGTCTTCTGAACTTTCATGTTGAGACTGTGATTTAGACGTGGCATTCTTTCTTTGAAGCGCTCTGCAGAATCTGACCCAGTATTTATATATTTGTCAAACATGAAGTTCCTTCTACTTTTATTTTTTTTGTGGTCAAAAAATCTGACTTTCTGATGAGACCTCATTACATCTTTTTTGAATATTGGGCAAGATTTTTTGAAGACACTGGAGACCTGCTCCACTGGTTAAGCCTCTAAGGGATGAAAGATTCCAGGAGTGAGTCATGATTTAACTCAGAGAGAATTTGAATGAGCAGTGAGAAATGACAGACGCAGCACAAGGATAAGAATCTGCCTGATCATTTACTTTTAATTCTTGACTGATGTGGAGTTGGGTTACAGTGATCCAGGTGTCCGTCAAAGTGATTCAGAGATAGATAGATAACAGATTCTTTTTCAGAGTCTTTCCCATTATAGGTTATTAAAGGATATGAAGTGTAGTTCCCTGTGCTATACAGTAGGTCTTTGTTGTTTACCTATTTTATGTATAGTAGTGTATAGCTGTTAACCCCAAATTCCTAATTTATCCACCGCCCAACCTTTCCTCTTTGGCAATCATAAGTTTGTTTTCTGTGTGACTCTATCTCTGTTTTGCAAATAAGCTTATTTGTATCATTTTTTAAATTCCACATATGAGGGATATGATACGATATTTGTCTTTGTCGGACTTATTTCAGTTTGTATGATAATCTCTAGGTCCATTCGTGTTGCTGCAAATGGCATAGTTCATTCTTTGTAAAGACGGAGTCATGTTGCTTTGTACACATGTGTGTGTGCACATACACGCCGCGTCTTTACCCATGCCTCTGCTGGTGGACACTTGGGTTGCTCCCACCTCCTGGCTTTTGTAAACAGTGCTGCAGTGAGGACTGGGGCGCATGTGATGTTTGAATTAAGAGTTTTCTCCTGATACCTGTCCGGGAATAGGATCGCTGGGTCATATGATAATTCTAGTTTTCGTTTTTTTAAGGACTGGCCATACTGCTCTCCACAGTGGCTGCACCAGTTTACCTCCCACCCATAGTACAGGGGGGTCCGCTTTCCCCACACCCTGCTCAGCATTTGCTCTCTGTAGACGTCTTTCATGATGGCCATTCTGACTGGTGGGGGGTGGCGCCTCACTGTTGCTTGGATCATTCAGAGTATGTGACCGAGAGCCACAGACCTGGCTGAGGTCAGCCACCCTGGCTTCTCAGGGAAAGATTGAGCTCAGTTTTCGCCCCATCCCTGGTAACCCTGAGCTTGGATTTGCTTGCGCTCAGTCTTCATCCAGTCTCCCGGTCGTGCTGTGCAGCGAGGGAGAGGGTTGTGACAGGTGCCGTTTCTTCGGGACTTCTATCGGGGCGCAGCATCCAGTTCTCCCCGCTCCTCCAATCTGGGCTGGCCTGTGGCTGCTCCCACAGCCGAGGATGGTAGGGGTGAGGCCTCCGCAGCCCCCAGGTCTGGGCTTTGAAAGGGGGCAGCGTCCACTCTGGTTCCGCGGGAGCAGAGCTGCCAGGTGAGAAGTCCCCCCATTCTGTGGGAAGAACCCCAAGGAAAGGCCCTGGGGCTCCCTGGAAGGCAGAGGGATCCGGCTGAGCCCAGGCTTTCGGACATTTCTAGCAAGACACCAGGCATATGAGTGATGCCTTCTCAGGCCTTCCAGACCCAGACCAGCCCCCAGCTGAACAGCATCTCTTGACCCAAGGCAGCAGCACAAGAATGTAAAAGAATTGCCCAGCTGAGTCCTGCGCACATTCCTAACTCACAGAATTGTGAGCAACCATTAGCTGATTCAATAATTAATTCAAGCCACCACATTTTGGATAGTTTATTGATATGGCAACGGAAAACTTGGGGTAGCACAGTTGTGTGTATTTGTTGTCCAGTTGTATCCAGCTCTTTGCGACCCCATGGACCATAGCCTGCCAGGCTCCTCTGTCCATGGGGATTCTCCAGGCAACAATACTGGAGTGGGTTGCCATTCCCTTCTCCAGGGGGTCTTCCTGACCCAGGGATTCAACCCGGGTCTCCTGCACTGCAGGCAGATTCTTTCCTGCCTGAGCCAGGCAGAGAATTCAGACATGGTCCTGGTGCATCTTGACGGAATCTATTCCTGGGGGTTGCACTGTAAGAAAAACCCAGGAAGAAGGATCCTCTAAACATTTCTTCTTTCTCCAGAGGGGAATCACAGACACTCCGAGAGGCCCAAATTTGACCAGTGCCGGGTTACCTCTCTTCCTAAGTCTCTGTGCTTTTTGCTAAGTCTCAGCACCTGCTGAAAAAGGTTTCCAATGGCGAGGTTCTACCAGTCCATCCCCTGTGCAGGTTTGAATCTTCCTGGTCATGCGGCCTTGGCTCAAGGCAGGACCTGCTGCCAGAACAGTGTCTTTTACTTGTGTGCGTGCTTTCTCAGTCGCTCAGTCACATCTGACTCTCTGCAGCTCCCTGGACTTAGCCCACCAGGCTTCTCTGTCCATGGAATTTTCCAGGCAAGAATACTGGATTTGTTTGGGTTGCCATTTCCACCTCCAAGGGGTCTTCTCGACCCAGGGATTGAACCTAAGTCTCTTGCATCTCTGGCATCAACAAGCAAATCCTTGACCACTGTGCCACCTATATAATGGGGTTCCCTGATGGCTCAGCAGTAAAGAACCTGCTTGTCAATGCAGGAGACATGAGTTCTATCTCTAGGTTGGGAAGCTCCCCTGGAGAAGGAATGGTAACCCACTCCAGTATTCTTGCCTGGAGAATCCCATGGACAGAGGAGCCTGGCGGGTTATAGCCCATGGGTTCACAAACGAGTCAGACATGACTTAGTGACTAAACAACAATGACGTCTGTATAACATCATCTTACTTGTACCCCAGGTCACACCTCAATGCTCCTAAATGATCACATCTCTCCTTCTCCCTTACAATGTGGATAAATGAGTGACAGGTGAGGTTTCTGCTGCTGCTAAGTCACTTCATTCATGTCCGACTCTGTGCGACCCCATAGATGGTAGCCCACCAGGCTCCTCAGTCTTTGGGATTTTCCAGGCAAGAGTACTGGAGTGGGTTGCCATTTCCTTCTCCAGATGGGTGAGGTTGGTCTCCCATCAAATGTCAACCTAATCTATATCACAATTGTTTTAAACTGGGCGTTTTCACCAGGAGACTTCTCATAACAAGTACAACTATAGTTGGGGGGAAAAAAACACAGCGGAATGCAGCTTTGTAGACAAGGATAAAAAGATCATAGGTTACAGAATTTACCAGCTGCTCGAGCCTCAGTATATAGCACACAGGTGATTAAATAAAACAGCATTATTTACTCAGCATGAATAACTCCTGGCTGTAGAACTGTAGACTATCACTGAATTCAATTCAACCATCATTGAATTTAAGCTGCCTCTGGCTGAACTGTGTTGGCCACGTAGTCCTCTGAACGTAATGGCTTATTATGAAACTATGTGAAAAAAATCTAAAACGCCAATTTTATTTCGTATCTTACAAAGGAAAATGGCTATTAAATTGATTAGTATAATGAATTCTATTTAAGGATTTTCACAAGTCTTTTTCTGTTTTTAGGAGATGTACCCTGAAATTGAATATTCTCTCAATCGATATTTTGAAGTTCACTTTTTTGAGACTTTTTCTGTACTGAATTTTGATATGGGTAATTTCTGGATAGAAATTTAAAAATCCAACTGGTTTAATTTCCCCAGAACCAATTTCGAATCACATTTGTTATGCTCCTTCATTCAGTAGGAATGCCCTCGATGTGTATTGAATTGACATTTTGGTTTCTGTTAGGGTCATGTGTATGTTCTAGGAGACACATGAGTTCTTGATGAAGATTTTGTGTTTTCTGTTTTAATTTCTATGACATTTTAAGACAATATTAACATATTTTAGATCATCTGAATGGCCACATTGTAATTAAATACTGTCACACAATTTCAATTTCTCTGCTTGATTCAAATTTAATTTATGAGCTTGTGTTTAATTTATAGTTGCATAGGAACTATATCTATCACTTCGGTTCTAGCTTTGTGTTTACATACATGTTACTTTGTTAAGCTTGTTTCTTTGTGCCAGGCACTGATCAAAAAACTGCATGAATTATTGTCTTTGCTCCCCACAGATCAGTGAGTTATGCCCATACTGTATATGGGGAAACGGGGGCACAGGGGATAAAACTGAAGTAACAGAAGAGTCAATTCAAAAAACTTTAAGTAATATTAGAGATTTGTCAACTTACATAATTGAAAAATCCAGAGGACACAACTTAGTGACTAAACAACAACAACACAAAAAGATCAAGCTTGCTTCAGGCATGGTTTGGTCAGGGTGCCGACTCAGTGCCTCTGTAATCTCTTTGGCTCAACCCTTTCTGTGTGTTGGCTTCATTTTCTGGTTGGCTTCTCTAAGGATCACCAGAGGGCTGCCTTCTTCTGCCAGGGCCACAAGTTTCCTCATTTATGTCTGGGGAGAAAGACTCATTTCCACCACACTGCCACAGCAAGAATGAAAAATCCCATATCATAACATTAGTTACAAAAAACAAAGAAAAAATTTTGCATGCTCATTATCTGTCATAAAGAAAACAACAAGTATTTCCCTAAAACCGGAAAAAAGGATATTGTGAAAGAGCTAGAGAGCGATGAATGAAACTTTATAGTAGGAAACCATTACTGAAGATTTCATATGTATACAATGTTATCAGTAAATTACAAAGAAAACTACCACGCCTGCCTGCCTGCTAAGTTGCTTCAGGCGTGTCCAGCTCTTTGCAACCCCATGGACTGTAGCCCACCCGGCTCCTTTATCCATGGGATTCTCCAGACAAGAATACTGGAGTGGGTAGCCATGCCTTCCTCCAAGGAATCTTCCCATCCAAGGATCAAACCTCCGTCTCCTGCATTGCAGGTGGATTCTTTACCGAAGAGCCACCAGAGAAGTCCAAAACTACCCTAGGATCCAGCAATCCCACTTCAGGGTATTTCTCCAAAAGAACTGAAATCAGGATCTGGGAAAGACTGTTTCATTCCCATGGGTATTGTAGCATTAGTCACAATAGCTAAGAGGCAGAAACATCAGGAGCTGAATGGATTAAAAAAATCCTGATATATACACACTTTGGAATATTACTCATCTTCAAAAAGGAAGAAAATTCTGATACATGGTTCAACATACATGAATCTTGTTGAACCGTGTAAAACCATAATAATTATGCTACGTGAAATAAGCCAGTTGCATAAGAATAAATAGTGTCTGATTCCACTTGCATGAAGTTCCTGAAAGTAGTCAAATTCAGAGAGACAGAAAGTGGAACGGTGGTTTCCAGGGACTGGGGCAGGGGGATCAGGGAAATGGGAAGTTGCTGTTCAGTGGATGCAGAGTTTCAGATTCTCGAGACAAAGTGTTTAGAGCTCTGCTCTACCACCATGATGCCCATAGTTAACAATACCGTATACTTAAAAATTTATTCAGAGGGTAGATCTCATGTGATGGGTTTTTAGCCACAGTAAAAAATACCATCATCACCATTGGTAATTAATTGACTTCTAATGTTGTTGCTTGGCTTAAATTTTGTGAATATAAATTAAAAAAAAATTTAAATTTATGTATATGTTTTTGTCTGTGCTGGGTCTTTGTTGCTGCCCAGGGCCTTCTCTAGTTGCGGTGAGTGGGTTCTCATCACAGTCGCTTCTCCTGTTGTGGGGCATGGGCTCTAGGTTTTTGGGCGTCAGTAGCTGGGCACACAGGCTTAGCTGCCCTGCAGCACGGGAGATCTTCCTGGACCAGGGAGGGAACCTGCGTCCCCTGCACTGGCAGGCGGATTCTTAACTACCGGGCCACCACGGAGATCCTACAAAATGTGATTATAATGGCATTCATATATTTACTAGCAGTTTCTGTCTTCCCACCTTATGTTTGCCGTTAGCGTCTCTCCAAATTAAAATGTGCCCTGGACTCTTAGAAAACTAGCTCTCACGGATGGGGGTGGGGCGCGGCGTGATGCCAGCATCTTAGGGTAACTCTCTGTGGTTGCAGTTTTCTTAAATTAAGATTTAACTAATGGTGCCTCTGAGTTCATAATGTGAGCAATTTTCCAAACGTGTTTTCCTGTAGGAAATGTGCAACTAAATGGGAAGTCTCTTAATGAATTGCTTTCACGGTTGGTTACCCCTCCGTGGCTTGTGTTTACAACCAATTCTCAGAAATAATTTTTGCACTTCCAAATGAGCACTCAAGGTCGGAGAGTGACTCAAGCTATAAGCTTGTAAGGACCAGCTATCCATATCATTCTAATCATTTCACGTCTTACAGGAAGTTGGTTTTTTTTTCTACTTTTTAAATTTAAATATATATCTTTTAAAGTTTTACAATGTTTTGTTGGTTTCTGCCATACAACAAGGCAAATAAGCAGTATTTATACACACATCCTCTCCCTCCTCGCCTCCCTCCCCTCCCCCCATTCCATTCTGTGGACACAGTCAGGGGGCGAGAGGGGGGCAAATGGAGAAAGTGGCATCAATGTATACACACCCCCCGGAGCAAGATGGACAGCTGGTTAAAGGAAGACTTTTAACTAAAGTGATTTGTTCATGCCTTAGTAGTTAATGAATTATTTTTTTAAATCAACCTCCCACTTCTCCATAATAGAATAAAAAACATCCTTTTGGAATCTAAGGTAGTATTTTGATAGGTTCTGAAAAGACCAGGGACCAGCAACTTTCTGAACCAGGAGGTTGTGTCTCTAATTTTATAGGTTTTTCTTTTTCCATGAAAATGGATCTTGTCTATAGCAATGTTTCTTATTTTTTTATAAATCTAATTTCTCACGTTATTATCTGGGTCAAGAATTATTGATAAGAAGGCCCTGAGGACTCAGAGTTCTATACAGATGTGTCTCAGGGTTCTACAAAGACCTTCCCAGGTGACCACGTTCAGACCCTCAAGGACAGTCTATCTGCATCTGCTTCCTTTCTGACATGAAGAAGAGGGGGCGTGTAGCCTGGGTGTCACCTGACAACGTGAAAACGCAGCCTCCTGGAGTACAGACTGGACGTTAGGGAACCTGGGACATACAGTTGCCCTGTGACCTTAACCCTGTGTTTGTCAGCCTCGCCACCGAAGAGAGTCCCAGACAGGGTGGCTCAAACAGCAGACATTTACATCTTGCAGTTCTGGGGGCTGGAAGTCCCAAATCAAAGTGCCAGTCAACCAAGTTCCTGATGAGAACTCTCCAGCTTGCAGATGGAGGCCTTGTTGGGTTGTCCTTAGACTGCAGAGAGAGGGGGCAAGAGAGAAAGAGGGAAATTTGCTTCCTGTTCTTAGTCACTTTAGTTGTGTCCAACTCTTTGCAGCCTCATGGACGGTAGCCCTCCAGGCTCATCTGTCCGTGGGGATTCTCCAGCAAGAATACGTCACTGGGTTACCATGTCCTTCTCTCTTACAAGGGCACTAATCCCATAGTGAAGGCTCCAGCCTCATAACCTCCTTTAACCCTAGATACATCCCAAAGGGGCTTCCCTGGTGGCTCAGTTTGTAAAGAATCCACCTGCAATGCAGGAGACGCAGGTTCAGTCCCTGGTTCAGGAAGATCCCCTGGAGAAGGGAATGGCAACCCACTCCCGTATTCTTGCCTGAAGAATCCCATGGACAGAGGAGCCTGACCGGCTCAAGTCCATGGAGTTGCAAGAGTCAGACATGACTTACCAACTAAACCCTCACCATCACTCCCCAAAACCCCATTTCCACATACCATCATGTTGGGGGTTATGGTTTCAGCACACAAATTTGGGGAGGGGCATAACTCAGTCCACAGTAGCCTCCCTCTTGACCTTTCTTCTGTAATAGAATCTGAGCTCTGATTTTCTGGGACACATTCAAGAAGAGACTGGTATCTTGATTTTAATATGTAAAAGGCAATTCTTATTAGCAAGTTCTCAGGAATGTCAAATTTTACTGCACTGATAATTGCGTGTTATAAAACTCAAAATCTACTCTGATGCCTTCAATGTAGAAAGTTAACCTGAAGTATATGTTAAGATTGTTATCACTTTCTCGGAGAAATTATTACTGTAAACACACATTCTCATTACTACCCAAAATTCCTTTGTACTTGTGGGGTCCACTGGGGTCACGGAAAGAGTTCTAGTCTAGACATCCCAAAGCTTGTATTCTAATTCTGCCTCTGGAGCCTGAAGATGTAAACTGCCCATTTTTCTATCTTTAAAAAGTCTCTTCCCTCCATAATATTTGGGAGAGGTGGATGTCTCCCACCTGCTCCCAAGGGGTTCATTTGACTTTTTAAAGCTACCTTGCCATCTTTTCTACTTTAGGCTCTAGTTACTTCACTACTGGTCTCAGATAATCCATTGCCTGTCGTGTGCCTGTGTGTGTGTGCATGCAGGCACGCAAGCATGAGTACATGTCATGCAAAGGACACTGATTGAACAAGATCTTTACTTTCAAGTGATAATTATTCAAGACCAACCAGCCGAGGAAAAGGAGACTATACCGACTCATTTAAGCAAATGATAGAAAGAGCAGGGATGCCCAGAACGAGGGCATGCTCTCTTTCTTGCCTCTTTCTACATTGCTTCATTCTCCTAAATTATTTTGCTCCTTAGGGTTAGAATCACAGATGCTGTGATCCCAGGGCACACATCTTCCCATCTTTTCCCTCTGAGAGGAAAGGGCTTCTTGTAGCTTCTGCTGATCAAAACTGGAGGAGATTCCTGATTGGCCTGGCTTGCACCCTGGGCCAGCTGCAAGAGACTCAATGGGGCCCAGGGCTTCCCCTGGACTCCTGCGACTTGGAGGTGATGCCCTGCAACCCACACATGGACCACCTGTTAGAGTAAAGCAACACCCCCAAAGAAGAAAGGAGGGCCAACATGCCCATGGTGGGAACCGGGAGCTGGGCACCAATCTCATTTCTCCTGTTTCTACTCTAGTGAGGCAGGCTCACCCCTCTCTTTGCAGCTCCAGGGAGCATCTCTTTACTTCCACACATTGCTATCTGGGGAGATCAACTTTCATTGAACAACTGCAGAAAACAAAAGGGAATGACAACATGCAGTGAAGAGAATAGCAGACCGTGTGCGGACGTTGCTCAGGGTCTAAGGACAAGCTTGCAAGGTAGTCAGCCTCTCACGGGGGACGCTGTTCTGATGCGTCCAGTTTCTGCCCTCAGGCCCGCAAGCCCTCTGGGTCTCCTTCCTCCAAGCTCCACCTTGACTTTCTGCCTGATATTTGGGAAACCCTTTTGATAGTAGGGCTTATTACACCCCCAGGGTATAGCTTTCTCCTCCCCCAGTACTTTCCCAAAGTCTTATTAAGTCAGTCTAGAAATAGCATCTGAGGAGCGCTGGCTCTTCACTACTCCAAGTTCCCCAGACTTGTCCAGGCTATAGCCTTTGGTACCATGGTTTCAAAATACCCTGTGTCAGACTCTTCCATGAGGCTGTCCTGGCAGACTATCCAGGGCTGTTCTTTATGCCCTGCTGCCGATGTGAGTTGCAGCAGTGTGTATTTATTTTCCTAATTGTCTTGTAGAAAGAGAGAGATGAATACTGACCTCAAGGTTTTGTAATTGCAAGGCCTCCTTATTCACAGGGGAGTTCTGTTCACTTCGGATTTCAGATTGTCTCCTAGGGCGTCTGCTGGCGATAATAAACAGGCCCATTACTCAGCTGTGCTCAGTGGCCGCTCCCTTGGCTACTAAAAAGACCTTGCCAATATGATGAATTTTCTGCTTAGAGAGGCTGGATTAACTCCTTAGATAAGGATCACGCTTCCTAACCTCTGTCCGGGAAAAAGAGGATTTTTTTTTCTCTCTCCATTATGCAAGTTATTTTCCTTTGAGTACTCACAGCAAGCTTGAAAATGTCTTTGACATGTTATCAGTTCAGTCACTCAGTCCTGTCCGACTCTTTGCGACCACATGGACCGCAGTACGCCTGGCTTCCCTGTCCATCACCAGCTTTTGAAGCTTGCTCAAACTCATGTCCATTGAGTTGGTGATGCTGATGTTATATTATGTTATGACATGTTATGGGTGATCTAAAAATGAACGTAAAATTTGCATTCTCCTCCTTTATATATCTGTTTATTACATAAGTAATGCTTTAAATTGTTTTCCATTGAGCAAAATGTATTTTCTGAAAAGATGTGTCGTATTCTCTGTATTATGTTGTTCTCTAGCTTTGGGTAATTCTTAGCAACGAGTTAGAGAAGTCAGGGGAAGTGGAAGTACAGCCTTTCCAACCCCCTCACCTCCAATCCCCAATCTTCTGAGCAACTTTGAGGAGCCCAGCCTTCACAAAACTGAGCCTTAGGGACATCTAACCTGAACCAGATCTCAGGAGGTGATGAGTGAAACACTGTCCAGACAAGCTCAGGATAGAAGGCAGGCCCTCTGGAATTTGAAAAGCCCACACCTTCTTTCAACAACTTCTTGACTTGGGAGTTGAGCTTCATGTACTTCCTGGCCTCTTATGAATCACTGACTCAGATCTTTCTCGGCACACCACTGATCCCCGACCGCTCCTGGAGACCCTGGGCTGGGTGTGCACGTGAGTTGGGACCTCCATACTCCTCTGCATCCGGGGACGAGCGCTGTCGCTCAGTCTCCATTCACTCTTCTCCGACAGCCACGCCCCAGGACCACTCTGGGGAGTCCCGTAATCCACTCTCATTCCATCGGCTTCTGGTGGTTTTGGCCCCTTTGAGGTACAGAACATATGACTCAAGTCTGGCCAATCAGGGTGGCTCTGTTCCCTGGCTGGGGACCCGATATGACTCAATCAAAGTAAATAAAATGAAATCCTATTGGGCTGAGCGCCTGGAAGATATACAGTCTAGATCTTCTGTAGACATCGTGTGATCAGGAAGAAAGGGACTGTCTGAAAATAAGGCCAAAACATAGAAGAGACCATGGCCAGTGACCAGGTGATGAAGAGAAACCAGGTCCTGGAAATGCTGGCATTTACTCCACACTTGAGGCCACTGCTGCCCCCGAGCTTTTCAGTTATCTTAGCGAATCAGTTCCTTTTCTTTTCCTCATATGCCTGGGCTGTGCTGTTTAATCGCTCAGCTGTGTCCTACTCTTTGTCACCCCATGGACTGTAGCCCACCAGGCTCCTCTGTCCATGAGGATTCTCCAGGCAAAAATACTGGAGTGGGTTGCCATGCCCTCCTCCATGGGATCTTTCCAACCCAGGGGTCGAACCCAGGTCTCCCGCATTGCAGGCAGATTCTTTATCATCTAAGCCACCAGAAAAGACCAAGAATAGTGGATTGGGTATCCTATCCCTTCTCCAGGGGATCTCCCCGACCCAGGGATTGAACCCATGTCTCCACATTGCAGGCGGAGGATTCTTCACCAGCTGAACTACCAGGGACGCCTACTTGTATACCTATTTGGGTTGAGTTTTTGGCCTTTTAGAACTGAATGAAGTCTAACTATATATTCCATGTAAGCAGGAATCTTGCCTGCCCAACTTTCTGCTGTATCCAAGAGCTGAGAACAGATGGTTGTCACATAATAGGTACTCAAGAAATATTTGTTGATGGGACTTCCCTGGTAGTCCAGTGGTTAAGAACAGCTGCCAATGCAGGGAACATGGGTTTGATCCCTGGTCCAGGAAGATCCCACATGCCGTGGAGTAACCAAGCCCCTGTGCCACAACCACTGAGCCTTAGAGCCTGGGAGCTGCAACAAGAGAAGCCGCTGCGATGAGAAGGCCGTGCATGATCACTAGAGAGTAGCCACCGCTCGGCAACTAGAGAAAGCCCATGCGCAGCAACGAAGACTCAGCACAGCCGAAAGTAAAAGAAAGAAATAAATTCTTTAAAAACAGGAATAGTTATTGAAAAAGTGAGCTTCCCAGGTGGCGCAAATGGTAAAGAATCTGCCTGCCATGCAGGAGTTCGATCCTGCATGCCGACGTGAGTTCGATCCCTGGGTTGGAAAGATCTCCTGGAGAAGGGAATGGCAACCCACTCCAGTATTCTTGCCTGGGAAACCCCATGGACAGAGGAGCCTGGGGGACTACAGTCCGTGGGGTCACAAAGAGTTGGACATTACTGAATGACTAAGCACACGAAGCTGAAGAATCGTGAGGGAGGGAGGGGACCTTGTGCTCAGGTAGGGCAAGTGCCTGGTCCCAGCTCCCTATTTCCTGACGCCCCAGCCCTCAGCTTCCACCCTGGTCTTTTCATGGAAGCAGAGAGACGATGGAGGAGAGAAACCGCAGACCCTCCTCCAACCCTAGAATGACAACTGCAGGCTCAGAGCCAGCCTAGACAAGGCTAGTATGATTACTGTGATATCAGAAAAAAACCCTCAAAAAAACAAAATCCCTCCCCATCATCTGAGACTTAGAGTCCAACACAACCGAGTACACGGCACATCAGATTATGAGGTAGGATATTCTGCTTAGCTGATAAGATGGCATGTCTTCCAGAGATCCTAGGCTTGGGGCAGGATTCGATTTAGAGAATCTTCTTGTGAAGAAGTGGTGAATGCATTTTAAGTTGACGGGGCAACTTTTCTAGGTGTGGGAGGAAGGGTGTGTGTGTGTGTGTGTGTGTGTGTGTGTGGTGGGCAGCCCAGAGGAGTGAACTGCAATAGATTTTGGTTGCTCTTTGCCAGCCGGTGACCATGTCTCTTTATTCTGACGGCCACGTGTGACTGCCTCCTGGGAGGGCACCCCTGCCCCGTTCCCTTGATCACACACCCACATTCAGAGTTGGGGTGTCAGTTTCCCATGTACCCACGACCCAGGCAAAGCAAAGGAAGCGCGTTGAGACTTCTGAAATCTGTGGGAAAGATATTCTTGCCGTGTCCAGCTGGAATTGAAGCTTAAATACAAGAAAGCCTGGAACTGTGATAGCCACCTTCTGACCACGGAAGGAGAGCTTATCTGAGGATAAAGCCAACACACAGAGGACAGCAGAACCGAGCAAAAAGCTAGCGATGCCGGACCTTAATGTTGTACTTTTAATCTGCATCACAGTGCCTGAAGTCAACTCTAGCCATAGTTTTCAGGTAAATGAGCCAATACGTTCCAATCTATCAAAATATATGTTTTGTTGGATTTCCTGCCAATTTCAGCCAGAGGAGTCTCAGCTGATACCCTGAACAATTGCCACACTCCGGGAGATGTCTGGAGGTGAAGACTCAAAAGACAACCTGAGTCAAGGACTTGCTTGGGCGTATGTCGTTTATTCAGGAGCGGATTCCTGGAAGCAGAAATGAGGGAGTGAGGTGGGTGAGACAGGAAGGGTCAATCCCACCGGGGACAGCTGAGGAATTGTGTGAAACAACTCAAAGCTGTCCCACCAGGAGACGGTGGTGGGGGTGGTCTGGGCCATTGAGATACTGGTCCCAGTCCTCTCTTATTTGGCAATGTGACTGTTCCTGCATCTGTCTAATGCCTCACCTGGTTGAAGGGCACCAGAGCAATAAGGACTTGCTCTCAAGAGAGTGTCTGGGAGTCACATACAAATCTATGCTCACCTTCCTGAGGATTCCTGAAGGATGAACTGATAAAGTCCTCATTCTCCACTTGGAAGCAGCTCATTCTGCATCATGTGACAAGGACTGTAGATTGGTCAAGCTCTTTGTTTAAAATGTATTTTATTGAAGCACAGTTTACAATGTTGTGTTAATTTCTGCTGTAAAGTGACTCGCATACATATATATGTATTCTTTTTCATGTTCCTTCCATTATGGTTTATTGCAGGATACTGAATATAGCTCCCTGTGCGCTACAGTGGGACCTTGTTTATCCATCATATATATAATAGTTTGCATCCGCTCCTCCCAAACTCCCAACCCACCGCCACCCCACCCCCCGCTCTTCCCCTTGGCAGCCACAAGCCTTTCTCCATGTCTGTGAGTCTTTCTATTTCACAGAGAAGCTTGTGCCTTATTTTAGACTCCACATGTAAGTGCTGTCATATGAGCTTTGTCTTTCTCTTTTTGACTTCACTTAGTGTGATAATCTCTAGTTGCATCCATGTTGCTGCAAATGGCGTTATTTTATTCTTTTTTATGGCTGAATAGTATTCCATTACATATGGACCACATCTTCTTTATCCATGCATCTGTCAATGGCTTGGCTATTGTGACGGGTGCTGCTAAGAACAAAGGGGGAGCATGTATCTTTCTGGATTATAGTTTTGTCCACATATATGCTCAGGAGTGGGATTGCTGAATCATATGGCAACTCTCATGTTTGGAGGACCCTCCCTACTGCTCTCCATAGTGACTGGACCAATTTACACTCTCACAGATGGGTCATGTCTTTGATCCACACCCAGAAAAGCTCCAGAAAATTCTCCTGAAGGACCACAGCTGCTTAATTTCACTTCAAGGCTTCACTTTGGAGTTTATCCTAATCTCTTCTGGTTCTAGGGATTGGAAATAGAGAAAGGGGTTGAAAATGGAGCTGTTCCCAGGACCAAGTCTAATCTGTATGGAGCTTGGGCTGGAGTCTTGGACCCTCTTGGTCAGGGCCAAATTCAGGGCATGGGGTGCTAGTCTCCATTTTTACATTTTGTCCTTCCATAGGCACCCAAGATTGGACTGCTGTTGACCAGATTGGCTGCGTTTTATGGGGGGAAAAAAGATCTTCACTTTGTCAGGATTTTAAAAAAATGCCCCAAACTAATGAAAACTTAAGGAACCCAATGCTTATTATATGTGATTATCAAAGTGAAGCATTGTTTTAGAATGTTGTTGACACAGGTCTTGGGACTGTGTGTTCATAAACATAGTACTCTCATGGGTGGAAGAAAATTCCAATCTAGGTTATTTTTAGAGAAAATTGTAGCTCTTTGTTATGCCTAAAATAGAAAGATCATATTTTCAACACCTCTGTGGCTGTATCACGTTAATGAGAACCATCAGACTACGTGGCCCTCGTTGAGTTTAGGTACAGTCCTCACACAAGGAGGTAGGTGGTAAGCACACACACACGGTTCCTTTCCAAAGGATTTGCTGCTGCTGCTGCTGCTGCTGCTAAGTCACTTCAGTCGTGTCCGACTCTGTGCGACCCCACAGACAGTAGCCCACCAGGCTCCCCCGTCCCTGGGATTCTCCAGGCAAGAAGACTGGAGTGGGTTGCCATTTCCTGCTCCAATGCATGAAAGTGAAAAGTGAAAGGGAAGTCACCCAGTTGTGTCCGACTCTTAGCATCCCCATGGACTGCAGCCCACCAGGCTCCTCCATCCATGGGATTTTCCAGGCAAGAGTACTGGAGTGGGGTGCCATTGCCTTCTCCGTTCCAAAGGATTTAACACTTACTTTTTGAATATGTGGACTTCCCCAGTGGCTCAGATGGTAAAGAATCTGTCTGTAATGCAGGAGACCTGGGTTCAGTCCCTGGGTTGGGAAGATCTCCTGGAGAAGGGAGTGACAACCCACTCTAGTATTCTTGCCTGGAGAATTCCATGGGCAGAGGAGCCTGGACAGCTACAGTCCACGGGGTCACAAAGAATCAGACATGATGGAGCAACTAACGCTTTCATTTTTTTTTTCTTATTGAGTACGTACTAGGGCTTTCCAGGTGGCGCTAGTGGTAAAGAACCCGCCTGCCAGTGCAGGAGATGTGAGAGACTCAGTTTGATCCCTGGGTTGTGAAGATCCCCTGGAGGAGGGCATGGCAACCCACTCCTAACCACTGGACTGCCAAGGCATTCCCAGATTAACCATTTTTCATTCAAGATTCCTAGTCATAATAAGCATGTACTGGGGATTCCAGTGGTTAAGCATCTGCCTGCTCATGCAGGAGACACAGGTTCAATCCCTGGTTCAGGGAAGATCCCACATGCTGTGGAGCAACTAAGCCCGTGTGCCCCAACTAGGGAACCCACGTGCTATAACTACCAAAGCCTGTGTGCCTAGAGCCTATACTCCACAACAAGACAAACCACCGCAATGAGAAGGCCACGTACTGCAACTCGAGGGTAACCCCACTCACGACAACTAGAGAAAAAGCCTGCCCAGCAGTGAAGACCCAGCACAGCCAAAAACCAAGATAAGCATTGATTGAATGGTACTTCTGGGTAACCATGCAGCGCTGGGAGTTACAAGGATGACTTGGTGGGTCTCCACCCTTCCAGGGTTCCTGGCTAGACCAGTGACTCTCAGCCTGGCTGTCTGACAGAGTCATTGAGCAAGTTTTAAAAACATATAGATGTTCCCTTCCCAGACCAGTTGAATATGACTCTCTGGGAATGGGACCCAGACATCATTTTATTTTACTTCATTATTTTTTTAAACTGTATGATCTCACCTGTATGTGGAATCTTAAAAAAAACAAAACAGCCCAACTCACAGTCGGAGAGAACAGACTGGCGGCTGCCAGAGGCGGAGGGTGTGGGGGTGGGAGAAATGCATGAAGAGGTCAGAAGGTACTCACTTATCAGATAAGGAAGTCCTGGGAATGTGACGCAGCACGGTGACTATGTTAATAGTATTGTCCTGGGGCTTCCCGGGTGGCGCAGAGGGTAAGAATCCGCCTGCAGGGGGTGTGGGTTCCACCCCTGGTCTGGGAAGATCTCACATGCTGCAGAGCAGCTAAGCCTAGGCACCGCAACTGCTAAGCCCTCAGCTACAACTACTGAAGCCCGTGTGCCTAGAGCCCCATAGCAAGAGAAGCCACCTCAGTGAGAAGCCCAAGGACTGCGGGGAAGAGTAGCCCGTGCTCACCGCAACCACAGCAAAGCCCGTGCAGCCACAGAGACAGGGTGCAACCAACAATAAATAAATAATATTAAAAAAAATACTGTCCCGTGTATCTGAAAGTTGCTAAGAGAGTAGATCTTAAAAGTTCTCATCACAAGAAAAAAACCTGTATGTGCAGTGATGGATGTTAACTAGACTTGTTCTGGTAATCCTTTCCCAATATATGCATACATCAAATCACCATGATGCCAACCACTGCAGCATCCTTGCCTGGAGAATCCCATGGACAGAGGAGCCTGGCAGGCTACAGACCATGGGGTCACAAAGAGTCGGACACGACTGAAGCGACTTAGCACACATCTAAAACTAACACAGTGTTATATGTCAATTATATCTCAATTAAAAGGTCTTTATTTTTCATTGCATTTTTTAAAGTAAACAGCTCCTTAGGTGATTGTAATGGACATTGGGGATACTAATCTAGACCAACAGCCCCAAACAATAACAACTGGATAAATATTATAGTGGAGATAGATAAAATGTCAGGAAAGGCTGGAAGAGGAGACCGGTTTCAAATGGGAAAACTGAAGATCTCTTTTTGGAGAATGCAAGTTTGGAGCTAGGTTGGATGGCTGAAATTTTTAAGTTCTTATATCTGCCTCTCATAACTTTCCCTCCAGTTCCCTGTTGTATTAATAAGCTGTTAGCTGCCCCACTCACAGCTGTGAGTGTATGTCTCTAGCAGCCCATTTCTAATGTAATATTTCTAAGCATCTGGGGCTAGGAAATCTAATTCCTAAGTCTGTTGGGATGGAGTATAAATTGAGAATAAATAGGCTCCACTTCCCACTAAAGGACCGAGAACTCCTTGGAGAAACGGCTGACTCCAGGTCCGGGGCAGGAGCTGCACCCAGTGATCCTGGGGCATCTTGTTATGCCAGGGGCAAGAAGGCTCTCAAGACCGATGGGGTCAAGTCACAAGGACACGACCCAACTGGAGGAGGCTGCTGAGGGCCAAAGAAGGAACAGTGGGAGCATCAGTATGGACCGTAACAGCAGAAGATTGAAATATATTAAACCTGCTAATGTCCAAGGGCTCACAATGACACTAAAAAAATAAAAACAATGAAAGCCAAGCCCCACGAACCTCAGTGGTCAACTGAAACTACGGGGCACAATGACAGTTCAGAAGTGAAGAGAAGCATCAGATGTTTGTCCTCCCTTTATTATATTTATCTTTTCAGGGAAAATAAATGGTTTTGGGGAAAAAGGTCTCCCTTTTTTTTTCTTTTTTAAATCATATTTCCAGTTACTCAGTGAAGAAGACATGAGAAAATCTCATTTTGCAACCCTGACTGAGTCCAGGCAATAGTCATCAATGGGTGATACTAAAGTCTTTAGCTGAAAAGTTGGTAAACGATTTCATGCTGGAGAGTTCAGACTGACACCTCTGTGAGTCTAATAACCAGTATGGGTGGGTCTCGAGGTGGGATAACTGGAATTCTGAGCCCTGTGATGTGTCCTGGGAAGCACGGCACTGCAGATGTTCAGCAAGTATTCCTTTCCAAAAGTTGATGCTGAATCTCTTTCAACACCTAGACCTAATTTATAGGAAACAGGAGAGCTAGAGGAACAAGTTAAAGGAGCAGTTAGCCAGATCTAGAATGAATGACATTCTACAGGATAAAAGAGCTTGTTTCCTCATCAAATCAATGACACTAAAAATAGAGGGGCTGTTAGAGAATAAAACAGCATTAAGAGGCGTAGCAATCAAATGTAACGTGTTGCCCTTCTTCAAATCCTGATTCACACAAAACAACTTCAAAATCATAACCTTAAGACTATTAGCAAACTTAAGAGTCAGGTTACTGTGTGATATTAAAGGATTATTGCTAATTCTATTAGATGTGATAATGGCAAGGTTGTTATGTCAAAAAGAAATCCTATCTGTTGGAGGTGCATACTGAGCTGTTTACAAGCAAAGCACCATAAAGCCTTGGATTTGCTTGAAAATATTCCAGACAAAATAAATGAGGCAGAGTGGGAGAGGGGCAAATAAAATAAATAGGTAGAATGTTGATGATTATTGAAGATGGAAAGACGGGAGTTCGTTACACTTCTGTGCATGTTTGAGCATTCGCATAATAAGAGTTGAAAAAGGGACAGAACGTTTTCTGAATCTGAGAGTGAATTTGAGACTTCCCTAAATAAATAAACGAAGCGCTCGTGCTCTGGTGCAGGTTTTGGGGTCCTGGCAATGACCCAGGGCCCTGAATCTGGTTTGTTTCTTTTCTTTTTATAGATGATTTTCCCCCCATTTTATTTATTTTTGGCTGCGCTGGGTCTTCATTGCTGCGTAAGGACTTTCTCTAATTGCGACGTGGGGTGGTACTCTCTGGTTGCCGGGAGAGGGTTTCTCACCGAGCTGGCCTCTCTTGTTGCGGAGCACAGGCTCCAGGCTCACAGGGCTTTAGTAGTTGTGGTGCTCGGACTTGGTTGTTCGAGGCACGTGGGATCCTCCCAGAGCAGGGATCGAACCTGTGTCCCCTGCATTGGCAGGTAGATTCTTTACCACTGTACCACCAGGGAAAGCCAAATTTGGCTGGTTTCTGGTTTTTGGCTGGGTGAGGGTGGATGGAGTCTGTGGTTAACACAGGAGGAGACAAGCTCTGAGTTTGTTTAAGAGCTCCAATCCGCCTTTTATTCCTGGCACTTTTTATTGAAAATCAAATAATCCATCGGCTCACATTGGACCAACTCGTCAATCAATCAATCAAGGATTTATGGGGTTCCCTTACTTTGAAAAGTCTTCCCAGGTGGAGCAAGTAGGAAAGAACCCTCCTGCTGATGCAGGAGATGTAAGAGACAGTAGTTTGGTCCCTGGGTTGGGAAGATTCCCCTGGAGGAAGGCATGGCAACCCACTCAAGTATTCTTGCCTGGAGAATCCCACGGACAGAGGAGCCTAGCGGGCTACAGTCCACAGAATAGCAAAGAGTCGGACACAACTGAAACGACTTCTAAAATTCGTAGACGCTTACTTTGAAAAAGTTACTATTTATTATTTTAAAGTAACACATGCACATAGTTTTAAGAAGTCAAACAGTTCTACATAATTTACAGGGAAAAAGAACCAGCAGCTCCGTGTTCTGCTTGTGCCCTCGTGGCTTCCTCTAGCCAGAGCTGTGACTTCCAGCTCTTCCAGTTCTTTCTCGTGTTGTTTATTTCCGTATGTCAGTATCATCTGCCTACCCTATTTCTCTCTGTGATTTTCCAATTTTAGATCTCCCCCTTTGGCCCCTAACTAAAGAAGGTGAGGAATTAGCTCACCTGCCTCATCCTCTCCACATCCCAACTCGTGTCTTTTCCTATTTTCCCAAGAGCCTCATTTTTTGTTGTTAAATCAATATTCCGTGTTTGCACTGTGAGAACCAGGTAAATATTGTTCACAGCCCAGCCAAAGGGTGAACTCAGAGTCTATTTTCTTTCTTATGAAATGTCTTGGTTTCTCAGGTGTTAATCATGGTCTCATTTGGTCATCTATTTGTTGACTTCATTTCCTGGGACCTGTGTCTCTGACCTCCTACTGCCGTTGTGAAAGTCCAGTATATTTTCAATATACGCACATCTGTTGGTGTTTGAGTCCATATTTTTTTTTCTTTATAGAGACATCTCTCCTGGACACCTCTGTCCTGCAGCCCCAGAGTGAGCTGGCCGCTCTGCAGGCCCACACTGCAATGGCAGGTGGAGTTTCCTTTCAGCTTTCTCCTTTGCTGGGTCCTTGCTTCTTGGATTTGCTCCCATGTGTAGGTGGAGCACACTCTCCTGTAGTTTCCTGAGAGAAGGGATGTGGTGAGGGGTCATGAGTATTAAGAGTATTTTGTTTGTATTACACATAAGAGAAAACGAAGAAGCAGGTCTGTCTTATCAGTGGTCAGGTTCCCTGTGAAGCAGATTCTGAGAAGGAGCTTTGAGACCTCTGATCTGTTTTCCACCCTGTGGATTTGCCTATTTTGGACATGTGGTCCTTTGCAACTGGCTTCTTTAAAATATCTTTTAATATTTATTTTTATTTATTTATTTGTGTCTCAGTTGTGGCTCATGGGATCTTTAATTGCAGTGTGCAAACTCCCAGTTGCACCACGTGGGATCAAGTTCCCTGACCAGGGATTGAACCCAAGCCCTTGGGAGCGTGGAGTCTTAGCCACTGAACCCCCAGGGAAGTCCTTGGTTTCTTTCATCTCATACAGTGCTTTCAAGGCTCATCCATGTCGCAGCATGTATCAACGCTTCATTTCTTTTCTTTTCATTGTCAAATAAGTTGTATAGGTATACTACAATTTGTTTTTCCTTCATCAGTTAACAGACATGTGTTTCCAGTTTTTGGCTATAAATGAACAATATTGCTGTTAACATTCATGTGCAAGTTTTATGAGGACACGTTTTCATTTCTCTTAGGTATAGACCAGAGAGTAGAATTGCTGAATCATGCGGTAATTCTATGTTTAAAATTTTTAAGAACTGCCAAACTGATTTCCACAGCAGCTGCCCTATTTAGTTTACATTTCCACCAGTATGTAGGAGGGTTTTGGTCTCTCCACATCCTTGCCAACATTTGTTATCATCTGCCTTTTAATTACGACCATCTTCATGAACGTAAAGTGGTATCTATGGTTTTGATTTTCATTTTCCTACTAACTAATAACATTGAGCATATTTTCATGTGCTTATTAGCCATTTGTATATCTACTTTGGAGAAATGTCTATTTAATTCTTTGCCTGTTTCAAAATTTGGGTGATTTGTCTTTTTGTTCTTGAATTATGAAAAGTTCTTTATGTATTCTAAATACGAGCTCCCTAACTGCTTTGCAGGTACGTGTTCCCATTTTGTGGGTTGCTTTTTCCTTTTCTCGAGGGAATCATTTGCATCATAAGCGTCTTTCATTTTACTGTAGCCAATTTATTTCTTCTTTTGTCACGTGCCCTTTCGGTGTCATACCTAAGAAACTAGTGTCAAGCTTGCAAATATTGTTTGTTTTGTTTTGTTTTCCTTTACAAGTTTTGTAGTTTTAGGTCTTACATTTAAATCTGTGATCCTTTCTGAGTTAATTTTTGTGTATAGTGTGGGGTAAGAGTTCATCTTCATTCTTCTGCGTGTATGGAAAAGGCTACTCTTTTTTTAAAAAAATTAATTGATTGTTTCATTTGGGGCTGCACTGGCCCTTTGCTTGCTTGTACGGGCTTTCTCTAGTTCTCTAGCTGTGGAGCGCAGGGGCTCCTCTTCACTGTGGGGCTTCTCACTGCAGTGGCGCCTCTCGCTGCAGAGCAGAGGCTCCAGGGCTCGCGGGCTTCCGAAACAGCAGCACAGCCTCAGTCCCCGTGGTGCTCAGACTCCAGAGCGCAGGCTCAGTAGCTGTGGTGCCTGGGCTGAGTTGCTCTGCAGCACGTGGAATCTTCCCGGACCAGGGATCGAACCTGTGTCCCCTGCATTTGCAGGCTGATTCTTATCCACTGTGCCACCAGAGAAGTACTATTCTCTCTCTTTTTTTAATTGAAGTGAGTTGATTAACAATATTGTGTTAGTTTCAGGTGTATAACAAAGTTATTCAATTATATATTGTTTTTCAGATTCATTTCCTTATAGATTATTGTAAGATATTGAATATAGTTTCCTGTGTCATGCAGTAGGTCCTTATTGTTTATCTATTATATGTAGCAGTGTGTATCTGTTAATCCCAAACTCCTAATTTGCCCCTCCCAACCCTTTCCCCTTTGGTAACCATAAAACTGTTCTCTATGCTGTGACTCTGTTTCCATTTTGTAAATAAATTCATTTGTATCCTATTTTAGATTCCACATATAAGGGATATCATATGCTATTTGTCTTTCTCTGTCTGACTTACTCCGCTTACCATGGTTATCTCTAGGCCCATCCGTGTTTCTGCAGGGGGCATTGGTTCATTCTTTTTTATGGCTGAGTACTACTCCACTGTGTGTGTGTACCACATCTTCTTTATCCATTCATCAGTCTATGGGCATTTCGGTTGCTTCCATGTCTTGGCTGTTATAAATAAGCCCTGGACATCTTAATTACAGAGAGGAGTCAATTTTGTGAGTTGAAGTGATCAGAGGACATTTTATGACTTGGGAGGGACGAGATAACTCCTGAAGCCCATCCTGGATTTTGTCCTAGAGAGCAGGGAGGAGCTAAGCCTAGAGAGGAGCTAGTAGGAGACCAGAAAAGCAATTGTTTTACCAGTGCTGCCCTCCCCCATCGTGGGTCCACGGATGTCCCCATACTTGGGTTAATGTATGTGACATCATTTCACAGTATTCTTGCCCACGGCTCCCTGGGCTCCAGCCACAGGAGCCTCTTCCTGCAAGGGCCTGCCCCAGGGCTGTCGTGTGCGCTGTGCCCGGTGTTGAGTAATTTCTCCCTGCTCACTTGTTTCACGTCCTTCAAGTCCCAGCTGTTTCCTCTGCAGAGGGATTCAGCCTGACCACCCAGCCTCAATTAGGTCTTTTCAGTTATTTCCTCAGAAATGTTACCCTTTCCCTTTGTATTTTTACACAATGCCCTGTTGCACATTCATCTGGGTGAGTGCTGGTCAGCCACCTCCCCAGCTGGGGCTCGTGGCCCCTGAGTGTGGGAAGCATGTCTGTTTCACTCCCAGCATCCAGCACGGAGCCTGGCATAGAGCAGGTGCCCAAAAAAGAGGTTGGGAATGAACAGAAGTGCCAGCGGCAGGAAACAGAGCAAGAAAACGCCCATGCAGATTCATGTCTACTGTGCCCCCGGGGTGGGTTTTCCCCCCTCAGCACTACTGACATCTGGGGCCACGCTCTCCTTCATGGAAGGGCCTCCTGCGTCCTGCGGGACATTTAGCAACATCCGTGGCTTCGGCCCACTGGACGCCAGTAGCCTGTCTGACCTCCCTCCCTCCCCCACAGTTGTAGAAATCGACATTATCGCCAGTCATTGCCAGACGTCCCCCAGGAATAAACCTGTCCTTCATTGAACACCGATGTTTTAAAGACACTGAGCTGCATAATGGGAGGGGGTGTCTTTACCTTGAACTCCACATACTTTGGTAGCATATACAGTTTCCACAGAAAGCAAGTGCTCCTTCCGTTAAAAAAAAAATCAGGGAAAAATTTGGGGGTGATGAGATGTCAACTGCTATAGAGATGAGGATGGTCATTGAGGAAGCATTTAGAAGTGGCTTTGATAGCTCAGTTGGTAAAGAATTTGTCTGCAATGCAGGAGACCCCAGTTTAATTCCTGGGTCAGGAAGATCCCCTGGAGAAGGGATAGGCTACCCACTCCAGTGTTCTTGGGCTTCCCTTATGGCTCAGCTGGTGAAGAATCCACCTGCAATGCGGGAGACCTGGTTTCTATCCCTGGATTGGGAAGATTCCCCTGGAGAAGGGGAAGGTTACCCACTCCAGTATTCTGGCCTGGAGAATTCCATGGACTAACAGAAGCAGAAGATATTAAGAAGAGGTGGCAAGAACACACAGAAGAACTGTACAGAAAAGATCTTCACGACCCAGGTAATCACAATGGTGTGATCACTGACCTAGAGCCAGATATCCTGGAATGTGAAGTCAAGTGGGCCTTAGAAAGCATCACTACAAACAAAGCTAGTGGAGGTGATGGAATTTCGGTTGAGCTATTTCAAATCCTGAAAGATGATGCTGTGAAAGTGCTGCTCTCAATATGCCAGCAAATTTGGAAAACTCAGCAGTGGCCACAGGACTGGAAAAGGTCAGTTTTCATTCCAATCCCAAAGAAAGGCAATGCCAAAGAATGCTCAAACTACCGCACAATTGCACTCATCTCACACGCTAGTAAAGTAATGCTCAAAATTCTCCAAGCCAGGCTTCAGCAATACATGAACTGTGAAATTCCAGTTGTTCAAGCTGGTTTTAGAAAAGGCAGAGGAACCAGAGACCAAATTGCCAACATAAGCTGGATCATGGAAAAAGCAAGAGAGTTCCAGAAAAACATCTATTTCTGCTTTATTGACTATGCCAAAGCCTTTGACTGTGTGGATCACAATAAACTGTGGAAAATTCTGAAAGAGATGGGAATACCAGACCACCTGACCTGCCTCTTGAGAAATTTGTATGCAGGTAAGAAAGCAACAGTTAGAACTGGACATAGAACAACAGACTGGTTCCAAATAGGAAAAGGAGCATGTCAAGGCTGTATATTGTCACCCTGCTTATTGAACTTCTATGCAGAGTACATCATGAGAAATGCTGGGCTGGAAGAAACACAAGCTGGAATCAAGATTGCCGGGAGAAATATCAATAACCTCAGATATGCAGATGACACCACCCTTAAGGCAGAAAGTGAAGAGGAACTAAAAAGCCTCTTGATGAAGGTGAAAGAGGAGAGTGAAAAAGTTGGCTTAAAACTCAACATTCAGAAAACAAAGATCATGGCAGCTGGTCCCATCACTTCATGGGAAATAGATGGGGAAACAGTGGAAACAGTGTCAGACTTTATTTTTTTGGGCTCCAAAATCACTGCAGATGGTGACTGCAGCCATGAAATTAAAAGATGCTTACTCCTTGGAAGGAAAGTTATGACCAACCTAGATAGCATATTCAAAAGCAGAGACATTACTTTGCCAACAAAGGTCCGTCTAGTCAAGGCTATGGTTTTTCCAGTGGCTATGTATGGGTGTGAGAGTTTGACTGTGAAGAAGGCTGAGTGCCGAAGAATTGATGCTTTTGAACTGTGGTGTTGGAGAAGACTCTTGAGAGTCCCTTGGACTGCAAGGAGATCCAACCAGTCCATTCTGAAGGAGATCAGCCCTGGGATTTCTTTGGAGGGAATGATGCTGAAGCTGAAACTCCAGTACTTTGGCCACCTCATGCGAAGAGTTGACTCATTGGAAAAGACTCTGATGCTGGGAGGGATTGGGGGCAGGAGAAGGGGATGACAGAGGATGAGATGGCTGGATGGCATCACTGACTCGATGGACGTGAGTCTGAGTGAACTCTGGGAGTTGGTGATGGACAGGGAGGCCTGGCGTGCTGCGATTCATGGGGTCGCAAAGAGTCAGACACGACTGAGCAACTGAACTGAACTGACAGCCCATGGGGTCGTAAAGAGCTGGACATGAATGAGCAACTTTCACTTTTAGACCAGATAACCAACAGGAAACTGCTGTATAGCACAGGGAACTATACTCAATATTTTATAATAACCTGTAAGGAAAAAGAATCTGAAAAGGAATACATATATATGTATGTATAATTGAATCACTGTGGTGTACAGTTCAGTTCAGTTGCTCAGTCGTGTCCAACTCTTTGTGACCCCATGGACTGTAGCACGCCAGGCTTCCCTGTTCATCACCAACTCCTGGAGCTTGCTCAAACTCATGTCCATCAAGTTGTGATGACATCCAACCATCTCATCCTCTGTCGTCCCCTTCTCTTCCTGTCTTCAATCTTTCCCAGCATCAGGGTCTTTTCCAATGAGTCAGCTCTTCGCATCAGGTGGCCAAAGTATTGGGAGTTTCAGCTTCAGCATCAGTCCTTCCAGTGAATATTCAGGAATGATTTCCTTTAGGGTTGACTGGCTGGATCTCCTTGCAGTCCAAGAGACTCTCAAGAGTCTTCTCCCATGCCAGAGTTCAAAAGCATCAGTTCTTCAATGCTCAGTCTTTATGGTCCAACTCTCAAATCCATACATGACTACTGGAAAATCCATAGCTTTGACTAGATGGATCTTTATTGGCAAAGTAATGTCTCTGCTTCTTAATATGCTGTCTAGTTTGGTCATAACTTTCTTCCAAGAAGCAAGCGTCTTTTAATTTCATGGCTGTAGTCACCATCTGGAGTGATTTTGGAACCCAAGAAAATAAAGTCTCTCACTGTTTCCATCGTTTCCCCATTCTATTTGCCATGAAATGATGGGACAGGATGACATGATCTTAGTCTTTTACTGTTGAGTTTTAAGCCAGCTTTTACATTCTCCTCTTTCACTTTCTGGAGAAGGCAATGGCACCCCGCTCCAGTACTCTTGCCTGGAAAACCCCATGGACAGAGGAGCCTGGTAGGCTGCAGTCCATGGGGTCGCTAGGAGTTGAACATGACTGAGCAACTTCACTTTCACTTATCACTTTCATGCATTGGAGAAGGACATGGCAACCCACTCCAGTATTCTTGCCTGGAGAATCCAGGGACGGGGGAGCCTGGTGGGCTGCCGTCTATGGGGTCACACAGAGTCGGACACGACTGAAGCGACTCAGCAGCAGCAGCAGCAGCTTTCACCTTCATCAAGAGGCTCTTTAGTTCCTCTTCACTTTCTGCCATAAGGGTGGTGTCATCTGCATATCTGAGGTTATTGATGTTTCTCCCGGCAATCTTGATTGCAGCTTGTGCGTCACCCAGCCCAGCGTTCCTCATGATGCACTCTGCATAGAAGTTAAATAGCAGGCTGACAGCACACAGCCCTGACGCGCTCCTGTCCCATTTGGAACCAGTGCTCTACATGTGAAACTAACATGATATTGTAAATCAACTTCATTTCAATTTAAAAAATGGATGGAATTACTATTGTTCTGCATCCCATCAACATTTTTTTTTTTTTAAAGAAGTGGCTTAGATGTATAGAACAGTCTTATGGACTCTGTGGGAGAGGGAGAGGGTGGGAAGATTTGGGAGGATGGCGTTGAAACATGTAAAATATCATGTGTGAGATGGGTTGCCAGTCCAGGTTCGATGCACGATGCTGCATGCTTGGGGCTGGTGCACTGGGACGGCCCAGGGGGATGGAGTGGGGAGGGAGGAGGGAGGAGGGTTCGGGATGGGGAGCACATGTATGCCTGTGGCGGATTCATTTTGATATTTGGCAAATCTAATACAGTTATGTAAAGTTTAAAAATAAAATAAAATAAAATTAAAAAAAATAAATAAATAAAAAATAAAAATGTTAAAAAAAAAAAAAAAACAGAAACATACTCACCAACATAGAAAACAAACTTATGGTTACCAAAGGGAAAGAGATGGGGGAGGGAGGGGAGGAAGAAGGGCGGCAATTTAGGAATTTGAGATTAGCAGATACACTCTACTATTAATACAAATAAAATAAACAACAAAGTCACACTGTATAGCATAGGGAACTATATTCAATATCTTATAATAACCTATAATGGAAAAGAATCTGAATAAGAGTATATATATGTGTTGACATGCATAAATAAATCAGTTTGCTGTACACTTAAAACTAACACAATATTGTATCCAACTATACTTCAATTAAAAAAACTTTATGTGTATGTAAAATGACAAAATAAATAATTTAACCATCAAAAAAAAAAAAAAAAAAGAAGTGGCTTAGAGATGCTGTTGGTGGTGGGGATGGTGTGGCAGGGTGGATGAAGCCATGTGACTGCGGGTTTAAAGGGCCTGGGGAAAGAGAGGTGGGGAACATCCAGCATTTGACAATGAAAAGAGTGAGGAAAATAGAAATAGATTAGAGGCTGTGGTCACTAACACGTCTCAGAGGTTATTCATTGTTGTTTAGTCAGTAAGTCCTGTCCAACTCTTTGTGACCCCATGGACTGCAGCACACCAGGCTCCTCTGTCCTCAACTGTCTCCCGGAATTTGCTCTAACTCATGTCCATTGAGTCAGTGATGCCATCCAACCATTTCATCCTCTGTTGCCCCCCGAGGCTAATGTTTTTCCTGATTTTTTTTTTCTTGAATAAATTTATTATTGGAATATAATTGCTCTACAATGTTGTATTAGTTGCCATATATATATATCCCCTCCTTCTTGAGCCTCCATTCCACCCCACCCTGAACTTTTCCTAATTTTAAAATCCCAAAGAAAGACTTTTTTGAATTTGCTTAATCTGAGATAATTTTGGAAATACATGAAGTTTGGCAGCAACTCCAGAATACTTTCATTTTAGAGAACCCAGTCGATAGTTCAGCCCAGGCTCAGCAGTTGTAGCACACTGGCTTAGTTGCTCTGCAGCCTGTGGGATCTTCCTGGACCAGGGGTCGAACCCATGTCTCCTGCACTGGCAGGTGGATTCTTTACCACTGAACCACCAGAGAAACCCCTTAACTGCCTCTTTAAAGGTCCTTTCTGCAAACACAGTCGCATTCTGAAATAGTTGGGGTTAGAACGTCAATGTATGAATTTTGAAGGGGAGGACACCGTTTGGCTCTTAACACTAGTGACCATCACATGTGGGTTGCAGAGCCAGCTGGTGCCCTAAAGCAGCGCTGCCCACCTCCACTGCGAGAGTGGTCCAGGGGGCACTGCTGATCTCTGCCCTCAGCCCTCTCCCTTTCATCCTCTCCATGGTGACACAGGCCTTACGCTCCTGGAGCCTACATGTGAGCTGACTGCTCATTTATCCTGGGTGGACTCAGCCTATCTGAATCATCTCAGGGCCACTCCTGTTTCTTTCCTTGCTCACTGGTCACTTGAACTTAAAGACATTGAGTAAACTGAGAGCTCAAAGCCACGGTGTATATAATAATGTTTGGGGTGTGGGAGGCAGACAGGGAACCTCCCTGAAAGTCACAGTCTCCGTGGTCCTCTGGGTGAACCAAGGCCTGGCTGGGATGGAAAATGCAGGCCAGAGGGAGCCTTTCCCTGGGAGAGCTGCGCTCCTAGAGAGACATCCTGCTGATTCTGAGTCGTTTCTGAGATAGTGTGTCAGCTCAAGTTTTTTGGGGAATTTGCTAATGACACGGTATCTCTATTAAATAGGTCTATAGAAAGGTAAAAATAGGTTGAACATCTTCTAAATAGCTCTGGCTCCCAGAAAAGTGGTCACAGAGCAGTCAGTTCATTTTAAGGCAAAATAAAATGACTCTTCATCACCCCAACCACCCTGGTAATTCATCCCAGGACAAACAAGACATCCCCCCACGAAAGAAAAGGCAAACGCTGTTCTTGCCTGGATGGCTTCAGAAATATGCTTGGATCGGAGAGTTCCAACTTTTCCGGGACTGATTCTTACAGAGCCTAACCCTTGTGGTTTTTTGGTAGGAGGTAATTTCTGAGCTGGTTATGATTTGAAGGCGCTGGCCCACAGCTCAACTCTGCTTAAATTGGAACAAGATGTCACCAGTGGTCTCGCTTCCACAGCAGACACTTGAAAATAGACTCTCGTCGGACAGACGGGGTCAGGCCATTCCATGGAACTCTTGTTAGTTTCCATGGCTGGAAATGACACCCGCCTCCTGTCACTGCGCTTCAGGCGCCCTGCACCGTGGAGGAGTGTGAGTTGTTGTTGGTGTTTTTCTTTTCTTTTTTTTTAAGCCATGAAGGCAAAGGCAAAGAATTTTTCATAAAAACAAGTGACAAATTTCACTCAACTTTCTGACACATAAAAGGAAAAAATTAGTTTCTGCTTTGAAGCTAACCAGAAACAAATGGGACGGGTTCTCCGAAGGAAAAGCTGGAGTTTAGTTATGATACATCTCCTCCCAGAAATCTAGGAAATTATACATACTGTACCCTCTGTTTATAAGAATATGAATAACATGATTGTGTTCACAGGGTCAAGTGCAGTTCAGACGAGAATTTACTGCTTCGAAGCAGCAACAGCATGAGAGGCGGGCAGAGCTGCTGTTAACCCCTTCTGCACCCGATCCAAATACCTTTCTCTTATGGGGCACAGATGGAAAGCTCCTTGAAGCCAGGAAACATGTCTTCAATGTCTTTGAATGACCCCTCCTCACATCCAGCACGGGACACGGGAGTCCCATGCTGTAGATATTCCAGGGAATGAGTGACTCCCATTTGATCAAGGAGAGAAGTTGTGTTTGCTTTTGGAGAAACACGAGTGGTTTTACTAGAGCTACGTTGTTCTGAGGCCCCTGCGGGCTGAGCGATTGAGGGCCATAAGAATCATGGACTTATATATGTGCGTGTGTGTGTGTGCTCATGTGTGCGTGCTAAGTCACCTCAGTCATGTCTGACTCTTTGCAACCCTCTGGACTGTAGCCCACCAGGCTCCTCTGTCCATGGGGATTCTCCAGTCAAGTACTGGAGTGGGTTGCCATTGCCTCCTTGAGGGGATCTTCCCGACCCAGGGATGGAACTCACGTCTCTTACGTCTCCCGCACGGCAGGCAGGTTCCTTACCGCTAGTGCCGCCTGGGAAACATATATGCATATGTAAGCATATATAGCGGGCTTCCCTGATAGCTCAGTTGGTAAAGAAGCCGCCTGCCACGCAGGAGAAATTTTCCATTACGATCTAGCCCGGGAAGTCCGTCATGGTTTCCTGCGCGATGCAGCAGGACGTTGCTGTCCATCCATCAGATTTTTAAACTGGTTATAGTCGCTTTGAAACGTTGTGCTAGTTTCTACTGGGCAGCAAAGTGAATCAGCCTCACATGCACATATAGCCCCGCTTTTTTGGATTTCCTTCCCATTTGGGTCAGGACAGAGCACTGAGTAGAGCTCCCTGAGCGATACACTGTGGTCTCAGTTATCTATTTTATACGATATTTTATGCTGTATTTTATATACAGCACTGTATATATGTCAACCTCAATCTCCCAACTCATCCCACCCTCCTTCTCCCCCCTTGGTGTGTTTATCCATTCTAGATGTGATAGTTTACATTTACTAACCCAAAACTAAAAAGTAATAATAATATTTTTATTTTTATAACTATTTTTAAAACGTATAAGTTATATATATATGCATAACTGAGCCATCTTGTTGTACAGCAGAAATGAGCACAGCGTTTTTCATAAATCAACTGTGTGTGCGCCTGGTCTCTCAGTCGTGTCTGACTCTTTGTGACACTTTGGACCGTAGCCCACCAGGCTGTCCGTGGAGTTTTCCAGGCAAGAATACTGGAGTGGGTTGCCATTTCCTTCTCCAGGGGATCTTCCTGACCCAAGGATCAAACCCGTGTTTCCTGTGTCTCCTGCATTGCAGGCGGATTCTTTACCAGCTGAACCATTGGGGGAAGCCCCTACATCAACTATACTTCAATTAAAAAAAAAATAAGAAAAGAACCACGAGCTTGCTCTAAGTCCAGCCACTCCCTTCCACATCTCCCAGTGGGTTGGCATAGGAGCAACTGTCCCAGCATCCCCACCACCGTGCCTGCTGTGTGCCCGGCTCCGCACTAAGGCTTCCCAGGCCTCCTTCCCACCCACCCTGCCAACCACCCAAGCATGGGCACGGCGTTCATCTTGGAGATGAGGAAGGAAGGGCCCAGACAAGCGAGGCAGCTGGCCTGAGATGGCAGAGTAGGAGCCACGACCGGGAGAACACACACTCGGTCTGGTCTGCGTCCAAAGGCCACCTCATCGAGCCGCCCTCCGAGATCCTCCCAAAGGGATGGACCTCTGATCCTAAAGCCAAGAGGTCTGAGACATCAGGTGGTCACAGCTGGGGACCCTGGGAATGAAGTCAAGCCAGCGCAGGGGCAATGGGGATGTGGGGCAAATCCCAGCCTGTGACCCACTCCTCACTTCCCTGGAGGGCTCTGTTTCAAACAAGGGCATCCAGGGCAGCCCCCAGCAGCAGACCCACCCAAACCCGCCGAGGCATTAGGAGATGTGGGCCAGAGGTAGATGCGGAAGGAGCGGGGGCGGCTGCTGCGCCCAGAGCCGCCCCAGGGTGGGGAGGACGGGGTGGGGAGAAGGGAGGAGGAGGTGCTGGAGTCCAGCCCTGGCCCTGCCCTTGGGCCTTGGTGGGAGGAGGGTGGGGTCAGCCAGGGAGGACTGTTTACGGGCACCCCGGGCCTTTAAAGAGCTCCAGATGATGGCGCTCTTCTTTCTCCCCTAGTTTGAGGCCCCTCTGAGTCACTGGGCCAGTCCAGCCAGCTGCAGTCCCCAGGCTGCGGTGGGGAGGGGACTTGGGGGCCAGCGGAATGAGCCTGCAACTGGAGTCAGAGGAATCCAGCTGTGGGCTGCACCAGCTGTGGGCAGATTACTTAACAGCCCTGGTCCTCCTAGAGGGTAAATCCTGCCCACCTGCCAGAACTCTAGCTAGAGGGGTCCAAGGAGCGGAGGTGTTGAGAGCTACACCTGTCATCTATGAAACATTTGCTGAATGTTAGCTCCTCTTTGAAACTCACACGCTCTCTGCCCCCTAGTTAGGGGACTGCTCCGTGTGCGACCTGTTTGGGAGGCTGGGGACACCTGCCTTTGGACTGGAGAGCTAGAGGGGAGGCGGAAACATTTTCTGTCCTTCTCTGCCTGTGCTTTTAATGAGGATCTTTGTTTGAGGGCACGCGTGCTGAGTCGCTCAGTTGTGTCTAACTCTTTGCGACCCCATGAACTGTAGCCTGCCAGGCTCCTCTGTCCGTGGGATTCTCCAGGCGAGAATACTGGAGTGGGTTGCCATTTCCTTCTCTAGGGAATCTTCCCGAGCCAGGGATCGAACCCGCATCTCCTGCATTGCAGGAACATTCTTTATTATCTGAGCCTCCAGGGAAGTCAAGTGTACTTCAATTTTTAAAAAATGAATAGATGATAGCCCGTGTGGTGAGCTCGTACTGGTCCGCTTGGCTAAGGTGGAATGACATTCCTCAGGACCCCCTTTCCTGCAGGGTTCTGGGCTAGGACGGACCCCAGGAGACACTTACGTGGGGTCAGAAAGGTGAGAGAGGAGCTGCAACCGTGTTTGTGTCCAGATGTCCATCTGTACAGGGCCAGTGGGGGCCCGCATGGCCCCACCTTGCAGGAAGGAGGACTTTGTCCCCACTGGCCTCCCTCCTTCAGCCTCTCTGGCTCCTGGACCAGGGGAGTGGGCATCTCTCTGATGAAGAAGGCCAGCCTCCTGGAGGCATCCCCAGAGGCAGGGCTGTGAGAGGCCAGCCTGGGCTCCACTCAGCCTTCTGCGCTCCCAGCGGACCCCACTCCATGCCCACCTTTCTTTGCCACCTGCCCGCCCTCGGGACTTTGGCCGCGATTACACTGTGCGTCCAGCTCCTGCTGGTTGCTTGTGGAATGGATCCCTTGTTCTGTGTCACTCCCATGGTTCTCCACCTCTTCTTGAAAATCAACAGGTGACTAGTCAAAGAAGTCGAGGAAAATGGTCTAGGAGGAAAAGAAAGAGCAGAGTCGTGAGATGGCAGAGTCTATGCGAGGAACACGGGTGGCTTGGTGTCTCCGGAAATAAGATGAGAGGCCAGGAGAAGACGAGACTAAACTGGCCAGGCCATGGGAGGGACTCCAATGCTACGCAGGGAATTTGGCCAATACGAGAAACAAGGAGGGAGGCTTCTCCTCGGGTGATAAACGGGCTTTGGTCAGTTTCTGTAATCCACTCTATGTGTTGGTCTCTGAATAATGTTCCTTGTGACACGTCTGCTTTAGCATATGCTACTCGCTTTAAGGAATGCTGTTATTTACTGTCAGATCACAAGACTAAGGGAACACGTATTCTGTGGGGCTAGGGAAGGTCACGATGTCTAACAGATAAACCGAGGATTTCAGGGGCTTTACAGCACAAAGGAGTCTTCTTGTTCACATCACGCTGGTCAATGGCTTTCCTTGGTGGCTCCTTATCACACAGTATCTCAGGATTCCAGAACCCTTTGATCTCCTGACACTGCAATCTTCAATGTGTGGTCTGCGAGATGGCCAAAAGAGAGGACAAGATTATGGACAGCCTTGCTGGGGACGGGGGTGGGGCAGTGGGTCAGTGGCCGGGCGTGAGCTTCCGAAACGTGGGCCGGGGGAGGAAATAAGATGCGACCTGCTCAACGGGTAGCATTGTATCTGCTGTCCTTATCAGCCGGGAGATTTTATTTACGGCTCCATCCCAGTAACAGAGTAACTATGTTAGCGCATAGTTGGGATCTGTGAGCTTTTTTTCCATTACCCAGTTTAGATTTTCTATTCTTATTTCCTTGTCTCTGTATATTCATAGAAAAAAAATAAATTAACTCCAGTGTTCACATCACAACTGAATGCTATTATTTGAGCCTTTAAAATGATTCCTTTTATGTAGATGGCCTAGCCCTCTCTTTTTTTTTTTTTAATTATTTATTATTTTAGGCTGTGCTGGGTCTTCGTTGCTGCGTGGATTTTCTCCGGTTGCAGCAATCAGAGCCTACTTTTCATTGTGGTGCACAGAGTCCAGGGCGCACGGGCTTCTGTAGCTTCGACATACGGACTCAGATCCTCCCAGACCAGGGATTGAACCTGTGTACCCTGCATAGCAATGGCACCCCACTCCAGTACTCTTGCCTGGAAAGTCCATGGGTGGAGGAGCCTGGTGGGCTGCAGTCCATGGGGTCGCTAAGAGTCGGACACGACTGAGCGACTTCACTTTTACTTTTCTCTTTTATGCATTGGAGAAGGAAATGGCACCCCACTCCAGTGTTCTTGCCTGGAGAATCCCAGGGACGGCGGAGCCTGGTGGGCTGCCGTCTATGGGGTTGCACAGAGTTGGACACAACTGAAGCGACTTAGCTTAGCTTACCCTGCATTAGCTGACAGATTCTTAGCCACTGGACCACCATGGAGATCCTGAGCTGACCCTCTCTTCATAAACAGCCTTTTTATGGGAACACGTATGGAAGGATTGCTCTCTAGAACGTGCTTCCTTTGTTCTCTGGAATGAACACCTGGGTCCTGGGGATTGTCGGGGTTAGAGAATATCAGCTAACAAAAGTGTGTCGTGAATGATTTTGATGATTAGGGAAATAAGGAGAAAATAAGCTACCAGGATCCAAGAACATCGTCATCCCTTCTGCTCGAAAACACAGGCAGGATATCACTGGTGTTTGGATTTACACGTTTGAATGTGTTTCCCTGTAGACACAGTGTTACAAATGGTGGTGAGGTGTACCCCCAAGAGAACCACCAGTCTTACACTTTTCAGGCATGTGATGGATAAAGTAAGTGAAATCAAACCATTTGTAACACTGATTGTTGTATGACAACTTCCAGACACAGGACTTACACTGTTGAAAAAGGTCCTATTCTTTCTGATACTCAAGTGGTCCCAACTGACAGATTGTCATGGCATGCTGTCTTTAAGGCCAGAATGATCAAGCACTGGGAAAACTAGAAGATACCGCACAAAATACCATAATGTTCTAATTTTCCTGTAGAGAATTAAATTTCCCTGTCACATGCTCAGTCTGATGGCTAATTTTATGTGTCAACTTGATTGGGCCATGGTATCCAGATATTAGGTCAGCACCAGGCTTAGATGTTGCTGTGAAGGTGTTTTTTAGGTGAGTTCACCATTTAAACCAGTAAACTCTGAATAAAGTGGATATCTCTCCGCCATGTGGGTGGGCCTCGTCCAAACAGTCGAAGGCCTTAGGAGAAAGGGACTAGTCCCTGAGAAAGAAGGAATTCTGCCTCTAGATGCCTTTAGACTCAAGCTGCCACATCAGCTCTCCTGTGGGTCTCCAGCCTGCTGCCCTGCCCTGCCAATATCAGACTTAGCAGCCCACATAGTTGTATGAGCCAATTCTTTAAAATAAATCTCTGTGTGTGTATACCCTATGGGTTCTGTTTCTCTGCAGAACACTGACTAATAGAGATATATTTTCCAAGCAAAGGAAAACAAATAGTATTTACTAATTTGCATCTAAAATATTTGGGATTACACATCCACAGAATGTTCTCTGAGAGATACTGACCCAGTTGATGAAGGAACCTGATGCTTCTTGTTGATATCTGTGGTCATCTTCAGACTTCTAATTTCTTTAAGTCCCTTACAGGGTGCCCCACTTCTGCATTCTCTCCTGCCCAAACGCTCTCAGGCAGGAGAACTGATAATCCAATGGTAAAGCCGAGACCATTCACTCTTAAATCTATGAGGAGGATTGTTCACACTTTGTGCAAACTCTTTTTTCAACTCTAATAAGGGATTACACTCAGGTTAGGTACACATGAGATCTCTCCTCAGAAACAAAGGAAATTACTACTGCTGCTGCTGCTGCTGCTAAGTCGCTTCAGTCGTGTCCGACCCTGTGCGACCCCATAGACGGCAGCCCACCAGGCTCCCCCATCCCTGGGATTCTCCAGGCAAGAACACTGGAGTGGGTTGCCATTTCCTTCTCCAATGCATGAACGTGAAAAGTGAAAGGGAAGTCGCTCAGTCGTGTCTGACTCTTTGCGACCCCATGGACTACAGCCTACCAGGTTTCTCCATCCATGGGATTTTCTAGGCAAGAGTACTTGAGTGGAGTGCCATCGCCTTCTCCAGAAATTACCACTAACTACTGTTAAATGGCATTTGGCACACAAGCCAGTAGAAGAAATGAATATTTAAAATACGATGGAGACTGCCTCTGACCTACCCTTCTCGGTCCAGGCTTGGCTGGCGTTCTGACACTCTGTGTGATGTCCCATGGATGGAAAACGGCTTGGTACTTGAACAAGAAGGCTCATGCAAAGAACAAAATGTCAGCTTTAGGAAGGTGATTTGTATTGCATAAGATACTGCTGCTGCTGCTGCTAAGTCACTTCAATTGTGTCCGACTCTGTGTGACCCCATAGACGGCAGCCCACCAGGCTCCCCCGTCCCTGGGATTCTCCAGGCAAGAACACTGGAGTGGGTTGCCATTTCCTGCATGAGATACTAGTTCCTAAGTAATGTGGCAGAAGGAAAGAGATCCTGTCAAAGAACTCAGGCTGTTTAGGGAGCGGAGCTGGTGACAAGTCTCAAATCATTCACCTCTGTCAAAGGAATTAACATGAAACAGAAGCGAGAAGCCGTGAAGAAATACATGAAACAGAGGCTAATTTCCAGATGTCCTATCTAAGATACATCCTAAGAAGCATCTCATTCTTTTCTGTATTATGTTAGAAGGCAGTGAGTTGGAAAAGAGTAAAAAAGAAAAGGGCGATTAAAAAGGTGGCGGAGGGGTGGCAAAGAAGGGCCAAGTTAGGAGTTAACATCGTTCAGATCATTCTACGACCCTCTTTTTCTTTCCTTCTTTTGGAAGCTGGGAAAGTGGTGTGCATCTCCCAGGTTAGAATGACCTGTTGGAAACCTCTTCGTGCCAGAAATTTGAGTCATAACATTATCCGCGTTAGAGACACAAGCGACAGAGAATGCAGTTGCACCCAGGAGTGATAGCAGAGGAGTAAACGTGAACTCAGACAGAAGCATCAGCGAAGATTCAAAACCAGGACTTTTCTTTGGGAAGGCACAGTTGAGAGCAGAGAGGGAAACAGAAAGGGAATTTGCACATGCAGAGAAACTATGGTGAGTTAAAAACAGAGGGAATCAGGTCTCCCGGTGTGAGAGCTCGCTGTGTGGGATCTCGGCTGAATGACAGTCTACTCTCTGCCTTTCTAAAGACAATGATAACTATTTTCATTTGCAGACTTATAAGGCAATCCTAAAGGAAATCAACCCTGAATATTCATTGGAAGGACTGATGCTGAAGCTAATACTCTAATACTTTGGCCACCTGATGCGAAGAGCCAACTTGTGAGAAAGACCCTGATGCTGGGAAAGATTGAGGGCAACAGAGGATGAGATGGCTGGATGGCATCACCGACTCAATGGACACGAGTTTGAGCAAGGTCTGGGAGATGGTGAAGGGCAGGGAAGCCTGGCCTGCTGCAGTCCATGGGGTCGCAGAGTTAGCTGCGACTGAGCGACAGCAGCAAGGCGGTGTTCCCTGCCCTGGATATTTAGCACACTGGCTGGGTTGCTGCAGGCTCTCCACATGCAGCTAAGACATCAAACGATTTCCTCAAGAGATGTTCTGAAATTAACATGAATATTGTGCCTTAGGATCCCGTTAGATTGCCAGAATTGCGTTCTGGGCATCTTGTTCTCAGTTGCGGGTGTTTCTTTTTGACTGTGTCCCTGCGCAAATTAAAAACCTTCCCAGGTCCCTGTTTCCTCCTCCGTAGGGTTGACTAGATGGTCTTTCCATTCTTTCTGGCATTAAAAATTCTGTGATTCTGTGAAACTGATTTCTAGGTACCCAAAACTTGAACTACATAAACCTTATTTTACAATTCTATCAAATTCAACCCTGAAGATTCAAACAAATATTTATTAAGTACCTGGTATGTGCAAGGCACCACATGAGCTGCTGGAGGTATGAGTCTGGGAGTATGGAGGCCTGCTTTCGCTTCAGGAGCAGACCTGCAGGAAGGGTGGAAGTAAATACCGGAACCTTCCAGAATGCTTTTTAATAGTTTACATTTATTTATTTGCAGGCCTATCTATAACATACCAGGGGCATCAGATTAATTTGTTTTTCAAACTTTAAACCTTTTATTTTATATTGGGCTATAGCTGATTACAAGACTTCACTTGTGACTCAGCTGGTAAAGAATCTGCCTGCAAGGTGAAGATCTGTGTTCGATCCCTGGGTTGGGAAGATCCCCTGGAGAAGGCAACGGCTACCCACTCCAGTGTTCTGGCCTGGAGAATTCCATGGACAGAGAAGCCTGGCGGACTACAGTCCATGGGGTCACAAAGAGTTGGACTCGACTGAGCGACTGAGCACCATAGCGGATTAACAGGCTTGTAGTTCCCGCTGAACAGCGAAGGGACTTAACCACACATACGAATGTCTCCATTCTCCCCCAAAACCCCGCTTCCATCCAGGGCAGCACGTAACACTGAGCAGAGTTCCATGTGCTACACAGTAGGTCCTTGTGGGTTATCCATTTTAAATATAGCAGTGTGTACATGACCATTCCAAACTCCCTAACTATTCTCCCCCTTGGCAACCTAAGTTTGAACTCTAAGCCTGCGAATTTCTTTCTGTTTTGTAAGTAAGTTCATTTGTATCATTTCCAGAACTCTTGAGGGAAGCCTTATACCCTTCTTCTGTAATGGTGAGGGGTTTTTGGAACTGGGGAAGCAGTGGTGTGTTGAAAGGAAAGTAGCGTGGAGGCTCTAGGGGTAGATAATTCACACATCCCCAGAGATGGAGGAGACTTTCCCTGAGCAGGGAGGCTCAGAGAGCTTTTGGAAAAGATAGAGCGTGTATTTTTAAGATTATTATTAATTTTTATTGGACTACAGTCGCTTCTAGCGTGTCTTGAGCAGGATTTCAAGGTATGTATAGAGAAACAGGGATGATCAGGTGGAAGTGGTAAGTGTGGGCCATTTGCAGATGGCATTGAATGCAGAGCACAGAGACTGCACTGAAAGGCCTCTCAGCATTTCTGAGGGAGGGTGCTGGAGGATGCTTTGTGACAGAGAAATCAGAAAACAAGACGAGAGATGGAGGAGCAGGAGCTCAGGAGGGGAGAAGGTGGGGAGGCTACTGGCAGCAGAGCTTCCTTCTGTTTGCCCGCGGCCATTAGGGCATGCGTGGGCATGATGGATGAAGAACCAGCGTGGATGCGAAGTCTTTGGTACCCAGACTCAGGGCTTCTGAGGCTGCCTGCCAGGGTTCAGCCAGGGCCCCCCCTGAAAGCAGCTTTCCAAGCCTGCATTGGACGCAGCAGCCCACAGTTGGGGAATTCTGCTTCCCCCCGGCTGACCCCCCATTGCTGTATTTTTGGGCTGTTTCACAGTAGTTTGGTTCATATCTCGATGAAATAGCTCTGAAGGGAGTGACTGTAGGTGATCCGTTTTTTTCCCATAAGGACGCATTACATCATAACGCAACATTAGAAACAGGAGAACCAGAGGTCCCGCTGGCTTTGATTGTTGACTTGGTTGCCTTTTTTTTCTTTTTTAAAATGTTGTCTTTTTATATGTTAGGGCTTCCTTGGTGGTTCAGATGGTAAAGAATCCACCTGCAATACAGGAGAATGGAGTTTGATCCCTGGGTTGGGAAGATTTCCTGGAGAAGGGGATGGCTGCACCCACTCCAGTATTCTTGTCTGGAGAATCCCATGGACAGAGGAGCTTGCCGGGCTACAGTCCATGGGGCCGCAAGGAGTCAGACATGACTGAGAGACTAACACTTATCCCTTTATAATTTATGTGTTTTGGCTGTGTTGGGTCTTCGTTGCTGTGCGGCTTTCTCTAGTTGCAGCGAGCAGGGCCTACTCCCTAGTTGCGGGGTGCAGGCTTCTCCATGCGGTGGTGTCTCTCACTGTGGAGCGTGGGCTCTAGGCACACAGGCTCAGTACAGCTCCTGGGTTCAAGAGCACAGGTTCAGGGGTTGCGGTGCATGGGCCTGGCTGCTCCATGACATGGGGATCGAACCCAGGTCTCCTGCAGTGGCAGGTAGATTCTTTACCACTGAGCCACCAGGGAAGCCCTTGACTTAATTGTTTTTTTTTTTTTTTAATTTTTGGCTAGCCTAGCTGGCAAAACAGATGAGGTTGAAATCTATATTTTTAGCTATTCATCCTAATCATACTAATTGTGTGATCATTGGTGGCTCAAATGGTAAAGAATCTGCTAGTAATGTGGGAGACCCGGGTTATTCTATTAGAAAGACGATCCTGTAAGGCATTCCAATTCTTGTTTTCTTTACTTCTTTTTAACCTGCCTGCTCATCTCTTTGGATTGTTGGTTTAAGCAACTCCAAGTATTTGGTGTGCCTGCTTGAAGGGGCAGCCCGGGAAGTTCATACAATAAGGGCGGAGGGTAACAACCCTTAATAAAGAGGCTGAGGACTTGGATCTTGTCTCTGGGATGCTTCTCTGGGTTTGGGCTCTGCTGTCCTCCCCTCGCTCCCCGAGCACCCTCCCCTTGCTCCCCGAGCCCCCATCCCTTCTGACTGCATCTGCATAACTGACCCCTCCTCCATCTAATCTTATTTCAGGCCATTGAGTCACTAACAGGCCTTTTCTCATCTTGCTGCATTCTTTCTCAGGGTTTTGCTCTCTCATCTTTGGGAAAGTTTCTGTGCATTCATTTGTGTGTGTGTGTTTTGCTGATGTCTTAGTGGACATAATCCATTTCTATGGAGCTTTGGTGTATCCCATTGTCATTTTTAAAAAAATTGGAATGTAATTTCTTTACAGTGCTGTGTTGCTGCTGCTGCTGCTAAGTCGCTTCAGTCGTGTCTGACTCTCTGCGACCCCAGAGACGGCAGCCCACCAGGCTCCCCCGTCCCTGGGATTCTCCAGGCAAGAACACTGGAGTGGGTTGCCATTTCCTTCTCCAGTACATGAAAGTGACAGGTGAAAGTGAAGTCACTCAGTCGTGTCCGACTCTTAGCGCCCCCATGGACTGCAGCCCCCCAGGCTCCCCCGTCCCTGGGGTTTTCCAGGCGAGAGCACTGGGGTGGGTGCCATCGCCTCCTCCGGCAGTGCTGTGTTAGTTTCTAACTAGCATGTGAATCCAACCATGTGAATCAGCTCTACCTGCACATACATCCCCTCCCGCTGGGGCCTCCCACCCCCTACCTGACCCCAACCTCTGGGTCATCACAGAGCACCGAGCTGAGCTCCCTGTGCTACAGGCGTGTACTCAGTTGCGTCCAATGCTTTGAAATCCCATGGACTATAGGCTACCAGGCTCATTTGACCTGGGATTTGAGTTGTCATTTCCTTCTCCAGGGGATCTTCCCTACTCAGGGATTGAACCCATGTCTCCTGAGTCAGCTGCATTGGCAGGCAGGTTCTTTACCAGGCCACCTGGGAAGCTCCATGCTTCCCACTATCTGTCTATCCATCCAGCTATCCACCTAGCTTCTTATCCCCGCAGCTTCCTACTGCCTTACACATGGTCGTATATATATGTCAACACCACTCTTTCCATTTGTCCCACCCTCTCCTGCATTTGTGTTTTTGCTAGACAGTTTCTATAGGAATCTTTCTTTTCTGTACCGTTTTTTTTCCACCACTTTTATCTTCATTTATACAGTCTTGCCCTTTACAGACTAAACAATGGCTTATTCATTCTCCAGTTTTAGATGTTTGGATCTCTTGATACACATGTCAGAACAGATGTTTTCATGCCAGTGTGACTGTCAAAGGTAATTCAGCTTTGTTGGCAACCCTTATTTTAATGAAGTTTGGATTTTTTTTTGGCTCTCTTTCCCACTTGCGGCCTTTTACTCATTTGGAAATATAATATTCACTCTATGGCAGAATTATAGGTTATCCCCCTGTGGTTGGTATCTTTGCTTCTAAAGCTGACTTTCTAAGTTCTCAGTATGTTTGAATGTGAAAAAAGCTTAGTTTTTGGTAGTTAGTCTTCTAAACAGTTGCCCTAGAAATGATAAACCCAAAGTTTCAGTACAGTTAACATATTGCTCTATCTGGTAGATAACTCAAACACTCACACACACCACAGTGTGAACCTTATGCTCAACAGAGAAAAAATTCTGATGCACCAAAGGGGAAAAACCCAAGCAAAGATAAAAGGCAGACCAAAAGCCTCTTCAAAGCAGGGCATTTGTGCAAAGTTGCTAAATTACATATTTGGGGCCCCAAAAATGTTTGTGAAAAGTGCTCTGAAATTATTAGACCACAATATTCCTTTCGAGTCTGAAAAACATTTTGAGATCCTGTGACACGGAGCGTGGAGGCTGGGCTTGCTGAGAAAGGAGAACGGCCTGTGGCATTGATGATAGGCGGGGTGACACGGGAGTGACTGAGCTGAGGCTGTGTCTGTGGGTGTGGTGGGGGCCGGGGGTGCCAGAGTGAATGGGATGGGGCTTATGCCAGAGAAAGGAGATGGAGATCATTGCATGCTTCAGGGGAATTCTAGAATTTTGCATGTGACTGTGGGGGATGCGGGAAGGAGAGGGGGAGTGGGCGGGGGGCCCGTGAGGTGGGGAGGCTTCCAGGTGGTCTCCATGGATGTTACAGAACCGTGAACCAGAAGACTGTCTCTTCTCACGATCCTCTATGCCGAAATGTCGATCCGACATCCATGCAACACTCATTCAAGAGTTCATCTGCCTTAAGTACAATCATAGGCTAGACCCCAGTTACAAAAATATATCAGACATGGATCTGGAGCGTGGTGTGCTTACTGCCTGCTTGGAGGAGGGGCATGTTCCACTTGTGAATGGAGAGTCTCACAGCTCGCCTAAAGGAGCCAGCCATAACTCTGTGTTAGCACTTCTTCTGATTTTTTTCCCCAACTTTAAGATTATAGCAAACAATTAAAAATTAAAAATACCTTGTGGGCCAATGATTTGTGGCCTCTGATTTAAACAATTGGAGCTACGGGTACACTGGGTTCTTCTGGTTCTGCCCCTAACGGGCTAGTGATAAACAACACACTCAACTTCTCTGGACTCCACTGACCTCGTCTATAAGAGCAGTAAGCTGTACAGGAAGGACTCGAGAGTCTTTCCCAGTTCTACAATTCTATGATTTCCATGTCTCAAGTGAAAGTGAAGTCGCTCAGTCATGTCCGACTCTTTGCGACCTCATGGACTGTAGCCCACCTGGCTCCTCTGTCCATGGGATTTTCCAGGCAAGAATACTTGAGTGGGTTGCCATTTCCTTTTCCAGGGGATCTTCTGGACCCAGGGATCAAACCCAGGTCTCCAGGATTGCAGGCAGACTCTTTACCGTCTGAGCCACCAGGGAAGAATCTATTTAGATTTCCGTGTCTAAATGGACTTCTAACCAATTTCCACCTGCAAAAAAGGGGAGGAAGCACAGAGACCGTATCTCTCATGCTCCTCCTTCTGAAATGTGTGGTGTCAACAGAGGGATGCCAGCTCTGGGGGAGTTCATTATGGCGACCAGTGCTGGCTAACTGGGTCCTAAGACAGGCTCAGGTTTGGGGGCTACCATGATGACCTTTTGTTTCCCTTACCCTCTCCCATGCTGTGGTCAATAAGGGAGGCAGGGTGGTGTCATGGGATTGTTTAGACAGATGTATGCTGGAATCTCAAATCTGTTTCTTTAAAAAAAAAAACACCAAAACCAGCAACGTTCATTTATTGATTTATTTGGCTGCTCTGGGTCTTAGCTGTGGCAGGGGGATCTTCAGTCTTCATTAGGCATGGGGGCTCTTTAGTTGTGGCACGCAGGATCTTTAGTTGAGGCACGTGAACCCTTATTCACTTAGTTGCTCATGTGGGATCTAGGTCCCCGACCAGGGATCGAACCAGGGCCCTCTGCTTTGGGAGTCTTAGCCACTGGACTGCCAGGGAGGTCCCTCAGATCTATTTCTAAATGATGGTTGTGATTGGGAAAGTCATTTCCCCAGAGGACCTGATGTCACCAGCTGTTGAGCTGGAAAAGACAGTGTCCCTCCAGTAAGAGCTTGTAGACTTCCCTCTGCCCCAGGAAAGCATCTTAATTCTTGTACGCATGTCTATTTGTTTTTCTGTTTTGCCTGGAGGGCTACAGAGTTTAGCAGAAACCAAAGTATCTGGACCAAATGCATTTAATTCTCATAAGAATTGCTTTGACTAAGTTGTGATTGAATGCCCCAGCCTCAGCTCTGTTTTTTTTCCCCTCCCCTTCAAAATGACTGTTCAGATGGCGGCTCAGGGGGAGCCCCTGTGAAGTGGGCTGGAGGGCTCACTGTGGGTCACCCCTAGGGTCCTCACTGAACTTTGGCTTTGCTGGACGAGGTGTGCGTGCAAAGGCAAGAGCTGAACTGTTATGACCAATAGAGAGGATGTTTGGAGGCTGTGGGTGAGGAGGCGGGCATTGGAGGGGATGGGAGGAGAGGAAAAGTGAGCTGAAGGGGCACTGGAGAAGAGTCCACAGATCGGATGAGGACAGTGAGAGCTAGCCCACAGTTGGATGAGACATTGCCCTGTGCTCGGTAATGTAATCCCTCCCTTCATCTCCTTGAAAAACCTTCAGGAAAATCAACATCACTTGCTAATGATGTTTTTTTGCTACTTTTTTTTTTTTTTTAATTTGGCCACATCAGATCTTAGTTGCAACATGCAGGGATCTACTTCCCTGACTAGGGATCAAACCCAGGCCCCCTTGCATTGGGAGTGCAGAGTCTTAACCACTGGACCACCAGGGAAGTCTCTGATTTTTGCTACTTTTTTGATGTGAGGCATCAATTTCAAGCTGTGTGGGGTGAGCGGAGGTCACCTGACCAGTCCAGCCACCCATGGGTTACACTGATAGAAGGTTCCCCATAATATTTTCTCACCAAATATTATCATCAGGAAACAGTACTTCTTGCCAAATAAAAGTGTATGCTTCCTGCTGTGGAACGAGAACTATATGACCCATTGAATGTTTTGTTTATTTGTTCAGCTTTGGCTAAACAAGGTTAAAACAAAATTTAGTGCTCAATTGTGTAATATCACTCATTCCTGGTACATTCCTTTCTCTCTCTCTCTTTAATTTCTGACCTCTGTTTCCTATGTTTATTGTCACTGTTTATCTTGAATGTTTTAAAGACAACTCAGATTAGTGTTTTCGACCCCTCAGATCATCGGTGGAAGCCAAGAAGGGTCTAGCCCACAGCCATCCACTAGAACCTTCTGTGATGATGAAAACGTTCTCCCTCTGTGCTGGACGCTTTGGGTACCCACTAGCTACATGTGGCTCTTGAACATTTGAAATGTGGCTAGTGTGACTGAAAAACTGAATTTTAAATTTTATTTAATTACCTTAAGTTTAATTAGCTACCTGGCTGGTAGCTGCCCTCTTGCACAGTGCAGATCTGTTTATAAATTAACAAATGCTTCTGAACATCTGAAAAGGGGTCCTTCTTAAGTTTAAATGTTCTTTTTTAAAATAAGACTGATATATTTAGAAAAATCTTTTTGTGTAATAAGGAAAAATTACTGTGTTGTGCTTATGCAATGTGGAATTATAAGGTTTAAACCCCATTTACTTAAAAAATAACAAAATTAACTAGTACTTTTTTTTTTTTTTTTTTACTGGAGCGTTATTAGTTCCACTATCAATTACATCTAAACTTCTACTAAATGACTGAAAATATGCTTGTCTAACCATCAGAGCTGGCTGATAATTCTTATTTTAAATAGGTAGTTTGTGGGAGACAACTTAAAAAAATAAATTTTACTTCTATTTCTTGACCTGGGTTGTGTTTATACAAGTGTTCTCTTTATAACTATTTATTTAAAAGTTTTTACATACTTTATGTACTTTCCTGTATCTGTTAATTTTCATAGTAAAATACAAAAAAAAAATTGAAGGTTATTTTTTTTCATGTCAAAAGTCATCACATGATGAAACTGTAAAAGAGCCCATTTTGTAGAATGATTAAGAAAAAACCATGGGGAATCTAGAAATAAACCCAAGAACAAATGTGGATTTATTATATAATAAAAGTGACATCTCAAGTCAGTGGAGGGGAAACATGCATTGCATAAGAGGTTGTTGTTGTTTGGTTGCTGAGTTGTGTTCAACTCTTTGTGACTCCATGGACTGTAGTTTGCCAGGCTCTTCTGTCCATGAGGTTTCCCAGGCAAGAATAGTGGAGAGGGTTGCCATTTCCTTCTCCTGGGGCTCTTCCCAACCCAGGGATCGAACCCAGGTCTCCTGCTTGGGAGGCAGATTCTTTACCACTGAGCCACCAGGGAAGCTGACATAAGAACAGTCCCATCCCTCCAATGGCAGCTGAGAGCCCGGGGTGTCCTGTGCTTTGGGCGACAGTTTGGCCCCAAGTATATAACACGATGCATTTGAATTCATATTTACTGGAATCAAATAGTGCCATTTGAATTCACATTTTTTCCAATGGAGTTTTTAAAATAAATGTGTTGGGCGTACGGTTTAGCTATTCAAGATCAAGTTATGTCATTTACATTCCAAATACTTAAGAGCAGACTTTGCTCTCACATTTCCCCAAGAAGTCTCCATCACTTTCATGTTGCATGAAAGTTGAAAAAAGTAAAACTCTCAAAAGGTTGTAAAGCTGGAGTGGGAGGGACATCAAGTGAAAGTGACTTTGCTGTCGTTCAGTCGCTCAGTTGTGTCCGACTCTTTGCGAACCCACGGACTGCAGCGTGCCAGGCTTCCCTGTCCTTCACCATCTCCCAGAGCTTGCTCAAAAAGTGACTAGAGAAACCTAAATTTAAAAATTCACTTCTGGGGCTTCACTGGTAGCTCAGTGGTGAAGAGTGCACACGGGTCCGATCCCTGGTCCAGGAAGATCCCTCATGCTGCGAGCAGCTAAGTCCACGGGCCACAGCCCCTGAGCCTGTGCTCTAGGGCCTGAGCTCGGTACCCAGAGAAGCCCCCGCAATGAGGAGTCCCCGCTCTCTGCAACTAGAAAATGCCCGGGTGGCAATGAAGAGCCAGCACAGCTGAAAATAAATAAAAACAAAATCATTAAAAAACACACTTCTGGAAAGAAGCGTATTAATCTTAGGAAATTTTTTTTCCCCTTTGACCTGCAGATTTTAATTTCTTTTACTTCATTTAAATCTTAGTCTTTGAGATCCTTCCCTTGTCACATCCAAATTAATTCTAGGTGAATTTTGCCCAGGAGAAAATGATGTAAAAAAAATAGAAAACACCGGTCAAGATTAAAAAATAACCTTTGAGTGGAAAAGAGCTTGCTATAAATTCGACTCTAAGCTTAAGAGAATCTCTTTGTAGCCGCAAACTTTGTAAAGAAAGTAAAAGCACAGACTTATCTACAACCTAGTGATAATTGACAGTCTGATTTCCATAAAACACAAAGGGCTCTTTCAGATGAGCTTTTAAAATATTAATATCAAAATGAGGGAACTTCCCAGGTGGTCCAGTGGCTAAGACTCCGTGCTTCTAATGCAGGGGGGCTGGGTTCAATCCCTGATCCGGAGACTAGATCCCCCAGGCTGCAACTAGGAGTTCGCACGTCACACATGAGACCCAGTGCAAATAAATAAATATTAAAAAAATATTAATACAAAAATGAGCAAACTGTCTAAACAGGCCATTCTCATGAAAAAAATACAAATGGCCAGTAAATATAAGCCAATGAATATTTATCAAGTATTAAAGAAATTCATTATGAAAGATCGTTATTTTTAAGGAAGTAGAATACTTTCAATGGCCTGCAGAATTATATTAATGCATACTATTTCTTTCTCAATTTTAAACTTACTACGTGTGCTACTAGTAGAATCTTGGGCAAATATTTTCTGTAAACATGAGCTTTTTACCAATTAGAACGGCTTTTTACAAAAGACAATAAGAAGTGCTTGCAAGAAGGCAGGACAATGGAATTTTCATTCATCGCTGGTGGCAGTGCTAATGGTGCAGGCACGCTGAAAAAAATTTGAGTGTAAAGTTAAGTGTATACTTACTGTGTTGCTGCTTGTTCAGTTGTTAAGGCATGTCCAACTCTTTGCGACCCCACGGACGGCAGCACGCCAGGCTTCCCTGTCCACTATCTCCTGGAATTTCCTCACATTCATGCCCATTGAATCAGTGATGCTTTGTATTCATCTCATCCTCTGCTTCCCTCTTCTCCTTTTGTCTTCCATCTTGCCCAGCATTGGGGTCTTTTCCAAAGAGTCGGCTCTTTGCGACAAGTGGCCAAAGTATTGGCGCTTCAGTTTCAGCATCAGTCCTTCCGATGAATATTCAGGGTTGATTTTATTTAGGATGGACTGGTTGGATCTCCTTGCAGTCTAAGGGACTCTCAAGAGTCTTCTCCAGCACTGTAGTTTGAAACCATCAGTTCTTTGGTGCTCAGCCTTCTTCTTCTGGTCCATCTCTCACATTTGTATGTGCTGCTAGAAAAACCATAGCTTTGACTATACAGACCTTTGTTGGCAAAGTAATGTCTTTGCTTTTTAATACACTGTCTAGGGTTGTTAATAGCTTTTCTTTCAAGGAGCGAGTGTTTTTCAATTTCATGGCTGCAGTCAATGTCTGCAGTGACCTTGGAGCCCAAGGAAATAAAATATGTCACTGCTTTTGTTTTTTTCCCCATCTATTTGCCATGAAGTGATGGGACTGGATGCCCTGATCTTAGTTTTTTGAATGTTGAGTTTTAAGCCAGCTTTTTCATTCTCCTCCTTCACTCTCATCAAGAGGCTCTTTAGTTCCTCTTCACTTTCTGCCATTTGAGTGGTATCATCTCCATATTTGAGGTTATTGATATTTCTCCTGGCAATCCAGTAATCCCACTCCAAGGTATTGACCCAAGAGAACTGGAAACATTTGTTCACATAAAAACTTGTCCATGATTGCTCCAAACTGGGAACAACCCAAATGTCCTTTTTCTGGTGAATGGATAAAACAACCGTGGTACATCCAAATACTGGAATACTACTCAGAATGGAATAATAGGGAGAAAATTACTGGTTCATGTAACAACATGGATGAATGTCAAATGCCTCTCGCTAAGTGAAAGAAGCCAGAATCAAAAGACTACATTTTATGTGGTTCTAATTATATGACATGCTTGGAAAATGCAAAAATTACAGGAACAGATCAGTGGTTGCTGGGAGTTGAATGGGCGGGATGGGGTCCCCAACTGGGAGTTGAAGGAGCAGTTTGAGGAGTTCTTTGGGGGAGGTGAGAACCGCTCTGCATCTTGATAAAGGGGAGTGCCTGACTTCATGCATTTGTTACACTCATAACAGTGTACACCCAAAATAGTGAATCTCCACATATTAAAAAGGTGAGTAAAAAGCTAATGTGTTTCTAAATTAAATGTTGGATCTAAAATAAAATGACATCTTTTTGTTCATTTTTTGACTTAGATTTAATTACCCAGACTCTTTTCTGAGGGTGAAATAAATGTCTTCTAGGTTGATGTGTAACATATGTATAAAAATGCACAAGTTGTAAACACACAGCTTGATTATGCATGTCAGAACTCTCATGCGTTTAACCACCACCCAGATCAAGAGAAAGAGCGTTACCAGAGGCCCCTCCTCTACCCGCTTCCTCTTTTCCAGAAGGAACCAATATTCTGACTTCTAACGCCGTAGATTAGCCTCGCTTGCTTTTGAACTTCATGTAAACAAAATCATACCGTACTGAATATTGCACTCTTAATAGGCTTAGTCATATTTCAAACTAGTTTTCTACCTAATTACGGGTGAAATGAAAGTGATAGTCGCTTCAGTCCTGTCCAACTCTGTGTGACCCCATGGACTGTAGCCTACCAGGCTCCTCTGTCCATGGCATTCTCCAGGCAAGAATACTGGAGAGGGTAGACGTTTCCTTCTTCAGGAGATCTTCCCCACCCAGGGATCGAACCCACGTCTCTTGCATTACAGGCAGATTCTTTACCATCCGAGCCACCAGGGAACATAGGCCAATTAACAACAAGACTGGACTGGGTAATAATTACTATGATTTCTTATAGTATCCAATTTGAGGCTGTGAGTTGAGAAAATAGAGAAATACTTTTTGTTTGAAATACATTTTTGGCCAACCAAAGTAACCATCTTCTTTTTAAAGTGGGAAATGTACATGGTACTATTCCTTATGGTCTCTAGAATTATATTTTTCTCCAGTATTATTTTCCCAAGCATGGACAGACATCAGTCTTAAAATTGGCCTGATATACAGATGCTGTCATGTGATAGCTCCTTGGAACTTTACCAAAGGATGATCTGTGAACCTCTCTTGCTTTGTTCTTTTGCGATCATGCTTGACTTTAGCTCAGCTATATTTAAAGTTGTGGGGAGAAGAGATTTCTTGAAAAGGACGGCACCAAAGTCTGTTCTAAAATTGAATATTTGGAAACCTCCAGTAAAAGTAAATCCATGTGGCAGGTCTGCTCCCAGCTTGATTCTTGCGCGATTGGCTCCAATATCCTTTATGAATTTAATGAGTGCACGCACAATCTTGCATGTGCCCTTTGTGGTGGAAGTCAATTATACTGGTTTTGTTTTTGTTTTTCTTTCCAGTGAGAGAACCTGGAGTATCACTTCTGAGTTTCTGGGTTGGGGCAGGTTTTATTTTCTTAGCAGTAACCACATCACGAAAGGGAGAAACAAAGCAGTCGCTGACAAAAAGAAGTCTTGAAAAATAATATCAGTAACAAATACTAACTTTGAAGAGTTCAATGCGTTCGCCAACCAACTCAAAGCCTGCATTAAATAGCACACTCTTAGATCCTTCTCACAAAGCCTGATGGACCAGTTGCTGTTTCCACTGTTAGAGGTCACCCATAACCACACAGCTCAAGGGAACGGTGTCCCCCAGCTGGGCGTGACCAGCGGGGGCCCAAACCACCCTGGATTCCTTGGTTCTGATAACTCCCAAAATACTCCAAGGGTTGGCCTTTGTGAACAGGACTCAGTCAGAAGACTCTTCAGCTGTATCCCCTCATTTCCTCTCTCCATGATGTTGATGAAAGTTGCTCAGTTATGTCCAACTCTTTGCGACCCCATGGACTGTATCCTGCCAGGCTCCTCTGTCCATGGGATTTCCCAGGCAAGAATATGGGGGTGGGTTGCCATTCCTTCTCCAGGATCCATGAGAGTTTTAATGCAAATAAAATGTTTTGTTGTTGCTGATTTCTGAGTCTTGAGAGTATGGAACAATTCACATATGTAATCATAAATCACTCCCAGAGGATTCAACAAATGTTGGCACTCAGGGTCAACAATTAAAATCAAAGAGTCTTAGTCCTTTCCACCTGGCAAATGAGCAGCTGGGCTCAAAGAAGAGACACACTTGCCCAAGATTCCATTGGTAATCGGTGGCAAGGATGGCTGGTATCTTGGAAGACTCTGGTTTTCCAGGCAAGCCCTCTTTCCTGTTTTCCTTATTCTCCCAGAATATACTGAAGTAGTTTAGGACTATTGCCGTGGAAGTCTGCAGATCTGTGTCTCAGGAATTCTAGTTGAGATGTTTAGTTAAAGGGATTTATGGGGCCATGTCAATGGATAGTCTGAGGGAGGGTGGACTTTGGGAATGGTTTGACTTGGCAGCTCTGTGGTGTCTTCTGAAACAAAGCTTCTTTTCCATCTTTCCATTTAGCTGTCGGGGGTGTCCTCTGTGTGGTCATAACCCGGCTGTCAACAACTCCCTGGTTGGCCTGCTTCTCCATCAGGACCACAGAAATGAGTGAGAGGGTCATCCTGGAAGCTGTCAGAATATTGACCCTCACCTCTCCTTGGGTACTTCCCTGGTGGCTCAGATGGTAAAGAATCTGCCTGCCATGCAGGAGACCCGGGTTCAATTCCTGGGTCAGGAAGATCCCCTGGAGAAGGAAATGGCAACCCACTGCAGTATTCTTGCCTGGAGAATCCCACGGACAGACAAGCCTGGTGGGCTACAGTCTATGGGGTTGCAAGAGTCGGACACAACTGAGCGACTAAACCACCACCACCTCTCCTTGGCCGCAGCGGCTGTTGAGTTCACTCCTAAACCTGTTGTTGTTGTCTGGTCTTCTCTTTGGAACCCCATGGAAGGCAGCACGTCAGGTTCCCCTCTCCTTCACTGTCTCCCGGACTTTGCTCAAACTTGTGTCCATCGAGTCAGTGATGCCATCCAAACATCACATCCTCTGCCACCCTCTTCTTCTTTTGCTTTCAGTCTTTCCCAGCATCAGGGTCTTTTCCAATGAATCAGCTCTTTGCATCAGGTGGCAGCTTCAGCATCAGTCTTTCCAATGAATATTCAGGGTTGGTTTCCTTTAGGATTGACTGGCTTAATCTCCTTGGAGTCCAAGAGTCTTCTCCAGCACCACAATTTGAAAACGTCAATTCTTCAGCAGTCAGCCTTCTTTACTGTCCAGCTGTCACATCTGTACATGACCACTGGGAAAACCATAGTTTTGATTATTAGTCACTCAGTTCAGTCGCTCAGTTGTGTCCAACTCTTTGCGACCCTATGACTGCAGCACACCAGGCTTCTAGGTCCATCACCAACTCCCAGAGCTTGCTGAAACTCATGTCCATCAAGTTGGTGATGCCATCCAACCATCTCATCCTCTAGCGTCCCCTTCTCCTCCTGCCTTAAATCTTTCCCAGCATCAGGGTCTTTTCCAATGAGTCAGCTCTTTGTATCAGGTGGCCAAAGTATTGGAGCTTCAGCTTTAGCATCAGTCCTTCCAATGAACATTCAGGACTGATTTCTGTTAGGATTGACTGGTTTGACCTCCTTGTTGTCCAAGGGACTCTCAAGAATCTTCTCCAACTCCATAGTTCAAAAGCATCAATTCTTTGGTGCTCAGCTTTCTTTATAGTCCAACTCTCACATCCATACATGACCACTGGAAAAACCAGAGCCTTGACTAGACAGACGGTTGTCAGCAAGTAATGCCTCTGCTTTTTAATATGCTGTCTAGGTTGGTCACAGGTTTTCTTTCAAAAGCTTGTCATAGCTTTTCTTATAGGACTATACAGACCTGTCTAAACCTGTAGCTGTTGGTTAACTTAAACTTGAGTCATATGTATTGTTTTGAAATCACATCCCCTTAAAGCATGTATGTGGCACTGAAGCAAAGTGGGTGTTGAAAGCAAATGGAGACAGTTGCCAAGAAAAGGAAAGTGCGTGTAAGGAGGCAGCTCTGGGGTCCACTGTAGCTGCAGACATCGGAAATCAACCTGAGTTAGCTGGAATAAAAGGGGAGGGTTAATTCCAGGAATGTGGGGGTATCTCACGGAACCCGGGGACAGGGAAGCCAAAGGGTGTAGGGGCGGGGGAGAGAGTCAGGACCAGAGTCATCAGACCCCAAGACGGGCCCTTCCTCTCTCTCTCTCCTTCCCTCCTGCTGTGTCTCTCTTCCTCTCTCTGGCTCATCTCCTCACAGGACTTTATTGTTTATAGACCGTCAGGTCCTATGCATCAGCGCAGATGGCAGAAGATGGCTCTCAACTCATGTACGTTCATATCCCTCCAACTTGCCACCTAAGCAGAAACTGACATGCAGCCTCTGATTTCCAGTTCCTCATTCCTGGGAGATTCTACATGGCAAGTTCGGTTCTGGCACGTGCTCTGAGGTACGCAGGGTGTGCCAGTCCGGATAAGACCCCTGGACCCCTCTGTGTGGGGTGAGGGGTGATGGGGCCCCTGGCAGGCTGATGGTCCTTAGATAGGCCAGGCTAACAGGCCCCCTGAAGGCCCCCCTGGAGAGGGCGGTACACTCTGCATGGTGTTTGTCCCCTCGGGTGCTGTGGAAATGACCATGCATCTTCTGCCAGTTAACCTGCTTCCAGGCCCCCAGGATGGGCAGGTCTGGAGTGTGGAGGGAGGGATGTCCGGAGGTGAAGGGGCTGATGGCACCGGTAAGAAAGGAGAATCCTTTCTCCTAAACAACTTCAGAAATTTGAGACAATTCTACTTTCCAGCCTCGAAACCAAAAGGAGATGTTTGCTGACTCGCAAGCATTTCTAGTGTTTGAAGCTAAAAACTGGCAACATTAATGCAAGCTTGTTCTCAGTGCTTTCCGTCAAGCCCAGAGCTGCATCCCGACGGTCCCTCCTGGGGTGGGGCCGCTTCCTCCCGGTGTTCGATCCCAAGTCTTCAGTCTTAGGTGTCCTGCTCTCTGTTTACATTTGCCAGCCCCACCCTTTCCTCTGGGAGGGTGAGTCAGCGGCTTGGTGGTGATGTCTGAGGTCTGACCGCAAAGTCAGAAGTGACACTTTGGGGGGCTTAAAACTATCCATTGCAGCGAGGGGTCGTTTAGACCTTACCTTTGAGGATAAACCTATCAGACAGCTTTTCCCCCCTCTGTTTTATTGTTTTACAACTTCCTCCTAAACCTAAAACAATAGCCTTATAAATGGGCAGGAAATCCCTCTGCCTCTATTGTAGGGAAAGAGAAGCGAAAAGAAGACTTGGTGCCTGCCTTATCTCATTTAAAACAGACTGCGGTTGTTCCATTTCAAATGGGTTTTACTCCGAGTGATTTCAAACTTTCCACAGCAGCGAGATCAGTGGCGGGACCTTTAGGGTGGCAATGGGTTTTAGCTGAAGAAGTTTAAGGGGTTAAGAACATGAATAAACTCCAAGGCAGATCTCCTTAAGGAAGCAACACTAAAACCTAAGGAATCTGAGAGTAGAGTTGGGGGGGGAGGCGGGTAGTGGGGAGGTGGGGACCGGAAAGAATTTGGAGGAAAGGGGCTGAGATCACTGATGGCCATTGTTAAGCCTGAACTGTGAATTTATTGGTTTGGATACTGGTTACCAATCAGGAGAGCTGGGCTGTGACTACGTATATAACACGGAAACTTGACAAAGCTCTCTCTCTTTCTCTCTTTTTCCCCCCACATTTGTGGTATCATTTTATCCCCAAGGGATTCCCGGGTGGCGCTAGTGGTAAAGAACCCGACTGCCAATGCAGGGGGCGTTGGAGATGTGGCTTCCATCCCTGGATCGGGAAAATCCCCTGGAGGAGTAAATGGGAATCCACTTCAGTATTCTTGCCTGGAGAATTCCACAGACCAAGGAGCCTGCTGGGCTAAGTCCTAGTGACAACAGGTTGAAGATTCTCAAAGTGTTACTCACCCAGTCGTGTTGGACTGTTTGTGACCCCAAGGAGCCCACCAGGCTCCTCAGTCTGTGGAGTTCTCCAGGCAAGAATACTGGAGTGGGTTGCCGTTTCCTCCTCTAGGGGATCTTCCCACCCCAGGGACTGAACCTGGTCTCCTGCATTGCGGGCAGATCCTTTACCTTCTAAGCCACAGGGAAGCTTATTTTGTGCTTTTTCTTCTTCTGCTCATTGTCTATTGTGGGTCTGCTCAACCTCCTGTGTTCTCCTTACTTTCATAGCTGCCTTGAACTGATCTGCACGAACTGACTCTGCAAGGGGACTGACTGGAGAGAGAGAGGAGGGACTTACCTACATCTCCCCCTCCTCATTCTCCCCCACCTAAGTCTCAAAACATTTTGACAAATATTAAAAAGCACGTTTTTTTTTTGGTAAGAATTTTGCTGATTTTTTTTTTCTTGGGTATGTGCATCTGGGCAGATTTAGACAGAAGCAGGTAGGCAAGGAAGAGGATGAAAGCATAGGAAGCTGATTCCTAAGGTGTGGGTTTCTCTGGGTAACGGGACCTCCGGTGGGCTGTTTTGTCTTTTTTTTGGCTGTACTGGGTCTTTGCGGCACGCGGGCTTTCTCTAGTTGCGGTGCAAAGGCTCTAGAGCGAGCAGGCTCAGAAGTTGGGGCCCCTAGGTCTAGTTGCCCCGCGGCATGCGGGATCCTAGTTCCCCGACCAGGTGATGAAGCCGCATCCTTGGCATTGCAAGCAGATTCTTAACCACTGGACCCCCTGGGAGGTCCTTTCCTGCAGCGGTGTGATCACGCAGGTTTCTGTGCATTCACACTCGGGAAGGTAGAAGGTGGAGGGTCACCACAGCAGGACTGCTCGCTCGTTTCAGGAAGTCTGAAGGCTCTTTTGCACAAAAGAAGCCCAAACATGAAAAATGCTTTCTGGAAGGAGAGCTACTCCAGTTACGGCTCCGTCACTTGAGAAGCAGGCACCACTCAGGGCTCCTGGGGTTTGCCCCTTGCCTTGGCATCTTCCGCCAGACACTCTGTCTGCAGATGTCCATGGCCTGAGGCTGCTTGCGTGACTGGCCTGTGGAGGGCCTTGGACCTGTCTTGCCAGAGCACCTCCCCAGTGTTTTGGAAACAGGTGAGTTGAGATGGGCCAAAACGGACATGACTCACGGCGAAGGTTACCAGGGTTTGGGTCAACTTTCTATGACCGTGAAGAGAAGAATGGTTGTCTGTCGCCGCTAGGCAATTGGCCTGTGCCAAGTTTATTCTTAAACGTGTGTTGCTAGGGATATTCCTAGCAATAATTAATAATTACGGCAATGATTCACCTCTGCGTCTCCTGGAGTTTTGTTTTTTGACTCAACCGTGAGTTTATACGACAAACACAAAACTGAAATGTGCTTATGTCACCCGCTACTTACTCAGTACTCAACCTCAGTGGCTTCCTGCTGGTCTTGGCAGAAGGCTTAGAGTGTTTATCGGTGACTTTGAGTCCTACCCAGCTCTCCAGCCCCCTGCTCCAACCCCTGTTCCCTCTGGGCCTCCACCAGCCCTGTTTCTAGTTCTTCAGATGCTCCAAGGAACAATGGTCTACCACCTGGACTGCTCTTTGCCCCCTGGCTGATATCTTTCTTTTTCTTTCTTCCTTTTCTTTTTTGACTGCGTTGGGTCTTTGTGGTGGCATGTGGGCTCTTCGTTGCAGGTGTCTCTAGCTCTGTTACGTGGTCTTGGTTGCTCCACAGCAGGTGGGATCTAAGTTCCCCGACCAGGAATCAAACCCACATCACCTGCATTGGAAAGTGGATTCTTAACCACTGGACCACCAGGGAGGTTCCACGATGGGTGTCTTTCTTGACTGTCCTGATCAGGTTCAACTCTCTGGACATTAAGCACTAAAGTGCAAGGCTCTCCTGAAGAGTCCTGTCCGTAACTGTTTTGTCAAACTTATTCTGTGATTCTTTGACTCACATCCCAACTCGATTCCCCCTCGCAAGGACTGATATCACTCACCTCTATATCTAGACACCTAGAGCATAATAGGTGTTTAATAATTTGTTGTTGTTTGGTCACTCATGATTGACTTTTTTTTTGCAACCCTGAGAACCGTAGCTTGCCAGGCTCCTCTGTCCATGACATTTCCCAGGAAAGAACACTGGAGTGGGTTGCCATTTCCTTCTCCAGGGGATCTTCCTGAATCAGGGATCGAACCTGCGTCTCCTGCATTGCTGTGTTAAATTAATGATGAAGTGAGTGAAAGGAAGGTCAGAGCAAAATAAACCCTAGTGGGGAAATTACAAATAAAATCAGCCCTTGAATATAAAAGTCATTTCTTAGAGCAAAATAGAGTTATCGTTCTCACAGACTTAAATTAGTTATGTAACACACAGTTGATTTTCTCCCTCTCTCTTTTTTTTTGAGAATCCCATAACTGAGTCCCACATACAAAATGATAGATGGCCATTATGTATTTTTTCCTTCTCTGTATTTTTCTTAATGGAAGTGCATGGAACTTTCCAAATATCACTGTATGATTGGAAAAAGTGAAGCAGTGCCATTTTGGGGGGAGGAGGGGAAGAAAGGGGAAAGATTCTGAAAAGGGTTTATGTTTTCTAATCAAAGTCAGATGTAGAACTGATTTTGTGTCACTTAAGGAACACGCTTCATTTTCTCCATCAGTGGTCTTGTCCAGCATTGGAGGTTCAGTGGAAGTCCCTTGAAGACGAGAGTGTCCATCCAATTCCTGTGTTTTGTACCTTGGCCATCTGCTTTCAGCAGAGCAGAAACAGCACCCTGGGCAGACCCGAGAGAACTCTGAATAAGAACCTGCTTGAGAAAGATTTCCCTTACAAGCTAAATGTTACATTTCCACTCAACAGAAAGGTACTGCTGTGTGGCCGTAAAAAGCTGGCCCGAACCCTGTAACCTTTGCAGCTCGCGGTGTTATTTTTGGTTCATGCCAACACGGATCACAGCTGTGACTCAACAGAGCCGCTGAAGCAAGAATTCAAAGAGTTTAAAGAACAGCGGACTCACAAACGACTTTTTTTCCCCCTTATGGTGTCATTATGCCACATTTCTTGTAGTTTACCTTTTACAAATTTACCAGCTGCATGCAGATGAGCTCAGCTGTTGCTTGGCATCCCGGGTCCTGAGCTGCGTCAGCACGCTTCCTCAAGTCCCACTGCAGGCGACGGACGGTGGAGCTTTCCTTTCTGGGGTGTTTGTTTTACGTAAGTAATGACTTACTTTGCAGAGGTTAAAAAAAAATCCTTGTTGATATATTTCTCCCTCAAATAAACCCAAAATAGAGTTGGGGTTTGATGTAAACCTTGGTAATTTCCCATTCAGAGGTGACAGAGAGCCCGTATCGATTGCTTCTGTGCTGGGTCTTGCTTTCTCCCCATCTGTGTTAGACACATGAGGCCATGAACTCAGAGCGAAACAGACATGGACTCCAGTAGACCAGATACGAGTCTGTTTGTCAACATCCTTCAGATGTTTGGCTTCATTCAATTTTTTTTTTATTTTTAAAATACTTTTATTTATGATTTGGCTGTGCCATGTCTTGGGATCTTAAATTACCGCATGTGGGATCTAGTTCCCTGACCAGGGATTGAACTTGGGCCCCTTGCATTGGGAGTGTGGAATTTTAGCCACTGGACTGCCAGAGAAGTCCCTTGGCTTCATTTTATTGATCACCACTTAAACTTGAAGAACAATCCAGTTTTCCTCTTTGAGGATGCATAGGAAAGGGGATGCAGAAGAAATGACGGAGTTACTCATCTACTAAGTTACTGCATTTTTAAAGAGTTTTTTAAAATTATTAACTTAATTTTTGACTGTGGTGGGTCTCTGTGGGTGCACACAGGCTTTCTCTAGGGGCAGTGAGTGGGGGATGGGGCGCTACTCTTCATTGCGGTCCTGGGCTTCTCCTTGCTGAGGCTGCTCTGGTTTTGGAGCCCTGGCCCTCGGTGCATGGGTCAGTAATGGCAGCAAGCAGGCTCTGTGGTTGCAGCTTGGGGTCTCTAGACCACAAGGCTCAGCAGTTGTGGCATTCGGGCTTAGATGCTCCGTGGCAAAAGGGATCTTCCTGGACCAGGGACTGAACTGGTCTCCCTTCCTTTGCAAGGCAGATTCTTACCACTAGACCACCAGGGAAGCCCAAGTTACTGCATTTTTAAGCTTTGTGGTAGCTTAAAGAATGTAGACTTGAGAATTCTAAGGACTAACATGTTAATATGCTATTTTTTGTTGTTATTTGTGAGAAAGATCATTAATCAACTATTTTACAGAACCAAGGAGACAGGCAGTGCATTTGATCTACTTTCTCTTTGGGAAATAGACCCAGCTTTTGTGTGGTATTGTTCTCATTGCTCAGGCCTGCCACTTTAAAAACGCTCCAGAGCAAAGGCTATGCTGTCTTATGCACGCTGCCACTGCGATCAGACTGAGCTCTGCATTTTTCCACCTCAGTGTGAAAGGTGGAAAAATAATTTTGGAGCTCTTCTTTGAATAGCAAGAGTGTTAGCCCCAAAGAAACTGTATTTCTATGATATTCCTTGGATGTTGGTGGGAGGTACCTCTCTAAGGCAAGTGTACAAATTCTCTTTATGTACTGTCCTCAGGCATCTATTCTACAGAAAGTAGGCACTACTTCGTAAGCCTCTCATCTGAGATTGGTCTTTTAAAGTTGGGATATAATTGACATGACGTTCATTAGTTTTAGGTAATGGGCTTCCCAGGTGGCTCAGTGGTAAAGAATCTGCCTACCAATGCAGGAGATGCGGCTTCCATCCCTGGGTGGGGAAGATCCCCTGGAGGAGGGCATGGCAGCCCACTCCAGTATTCTTACCTGGAGAATCCCATGGACAGAGGAGCCTGGCGGGCTATAGTCCACAGGGTCGCAAAAGAGTTGGGCGTGCCTGTAGTCACTGAGCACAGCATACTGTTTTAGGTGATACAACACAATAAGTCAGCATATGTAAATACTGCAAAATGATGACCATAAGATGAGTTAACATCCATCATAATACAGAGTTACAAAGCTTTTTTCTTGTGATGAGAATTTTTAAGACCTACTTTCTCAACAACTTGCAGATATATGAGGCAGTATTGTTATATGCAGTCACCATGCTGTGCATCACGTCCCAGGACTGATTTGTCTGATAACTGGAAGCTTGTCCCTTTTGCACCCCTTCACCCAATTTCCCCCTCCTCGACTCCCCGCCACCCCTGTCTGGCAACCACCAGTCTCTTCCCTGTATTCCATATCTATGAGCTCAGTTTTGATTTTGTCTTGTTTTTTTAGATTCTATATGTAAGTGATATCATATAATATTTGTCTTTGATTTCCTTCACTTAGCATAATGCTTTCAAGATCCATTCATGTTGTCACAAATGGAAGGCTTCCTTCTTTTTCATGGATAAATAATATTCCATTGTGGAAATTAGTCCTTATTTTTAATAAAGATTAATAGAATTTTCACACTAGGAGAGTCTCCAGAAATCATGTAGGTTTACTATTTTTTATAAATGCAGAAAGCAGCACAGAGAGGTTATGGAACTTGTTTAAAGTTACACAGCTAAGTGGTGGTAAAATTGGGCTTCACAGGTAAGTTCAGTATGTCCTTGAATCTTCACCTGCTTCAGAACAAATTGGTCCAGAGAACTGAGTGTTCCCAAGAATTTAGATTCACAAATCTGAAAAAAAAATTATTTCAGTCACAAAATGTTGTAAGAGAAAACACTGAGAATATTGAGTAAACATTGAGAATATTCATACAAATGGACATTGTTCCTATTGAAAGAAAAAGTATTTCCTGTATCCTTATGTGTATCTTGATTTTGAGGTTATTTTGGAAGTTGCTGAAATTCAGTTTGGCAAAGCAATTCTCTGTGAAAGACATGTTAGGAAACTAAAATTTTCTCTACTGACTTTCTATCAACAAATGAGCACTGAAATGTTATCTATAGAAATGAAGATTCATTTGTTCCTGGCACACATGAGGAGCTCAACAAATATTTACTGAATGGTTGAATAAGAACTGCAGTGCTGTGGAGGTTAGCCTACGATTATAGACCCATTAATAAGGTGTTTAAACCTCAATGTTGAGCAAAACAAGCCAGACACAAATCAGCGTCTTGCCTGATTCCATTTCTATGAAGTCCAAAACCAGGCAAAGCTACTAAGACTGTTGGAAGTCAGGACTGTGGTTATCTTTGGGAGGAGCAGCTGCTAGAAGGGGGGTTTAAAGGCTGATTGTGTTGTTTCGAGCTGGGAGCTGGTTATACACGTGGGCTCAGCATGTGAAAACTCACCAATAGCACATTAAGACATATGCATGTTCTGAATGTATATTGTTGCTATTGTTCAGTCACTGAGTTGTGTCCAACTCTTTTGCAATCCCATGGACTGTAGCCTGCCAGGCTCCTCTGTCCATGGGATTTCCCACACAAGAATACTAGAGTGGGTTGCCATTTCCTCCTCTAGGGGATCTTCCTGACCCAGGGATCGAACACACGTCTCCTGCATTGGCAGACAGATTCTTTACCACTGAGACCCAGGGAAGCCTGAATGTATATTATACTTCAATAAAAAATAAAGAAATATATGTAACATTTCATCCTAGGAACAGAGCAACTTAGGAAATGCTTAGCCCATGAAAGAAACTTCCGTAGGGTAAGTTCAAAACAACGACGACAGAAGGTGGGGTGAGGGTTTACCTTCCATAATCCTGTGAAATGTGCACCACGTACACTGTCGAAGAATAAATAGAACTTTGACTCTGGTTTCAAAATGTATGCAGCCGCCTCCATGGATTTTGCACAGCTTTATCATGTAGTTGACAGTTGCAAAGTGTGTTCCAGACCTCAGGATGGTACATGCAGATGGCAGTAGGGCTTGTGTATCTACACGGTCTTGTAAGATTGAAAAATGAATCCACAAAAATAAACTGTGATGCTTTGTCAGCTTTATGAAAGCACTTTCAACATAACTGACTACATATATAGTGATGAAGAATAATGTTTCTAAATTAGTAAATTAGTTTTTGTTTTGAGAAGTCAGATCTAAGTAAATACTCGTTTTAGGAAAGAATATATTAGTATTAGGGCTTCTCAGGAGGCTCAGTGGTAAAGAAACCACCGGTCAATGCGGGAGATGTAGGTTTGATCCCTACAGAGGGAGGAAATGGTAACCTACTCCAGTATTCTTGCCTGGAGAATCCCATGGACAGAGGAGCTGGGCAGGCTATAGCCCATGAGGTCCCGAAGGGTGGTGCATGACTTAGTGACTGAGTGTGTATTACGGATTTTTATAGCTGCAAATTTACACTAACCATTAGTAGATGTTGCTGATGGTAGTCATTAAGACCGTGCACGGTGCGGGTGGAAGCCGACTGGAATGTGTTGAAATGTAGCAGATGAAGACCACAATTCACAGCCATCCGGGGAAAGAGGAAGATGGGGAGGAGGCTGGAGGGGATGTGTGCTGGGCAGGGACTGAAGGAAAGTTCTTGGAAGTGCAACACACGGAAGCACTTGGGCAAAGGGAAAGTTACCCGTCCCTGATAGGGAGGTCTTGGTGATGATGCTGTGGGTTTGAGACAGACACATGCTGCTGATGAATCAAGAGTGCCAAGCCCCTGGGAGATCACAAGGAGGCGTAAGCAGTGTGTACCTGGGGCGTTTTGCCCTGATTCAGGGGCAGGAGAGACACCTCATTTGCTGTGACAAAAGTAGAAGAAGATAAGGTTGTAGATTTGGTAGGAAAATGAAGACTTTTCTCTGCAAAAAGTTTTCCATCCCTTATCCTTTATGAGGTAGGAAGCTGGAAATTGAGGAGGTATAAACTCAACATTTACTTTGGCCACCTGATGTGAAGAACTGACTCATTTGAAAAGACCCTGATGCTGGGAAAGATTGAAGGCGGGAGGAGAAGGGGATGACAGAGGATGAGATGGCTGGATGGCATCACCAACTCAATGGACATGAGTTTGAGTAAACTCTGGAAGTTGGTGATGGACAGGGAGGCCTGGCTTGCTGCAGTCCATGGGGTCTTAAAGAGTCGGACACGACTGAGCGACTGAACTGAACTGAAACTCGGCATTGTGTAGAGACAAGAGAACACTCCATTGGCAGTGTCCTTGGGAAACTGATGAGTATGACCTTGAGGCTAATCTCCATGAGGTTTGGGAGAATATTGGAAGAGTTACTGGTTGATTAAGATGATCAATATTTTACAGTTAGGTGTGCTTTCAAAGACGAGTCTTGTTTTTATCAAAATGCCAGATGTGAATGTGATGCTGCCGGAGAAATGGATGGAATTCACAGTGTGCTGACATGGTATTTCTGGCTTCTGTATTTATTTTCTTGGGATGAAAACAGAGACTTAGGCAAAGAATTAGATGTTGGAAATTAAATTTCTGGTTACTAAAATTCTACTGGAGTATTACATACCCCACGAGGCTGGTAAATGAAGTTTTAGTAAGCCCCATGATTGTGCTTCCCAGGTGGTGCTAGTGGTAAAGAACCTGCCTGCCAAAGCGGGAGACCTAAGAGACGTGGATTTGATCCCTGGGTCTGGGAGATCCCTTGGAGAAGGGCATGGCAACTGACTCCAGTATTCTTGCCTGGAGAATCCCATGGACAGAGGAGCCTGGTGGGCTATAGTCCGTGGGGTTGCACAGAGTCCGACATGGCTGAAGTGACTTGGCATGCATGCACAAGCCCCATGAATAGCTTAGAAATATTCTTCTCTAGTGGAGAAGGCAATGGCACCCCACTCCAATGCTCTTGCCTGGAAAATCCCATGGATGGAGGAGCCTGGTGGGCTGCAGTCTATGGGGTCGCGAAGAGTCAGACCCAACTGAGCAACTTCACTTTCACTTTTTCACTTTCATGCATTGGAGAAGCAAATGGCAACCCACTCCAGTGTTCTTGCCTGGAGAATCCCAGGGGCAGGAGAGCCTGGTGGGCTGATGTCTATGGGGTCACACAGAGTCGAACACGACTGAATGACTTAGCAGTAGCAGTATTCTTCTCTAGAATTCATGGTCATCTCAGCAGGAAGAGCTGCAGTTAAGCCCTCAAGGACACTCTGCTCTCCCTTCTCTGAATTGAACTAGACCCACCAGCACACCCTCTTGGCTGCATACACATCCTTTCTTGATCCTGTAGTCACCTCCAGCTTTATTAAATCATTTTTCCTTCCCAGGAGACCTTCTCCTTCATCTGTTTTCTCTACTTCTTCACTTTCCTTGGACTTACCTTATACACCAGTTCCCATCCCTCTGCAATTCCCTCCCTAGGATCTCAAAGGATGTTCTGATGGTTACGTCCCGGGGAAGCACTTCAAACGCCACCTTATGACACCTCCGATAGCGTTTTCACCATGGAATCTCCTCCATATCGAATAAGATGGCACCATTCTCCTAGTTCCCCACCCACCTCAGTGATAATTCCTAGTGTGTTTTCTGGTTCCCTCTTCCCCATCCTACTCCTAGAATGTCAGTGGCCTCTAGAACTCCATCCTGAGCACTCTAGTCACTCTACACTTAATGCACTCACACTTATGACTCCAGCTTCCAAATCAGTGTCTCTAGTTAGGTGTTACTAGGGCATATTCCTGTACGTCCAACTGAAACTGTTTGGGTGTCGTCTGGGGAGCTCCAAAGAGCTCCAGTAAGACAGTTCTTTATGTCTCAGCTCTTCAGCAAGAGGCAAAGTGATAGATAAGAAGTGATTTACCAGAATGGGATGCTCGTGAGGTTTACAAGCAGCCAGGTGAGAAATATCATGCCCCTAGAACTTACTGGGCTACTGTTTTATAATCAAAGGAAAAGTGGGGAGGGAGAAGACTTTCTTTGTCTTTCTTGAGTGGACCTCATGCTTCCATCATCCACTCTGCCTCCAGGTTGAGCAGGGGAGTTTTCCTGTCCCCACATGGTCACGCTAGGTCCACAGATTACTGTTTTTCTCTGTGGGCAGAAAGCATGTCCTAGGGGTCCCTGACGCACTGAGCTCCCTGGGCAGCATGTGGAGCTCCTGCCACCAGTATTGTACGTTTGGGGGCACGTCTCGGGCTTCTGTGGCCTGGTTTTGTGGCTAAGCAAGCCTGCTTGGCTCTGTGGTTAAGCAAACCTGCTCTCTTGAGTGATGGTTGACTTCCAGGGGTCGCCCATATTTCTCCCACTTACACTTCCTTGGTGTAATCACCTCCTTTATCCCTGTACTCTGTCCCTGTCATTCCCCCTCCAGGTGGTCACTCTTTTTGCTCACAAGGGGGTGAGGGGTGACTTGAGCGACCATCAGCTGTCTCCTGGTGGGATGGGCAGAGGCCTGCTGGGGAGGAGTAAACACCGGGCTGACCATCCCTTCTCTGCTGGGAGAACGGCAAGTCGGTGTCCCTCTGGGGAGCATCACCCTCTTAGCCCTCTTAGTTGATACGCATCAGAGGATGAGTCTACAGAAAGAGAGAAATGAAAAGAAATCCCTCAACGAGCATTAGAAAAGTCATTACAAGAGATTATAACCATGATTTTGAAGAGCCAAACCGCTTTTCCCCCAGACAGATTTTAAGTCTGCAGGAGGGTCGTTTAAGGCTTCAATCTGTTTCTTTTTGCTTAGGCTCAGAATCTCAGTGTTTTATGTTTGAGGGTCTGTGGAGTCTTTTATCTCACTCATAGATTTAATCTGCTCTTTTTTCCTTTTCTGTTAATATCCTTTGGTGGTATGGGCGGCTTCCTTGTCCCTTGAGACACCGAGTGGCCCCTGATTTAGCCAGTAAGTCCCTTCCATTAAAGAAACAGGACAACCAGGCACAAGCAGAAGGGAATATAGGAACAACTAGCCATGGAGGTTGCAGAAAAGGGGTTCCAGGATAAAAGGGGGGCCCCAGGGAGGTGTGCCCTGTCTTTTCCTTGACACTCCCATGATATAGTTCTTCCAGTCGTTAAGATTTGTAATCCTCTGGGTTAAGACCAAGAAGGCTGCACCAGCGTCTGTTAGAAATTTTATTCGGTGGCCCGTCACTTCAGTGACCACTTAGGCATTAGTTGGTAGATGGCACCTCTAGGTAGAGCCTCTTCTCACCTTGGGCCTGGTCAGTCTTTTGATTGTGAAGCCATCAAAGGCCAAGGTTCCCCATCACTCACTGGCATATGGAACAAGCCCTCTGCCAGTGCCCGGGCTGTTTGGAAAGGGCACACCAATCCCAGTCTTTCCTCCTGTGTCCCTTCTGTCACAGGGGGTGCAATGATTTTGTCTGGGTAGCCACGGGCCATGTGGTTTAGCTTGGCCAAATCGGCCCAGAGAGCCTGGCCTCCCCTGTGTTGGTTTCTAAGTGGACAAAGCCATTGTCACCATTTGGGCCTCTTGTTTATCTCTCTGGGTGTGTTCACCCTCTTTGGCCATATCCCTATTATTGAAAACAGAATAAGCCAATTGGAGTAAATCGCTCATGGGGGTCTAAGGATGTTTTTTGGATGTCTTTTTTCCCCCTGATAGCTGGGGCAGACTGGACTGTGAAATGGGTAACAGAAAGGGCCTGTCCCTCAGGGGAGGAAGGATCCACATTTGTGAACTTTTTTAAAGCCTCCACTAATCGCCCTTGAAAAACTGAAGGATTTTCATCTGGTCCCTATTGGACTTCTTTCACTCTTTCATAATTAATGGGTTTTATTGTGAGCTTTTTCATGCCATCCGTTAAACTATTAATCATATGGTCCCATCTATCTCTATCAATAAAACTTATCTGGTGATTCCACTGTGGGTCTGCCTCGGGGACAGCGTTCTTCCCCACCCAGCGTGCTGTGTCACCTGCTGGGGCTGGGCGACCCGCTGGTCAGTGAGGGCTCTGGTGAGCGAGGGCTCTGTCAACGTGGGCTCTTCCTGTAACAGCAGCGACCGGGGTCTTGGCTCCTACCTCTGAGACAGCCCCTGCTGGAGCAGCCATTTTCATGAATTTAGCAGCTTTCACCCGGAGAAGGCAGTGGCACCCACTCCAGTACTCTTGCCTGGAAAATCCCATGGATGGAGGAGACTGGTCTGCTGCAGTCCATGGGGTCGCTAAGAGTCAGATACGACTGAGAAACTTCACTTTCACTTTTCAGTTTCATGCATTGGAGAAGGAAACGGCAACCCACTCCAGTGTTCTTGCCTGGAGAATCCCAGGGACGGGGGAGCCTGGTGGGCTGCCGTCTATGGGGTCGCACAGAGTTTGACACGACTGAAGCGACTTAGCAGCAGCAGCAGCTTTCACCGGAGCAGTAAATAGCTATCCAAAAGTTTCCTTCCAGTGCCAAAATCCCTTTGGGCTACGTATTTCATAGCCCAGTCTGCTCCAGACATCAGGTGAAAAAAGGATTCAAAAAACACTGCCAGTCCTCAGAACCCCATGATCGATTTACTCCAATTAGCTTACTCAGTTTTCAGTAACAGAAAGAAAGTCAAAGTGTTAGTCACTCAGTTGTGCCTGTGACCCATGGACTGTGGCCCGCCAGGCTCCTCTGTCCATGGGATTCTCCAGGCAAGAATATAGCAGTGGGTTGCCATTCCCTTCTCCAGGGGATCTTCCCCACCCAGGGATCGAACCCAGGTCTCCTGCATTGCAGGCAGATTCTTTACCATCTGAGCCACCAGGGAAGCCCCAAGATTAATAGGGATATGGCCAAAGAGGGTGAACACACCCAGAGAGACAAGCGAAAGGCCCATGAGGTGAAAATAGCTTCATCCTCTCAGAGCCCGCCACAGGGGAGCCCAGGCTTCCTGGGCCAGTCTGGCTGGCCATGGTGGACCACGTGGCCCATGGGTACCTGGACAAGTTAGTGTGCCCTGTGTGGACAGAGGACACTGCGGGAAAGACTGTGACCCACGTGCCCTTTGCAAGCATCCAGGGGGTTGGCAGAGGGAAAGCCCCAGATGCCAGGCACACCTCCCTGGGACCCCCCTTTTATCCCGGGACCCCCCTTTTATCCTGGAACCCCTTTTCTGCAACCTCCATGGCTAGTTGTTCCTATATTCCCTTCTGCTTGTGCCTGGTTGTCCTGTTTCTTTAATGGAAGGGACTTACTGGCTAAATCAGGGGCCACTCGGTGTCTCAAGGGACAAGGAAGCCGCCCATACCACCAAAGGATATTAACAGAAAAGGAAAAAAGAGCAGATTAAATCTATGAGTGAGATAAAAGACTCCACAGACCCTCAAACATAAAACACTGAGATTCTGAGCCTAAGCAAAAAGAAACAGATTGAAGCCTTAAACGACCCTCCTGCAGACTTAAAATCTGTCTGGGGAAAAGCGGTTTGGCTCTTCAAAATCATGGTTATAATCTCTTGTAATGACTTTTCTAATGCTCGTTGAGGGATTTCTTTTCATTTCTCTCTTTCTGTAGACTCATCCTCTGATGCGTATCAACTAAGAGGGCTAAGAGGGTGATGCTCCCCAGAGGGACACCGACTTGCCGTTCTCCCAGCAGAGAAGGGACAGTCAGCCCTGTGTTTACTCCTCCCCAGCAGGCCTCTGCCCATCCCACCAGGAGACAGCTGATGGTCGCTCAAGTCACCCCTCACCCCCTTGTGAGCAAAAAGAGTGACCACCTGGAGGGGGAATGACAGGGACAGAGTACAGGGATAAAGGAGGTGATTACACCAAGGGAGTGTAAGTGGGAGAAATATGGGCGACCCCTGGACGTCAACGACCACTCAAGAGAGCAGGTTTGCTTAACCACAGAGCCAAGCAGGCTTGCTTAGCCACAAAACCAGGCCACAGAAGCCCGAGACGTGCCCCCAAACGTACAATACTGGTGGCAGGAGCTCCACATGCTGCCCAGGGAGCTCAGTGAGTCAGGGACCCCTAGGACATGCTCTCTGCCCACAGAGAAAAACAGTAATCTGTGGACCTAGCGTGACCATGTGGGGACAAGAAAACTCCCCTGCTCAACCTGGAGGCGGAGCGGATGACGGAAGCATGAGGTCCACTCAAGAAAGACAAAGAAAGTCTTCTCCCTCCCCACTTTTCCTTTGATTATAAAACGGTAGCCCAGTAAGTTCTAGGGGCATGATATTTCTCACCTGGCTGCTGTAAACCTCACGAGCGTCCCATTCTGGTAAATCACTTCTTATCTATCACTTAGCCTCTTGCTGAATCCTTTCCTGAGCTGAGACATAAAGAACTGTGGTATTGGAGCTCCTCAGAGCCCCTGAAATGACACTGAAATGGTTTCTCAACGAGGCAGCTCCATGTGGACACCTTATGAGAGCCTCCAACGCAATACATCCAGAGCGGAGCTCATCTGCTGCTGAACCCCGCCTCCGGAAATACCTGTGCTCTCCACCACGTTCCTCAAGTCAGAAACCAATGGGTCAAGGCTGGTGTCTTCCTCACTCTATTCCTGGACATCTGGTTAACCACAGAGACCCAGCCGGTCTTGATCCTAAGTACCTTCACCTCCATCACGCCTGCCATTCCTCCAGTTCAAGCCTGAGACATGAGGACACCCGACCTTCCTTTCCTCTTAATTCCGGACGCGTGAAGATAATCTACCCACCACAGTGCCCACAGAGCCACCCTTCTAACCTGCAAACAGAATCTTGTCACTCCTTTGCAAAAAACTCTTCCACAACTCTGTTCCACCAATGGTATATAATTGTTACTCCTCAGTAGGGCATACTTGGGGCTTCCCTGGTGGCTCAGCAGCAAAGAATCTACCTACAGTGTAGGAGATGCAGGAGCCACAGGTTTGATTCCTGGGTCTGGAAGATCCCCTAGAGGAGGGCATGGCAACCCACTCCAGTATTCTTGCCTGGAGAATCCCATGGACAGGGGAGCCTGGCGGGCATGTGGTTGCAAAGAGTCGGACATGTCTGAGTGGCTGAGCCCAGCACAGCACAACAGGGCATTGCAGGTCTCTAGACAATTAGGTCTCTTTTTGTGCCTTTAGCCTCTGCTTTTGACTCAGATCTTAGAGCCCTTGCAAATCAAACATACGGCTGTCCTTCCTCATCAGGAGTCGTGGTCTTCCTCTTCTTGGCCTTTGGATATGCTCTCCGCTTTCCTGGGACAGCCTCTGATGGTTCCGTCACACAAAGTGAGACCTCTACTGTCTTCCTTGCTCATTCACTGTGTGTCCAAAATGGAGAACAGAGACACAATCCTTTCCAATGACTGCCTGCAATTTAGAGGCATTCGCTCCATCGAGGATTATTCAGGAGGCAGCAGACAGCTCCTTATCAGTCTCAGCCACAACTCCTGTCTTCTCCCCATACCCCCCAGGAGTGCAGAGAAGGGGACCCCTGGGTGGGGGGAGGCTTTTCCCTTCCTCACCAGCGAGGCGGAGCTCTTTCCCACGCAGGGAGCATCCAGAGAGTCACTCGCAGAGATGAATGACTCCCAGGAGGGAAGGCTGGTGTCTCACTCCTTCGCTTCATGCTTGTGAAGCTGGAAACCTGGGTATTTTCCTCTGGGGTCTCCCTGGGAGCAGAGGGGAGCATGGTGAAGGGATTTGTGGGGGAGCTTGCGGGGTATCCCCTGGGGTCAGGAGCACATGTATCCATAGAAGCAGAGCCTCTGCCTGACATTTCTAAGCTGAGATGCTTTCTAACTTGAACAAAAATTTATTCATTTATTTTTAAATTTTTGGTTGCACTGGGTCTTCAACTGTTGCATGCAGGCTTTCTCTAGTTGTGGAAGGCTGGGTTTGCTCTTCGTGGCGGTGAGCGGGCTTCTCACTGCGGTGGCTTCTCTTGTCACGGAGCACAAACTCCAGGGTGCGAGGGCTTCCGTAGATGTGGCGCACGGGCATAGTTGCTCTTTGGCAGGTGGGATATTCCAGGACCAGGGGTTGAACCCGTGTCTCCTGCAGTGCCAGGTGGATTCTGATTCATTGTAACAACAGGGAAGTCCAGAGACTTTTCTAACTTTTGCCAGAAGAGTGAGTGTATGCATGCTAAGTCGCTTCAGTCGTGTCTGGCTCTTTGAGACCCCATGGACTGTAGCCCGCCAGGCTTCTCTGTCCATGGGATTTCCCAGGCAAGAATACTGTAGTGGGTTGCCACGCCCTTCTCCAGGGGATCTTCCCAAACCAAGGGATCAAACCTGCATCTCCTGTGGCTCCTGCACTGCAGGCAGATTCTTTCCTGCTGAGCCACAGGGGAAGCCCAGTAGGGTGAGTAAGAACCGTGATTTAGCATAGTTTGGATAAAGCAGATAGCTGTTGGGGGCCTCACTGTAGTTCTCTTTGGCCTTCAGAGGGTATGGAAGAGACCTTCAGTGGCTTCCATGGATAAATAACAAGAAGCACTGAAGTCAGATGAAGGGCAGGAAGGAAGGCCCTCCAGGAGGCATCTGGGCCAGCAAAGGGATGCCCAATGTGGGCAGATGACTGAGGGCCAGACAGACACATGGTACCCCTTTCTGAAGGGGTTCTCAGTGATGGCGAAGGCAGGGGCAAATCTGAACACCACCTCCACCATATATATATGCCCATATATACCCATACATATATACCCAAACACATGTCCTGGGTATATAGAAGCTACGATATTGCCAGAGGGCAGCAGCATCAGGTGGCTCAAAGATGCTTGCCATCACCGCCACCAGCAGGACATGAGCTGTTTAGGATCACCTTTGCTTTCTTGTTTGTTTCTTCACATCCTTATCCGTGGAAGAGGGAGGCCCAGGATAGACAAGACGGCAGAGAACCAGACCACATCCTTTGAGGTGCTGATAAGGGAGAGTGTTGAGGAAGATAAATAGCTTTAAAATCACACACACACACAGAGTTTTAGAAGCCAAGAAAATATTTTTGGAAATAAAAACAGTAATTTCAATGCTTGAGAATCTCTGTAGGTCAGCCTCTCCCTGGTTTTCTTAAATACTGAACACGTCTAAATTATAAAATTGATACAACACCAGGAGGGGCATACAAGATATTTTGCAAACTTGGGCTCAAGTCATGGAATATTCATTGTTTTATGGATGAATTAACTCCTCTAAGAAATCATTTCAAACCTATGAACATCCATTTAAACATTAGCGATATTAAAGGAAGAGGAGCAAGATATCAAAGAAGCTGACATTTTAAACAAGACACTGAATATAAATCAATGCTCATCAAGTCAAGATGTGCATCAAAGGAATAGTAAATTGACATGTGCATTTCCATCAGTAAGGAGACCAAAGCTGTTCATTCCTGCAATGAGGCAATCATATTCGACATCTGCCTGTTTTCTGACTGGGAACGTTTTAAAAGGCAGATGATCAAGGATGAGGAAACACACGACTTTATAATACAGTTGAGCACTTTTCTTAGTTATCCTTAAAATGGATTCTAGGGAAAATAAAAACAGTAGATTTTGTGTTTTGTTTTGGCAGAATTCTGAAGAATATGCTGAGCACTTATAATGTTCTGTGAGATACCCTTTATAAAAAACGTTTTTTGCTACAACTTTAAAAAGTTTTAAATTTTATAAAGAAGTATAGTTGATTTACAATGTTGTATTTCATAGCTCAGTTGGTAAAGAATCTGCCTGCAACACAGAAGACCCCGGTTCCATTCCTGGGTTGGGAAGATCCACCGGAGAAGGGATAGGCTACCCACCTCAGTATTCTTGGGCTCCTCTGGCGGCTCAGACGGTAAAGAATCTGCCTGTAATGTGGGAGACCTGGGTTTGATCCCTGGGTTGGGAAGATCCCCTGGAGAAGGGAAAGGCTACCCACTCCATCATTCTGACCTGGAGAATTCCATGGACTGTATAGTCTACGGGGTCACCAAGAGTCAGACACGACTGAGCGACTTTCACTTCAGTTCATTTCATTCGTTACAGATGTACATCTAACTGATTCCCTTTGCTATAGATCTTTGTTGGTTATCTATTTTATAAATTGTTGTTTAGTTCCTAAGTTGTGCCAGACTCTCTTGTGACCCCATGGACTGTAGCTTGCCAGGCTCCTCTGACCATGGAATTTTCCAGGCAAGAATACTGGAGTAGGTAGCCATGTCCTCCTCCAGGGGATCTTTGTCCCAGGGATTGAACCCACGTCTCCTGCACTGCAAGCAGTCTTTACCACTGAGCCAATGGGAAAGCCCATTTTTATGCACAGTAGCGTGTATATGTCAATTCCAGCCTCCTTATTTATCCCTCCCTTCTTCTCCTTTCGGTAACCATAAGATTGGTGAAACATTATTGTAAGGTTTTGACCACTGGTTATGCAGACTGTGGATCCAATAATGGGCGTGGGATGCTCCTTCAAATTTTTAGTAAAGACACTGAAGTGCTACACTGTGTGAGCCTCTCAACTGAAAGTGAGTGGCAAGTGATGAAATCTGCCCAGCTGTGTTAAGGAAGGGCCAGTGGGGACTGGACAGAGAACAGTGGAAGGCATAAGCCTGGACAAATGTAAGATGATTTACATTTTGACCCCGTTGAGTTGAGGCGTCTCAGGAAGTTGGTTACTTAACACTGCCAATCCTAACCATAGTTCTCTAGCTTTCTTTTGATCAAGATTTCTGTTCCTCACGTTTTTCTCCATTTTAGTTTTCTGTTGCTACAGATCACCTCAACATTTAGCAGCTGAAAACAACAAACATTTATTATCTTACAGTTTCCATGGGTCACAAATTTGGGTGCAGCTTACCTGGCTTACCTCAATATTCCCCTCTGGGCCTTCCTATTTTTATGCTCTGCAAAGAAGCCTATTAAATAGCTTAAAATACAGTATCAGAGTCAGTTTTCCTTGGTTCATACCCTTTGGGGTGGTTTATCCTTTATCCTTTGATGGTCTGAATTCTTCACGATCCTGTCTGATATGTCTCAACATATCATTCAGATCACTTTTGAAAAAACCAGCTTTATTGAAGTACAGCTGGCCTACACAGAGCTGCACCTATTCAGTATAAGCAGTTCGATGACTTTGGACACGTGCAGACACCAATGGAAACTTCACCACAGTCAAGGTCAAAGACATTTCCACCACCTCCAAAAGTTTCCATATATTCTTCCCTTCCTTTTCTGGGTAAGAACACAGACCATGAGATCTAGCCTCAGTAAAACTTTAAGTGCACGATAGGGTATGATTTGCTGCAACAAAGACTGAGAGCAGCCAAAATAATTTAAAAAAGTAAAATTATATACATATATATAAATATATAAAAATCAGTGCTAGAAACCCACTGTACAACCTAATGCCTCTGGTTAACTATACCCTCTGTGTGTTTGTATGTGTGTGTGTGTGTGTGTGTGTGTGTGTATGTGTTGTGCTTAGTCGTGTCTGACTCTGCAACACTATAAACTGTCATCCTCCAGGCCCCTCTGTCCATGGGGATTTCCAAATTTGCAGCAAATTTGGAAAACTCAGCAGTGGCCACAGGACTGGAAAAGGTCAGTTTTCATTCCAATCCCAAAGAAAGGCAATGCCAAAGAATGCTCAAACTACCGCACAATTGTACTCATCTCACATGCTAGTAAAGTAATGCTCAAAATTCTCCAAGCCAGGCTTCAGCAACACATGAACCGTGAACTTCCTGATGTTCAAGCTGGTTTTAGAAAAGGCAGAGGAACCAGAGATCAAATTGCCAACATCCGCTGGATCATGGAAAAAGCAAGAGAGTTCCAGAAAAACATCTATTTCTGCTTTATTGACTATGCCAAAGCCTTTGACTGTGTGGATCACAATAAACTGTGGACAATTCTGAAAGAGATGGGAATACCAGACCACCTGACCTGCCTCTTGAGAAATCTGTATGCAGGTCAGGAAGCAACAGTTAGAACTGGACATAGAACAACAGACTGGTTCCAAATAGGAAAAGGAGTATGTCAAGGCGTTATATTGTCACCCTGCTTATTTAACTTATATGCAGAGTACATCATGAGAAACGCTGGACTGGAAGAAACACAAGCTGGAATCAAGATTGCCCGGAGAAATATCAATAACCTCAGATATGCAGATGACACCACCCTTAAGGCAGAAAGTGAAGAGGAACTAAAAAGCCTCTTGATGAAAGCGAAAGAGGAGAGTGAAAAAGTGGGCTTAAAGCACAACATTCAGAAAACGAAGATCATGGCATCCTGTCCCATCACTTCATGGGAAATAGATGGGGAAACAGTGTCAGACTTTATTTTTTTGGGCTCCAAAATCACTGCAGATGGTGACTGCAGCCATGAAATTAAAAGACGCTTACTCCTTGGAAGGAAAGTTATGACCAACCTAGACAGCATATTCAAAAGCAAAGACATTACCAACAAAGGTCCATCTAGTCAAGGCTGTTGTTTTTCCTGTGGTCATGTATGGATGTGAGAGTTGGACTGTGAAGAAGGCTGAGCGCTGAAGAATTGATGCTTTTGAACTGTGGTGTTGGAGAAGATTCTTGAGAGTCCCTTGGACTGCAAGGAGATCCAACCAGTCCATTCTGAAGGAGATCAGCCCTGGGATTTCTTTGGAGGGAATGATGCTGAAGCTGAAACTCCAGTACTTTGGCCACCTCATGCGAAGAGTTGACTCATTGGAAAAGACTCTGATGCTGGGAGGGATTGGGGGCAAGAGGAGAAGGGGACGACAGAGGATGAGATGGCTGGATGGCATCACCGACTCGATGGACATGAGTCTGAGTGAACTCTGGGAGTTAGTGATGGACAGGGAGGCCTGGCGGGCTGCGATTCATGGGGTTGCAAGGAGTCGGACACGACTGAGCGACTGAACTGAACTGAGGGTATGGTTAAGGAAATCCGAATGGCTCAGTGGCAAAGAATCTGCCTGCCAATGTAGGAGACCTGGGGCACCTGGGTTTGATCCCTGGGTCGGGAAGATGCCCTGGAGTAGGCAATGGCAACCCACTCCAGCATTCTTGTCTGGGTAATCCCCATGGACAGAGGGGCCTGGAGGGTGACAGTTTATAGTGTTGCAGAGTCAGACATGACTAAGCACCACACACACACACACACACACACACACAAACACACAGAGGGTATGGTTAACCAGAGGCATTAGGTTGTACAGTGGGTTTCTAGCACTGATTTTTATATATTTATATATATGTATATGTATATAATTTTACTTTTATTTAATTATTTTGGCTGCTCTTGGTCTTTGTTGCAGCATGCATGCTTTGCTGCAATATATGGGATCTTAGTTCCCTGACCAGGGATTGAACCCCAGCCCCCTGTATCCGGAGCTCAAAGTCTTAACCGCTGGAGCACCAGGAAAGTGCCCTCTAGCACTGATTCTTGCATAACTAGAACACAGCAGTCTTGAAAAGAATGTGTCTTGAGTTTCTCTGATAAAAAGAGAAAACGATCTAGAACTAAGGTAATTATAGTAAAAGGCTTACCACGAGACACATGCTTCCATGAGCCTGTAAGTGATAATGCGGTCATTTCATTAATTGAATGGGCTTCCCTGGTGGCTCAGAAGGTAAAGAATCCGCCTGCAATGCGGGAGACCTGGGTTCAATCCCTGGTTTGGGAAGATCCCCTGGAGGAGAACCTGGCAACCCACTCCAGTATTCTTGCTGGAGAATTCCATGGACAGAGGGGCCTGGCGAGCTGTAGTCCATGGAGTTGCAAAGAGTCAGATACAACTGAGCGACTAAGCAGAGTACAGCAGCATTTACAAAATCTCCCCTTCAGCTGCCGTCTCATGGCGGGAGAGACGGCTTTCTTTCCTTAGCCAAGAGCATGGTTGACAGGAGGCCTGACCCGCTGGTGTTGTCTGGAAGGGCTCTTTTTGCATTGATTCTGGGGCGTCTGAATTTGAAACAGGTGTATGTGTGCATCTGAAAGAATCTGTTCCAGATGTCAGAAGCTTCAGTTCTGGTGAGGGACGTGAAGGAAAATTAGGAGAACAAGTGTCCTATTCACATGCTAGGAAAATAAATGTTTTACTAATCCTTAAATAACATTTTTACTCTGAGGTGTATTGGCAAATTTTAGTTTTATTTCTGTATGAAAGTCTCATTTTTATGAGTGTGATTTATACACATTTAAGGAGTAGAGGTGATTGCTAAAATTAGCTTTGGTGATCCCATGCTAATGTCTGTGTGGGAAGAGAATCGTGTTGTCTTAAAGCTCTGACATTTTGCTTATATTTAGTGAATAGTGTAATATTTATTATCATTGGCTACAGTTTAGTTTAACTATTATGAATGCACATAATTTCTTATGTTTTGAGATCTTCTCATGGTAGAGAAAGTGTGTGATGGGAAAATGTCTCAGGCATTCTCTTTTCCCACCCAAGCTGTTAACCAATAAAACTATCACTGAATAAATGTTGACTTAGCACCTTACTATGTGCCCGGCACTGTGCTAAGGGCTGGGATAAAAAAAAAGCTTACAGTCTTGATTTCAGAACAGGTAACAGTGAGATGTGGTGATTGTTGCCCGCGCTAACCAGGCTATGTATCTGGAGGGCAACTGAAAACTCATTGATTTGTGAGTTGCTCTGTCTACCACCCTAGTTCAGTTGCTTAAAGGGTAAATTCACTGGCCTCTGCATGAAATTTGGTGAAAATTTTTTGTTCGGCAAGATCTTTCATCAACCTCTTGTTCCCCAATCTCATCACATGAGCATAGGTAGCCAGGGGCCTGCGTGGGCTGTTGGCTTTGTAAACACAGAGCAGTCAGGGTGTATAGAAATCATGCACTTCAGTGATTCTTTAACAAGAAACATACTGGGTAAAAGTACTTCAGGTGTGTTTGAAATTTCTGTCCTTTCCAGCATTCTCGTCGTGGAAAAATACGTGTAGAAATTGTACTCAAACGTAGACACGATTTCTTTGCACACTACTAGTGGAGAAGGCAATGGCAACCACCTCCAGCACTCCTGCCTGGAAAATCCCATGGACGGAGGAGCCTGTTAGGCTGCAGTCCATGGGGGCGCCAAGAGTCGGGTTCGACTGGGCAACTTCACTTGCACTTCTCAGTTTCATGCATTGGAGAAGGAAATGGCAGCCCACTCCAGTGTTCTTGCCTGGAGAATCCCAGGGACGGGGGAGCCTGGTGGGAGGCCGTCTATGGGGTCGCACAGAGTCGGAGACGACTGAAGTGACTTAGCAGCAGCAGCAGCAGCAGTAGTAACTCCCTGGTGCGTTTCAGACGCCATACAAAACCCCACATGGAATCCCAAACAGCAGTGCCTGCTTGCTTTTGGAATATAAAGTACAAATCTTACTGGAGCAGATTTGGCTTATTCCGTCAAAGGAGAAATGAGCATACAGTCATCAACAGGCAGAGGAGTGGTTTCTAAAAGGAACTACATTAAAAAGCTATGATTTTAGATACCTGCCTGATGACTTGGTTCCAATCTAGTAATTTTTTATTTTCCTTTTTTTTAAAGAAAATATTTCTTTCTTTATTTGTTGGCTGCTCCAGGAGTTGGTGAGGGACATGGAGGCCTGGTGTGCTGCAGTCCATGGGGTCACAAAGAGTTGGACATGACTGAGTGACTGAACTGAACTGGACTGGGTCTTTGTTGCTGCACGTGGGCTTTCTCTAGTTGCAGTGAGTTGGGGCTACTCTCTGGTTACGGAGCTTGGGTTTCTCATTGCAGTGGCCTCTCTTGTTGAGGAACACAGGCTCTAGACGCACAGGCTCAGTAGGTGTGGATCACAGGCTTAGTTGCCCCGTGGCATGCGGAATCTTCTGGGATCAGGGATCCAACCTGTGTCCCGTGTATTGGTAGGTAGATTCTTAACCGCTGGACCACCAGGGAAGTCCTTCCTATTTTGTCCTTAACTGTGTTTTAATTAAGCTACCTTTATTTGTGTTTGTGACTATATGGAATTTGTTAAAATCAATTAAATCACCGACTCCATATCACAATGACAACAATAAAAATGACTCATGCGATCGTTGGTGGGAACCGTCCTGCAACCAACATTTGACTGCAGATCACTACTATGCTGCTGCTGCTGCTGCTAAGTCGCTTCAGTCGTGTCTGACTCTGTGCGACCCCATAGACGGCAGCCCACCAGGCTCCCCCATCCCTGGGATTCTCCAGGCAAGAACACTGGAGTGGGTTGCCATTTCCTTCTCCAATGCAGGAAAGTGAAAAGTAAAAGTGAAGTCACTCAGTTGTGTCCGACTCTTAGTGACCCCATGGACTGCAGCCTACCAGGCTCCTCCATCCATGGGATTTTCCAGGCAAGAGTGCTGGAGTGGGTTGCCATTGCCTTCTCCGGATCACTAGTATATGGGTATTTAAAAATTGACTCCAAGAGAGACTCCTTGTCTCCAAAGGACTCTCTCCCCGCAGAGAGACACCCAGGGGTCTGTATGGGGAAGACTGGCCCTTCAGGCAGCGCTAACACGGATGAGGGCACTCCAACAGCACCGGAGAAACCATGCAGATGATGATGATACCACAAAGCCTCTGAAAACTAAGTTGGCATTGGAACCAGCCATGCCTACAAAAGGAGGCCAGCGCCTGCCGGCTAGACCTAGGCAGGGCAACTGCCTGATAAAAGCTGTAAATAGGACCCAGAGCCTCATGGGCTTCCCAGGTGGCGCTAGTGGTAAAGAACCCACCTGCCCATGCAGGAGACATAAGGGATGCCAGTTTGATCCCTGGATTGAAAAGATCTCCTGGAGGAGGGCAAGGCAAGACTACCCACTCCAGTAGTCTTGATTGGAGAATCCCATGGACAGAGGAGCCTGGCGGGCTACAGTCCATAGGCCAGAGTCCAGAGAATGACTGAAGTGATTTAGTGTGCATGCACAGAGACTGAAGGCAGAATAGAGTGCCCAGGATGCAAAACAAAAATACACCAAAACAAACAAAGCCCCAAAGAAAAACCTGTTCAAAATCTCCCAAACCACCTGCCACGCCAAGAATCAAGAAAGCCCCAACTTACTGACCAACACCACCTCGAGGATCACTCAGATGTCAGATGACCTCATCTCACCCAAATCATCAAGGCTGTAAAAGCAGCTGTCCTGAAAAATGCTTCCACAGTCAATTACAAGTTCCCTGGAAACAAATGAAAAAGCAGAAAATCTCAGCAAAGAAACAGACGTTATATAAAAAAAAGAACCAAATGGAAAGAATACAATTACCGAAATAAAAAAACTCACCAGATGGGCTCTGGTAGAGTGGAGATGATAGAGTCTTTGAGCTGCAGGACGTACAGCAGAGTTCACCCCATCTGAAAAAGAGATGGATGAAAGTGATCAGGCCCATTGCCATTATAAATAGCACCTCCTTGGGGTTCTGATGTATTTGTTTTTGGAGTTTTACGAAATTGTATGTATTTTTAATTGGAAGATAATTGCTTTACCTGGTTGTGTTGGTCTCTGCCATCTGTCCATATGAATCAGCCACAGGAGTAAATGTGTCCCTTCGCCCCCCCCCCCCCATTCCCCCCCCCCCCCCCCCCCAGAGCACTGGGCATGAGCACGCTGCATCGCACAGCAAATTCCCACTGGCGGTCTCTTCTATACCTGATAATGTACACGCGTCAACGCTACCCTCTCAGTTCGTCCCACCCCATCCTTCCCCCGCTGTGTCCGTAAGTCTGTTCCCTATGTCTGCGCCTCCACTGAGCCCTGCAGACCTGATGCAGTTTTACACTGTCATCCCCTCTCTCCTCTGGGCTGGCCTTGTTGGCCTCCTTGTTCTTGCTCAGACACAACAGGCATGCCCCTGCCTCAGGGCCTTTGCACATCCTGTTTCCCCACTGCCCAGAAATCTCTTCACCCAGATAGCCTCAAGGCTGATTCTCTTTTCCTCTGCTGGGTCCAGACTCAAGGGTTCCCTTCTCAATGAAGCCTTTCCTCGCTGTCCCCGCTCCCCACCCCCTCTCCCTTGTTTGATTTTTTTCCCACAGCCCTTGTCACATACTTATAGTTTCCTGTTGTCGTGAAAGAAAATTCCACAGCATCAGTGGCTTAAAGCCGCACAAACTTATTACCTTTGCAGTTCTGTAGGTGGGCCATTGGTGGGCTTGGTTCCTCTGCTCTGGGGTACCTCCCCGCCCAACCCCAAGGCTGACATCCAGGACCCAGCTGCCCAGGGCTCCCTCCTGGAGTCTCTGGGTGAGAACCGCTCCCAGGATCATTCAGGTTGCTGACAGAAACCAGAATTAGATTCTTGTTCTCGCTGCCGCCTGAGATCTGCCCTCGTTTCTAGAGGCGCCTGCACCCATGGCTCTTGGCTCTTTCATCTTCGAAGCTAGCAAGGCGGCGCCAGTCCCTTGCAGGCTGCTCTATTTCATCTTCCTCCCTCTTCTGCTCTTTGTATAAATAAAGATTTATGTATCTATTTTAGTATTTATTTAGTCTGCGCTGGGCCTCCATTGCTGCACTCAGGCCTGTCTCTAGTTGCGGCAAGAGGGGTCTGCTCTTCGCTACGTCGTGCGGGCTCCTCATCGCGGTGGCCCCTCTTGTGTGGAGCACGGGTTCTAGGTGCTTGGGCTTCAGTAGCTGCAGTGTGTGGGCTTCAGTCATTGGGGCGCACAGGCTTCGTTGCTCTGTGGAATCTTCCTGGACCAGGGATCAAACTGGTCCCCTGCATTGCAAGGTGGATTCTTAACCATTGGACCACCAGGGAAGAAGCCCTCTCTTCTGCTTTTTAGAACCCCTGTGATTACATTGGGTTCACCTGGTTACTACAGGGTGCTCTTCCTACTTTCTGCTTAGCAAACTTAATTCTGTCTGCAAAGTCCCCTCTGCAATGAACAGAAACATACTCACAGGTGGAATACTGAGGGCGAAATCACAGACACAATAGCCTGCGCCTGCCTCCCTGAATATATTTTCTTAGTTATTCTGTTTATTGTCAATCTTCTCCTTCTAAAATCTGACTCTTTGGTGTCCCCAAACCTTGAACAGAGCCTGGCACATGTGGCTGTTCAATATATGTCATTCAAATATTTGTCAGATGAATGAATGAATGAATACAGGCTGGGTAATTAGTATCAAGTTTCCTGTGTGGCTCAGTGGTAAAGAATCTGCCTGCCAATGCAGGAGATGTGGGTTTGATCCCTGGGATGGGAAGATCCCCTGGAGAAGGAAACGGCAACCCACTCCAGTATTCTTGCCTGGGAAATCCCATGGACAGAAGAGCCTGGTGGGCTACAGTCCATGGAGTGGCAAACAGTCCAACACAACGGAGCAACTAAACATCAATCCCAGTTAGTGTCAACATGTGCTTTCCCATCGGTACACATCTCAGACTTTCTCGTCCTCTTTCAAAGATGGCCTTGGTTTTCATTTTAACCTGATTTTACCCAGTACAGTGTGGTTTTCCCTGCCCCCCGCCCCCCACACCACTGCTTACAGCTCTACCAGTGAAAAGGATTGGGAGTAAAATCATGTCATATTTTCACGGGACCTCCTGGTTGACACCCAAGGGACGCATCCAGAGGGAACCACAGACGGGTGGAGCTCAGAGACCTCAGGCACCGCCCAGTGGGACTTAATGTTCGGTGATTTCTTGGAACCAGACTCCAGGGATAGTAGAGCTAGTCATGGGACTGTGTTAAGCATTGTTTAACTCAGTTAAAATAAAAAAATTTAAAGTTTAGTCTGCCCGTGTCAGTTAACCAATGAACATTTCAAAAATGAATCTTCTGGATGTTTCTAAAGATTCTATGGCTTGATATAACGTAACCCGTCTAAATCCTTGGATGATAAAGATGTGAGCTGGTGAGAAAAGTCTGAGGCACACACACAAGTAACAGGTTTGCCGCTTGGGTTACAGTGTGGAAAATTTCTCTGGAAACAGATTTATGTATTAGTTTTTCACTTTGCCACCAGATGTCCTTCATGAGTAGGAAAATATGATGGCTCGCATGATATTTTGAAGTGTGAATGCCCAGCATTTTTGAATAGTTGACAGTAAAAGGAAAGTGTGAGTGAATGCGACTGTTGCCACAGACCTCTGGATGAGACCTGTATTTTGAAGGCTGCCTTACAGGTGTAGCTTTCAGAAGCAATGTTTATTTAACTCTCAAATTCTCATTTCTCATACTCTGCAAACATTTACTTACCATATTTCCTTTTCACGCAACTCCAAATTGACATTTTGAAAGTCTGAGCAAATTATTATATTGAGAAATTCAAGTTAAGAAATACTCAAATCCTTACAGGGATGTAGAAGATAAAAATGTAGTATTTTAAGTGGAGCTGCCCAAGGATTCCAGGCAACCAGACCTCAGGCTTTTAAACACAAGAGCAGCGTAGCTTACAATGCTTCTATGTTAGATTAATTCTAAAAGCAGCTACTTACATCTTGAGAAAGAAGGTCAGTTGAGAGGGGCCCAGGTATGATTTAGTACACAAATCAGACTGCAATTGCAGTTTATTGCTAATAATATAATTCAAAGGAAAGCATAGAGTATAGAATATTTGATGTACAAAATTAATAGCAGCATCTTTTTAAAATAGAAATTATTTGGTCACGTGTGTCATAAACGTAAACTGGAAATCCTCATAACACGAAAGGAACATGGGTAACTGGTCTCATAAACACTCTGTCCTGTGACCTACCCTGTGCCCTGACAGACCCCTGGGTACAGGATTCCCATCCTACCCCCGTGTCACCAAAGGCACAGGGCAATCCTTTGCTTTTCGGCAGGGGTTCCTCAGTCCCCTATTTTGTGGGCAGGGCTGGGACCGGCAACCTCCTCCAGAAAACGGAAGGCCATCTGCATGAAATGTCAGCCAAGCCGCCAGATGTTCGATATGGATTGGCTTCCACATCCGGCTTCTTGACCAAATTCCTTGTCTTTCCACCCAGATGTTCTGGAGAATTGCAGAGAACGTGACGAAGCCGGGCCAGGCCCACAGAGCAGAGGGGCGGTGATACTCTGGTGTCCTGCAGGGGGCGAAGCTCCCTCTGATTTCCCTCCATCACACAGCCCAGCCGACCCTGAGAGGCAGACCTGTTCCTGGCCCTTCCTCCACCCCTCCTGAATCACATCTGGACTTTGCCCAGCCCCTAGTCCTGGGACTTCTGGAGGAGGGTTGGAGTGGGTGATGGGCAGGGGTCAGAGAAGCAGGGAGGGGGTGAGGTGGTGGTTTGGCGTTCCTTATCCACCTGGAGTTGAGATTGGCTTGAAGAAGCAGTGGTCCCAATTTTGACTGTATGAAAATTTCAGAATCGTATCTCTTCATACCTCTTTCCCCTAACGGATCCAAGGCCATGTTTGAGTGTTTTCTGACACACATATGCACGTGTAGGGGGCGGTGGAGTTGTGAGGAGAGCGCATCCTCTCCTGTGGTCCTTGATCAAATGTCACCGTCTTTATGACCATTGCCATATCTCACGTCATATGTTTCCCCTCTGGCTCTTAAGAGAGTCGTGTGCTCTTGTGTTTGTCATTGGGAGGCACCCCCTTTTTTCTAGCATCTCACAACAGGACCTGAGAGTACTTGGTGGAGCCCATGGCAGAGCTGAGTCAGGGTTGCTGAACAGATGTTGATTACAAATCACTAAGGGCTGTTTTAGACCCAGGTCATATAGATCCACCTACCTCTTACCAAGTATCTGAGAAAAGGAGACAGTGGTGAGCTTGCGTGAGTTCTCCTCTGGCTCATGTAAAAGGTGCGTGTACAATAGACGGGTCATGGTCTGCTTTTGTGTGTTGAAGGGCACAGGCCTCCCAAAGTGCCCTATGCCCAGGGTTCTTTGGTTTTCCAGGGCTTTCCCCACTGCCCTGACAGGCTGGAGCTGCTTCACTTTTCTCGTGTCTCACTAGAAGTCTTAAGAAGGCGTGACTGGGTTCGAGAAAGGAGGAAGCCCACATATACTTGCTGAGACTTCGGATCTTCTGATCAGAGCTCTTGGGGGCTGCAATGTTTTGCACTGCAACGACTTCACGCTGCTGACAGGTCCCAGCAGAAGAAAGAGGGAGATGGAGGCTCTTGAATTCTAAGGGGCCTGGAATCCCAGACCAAGGGAGTGATGTGTTCCTCTTTTCAGGTGAAAACAACACCTGCAGATGGTTCGAGACTGGCCGTCAGTGTGGCTGATGTTGTCTTGCCTGACAGCAATGGCTATAGGACATTTGTGAAACCCAAGTCTGTCCTAAAGACCAGTGTGTCTGGGCTGAAACAGGACAACAGATAAGAGCAATCCAGTGAGTGGTGGGGTGATGGGAGGTAAAGACATTTACCCATTCAAAACAGATTCTTTGAAACAAAGTAAAAATGCTTATAAGGCTTGAATCAGCAGAAACCTCATGGTCCCTTAAGATCACAGATCCTATAAGGCTCTATGTATTTGGTTGGTCTGGCTCCCAAATGCCTTGGACTCTATGAACCAAGGCAGCCAGGTCAGTATTAATCAATTAGTTCAACCAGGTAGATAAAAGATTAAAATGTTTTACAAGAACTTCCTTCTAAGATGCACCAATACCTGGCATTTTTGGATGGGAAGAGCAAATGAATTTGCATCCTGGATGGCAGATGGTGGGGTGGTGTTTGGATGGAGGGGCAGTGTCTGTAAATGAGAAGTGAGCCTGCCATAAAATTATCACATGTTTTATGTGCTTGATCTTGTCTAATGTTCCCAGCAACCAGAGTTTCAGGGCCCTGTCTATAATGGGAACATGCCAAGCCCCTACAGTTACTGAAATTACCTGTACCACCTCACCTCAAGTTTTACTGATCTTGCTTCATGTGAAATAGAGTGCATTTCAATACATTAAGGTGCAACCTTAACAGACAAACTGGAGAAGCACTGAAACCTTTCCAAGAAGATGGCGGTGGGGGTGCGTTTTTCTATTATAGAATCTGAATACACCGGCTTTCTTTTGGGGGCTAGCTTAAGAAGTGAAGTGCCAGTACTAAGTCGCTAATTTGTTTCCTAGTCTTTTGGTCCCATGGACTGTGGCCTGCTAGGCTCCTCAGTTCATGGGATTCTCCAAGTAAGAGTACTGGAGTGGGTTGCCATCCCCTGCTCCAGGGGATCTTCTCAACCCAGGGGTCCAACCTGGTTCTCTGGCACTACAGGCAGATTCGTCACCAAGCCACTAGGGAAGCCCCTAAGAAGCAAAGCTGAAGCCCAAATGAAGAAATAAATCAAAATACTACGGCCCAAGCCCTCTGGACGAAGGGTTTGGCTTATACTTGACCCTTTTTGTGGCTTTTGGGAGCAGCTTCTCTGCAGCTGTGCCCCAAGTCCCAGCAGCTGTCTTGGAGAAACCACGTGACTGTTAAATGACTACATTACATCAATTAGAGAAAATAAGGAAGGAATGGGAAAAGCATCATTTTTCTGTTCTTCCTCAACTGAGTCAGGTGACACTGATTTAACAGCTGACTTTACTTTTATTTAGTTAAAAACATCAGTTTAGGCCTTTTATGGAATCGTAAAAGAGCAAGGTTTCCATTGGGCTCTGATCAGATCGTTCTCCCTACCGATGATCTGATTGCCTTTCTAAGTCGCTGCTCCTGGGACGCCTGCGAGAATTCTCTATACTTGAAACCTACGCTCGGCGGAGGCGCCGCCTCCCAGGAGAGGGAGGGTGCAAGAAGGGGGCGGGTCCATTTAAATACCGACGAGGCGCGCCTCCCCATTGGCGGCCGGCCTGTCCGTCTCCAGTGGGGCGGGGCATCCCGGGGGCTGGAGTGCGGTACCTGGGCGAGAGGCGCACCAGAAAGCCCACGTTGGCCGCTGTGGGCAGCGCGGCTCCGAGAGGCGGTAGCCTGCGAACTCCGGCGCCGCCGCCGCCGCCGCTCCGCGCCCCGGCCCGCGTCCCTCCCATCCCTTCTGCGAACCGGGGTTAGGCCGGGGTGGGGGCAGCCGAGTCAGCACGGAACGGAGAGCAGGATCCTCACCGCCTGCGCTCGGGCAGGGAAGCAGCGCGCCAAGATCTCGAGAGCGATCCGGAGACCGAGGGGCGCGGAGTTTGTGAGCGAGAAGGAAGTTCAAGCCTCGCCGAGAGGGTTGGCACCTTGGGACGCCTTGTCGCCACGGCCGGGGCCCTCCGGCGGGGGCACTTCACGGCAGCCGCGCGAGCAAGGCGCAGGCGTGCGCGGGGGCGATGCCGGGCATCCCCCGACGCTGGTGAGCCGCCCCGGGAGGGCTGTGCGCCGGCAGCCGGACCCTAGAGTAACTGCCCCCCGACTCGCCCAGGGGCGAGGACGCCCGCTCTAGCGCGGCCCGGACTCGGACGCACCTGGTCTGGACCTTGCGCCTCCGGAGACCTCCGCGGGAGTGCGGGGTTTCCCCTTGCCCCTCCAGTAGTTCTGCGGAGGGGATCGCGCCCCCTCCGCCTCCCTTCCAGTCCGGGCAACTGGGGGCGCCCCAGAGAACCATGAGAGATAAGGACTGAGGCCGGGAAGGGGTAGCGAGCCCGCCGAGAGGTGGCGGGGGGAGCTGTTCACGCCAAGGGCCACCGCGGCCGCGCTCCGGCCTCGCTCCGCCGCTCCACGCCTCGCGGGGCCCGCGGGGCCCGCCCGGCCCGGCGGGGATGCTGGGGCGGACGGCGCAGTGGCTGTGCTGGTGGTGGGGGCTGTTGTGCAGCTTCTGCGGGCCCCCGCCCCTGCCCGCCGCCGCCGCAGCCGGGGGGGCGTTGCTGGGGGACGGCGGGAGCCCGAGCCACGCGGAGCGGCCACCCCCGCCGCAGACCTCCTCCTCGGGCTTCCTGTACCGGCGGCTCAAGACGCACGAGAAGCGGGAGATGCAGAAAGAGATCCTGTCGGTGCTGGGGCTCCCGCACCGGCCGCGGCCCCTGCACGGCCTCCCGCAGCCTCCGGTATTCCCGCAGCAGCAGCAGCAGCAGCAGCCAGCTCGCGGGGAGCCCCCGCCCGGGCGGCTGAAGTCTGCGCCCCTCTTCATGCTGGACCTGTACAACGCCCTGTCCGCCGACGACGAGGAGGACGGGGCTTCGGACGAGGAGAGGCGGCAGCCCGGGCAGCGCGGAGGGGCCGGCGCGTCCCAGCCCCGGTCCCCATCGCCGGGCGCCGCGCACCCCCTCGGCAGCGGGAGCCTCCTGGCCACCGGACCTGGCGGCGGCGCGTCCCCACTGACGAGCGCGCAGGACAGCGCCTTCCTCAACGACGCCGATATGGTCATGAGCTTTGTGAACCTGGGTAAGTATCGGGGGCGGGGTGAGTGGGTGGGTAGCGTAAAGACCAGAACATTCTCCCCTTTCCAGTCTCCTGGGCGCGGGGCGTGAGAGGGCGGAGGAGCCCCTGGCGCTGGGGGCCCCGGCGGGGAAGCGCGGATCGGCTAGCTGCCCTCGCACCACCTGCGCGGCCCGGGGGCGGGAGAGGGGGCGGCACGTGCGTTCCCAGCCCCGGGCTGCTTGCCGCGGCGCAGGGGCGGGCTGGGGCACTGGGCCGCGAATGCGGCGCTGGCTGGCGCGTCTCCGCGAGCCGCCCGAGCACAGAACGCGCTTTTCCCAATTGGTGCCCGGCTCGGGCCCGGTTAACTCGTCTGTGACAAAAAAAAGTCCGGCTCGAGTGGGGCCAGCTGGGACGGAGAAGGCGCTTCAACACTTTCCCCCTCCTGTTTTGTTCGGCGTCCTCAACTCTCTGAGAGTGCCTGTTCTCCCACCGGGATCTCAGAGAATCCCGGAGCAGCTGAGAACTTGAGGAAAGTTGACGATTGTGGTTAAGTAGTGTCCACCGATTTGGGGGAGGAGGGATGCACAAGGAAGTCCCGAAAGGACCGCGGGAGGCTCGCCAGCCCCGGCCAGGCTGGGCTCGCGCGGGCTTGGGGTCGCTCCCCTAGTACCCTCGCTCACATGTCTTTGGCCCGAGCCCCCAAAGGCTGAACTCTTGATCAGCTCGGCCTAAGCTGCACGGGCAGAGAAAGGGTGCGGGTTGGGGGCTGGGGTTGGGCCGGGAGCTGGTCTGAACCGGTTGCCAGGCAACAGAATGGAAATTCAAGGGCGGCTAAATCGGGCTCAGCCGCAAATGTTCTGTGGCAAACCCGGACCGAGTCAGAGCTTTTCCCTCTCGCGTCTTCGCATCTGTAAATGAGAACGGCGTGAGGAGGACTTTTCCCAGAATCTGTGCCTCTGATCTGTGCTCCTCTTCATTCATAAACTGACTCAGCGTAGACGCAGCGATGTAGGGGCCGCGCTCTAGCCGGGGAGAAGTGGGGCGCAGGAGCCACGACCGGAGCCGGCGCAGCCGCGCGGTGGGGTGGGTCTCCGCGGACTTCCCTTCCGGGGCGAGACGCGCGGCTCTGCCCAGGTCCCGAAGTGGGTTTGCAGGCATTGCCAGAGCAGCACCCGCGTCTCCAAGCCACGTCGGAGACGTCCGTCTTTTAAGGACAATCCCCATGTCAAAAACCTTAAGCGAGTCCTTTATAAGTCTGTCAAGGAGAGAATTAACTCCGCTGAGCTTTGGGGGAAGAAAGGACTGGGGCGGAGGGGCGGGGTTCCGAGGGTATGGAGCAAGACCGCAGACGTCCGAGGGGTGCAGGCATCCTCCTGGGAAACTCCTGACGCAGAATCTCACAGGTACTGGAGGCTCCAGGCCTGCCTGTCTGGCTCCTTGGAGCGCCACGGGTTCTGATTGGACAGGAGTTTTCACAATTTATTGGGATCAAAGCCAAGGTGGAGCCACCTCCAAGAAGTATTCTAAGGAAATTCTCAAGCCAGTCAGTCAAGCTGGGGCACCGGGGAGGCACCAGCGCTGTTCCTTATTCTAACATCCCTGCTGCTTCTGTCTTAGTAAATTCCATCCCCTGCCCTCGCCCTCATTACCCACCCCGCCCAATCCCCTAAATTTCTTCCCTTGGAGAAATGTTTCATTGCCTTTTGGGGGTAATCCCCAACTTGAACAAAATGGGAAGAATAGCACTTGTGACTTCTTCAGGGACAGTTGTATCACACTTTCCGGAAAACAGTTCTTAGGCTTAAGGTCGTGGTTCTCGACCTGGCACACGTGATGCTGGGCTGCTCCCCAGAGCAGTTAAGTCAGAATCTTAGTGGCCACGGTCCAGAAGCCCTGGCACGGGAGATCCTGACCTCTGAAGGCAATCAGATCACTCCAGAAAGCAGTTAACAGCAATGCTTCTTTATGTCAGTGGCTCCCAAACATTGCTGTACATGAGTCACCTGGAGGGCTTTTAGGCCTAGATGTCCAGGTGGTACCCCCATCAGTTAAATCAATGCGTGGCTGAAAGCTGGATATCAGCGTTTTTTAAAGATCCTCAGGTGATTCCAATGTTTGAGAACCACTGGTATTTGAAATTGTACTTCGGCCTGAGGCAACTTTGTAGTTTGACATTCACTGGTGACCTCCAAATTCTCCTCACTCCTTGCTTTTCTGAGCTTTCCAGGTCTACAGGTACACATGGCTTCTGAAGCTTGAAGCTGTTTGTCAACTCTAATCCTGTGAAAGCAACCGTTTAACATAGTATCTCCCTAGGGATTTTTCAGAAAGATTTTTAAAGATTCAAAAAATAGCACTGAAAAATTCTAAAATAACTCAATAATAGTGTCATTTCAGGCCAGGGACCGGCTGTTACGAAACAAGAGACTCCTAGGTAGGGAATTCTGCCCCAAGCCCTTCTTAGACTTTGTGATTGCAAGTTAGAGCTATCTGTAGATCCGGTTCTGGACTCCACATGGGTAGAGGAGAAAACCTTTCCAGGTAAGTTGAATCCAAGTCACAAGCCATGCCACCTGCCACTCAAGCAATGCTATTTAATATTAATCCATTTAGCAGTAGGAAAGGAGGATTTTATTATGAGAGGCTAAAAATTTGATGAAATCTGATTATCATAGCTTTGATCATTAGGACAGTACATTTGAAAGAGGTAATTGCTTGTGCTGTGTTAAGTCGCTTCAGTTGTGTCCAACTCTTTGCGACCCTATGGTCTGTAGCCCACTGGGTTCCTCTGTCCATGGGGATTCTCCAGGCAAGAATATCGGAGTGGGTTGCCGTGCCCTCCTTCAGGGGATCTTCCTGACCCAGGGATGGAACCTGTGGCTCTTATGATTCCTGAGTTGGCAGGTGGGTTCTTTACCACTAGTGCCACCTGGGAAGCTCAGTAATTGCTTCGCAATGTGGATTCTCTGAGGGTGTTGAGACAATCCACAGATTTCTTCCTCCCTGTCAACGGCGTGTTAAGTTACTGTATTACATGACTAAAAGAACCCTACAGAAGGTGGCAGGATGGATTTTAAAGTGTTCTTATATACCTACTGAGTTAGGTAAGTTACAAACTGAAAGTTACAAATTAAAAACTGTAGGTCTAAGGGAATGTGTTACATAGTTGTAAACATTCTCTTGGGACAGAGGAGTAACTTACTCATGAAATACATTGAAAAGGCCCGGAGCCTTGTCAGAGAGGCATCATCAGGAAGGATGAATCAACAGGATACATTTCTTTTGCGTGTCCCCAAGGCTGGTCATTTGGCCCGCTGCTGTTTGTGTTGACGGCTTTACACTCTCTGGGTGAGCAGTCTGTTGATGTGTAACTTCTTTCGTTCTAACCGGCTGGTGTGCTGAGTGCCCGCCAGGCAAGCTGAGTGCTCGTTAACCTGCATTCAATCCCGGCTATGGGTGCCTTTTCCTACTTGTTTCCTGGTGCTGAAAATGTCTTGGCAGCCTGAGAAGCAAGCCTGCCAATGTGGTGACCTTGGAGAAGTATACTGAACTGTCTCGGGTCTTAGCTTAAAGCTCACCTTTGAGAAGAAACCTCCTCTAACCACTTGGTAGAAACTGGTGCGGCCCCCACCTTCCCTCACTTGTTTACGGTCACCGTACCCTGTTGATTTCCTTGGTTTCACTTATCACAGGGAGTGCTGTTTTTTTTCTTTTAAAATTTGCTTACTCATTTTGTTTGTCACCACTCTAGGATGTCAGCCTCAGAAAGCAACCAGGCTTATCCACTGTTGTAACCGAAGTTCCTAACACAATGCTGAGCATACTGAAGGTGCTTGATCAAGAGAGAGTGAAAGTAGGCGTATTCATGTAAAATTCGTATTTCACGAATCTGCTTAGGGGATATCTGATTTTATTTAGCTCATTTACAAGTGGCATACTGATTTTTATTAACTTTAATGTATTTCTCTGGGCTGAGCTGGGTCTTCATTGCCTCACATGGGCTTTCCCTAGTTGCGGTGAGTGGGGGCGTCTCTGCGGTGCAGGGGCCTCTGATAGCAGTGGTCGCTGTGGCTTGTTGCAGAGCGCAGGCGAGCGGGCTGAGTGGCCCTGAGGCATGCGGGATCCTCGCAGATGAGGGACCGAACCCGTGTTCCCTGCATTGACAGGTGGATTCTTAACCACTGGACCAGCAGGAAAATCCCTACTTGATTTTTTTTTTAAACTTTTTGTATTGGGGTATAGCTGATTAACAATGTTGTGATGGTTTCAGGTGAACAACAAGAACCTACATGATTTTTATTAAGTAAAACATTTGAGGTAAGTGAAGACAGGTAATCTCAGTGTCTGAGATTCATGATATCTGATGCATATTTTCAGGCTTTATTAAACACCTTTCTATTAGTTACCCGTATGTATATTAATTCATAATAGGCATTACGTTTGAGAGTAGTGCAAAGTTTTAGTTAAATCTCTGCATGTCAGACTTTATTTTAAATTAATGAGGTATTGATCTACAGATGCTAGTGAAAGTCACTCAGTGGTGTCCAACTTTTTGTGACCCCATGGACCATACAGTCCATGGAGTTCTCCAGGCCAGAATACTGGAGTGGGTAGCCTTTCCCTTCTCCAGGGGATCTTCCAACCTAGGGATTGAACCCAGGTCTCCCGAATAGAAGGCAGATTCTTGACCAGCTGAGCCACCAGGGAAGCCCACAGATGCTAGGATAAAATGAAAAAAAAAAAAAAAAAAAAAACCCTCAAATTATGGTCAGAAAAAGGAATCAGCATGTGTTCCTACCAGTAACAAGAAACTTATTGTACTAAAAATACTGGCAATCTTCTGAACAAAATTACTCTTGGGAAACATAAATTAGAAGAAAAATGGAGTACTCTTTCCTTGGATTTGTAACCAGATACACTGTAGTGTCTTTTTCTTATATGATCAGTGGGCCTATTTTTCATTTAAGCTGCCTGTGTTTAGGAAGATTTTTGTTAGGAGAAAATAAATCCATGCTGCAAGCTATTCACAGCAAAAATAGTTTGAAGAACTTGATTGCAGGAGTGTGGCTCAGAAAAGCAGTGGATGGTCCCCTAAAGAAATTTCAAATACTAAATGTGAAATTCAGTGGTATTTCAACCAAGTTGTACAAAATGTTCTTAAACTTGGATCAAAGGGCAAGCAGATACCATTGTTTAGCTCTCAGATGGTGCTTCCTCTGAATGTCCTTCTAAGAATGGGTATAAATCCTTTTTAGATGTGTTGAGTCATTCTTAGTTCCTCTGTTGAGGACTTACCTCTGATTCGCATAGAGGAAGGATTCCTAGTGATATAAACATCTGTGTCAGTAAAAAAATCCCCACAGTTCAGCACTTTCTTCAGCGTGTAATTGCTTCAGCCCCGTGCCTTCCGAGTTTGGCTACTTTGAATGTTGAGTTTCACACGTTTTGCTTGGATATGGGAGTGAGAGGGTGAATACTGGATATCGGAGACTCTCAGATGACCAGCCGCTCTGGTCTTTGCCTCTCTCCTGTCTGTTTATGAAGCTGAGTTAGGAAAGTGAGGCGAGTACCGTTTCTTGGGTCCAGTCAGCTTTGGGTACTTTTCCCTCTCCTGTTTACCATCCTGTGTTTAACAATGGATTATTCCATGGGAGGCTCTGTTTTTCTTAATATGAAGACATTGCACTTTTAATTTTTCCATTTGAGCCTTATTCTAGTTTTTCAGTCTTTCCTCTTGTCTAAATTTGTGACATCACCTTTGGTGCCTCCAGCAGTGGGAAGACAAGTGGGCGATATTTTAATCAGATCATTGCGTTCCAGAGTAGTCCAAGCTTCTGTAAGTATGAGTAAAAGGAGTAGAAACCCGTGTAGACACTTGCTACGATCTGAGCCCTTGAGAGGCCCATGCTATACACAGCTGTTACCCATTAACCTTCCTCCCCCGCCCCCGCCAGACCATCACTCTACCCAGCCTGCCCCAGGCAGATGACATAGCTGTCCTGGCCGCGTGGTGCCCCAGGGGCTGGTGTGGGGGACGGCTGGCATCTCCTCCTCCCCTGTTTTCCCCACAAAGAGCCGGTGTGTACTGCTGTCTTCATTTCTGTTTTCGTTGTGACAGCCGAGTTGCTTTTATGTAAGCACATTTTCTCATAATATCCTTACCTCCTGGCTCCTCTCTCTTCCACCTTTTGTCCTCTGGAAACTGGGGACCAGAAAATGCCCCTAGTCCTTCCGGCGATTTAGGACAGTGGGGACCCTTGTGTTAAGGAGAAGGACAGCCAGTCTTGTTTTCATGAAAGCTCGTTAAAGAACCGGGGATATATCAACCTCTACAGTCTTCGTGCATGCCAGAAATTCTTGAAACTGCAGTTATACCTGTTTTTTAATGGTTTTTAGTTTTATTTTTTGTGTTATTTATTTAAAATTTTTTCATTATAGTTGATTTACAGTGATGTGTTTCAGTTGTAGAGCAAAATGATTCCGTTATCCATATATATATGTATCTATGTATCTTTTTTGGATTCTTCTCCCTAATAGGCTAGTACCAGATATCGAGTATGTTCCTGTGCTATACAGTAGGTCCTTATTGGTTATCTATTTTATATACAGTAGCATATATATCGGAGAAGGCAATGGCACCCCACTTCAGTACTCTTGCCTGGAAAATCCCACTGGCAGAGGAGCCTGGTGGGCTGCAGTCCATGGGGTCGTGAAGAGTCGGACACGACTGAGCGACTTCACTTTCACTTTTCACTTTCATGCATTGGAGAAGGAAGTGGCAACCCACTCCAGTGTTCTTGCTTGGAGAATCCCAGGGACGGGGGAGCCTGGTGGGCTGCCATCTCTGGGGTCGCACAAAGTCAGATACGACTGAAGCGACTTAGCAGCAGCAGCATATATATGTTAATCCCAAACTCCTAATTTAGTAACCCCTCCAAGCTTTAGAAATAAGACATTGTAGTCTGCTGAAGTTGATTGGACTTTTTGGCTCCACTTACTAGTGTTTTGAAATGTTGTGCTCTGCAATTATTTTTTTCCCACTGTCAATAGGTTTAATTTCAGCCTCCTCATGAAACTAGACCCTGGAGCTGGCTGGAGACACGGAGCTATGTTCCATGGCATTGCTTTTCTGGAGGAACATGCCCAGCAGTGGACGACGTGTTTTTTTAAGCTGGGTTTCCTTTATACATTGGCAGCTAGGGATGATCCACTTGTGTCGTCCATAGGTCCTAGAGTTTACAGCGTGAAAGGTTCATGTCATCTCTTCTGTTTGTAGTTAAACTTGTGAGAGGTACTTGGGCCCACTTCCTCCTCACTGCTGGTGCGTCTCAAGCTGAGGAACGACCAACAGAACCACTGAGAGCCTAAAGCATCTGAGAAATAGGGCCATAGAGTTGTTGGTCAGACGTGAGTGGATAATTCAGGAGAAATTAAAAGCATGCAAGACTGCAGCCCAGGGCAAGAGGTGGGGAGCCCAGATCTGGAATTTTGTGGATTTTCTTTTAGTGGATAGCATTCTCTCCTAGCACTCTGCTTTTAGAAAAGAAAAACAAAAACTAAGCATCTCTATAAATATCCTCCTCTTTGGTATGCCGAAGGACCGTTGACCTTAAAGAATTGTTTTCTTCTCCAAAAATGAGCTGAAAACCATGTTGCCCTGAGCAGCATTGTTCTACTGATGTTCACAGGCTCTGATTCTCTTCCTGCCCTGCCCATGTCCATTATTAAGGAGACTAGGTCCATAATAGAGATGCTATCTAAATTGCATCAGGTAATTCCTGGATGGGTCCCCACGGTCCAGTTATCTCCAACCCAGTCCCAGATGACTGGGCCGAAGACTCCCCTGCAAGCATTTTTGCAGAATGAGGTTCTAGTTCCGAGTGGGAGAGCCTTCCTGGCCCTTGGGTTCATGGGCACACGCCCTTGGTTTCTGATCCTGCCAGATAGGTCGGGGATTGTCCCACGCTTCAGACGTCCTTGCTCTGTCGTGCTGACTTTATGTTCAGATTGTTTTCTCATCATCTGAGCAGTCCGAGGGGGGAGGAGCGGGCTGACTTCTCAGCAGGCAGGCGGCACAGCCCAGGAGCCCTCTCTCCGCCGAACTTTGAAACCAGCCGACAGCTTTATTACGACTCCCCTGCCCCTTAGCCTTTTCACCTTGTCCAGGGTGGAACTTCCAGCCCTCCACATCTGTGTCTGTTGGTGGGGGTTCCTGTGTTTACAGTCTTGTTGACTTCCTGTTCACGAACACGGGCTGGCAGAAAATTCTGACTCGTGTATCGGGAGAGCAGGAACTAACCACTGCCTCGTCTGGGTTATTTTCTATGCTGATGTGGCTGGGAGACTTTTATAATCAACCTTGATCTCTGAGACCACTTACTTTCTCCCCACCTCCCCTTTCAATCTACGAATTGACATACCCTAAAGACAGAGCTTTGTAAACTATACAATGAAGGGCTAAAAGTTTTACTCCCCCTCTCCCCCAGATGTTATTGAACACACCTCTATCAGAATAAATTAGCAGAGAAGCTGCACAGTAAAAATACTTTTTAGAACAGTCTGTCTATAGTAAAACTGAGTGAAAAGCTCAGATTTCCTACATATGCCCATACCTCCACATGTGTACAACCCCTCCCAGGACCACCATTCCCCACCAGACTGGTACACAGCTTACAGTCAATGACCCTGCGTGGACACAGTATCACGCAGGGTCCACAGTTGGCATTATTGCTCACCATTGGTCTTCTGCATTCTCTGGGTTTGGATGAATGTTTAATGACGTGTGTCCATGGTTATGGTATCATATGGAGTAGTTCCACCTAAAAATCTGTGGAGAAACTGTACATTTAGCTGGAAAAGCAAATCAATAAAAACCCAAAAATTCAACTTAAGCAGAGTTTGGGGGAAGAGAAACAAAATACATTCGAACAATATTGTTTGGAGCTTTACCCCATCAGTATAAGTAGTTTTGACTGACTTTGTCGGCCTTATTTTGTGTTTCTGTGCGTTGACAGCAATTCCATTAGAAACCTCTCTCTCTTTTTTTTATAAGTCTAGGAGTTTAAAGTCTTTTTTCCTCCACATGCTTTCAGTGAGGTGTCTGTCACCATAGTACCTAGACAATCCCTCAGGCAGAGATACGAGCGATTAAATTTCTCCTTGGCTTGTGCCCTGTTTGATCCGTGCTTGGCGGGACTGGGGGAGTAGAAGAAAGCAGCCTGAGGAATGGATAAGAATCAGGAATTCTGTGCTTGTAAATTATTAAAATTCGGGGGGTGGGGGATGTTATTGGGGAAAGGGGTTCAAGTTTTCAGAAAGGAAGAAAAAAATATTGTTAAAACTTCGTGTGAGTTTTGGATCGAGAAACTCACAAAAATACCTTTTACTCCCTTAGTGGCAGGATCCGGGAACTTGAAAAGGTTTCCTCAGGAGAGACTGTTTAGATCAGATTAAAATTAAATTAACAGAGACTCCGTAAACTAGTGGTCTTAGTAGATTAGGCTCATTTGCTTTGAACTGTTTTCCGTGAGAAAAGGCTATACCGATTAATGGTAAATAATGAGAAAAGGCAATAGTCGAGTAGCATGGTAACCCTCATGAGTGCTGTTGAACAAATAGCTGGCAATTCATCTGAGGTAGATTGGGGACCTGTGAGCATTTCTTTACAAATATCATGAGGTGAGACCCTTCATGAATTCCCCCCAGTTCTTGAATCAGCTATCTGTGTCATTGGGGTATTTTCTCAGTTCTAGCAACACAACTCCCTTTATCGCCTGACACATCCCTGTGGAGATGAAACCTCTCAAAAAGAGGAGCTTGGCACCAGGGTTGTGTCAGTACATTTGAGGAATTCAGCTTGCTTCTGTATCACCTGACTTAGTATTCATGGTGGTTTCACTCTTTCTGGTGGGAGAGAAGTCTTTTCCTCTGTTAAACTTTAATTTTTTTTTGGCTGTGCTGGGTCTTCGCTGTTGCACGGGACTTTCTCTGGTTGCGGGGACCAGGCGCTGTTCGTTGTGGTGCCCGGGCTCCTCACGGGCTGGCTTCTCTCACTGTGGAGCATGGCTTTAGGCCCAGGGGCTTCATTAGCTGTGGCACGTGGGTTCTAGAGCGTGCAGGCTTCAGTAGTTGGGCACACGGGCTTGGTTGCTCCTTGGCACGCGGCATTTTCCCGGGCCAGAGATTAAAGCCACGCCCTCTGCGTGGGCGGGAGGATGCTCACGCACTGTACCACCGGCAGCATCTGGGGCAGAAGTCTGAGCCAAAAGGCTTATGGAGGGTAAGGTGAGGAGGACTCGGGTATCTTCAGCTGAAGCTATTTGGAGAGTTGCATTTCTCCCAAGGGCTGTGGAACAGGCCTCTGCATTTTGCTGGGGTCTGTAGGGCAGAATGCCCTCATACCAGCTTTGGGAACCCCTCTCACCAATCTTGCACCTTGCTTGTGTATCTGCTGGCGTAAGGCTGTTTGTTGTACACGCACCTACGTGTCATCACTGTTAGAGGTGGAAGCCTGGACGGCTCAAGCATGCGAGTGGTACCCTGTGGAGCTTGGTTCCCCCTCTCTCCTCTTGCCTCTTTCTCTCTCCTCTTCCTCCCATTGATAAATTTGGCCACCCACTGCCTTTATTTCCTCTTTTACACCTTTTTCTTTTTCTGTGGTGCTGATGCCTTTGGTTGTCATGAACAGCACACTGTATACACCTCTCCGTGGAGTCTCATAGCTTCTACCACCAAAATGACACCTCGCTCACCGGAGTGGCTGAGCAGCTGGTTTTCTTGAGGGTGATAGAAAGTGCTTTAAGGCCTCTTCAGTGCAGAGTTGAAGAAAGAGCGCTTGATTAAGATTCCAGAAGCTTAAGCCTCCTGTCTTTGTGTTATCCCTTTTTAGCCTGTTCAAGCCACTTAGCCAAATCTCAGCGTCTTTCTTTGTCTGTGAATGTGAATATTGGGCTGGATCGGCTTTTTCCTGATAGCATTTCGTGGGACACTTCTCCCAAATGCTCTGCAGAGGAGGAGCGTGGAAGCACTTAGCGTTACATTCTTCTCTTGGAGATCCCGTGTCTGGGAGCATGCTAAAGCCTTGACAAGCCCAGCAGTAGGGAAGTCTGCTAACATGCTTTTTTGAGTTTTTTGAGCTGACTTTTGCTCTGTAACCCCTTTCCCCCATGGAACATCCTTGTGCGATTTCTCTGCCCTAATAGCCTCTCCTGACCCTTCCCGGGTCTCCCTGTAGAGCAGCGGCGGGACCGCGGGCGGCTGCCTTTCCAGTGGCTTCGGCCGTCTCTGGAAGGGCCGCCTGGTGCCGACTTCCACGGGTGGCCCCGGCCCTCTTCCTTCTCCTGAAGGCGGCCGTGGCTTCGGGCTGTTGCTTGTCTGTGGGTTCTCTCACCATGACTGGCTTGCCTCTCCCACTGTGATGCCAGCAGTCCCCTGCATTCAATTCCTTCTGGTGTAAACACTTGCTAGGGTTTCTCTTTCCCTGGCTGGACCCTGATCGCCGCAGCCTTTTCATTCTCTAGAATATAGCAGAGAAACCCCAGACTTCATAATGCTCAGGGGTTCTAGGAGTGTTCCATATGTGTATCTTTTATTAATTTTTTCCAACAGCTTTCTTACAGTATCATTGACATACAGTAGGCTGCTTATTTAAAGTATATGATACGATAAACTTTGACTTATATGAGTGCCTCTGAAGCCATCACCACAATCAAGATAGTGTATCCAGGGCTATTCTTTTTAAACGGTTGCCTATGCCAGGAAATGGAATAATATCCTAATATAGAGGAAGTGTAGTGAAAATCTCATCTTTCATTGATGCCATTTCAGCTCATGCTTTATTGTATATGCTTGGAACATCCTTAAGAATGGAGTTTGCTGATGATGCTTGTGAATGATTATTTTGGGTCAGAGAACTCTCCAGGGTCAAGCCCACTCTGCAGTGTTTACTGGTCTCCATCCTGTATCTCACCTCCCGTATTTATTTATTTTTTTATAGGAGCTCATAATAAAAAATCAGACCTCTTCTGATTTCAAGATCAAGTATCTGGGGCCCTTTGGGGATGGTTAGAGACACTGTTGGCATCTCCTTGATACTCAAGCTGAAAGGGTTTGATGCTTCGGGCAAACATCACCAAGATTCTTGCTTGTGTCTCTGTTTTAAATTCTGGCAGTTGAGGTAGGGCACAAATCCAAGACATTTAAGAAAGCAGACTCCAGTTTACTCCTGACTTTCCCCTGCTAGGCTCACCCTTCTCCAAGGATCCTGGAAACTTAAATAGAACTGCATCCTTTTTTTGTGTTGTCTGGGTGAGGGGGGTGTAAGAACATGTAAGTATTGTATTTCTTTATGGCCTTTTGCTTTGAAGAGTGACTGATGTCACTTACCCTATTATCTCAGCAAGGAAGAAAAAGGACTTTACAGCTGCAGATTTACACTAACCATTAGTAGGTGGGGGTTAAGCAGCTCTGTAGTAGGTGTTTTAGTCTCTAAACTGTGTCCCTTTTGGAATCTCGTGGACTGTAGCCAGCCAGGGAGTCTCCCAGCAAGAATGCTGGAGTGGGTTGCCATTTCCTTCTCCAGGGGATCTTCCCGATCCAGGGATCAAACCCTCATCTCCAGCACTGGCAGGTGAATATTTTACCACGGAGCCACCAGGGAAGCCCTAACCATTAGGAGATAGGGGAGAATTTGGAGAACGGGGGTAGAGAATTGTTATCGAGAGTTGTGTTAATGTTCAAAATAGCATCCAGTTACACCATAGAACAGTCTGGTGAAGCTGCTGAGCTCTCTCCTCACCTTTCCCCACCACTCAGCGAAGCTTGCCCACTTTCTACTGTCCTCTTACGGTTTGACTTCTGTCCCCATCACTCTGGGGACATTCTTCTATCAAAGGCGACTAAGCACCCTTCCCCGAGTCTTCACCCTCTTCTCTGAAAGCCTTTAACCTTCTGACACACCTTACCACCCGCTGCACAGTCCTGAGAAATCCTCTGCTTAGCTTCTGTGACTCTGCTTGCTCTTTCCTGGTTCTTTTTCTGTCCCCTATATAGCTTTTTGGGAACATTTCCTGAAAAAGATTCAGAGGGTTGGCATGTAATACTCGACCTGCACACGGGGCTGGGATCGCCGTGGGTTTGGGGTGGGGGAGCCCACTCAGATGTAGGAATAAGGAGGTAACGTGGCTGGGTGGCGCCTTTCAGGTGGTGTGCATGTAGGCTGAGTGGGCTGCGGTGATGGGGTCTGGGAACTGGGGGATTCTAGCCGCCCGATGTCAGCCCCAGGGAGGTCTCCAGTGGGAGCCCCTGATCACATGAGCCCCTCTTACTCGCCCGTCCATTCAAAGTGTGGTCAAAGTTTGCTTCTTAAACTGTTTTTGCGCAAGCCCCAGTTGGGTTTTTCAAAATGTCCAAATTTCTGTGGACCCCTACTTGTGTCAAATTCATTAAAAATGAATGATTAGAGAAGGGAAATGGAAAACAAAATACATAAAAAAAAATCAAATCTCAGTTTGTCAGATCCCACGGGTATAAAATGATTGGTCAAGTGGTTACCAAACTGGGCAGTTTCTATGTCTGTACCCGTCTCATGGCAGGACAGTCATTCAGTTCGGAGTCAGCACAGATCTCTTGTTGTTGATGCAATGAAAGCCTTCCTGGAGCCAGCCGGGATGCAGGGGCTTGCTGTGGGAATCTGCACTGGAAGAAGCCTGCGTGGACGGTGGGTGCTGACTGCTCAGGGGCGCCCCTGGTCTAGCCTCATGCCCACATCCAAGCGATTGCCGGACTTGCTGTTCCTATGTCTCACTCCCATCTTCCTCCTGCGTTCTCTTCCGTTGTTCCCCAGATGAGGTCTTTCTGACCTTGGCCTGGGGTGCTGTGCCGGCCGCCCTTGCACCAGCACCAGCTTGGTGTATCTGTAGCACAGATGTGACCTGTTTCCCCCTCCGTCACCTTCATTGGCTCCTCCTCTCCTGAGGAGGCCAGGATGCCATCTGACTCCACCCTGTTTCCACTTCATCCCTCCCCTCCTTGTCTCCACTGCCATTCAGCCAGCCACGTCTGCTCCATGATTCCCTTCCTCTGGCTTTTTCTCCCGATTCCTCTCATTTTCGTTGTATCTCTGCCCATTTCCACATTCTCTGTGGGACCTGTTCTCTACAGCCCAGCTCCCAGGCTGTGTTCTTGAGGAAGCCTTCTGGACATTTGCCCATCATGCGCCATGCCTCTTGGAAAGAACGCTGGGGTCCAGTGACCTTCCCCGGTGCAGCACGGCACGTTTGATGGTCAGCTGTGTTGTGGATGAGTTTTGTGTGGTTTAGAGGCAGGAGCTGGGAGCCTTGTGTTCCCGTGAGGGCACTGCCACCTGCTTGCTGGGGGGATTTGGGCAAATCACCTTCCACACCCACGTCCCTGATTGTTCATCGTGTGATGCTTTGTTCACCTGGACGCCTCTTCTCTCCCCAAGTACCTGGCACCATGCCTTACTTTACACGTACTCAATAGATGCTCGTGGGGTGGATTCGGGTCAGTTTCTCTATATGTGATGACTGCGTGTGGTGGTCTCTCTCTCTCTCTCCTTGCAATAACCCCGGCTGTTGGAGAGAAGCCTCAGCGTGGTGAATCCCTGCAGATCAGAGGCACGCTTCTGAACTTCCATGGGCAACGGTGGTCATAAAACGAGACACTGCCTTCTTGCTGGGTTTACATTCTGTGACTTTCTGGATGGTGGAGGGAAGGGAAAAAAAGGCCTGGGAAAGGAGAAATGTTATTTTTCCTCTCTCTGATGTCAGTCATTATGACTTTAAGAAGTGTTCATCGAGTCAGAATGGCTGCCGGGTCTAAATTTAAGTTTCCAGCTTGTGCCCTGACTCCTCCTGCAGGTGCCGACACAAAATACTTATCTTGTCAGCTTCTCCTGGAGTCAGCTGGCTCGGCTTCCATCGTGAAGGTGTTAGACACTGTTTGCATAAGGGCTGAGGGGGTGACATCATGTCTATTGAAGCGAAGTCACTCAGCTCCCCACTAAGCAACAGAGAGTGTTTAAAAACCCAAACTAGATCAAAACTCAGGGCAGGGTTGAGATTCCCCTACCAGGAGCAGTGAGGGCTGGCCCGGGCGAGGGTGGTCTCTTGAGTGGGTGCCCAGAGCAGACAGGAGTTATCACCCCCACCTGTCTTCTTTCCAGACGATTGGGGAAATGAATCAGGCAGAATGAACCTCTGAGCAGTCAGTCGGAGAGAAGGCTTAAGTGGGAGCAAGTGGGTCCAAATGGGTTGGAAAAAAACATCAAATGAGAGTAAGGGCATGCGAAATGGGATGTTTCTCTTTTTATTGGCTGTTAGAGAAGTTGTTTAAACAGCTCTTTAGTCCTTAAATTATGTATCGTGAGACAGGTAGGTCTTGGGACAGAGAAACTTGTTTCCCTTCCTGATCCCACTTCCATTTTGCCCTCCTTACCAGAGTATGCCAGACGTAAGCATTCTCATTTCCAGGATATGTATTAGCCCTAGTGTGGAGGGAAGGGACAGACATGGCACTGATGGAGGCCAGGGAAGCAGCAAATGTAGTTCTTTCACAGTTTACTTGCTGAGCTGTAGGATGTTGCCACGGGAACTATGAAAACGAGATGCGTCAGTCTCATGAAGTGATGATCTGGTGTGTTTTACACCTTTTAAATACATGTAGCTGTACTTTGCATTTTTTAGGAGAAAAACTAAATTTCTAGTTTGGCTGCAGACAAAAAATCAGGTGAGATGAAAATATTTTAAATCAGAGAAAACAAAGCGCTGAGTGAATAAAGTAGTTGCAGAGGAAGGTACAGTATCAGTTAAATCGCTCAGTCGTGTCCGATTCTTTGCGACCCCATGGATCACAGCACACCAGGCCTCCCTGTCCATCACCAACTCCTGGGGTTCACTCAAACTCATGTCCGTCGAGTCGGTGATGCCATCCAGCCATCTCATCCTCTGTGGTCCCCTTCTCCTCCTGCCCCCAATCCCTCCCAGCATCAGGGCCTTTTCCAGTGAGTCAGCTCTTCGCATGAGGTGGCCAGCGTTGGAGTTTGGAGTTCTAGGAGTTTCAGCTTCAGCATCAGTCCTTCCAATGAACACCCAGGACTGATCTCCTTTAGGATGGACTGGTTGGATCTCCTTGCAGTCCAAGGGACTCTCAAGAGTCTTCTCCAACACCACAGTTCAAAAGCATCAATTCTTTGGTGCTCAGCTTTCTTCACAGCCCAACTCTCACATCCATACATGACCACTGGAAAAACCATAGCCTTGACTAGATTCCCTTTATAGCCCACCAACCCCAAGTAAGTAGTTTATAGATATAATAATTTTCCAGCTTGGTTATAGCATAATTAACAAATAGAAACTGTATGTACTTAAGGCATCCATTGTAATGATTTGCTATATTGTGAAATACCTTTAAAATCAATGAACATGTCTGTCACCTCACATAACTACTATTTTTTTCCCTTTTTTGTGGTGAGAACACTTAAGATCTCCGCTTTTAGCAGATTTTAAGTATATACTGCAGTATTGTGTTCACATTGCTCTGCTGAGATCTCTGGGACCCGTTCACTTGGCGTAACTGAAACTTTGTACCCTTGGGCCCACGTTTTCCTGTTCTTCCCTCTGCCCCAGCCTCTTGCAACCACTCTTCCACTCTCTGCTACTACGAGTTGGGCTGTTTTCGAGTCTGTGTGTGAGTGAGATCACACTATTCATCCTTCTCTGTCTGGCTTATTTCACTTAGGATCCGGTCGTCCAGGTTCATCCACATGGTTGAGTACAGCGGGTATTTCCTTCCTTAAGGCTGAATCCTGTTCTGTTGTTACGGTGTATCCCACATTTTCTTTTCCATTTATCAACAGACATTCGGGTTGTTTTCCACCTCCTGGCTAGTTTACTGTTTTGTTATTTGCCTTCGGCCACCTTTAGGATCAAGCAATGGCGTATAGCGTTGCATCTCCCAGCACACGCAATGTTAAGGTGTCTGGGTGGTTGTAATGATCTACCTCTCCTTTCTTCCCCTTTGGCTCCTATAAGGAGCACGGTTCATCTTGTATTGGTGGGGCCTCCTCTAACCATGAACTTCCACTCTCCTCTCAGGGTTGGATGACATAAGACAGTCTTTTCTGAAGCGGGTGGCTCATCCCTTTGGCTTCTCTCTTCCTCCAGGCCCTTGTTCGTGGACGGTGGGATTGCGCACTCCTCCCCTTGCACCCGCTGCCTCTCTATCTCCCTCAGCAGGCATTCTGTTTCTGTGCTCCTCTGGGGCCTGGCTCATGGGAAGCTGAACTCAGGACCGAAACTCCTCCCGGAGCGCCACTTTGCATCACTAAAAACCACAGGGACAACCCCGGGGTAGCCCCGTTCCACTCTGCGAAAATAAAATATGTCACCGGAGCGTTTCGCTGGAATGAGGCCTTTATTTCCATGATTCTAAGGTCAGCTACAGTACATGGTTTTTCCTACTGGGCAGCAAACATTTTACCAAACTGTTACCTAAGCGCTTTTCGTTTATAATTCCACAAGGAGCTCTTGGCTTCCTCCCTGTTGATGCCTGAAAATATTGTGATTGACTTCCACACCTTTTTGAGGAAGCCGATTCCAAGTTGTGATTCAACTCTTACTTTTGGCTAGCGTTTTGTTGTGAACATTTTCAAATGTATTAAAAAATGGAAAGATTTTGCAGTGACTATCTATATACCCTCCACGGAATGCAAGAAAAGGACCCAGATGTAAAAGGGTTACAGGTAACACGCAAAGGCCAAAGGATGTTGGTTCTGCTGTTGAATCATTTCAGATCTTGGGAGATACAGTGGTGGAGAGTGCCCTTCTGGGCGGATAAGGATTAGTTCACGGGAGGACATGACCCACAGAGCTGTGAGTGAATAGCCGTGCCTTATTTGAAGTTGCTGAGTTTGTGGGGATGCGTTACAGCAGCAATAAGCAACAAAACCAAACCAGGGGTGTGTACACAGGGCCTTGGAGCTCATCTTGGTCCCTTGGGGTTCCTTGAATTGGAATGTGTGAATGGCGGTGAGACACTGCCTGTAGTCTGTTTCTGGTTTATCACCTGGAGAAACAGGAAGTGGCAATTACATTTAGTCCTTGGTGTGCTTGTGAGGATGCATTGAGATACTCTCTGTAGCGGGCTTAGCACTGTACTGAGTGTATCTCTCTCTCTCTCTTTTTAAATTATCTATTTGTTTGCTTGCACCAGGTCTTCGTCAAGGCATGCAAACTCTTAGATGCAACATATGAGATCCAGTTCCCCAACCGGAGATTGCACCCAGGCTCCCTGCATTGGGAGGACAGAGTCTTAGCCCCGGGACCACCAGGGTCCTCCCCTGGGTGTATCCTAAGTGCTTATAGTTAGACACTGCTATTGTATGTGCTGGCAATTAGAAGCCATAGAAAACTATCTTCGTGTTCTTTGTCCTACTCTTTAACACATTATCTTCTGACGCTCAGAGTAGGAAACCATCAAAAGAGAAAACTGGAAATATTGGGCAGTACATGCAGTCTTTTTTTGGTTTGTTTTAACTTCTTATTTTGTATTGGCGCATTGCCAGTTGACAGTGCTGTGATGGTTTCAGGGGGACAGTGAAGAGACTCAGCCACACACATACATGCACCCATTCTCCCCCAAACCCCCCGCCCATCCAGACTGCCACACAGCCTTCAGCAGAGTTCCCTGTGCAGCAACAGGTCCTTGTTGGTCATCCATTTTAAATATAGCCGTGTGTGCATACAGATTCGTAAGCCCTTCTGGAAAGTACTTAGGCATTATTGTGCTCTCTGGAACGTGAGGGGATAATGCTTTTGAGAGAAATTGATAAAGCTGAAGGACTGCCAACCTAAGGTAAAATAAAGGAAGGTGTTTGGGGAGGGGGGCACACCAATTGACTCAGCGACTTCACTTTCACTTTTCACTTTCATGCATTGGAGGAGGAAATGGCAACCCACTCCAGTGTTCTTGCCTGGAGAGTCCCAGGGACGGGGGAGCCTAGTGGGCTGCCGTCTATGGGGTCGTACAGAGTTGGACACGACTGAAGCAACTTAGCAACAACAGCACACTGGTTGTAGGGCCCATAAATACCCCGTGAATAAGCAGTGCCTCTGGCCTGCTTCTGACTGGGTGGAGACGTTGGCTGTTGCTAAGCCTACCCGAGCCGAATGATCCAAGACTCACTGTCGATGTCTGAATGGTTGTCATGTGCTGAGACACATTCTAATTCCATAGGCCTGTAATTTTTGAATTCCGTAGTCTGTAATTTATTGCATCCCAGCACGGCGCTAGGCTCTAGGACTGTAAGACTGCTGCTGTGTTATAAAGATGCCCTGTTCCTGAGATCAATAGAGGATGAATCTGTGGAAAAAAAAAAAGTGGAAAACTTTTTTCCAGGGGAAAAAATTGGAAATCCCTACATCATTTAGCTAATCAGGTAACCTAGTAAAACAGGAAACGTCTCTAGTTCTGCCATCGTGAGCCCCTACATTAATGCCACAGGTTTTCTATCCTTCAGTAGAAGTGCTTGGAACTTTCCTGTAGACACTTGTTGCCAAGATTGTGTTTCATCTACCAAAGACACCACTGATGAACCTTTGTGCCTGCACCTGAAGGGCAAAGGATTGGCATTCTATGTAATTGATATGCTTTTTGGAATATGAGGTTCTACTTAGCTCAAGTTGCCAGCATTAGGGAAATTCAGGATTTTTTTTGGGGGGGGGACCAGTTTTTATCTTGTGAATGTTGAATTTTATGAATAGTCATATTTCCATTTTTCTTGGTCACTAGTAAACTCTGAACTACTTCTATTTATTATACAGCATTTATTTTTCTCTCTTATTTTCTTGCCCTGTTTTTGTTCCTATTTCTGCATCTCTTTCATGTTTGTTTTATAAAATCGTATTTCTGTAAATTTTCTCAGATGTGCTTTCAATATGATGTGGGGGAGAAATAAATTACTGTGCAAGATCTATAGTAAGTTGTCAAAGCATCAGCAGGTGGACAGTAAAGAGACTCACCTTTTATTCTTTATTTTAGGAAGAGACTCACATTATACACGTATCCATTCTGCCTAAACCCCCTCTCATATGGGCTCCACGTAGATCAAGCAGAGTTCCCCGGGCACCACAGTGGGTATAGCAGAAACCTGTCACAGTCTTGGGGTCCACTATCCCCACACATACTTCTGTGACCAGGCCTGTGGGGCCCTTCTCTAAAGAAACAGCCTGTATACCCTGTTATGTCACCACGTGTATGGACTGGAGTCTTTTGCCAAATGGTTAGGTGTCATACACGGTCCGCAGTGCAGAGGGGATAATGTGACATCACTTGGATGATCTGTGAAGGCAGGTTGAACTTGACATTAAACATGCTTTGTCGCTGGATCACGGGCTTCAGAATGATTTCAAGAGCTTGTTTAGAATGTGCCAGAATCAGTGTGTCTTCTGTGGAATCAAGGAATCTGCATTTTAAGAAGCATTCTAGGCGTTGGATACAGGCTGGTTAGCAGATCTGGTGGTAGGAAGTTGAGAGCGTTGAAGCAAGGTATCGAGGATTGCTCGTTAAATGTGTGAGGGTGAGGTGACAGTGTGTGAGAGATTGGGGCGGAGTGATGGGGTGTGCGTGTGGACTCAGATATGAGAACATTCAGTGACATCGCTAACACATCACTAATCTGCAGGGTGCAATCTTTCCCCCCAGAAGTGCTCATCAACCTGGCTATAGACACCGCATTGAATCCTTCCCAGGTTGGGATTTTGCAAGGCAGGTTTAATCGAAAGACCATGAGATGGAAAAGTTGAAGCTACTGAAAAATAATTAGTGCGATGGATGATAGTATGTGAAGCTGAATGAGGATAAAAGTAAAATTCTACTTAAAAAAAAAAAAGACATTCTAAATGGTTCTTAGTCAAGTGGTTCATGGGACCAGACTCGTGAGAAGCACTGTGCCGGGAAGGGTGGGTGGGATTTAAAGGGCTGGTGTTCCTAAAATAAGAGCACTCACAGCAGCAAAGGCATAAATTGTGCTAATGCATAGAAACGGGTGACCGGGAGGCTAAAGGGGGACCCCGTGTGTGTTAAGGGGATCCTGCCGTCATTGCCATTTGTAGATTCATCCTCTTAAATGTCAGAGGTGCCTATTGTGTCCCAGCTGCCTTGCCAGGCACCAAGGAGGCTAAGATCTTACAATCACGTCCTCCTGTAGCAGGTTGTTCAGAAGGAAGAGGTTGATGTTTCCACACACAGGACTTTGGGAGTGTAGCAGCTTCTGTGATGGAAATCTGTTTGAAAGTGGAAGTGTTAGTCGCTCAGTGACTCTTTGCAAGCCCATAGACTTACAGCCTGCCAGGCTCCTCTGTCCATAGGATTTCCCAGGCAAGCATACTGGAGTGGGTTGCCATGCTCTCCTACAGGGTATCTTCCCGACCCAGGGATCGAACCTGGTCTCCTGCATTGCAGGCGAATTCCTAACCATCTGAGCCACCTGGGAAGCCCTGGAAATCTGTTTGCCGCTTTATCAGGGAGTGATGAGAGCACGTGGAAGCAGAAGTTTCTGAATCTGGACGTTGAGCTGATCTTTTCCTCCTTTTCCATTTCTGAGCAGGCACAATGGCCGTGACTTAGCCTGAGATGCCCCGGAGTGACTTCTACAATAACTTTTATTGTCATTGGCTGGTTTGCTTGTGTTTTACCTGTTCTTCTGCTACTTAATTAAATGAACTCCATAAATAGAGGGACCTCCACTAGGTATATCTTGAGATCTTTCCAGCTGGTTCTGGAATTTGAAGTTAAAAAAAAATCAAAGTCTCTTTGATTTTTTTAATTCTCTATTCTTTAGAAAAAAAAAGCACAAAGTGAACATTCTTTATTTGAAAGAGAGACTTAATAAAGGGTATGATTTTTAATAACTTGGCTACTCTTTCTTTTTATGTCTGGTTTCCATGGGCATCAAACACTCTGAGGTTAAACATCAGGTAACCTCCTCACCTGCATGTCTGGCCCAGTTGTGTGACATCAGAGCTCTGATTCGATCCACCTTGTGTCTCTTCTTGGGCTGTCTTAGCTGAGATGGGGGAGGGGTCCACTTAAGGATGCGGCCTAAGCTACTCTTCATCGGGAGCCAGAACGGAAATTCTCAACCTCCTTGCTCTTGGCTGCAGCCCAGAGCTTCGTATGCTGTTGGATTAGCCTGTGCTCAGCCACGTCATGCTCAGCGCCTTTGATGTCGCTTGAAGGCGGACTTGACCAAGTGCTATTGCCTCCCGCTGATACCTAGGTGAAAGCCAACACCATAAAAATGAATGTTTCTCTGGGAGCTCTCTGCTCTCACTACTACCTGCAGGCCTAGCCAACCACACTGCCAAATTGGTCAGAGAAAGAATTGGCTTGAGAGTTGCAAAGTGTGCTTGGCAGAGGAGTGAAACCTAGCTCCATCTACTAAAATGCACTAGACAGGTCAAATACTTTAATTGGAAACCAAAACACACACGCACACATACACACACACACCCTCTTAATTTGCTACATTATAAAAGCAATTTGGTAAAGAAATGAAAAGTAAAGATGAATCTTGGGCTTTTTAGGCTTGCCTTGTCAATGAGCCCACCCACCTGGATTTGTAGAACACAGTACTGACTTGTTCGGAAAGATCCAGGGGTATTGCAGATATTTCAGACTCTGTAATTGGGTCGACACATACATTCTCTGCCCAAGAGTAAGACTGCAGAAAGATTTGGCAGTGTGGATTATACAGAGACATCATTAAATTACATTTACAGATCTCTGTGGAGCAATCATGGCATGTTAAGCGCTGTAATGGCCACAGAATTAGACGTGGCTTCTGTCCAGCAGAGTCACTCCTGTGGGCCGATTACAGGCAAACCGGCCACCAAAAGATACCCAGGGCTCTCTTTTTCAAGACGCATGTTTTCTTTAGATTTTCTTAGCTATAATGTAAGATGTTTTTCTTCATGAATCAAGTGAGACTGTATTTCAAGGAGTCTCGTGTGGACCTCTGTGCAGCTGATAACACAGAATGATGCAGCATCAGAGATGGGCTTTAAGGAACCCTTTGAATGGCACCTCATCCTCTTCACCACTGTTCTAGGATGGTGGCCACCTAAGAGCTGCTTGAATCCTTCATGTCCCAGGAAATTCACGACTTCACGGAGTTGCTTCATTTACAGTTTTGTACTGTGAGAGTTGATAGTTTTGTGCCTGTGCATCTGTGTGTGCTAAGTTGCTTCAGTCGTGTCCACCACTTTGCCACCCCATGGACTGCAGCCCGCCAGGCTCTGTCCATGGGATTCTCCAGGCAAGAATACTGGAGAGGGTTGCCATGCCCTCCTCCAGGGGATCTTCCCAATCCAGGGATTGAACTTGAGTCTCTCATGTCTTCTGCACTGGCCAGGGGATTTTTTTTTTTTTTTTTTAACCACTAGCGCCACCTGGGTCACGCTCAGTATAATAATTTTCCACTTCCTTGAAACGTCTTGGTCCTTGCTCATTCTTCTAGAACAGAGGTTGGGAACTTTTTCTTGAAGGGCCAGAGGGTAAATATTTTGGGCTTTGCAAGGGAGAGTCTTTGCCCTACTACTCAACTCTGCAGTAGTACAGAAGCAGTACTTCAAAAAAATGGGAGTCTCATTAGAGTATATTCCAATTAAATTTTATTTATAAAACTCGGTAGCTAGCTCATGAGCTATACTTTGCTGGCTTCTATTCTTAAACTACATAATCCAGGTCCTGAAGATAAATTGCTCAAACTTTTAATTCCAGGCTAGTTCCATGATATATATAGGGGCAGTTACCCTCCACTGGTTCTGCGGGATGAATTAAAGTCTAGGGACTTCTCCAGTCATCCAATAGATAAAAGACTCCGCCTTCAAAGCAGGGAGTGTGGGTTCAATCCCTAGTCTGGGAATTAAGATCCTGCGTGGAGCACCAAATAAATAGAACTGTTAAAAAAGTAATTTGCTTTAAAAAGTCTTATCTACAGTCATTGAGTCAATCTTACAAAAGTCTTTGAGTCCTAATAGAAATGAATTTATAACTGAAATTAAAATTTTCTTTTTTTAAAAAAAAAGGGAGTAATTTTAATTTTCTGTAATTTTTCATGCCAGGAAGCAATACATTCAAAAAAGAGCTTTTGCTGTTCCATCCTTGAGCTTTCTGGGATTGGCAATTTGCAGATAAGGAAGATGCAGGTGAACAGAAACCTTTGCTCCCGAAGTGCAGAATATTTATATGGCCCTGCATACAACCATTGTTTCAGCAGCGCGGACTAGCCTGTAGGTGTTATTGTTTTAGCCGCTAAGTCGTGTCCGACTCTTTTTCAACCTCATGGACTATAGTCCAGCAGGCTCCCCTGTCTCTGGGATTTTCCAGGCAAGAATACTGGAGTGGGTTGCCATTTCCTCCTGCAGGGGATCTTCCCAACCCAGGGATCGAACCCGCATCTCCTGCATTGACGGATCCTTCACCACTGGCGCCACCAGGGAAGCCCTATCCTGTGGATGGATACGCAGAAGAACTCCGAGAAGCCTGGTTCACGTGGCCTCCCTTTCTCTTGCCCTTTGTATGTTCTTCTTTCCTGAAGAGCCTCTTCTGTAGGACCACAGCGTGCCCGAGTATCGTCTGCTGAGCATCATAGACACCTAGACCTTGTTCAGGGATCAGTGAACAAGGTCAGCTAGGAGTCAAGCTCTGTCATGCTGCCAAAGCAGGTAATATTAGACACAGAACCAGCCTTATTTTTAAGATTTCTCATTATATATGGTAATAACACTGCTGTTAAAAAAAAAAATACTGGTCTGAGTCCAAAGTCATTTTAGGCATTCAGAAAGCCTTCAGCACTTTAATGGTTATTAAAGCCAGTCCTGATCTCAATCAAGCACCTGCTACTTAATTGATCAAATGGTCACTGGCCAGCTCTGTCTCTTCTCTATTAAGTAACTCTGTCTCCATCACCCATTGACCTTTTCTTGGCCTTTTATCCAGAGAGGGGCGAGGACAGAGGACATGAAAAACAGATTCGGAGGGAGGAATTGTTCCTGGTTAAAATGAATCTGGAGGAGAGGGTTCTTGCTCCCTGTCACAGAAAGCATGGTCTGCCTCTGCTAGGGAGCGTGTTAGAAATGCATCATCTCGGGGCTTTGCTGCTGGCTCAGTGGTGAAGATTCCGCCTGCCAGTGCAGGAGACACAGGTTCGATCCCTGGTCTGGGAAGATCCCACATGCCGTGGAGTGACTCAGCCACCTACCACAATGACTGAGCCTGTACTCTAGGGCCCAGGAGCTGCAATTCCGGAGTAGCCCCACTCATCACAACTGGAGAAGAGCCCGCACAGCAATGAAGACACTCGGCTCAGCCAAAAAATTAGTAAAATTATATAAAAAAGAACTGCATCATTTTAGGCCTAATCCCGTATCTTCTGATTCAGAATCTCATTTTTACAAGACACCCAGGTGGTTCATCGGCAAATTAAAGTTTGAGAGGCCCTGAACTAATTCACAGCCTTCTTCACAGAGCTAACAGGCAGGGGTGTCTTTGTTCCAGAAATGCCCATATGTAAGACGAGCTTGAGTTGTGTCTTGGGAGATAAGCGGGGGAGAGAAGTCAGATGTCCAATGGCGTTGAGACTCAAAGTCAAATCATTCTGAGTTCCCAAATGATAAGTCTTCTCATCACTCTGGTGTATGCACCTTTCTCCTTTTTTAAAATAACTGTTAAATGGTGTAGATTTCTCTCTTATCACCAGCTTTTCCTCTTGCGTTTTCATTTGCATTCAGTTCAAAATATTTTAAAAATTTCCCTTGTGATTTCTTCTCTCATCTGTTGATTATTTAGAAGTATGTTCTTTAATTTTGAAATGTTTGAGGATTTACCGATTCTAGTTTAATTCCACTGCACTCTGAACACAGGATGATTGCAGTCCTTTTGAATTTTGGTCTTGTTTTGGAGCCCCGTGCTATCAGCCCCCATAACTCAGTTGGTAAAGAATCCTCATGCAATGCAGGAGACCTGGTTCTATTCCTGGGTCAGGAAGATCCACTGGAGAAGGGATAGGCTACCCACTCCAGTATTCTGGCCTAGAGAATTCCATGGACTGTATCGTCCATGGGGTCACAAGCAGTCGGACACGACTGAGTGATTTTCACTTTGGAGCCATATCTTGAATTTTTCTTGTGCAATTAAAAAAAAGAACGTATGTTCTGATTTTCAGTGGAGTGTTCAGTAAATAGCAATTAGGATAAGTTGGTTGATAGTGCTGTTCAAATCTTCTGCATCTTTTTTAAAAATAATGTTATTTATTTGGGCCGTTCTGGGTTTGCTGCTGTGCAGGCTTCTCTCTCGTTGCAATGCACAGACTCCTTGTGATGCTCCCCTTGTGATGGAGCACAGCCTTCAGGGTGCTTGGGCTCAGCAGTTGTGGCACACTGGCTTAGTTGCTCTGCAGCATGTAGATCTTTCCGGACCACGAATGGAATCCATGTCTCCTGCATTGGCAGGTGGATTCTTTACCGCCAAGCCACCAGGGAAGTTCGAGTCTTCTGTCTCCTTACTGCCTTTCCATCTACTTCCATCGATGACTGAATGTTGAATTCTCCAACCATCATTAAGCATTCACCCATTTCTCCTTTAGTCCTCTCGTTCTTCTTTCAGAGTTCTGAAGCTTTGTTTTTAGGGGAATGCACATTTAGGATTGCTATGTGTCTTAATGAACTGGACTCTATAGTGTTAGGGCTTCCCTGGTGGCTCAGATGGTAAAGAATCTGCCTGCAATGCGGGAGATCTGGATTCAATCCCTGGGCTGGAAAGATCCCCTGAAGAAGGAAATGGCAACCCACTCCAGTATTCTTTCCTGGAGAATCCTGTGGACAGAGGAGCCTGGTGGGCTACAGTCCATGGGGTCGCAAAGAGTCAGGCACAACTGAGTGACTGGCATCTCATCTATAGCATTATGCAATGTTCCTTTTTATCCCTGGCAATACTCCTTGTTTTGAAGTCACCTTGCATCTGAAATTATTATGGCCATCCCAGCTTTCTTTGGTTAGTTTCTGCAGGGTGTAATTCTCCAACCTTTTGCTTTTCATGTATCTGTATGTAATGTCTTCTTTTATATGGCTGCTTTTTAAGATTTTTAACTGTGTCACTGTTTTTCACCAGCTTTGTTTTATCATGTGCCTTGGTCTTATTTTATGGTTCTTCTGGTTGGAGTTTCTTGAGTTTCTCGGATCTGTGAGTTGGTAGTGTTTGTCTTCAAACTTGGCCATTACTTTAAGTCACTTTTCAGTCTTCCCCTTTTCTTCCCCTCCTTCTGGGACTAAAATTCCCAAAATACTAGACAGCTTTATATTACCCCACGGTTCACCAAATTCTGTGTGTTTATTTTCAGTCTTTTTTTTTTTTTTTTTGGTCTCTGTGCTGTCTCATTTGACATGGTTTCTATTGTTATGACTCAGCCTCACTAATATTTTCTTCTTCGTTATCTGAAATGCTATGAGTCTCCTCCAGTGAATTGTTTTTTACTCGGGAAGTTTCATGCATGTATTTTGTAGCTTCATTTGTTTTCTCTGCATACTGTTTTCCTTTACATTCTTGAGCATATTTTTAAGATTTATAATTGCTAGTCAAGGTCCTTGTCTGCTCTTATCTCTTATTTGAATCTGTTTGCTTTGACTTTTACTTTTGGTTATACGATATAGTTTCCTGTTTCTTTGCATGCCCATTCATTTTGGAGTTGGTGTTGTGTGCTGCTGGATTTCATTATATTCCTTTAAGGAAAGTTAAATTTTATTTTGGTGTGCAGTTAAGTAATTTGCGGATCTATTTGAGGATCTATTTGAAGTTTGCTTTTTTTAAATTTTTTATTCAGGAATAATTTATCTCCCTAATAAAGCACATTCTTTTTGAAGATTGTACCCGAGGCTCAACATATTATGATGATTCTGCACTCTGGTTCTTGGGGACACAAACTCTTCCCAGCCTTGCATGACCTCTGGGTTTGTTTGTTTTTTTTTTTGTTTTTGTTTTTTTTTTTGGTTATAGCTCTTTCCATGTCTTGGAGGTTTTACTGATTCATGAAAAGTTCAGAATTCAGCTACAGGCTAGAGAAGATCCCTTTGCATGTCTTTGGAGCTTGCTCTCTCTGTGTAGTTCCCTCTTTTCTGGTATTCAACCCTGCAATTTAGCTATGTTGGTCTCCCCAAACTCCAGTCTAAGTCTCCTGAACTCAGTAAGATTATTAGGCTCTATACAGCCCCCCTGCACTGAAATTCTCTCTAGGCAGTGATCTAGGGCAATCATCAGATGCACATTATTTGTATCATAACTTTTATTCCTTAGGTTTCTAATTGTTTTATGCTGGGAGGGCAATTCCATAGCGTTTAGTCTTCATGGACAGAAGGGAAATTTCCATTGCATAGAATAAAGTAGTCAGAAGATTGTGCTAGTTATATTATTTCATTTGCAAAATTCATAATATGGTGTATTAACTTCCTGGGGATTCCATGACAAAGTACCATAAATTGGGTGGGTTTTAGCAGAAGTTGATTCTCTCTCAGTTCTGGAGGCTGAAAGCCTGAAGTCAAGGTATTGGGAGAGCTGTGCTCTCTGAAGCCACTGAGACAGAGTCTGTTCTATGCCTTGCTCTTCGCTCCTGGTGTTACTGGCTCTCCTTGTTATTCCTTGACTCGTAGAAGCATCACTCCAATCTCTGCCTCTGTCTTCATGTGGCATCCTTTCTCTGCTGCTTTTATGTCTCTTCACCTCTTCTCATAAGGATGTTAGTCACATTGGATTAAGGGCCCACCCTACTCCAGTTATGATCTCATCTTAATTTTATCTGCAAGGACCCTACTTCCAAATAAGGTCACATTCTGAGCTTCTGGGAGGGATGTGAGTTTTGCAGGGGATACTGTTCAACCCAGTACATACAGGTCCCCAAAGTTCTTTTGATCCCTTGAAGCTATGATTTGTCTCTAAGTTGCTCATTCTCCCTCAGAGACAAAGGAACTCACCTCAACTGTGACTCTTCCCCTCCCCCCCCCCCCCCCCCCACTCAACTGTGACTCTTGACCAGGAAGTTCTTTCTGCTGAAACAAGACTCGTTTCAGAGCTGCTGCTTGCTCCATTTTCAGACCCCATTCCTACTCGGTCTGTTGGAGTTCTTTTATGGTTACATCCAGAGCTTCATCTTCAAAGGTATTCCTGCACTCTTCCTTTGAAAGCTCGCTGCTCTGCAGGAAATCCCGTCCCGTGGTCTTCATTTTTCAACAGTCCCCAGTCGTGACTGTTGAGCACCGCTCCCTAGCCTGAGACAATGGCCACTTTCTGGAAGTTGGAAGTTCACGTGTTTGAGAATCCTGCCTCAAATTATCTTCACCATTTCTCTAGAAGAGGCTTCTGTAGATCAAAGCTCTGCAGAGGAGTAACAGAATAATCATGGCAAACTAGTCTTTTTGGTTAGAGAAGAATGCTCACACATGGGGGTGTGTATGTGCACTCAGTTATATCTGACTCTTTGCAACCCCAGGGACTGTAGCCCATTGGGCTCCTCTGTCCATGGAATTTTCCAGTCAAGAATACTGGAGTGGGTTGCCATTTCCTCCTCCAGGGGATCTTCCTGACCTAGGGGTCAAACCCCGGTCTCTTACGTCTTCTGTCTTGGTAGGTGGATTCTTTATCACTAGCGCCATGTGGGAAACCCCATGTGCATGGGGATGTATAACGTTTTTCACAAGCATTCCATGAACTGCCTGTCAGAGCAAGAGCTTCTTTCTGGAAAGATGGTGATCCCTGCAGATTCCAGCATCTCTGAGGTCATGTTGAGGATGTGAGTGCCGGATGAGTAGCCCATTCCCTTAGATAAGTGATGGCCTTCCTCTGCCAGGCAGGAAGCTGAGTAAAGGGACAAAGATGCTCACTCAAGGCTAGGAATGACTGGCAGAATCAGGAATCGCTTTAGAGAATTCTAGCTGAACACTCACCCCTGGGCATTTTTGAAGGACCAAGAAATTCATCTGGACTTCTATCAGGTCCTTGTAGGACTTCACCAGGTTTGTGTTTGGGAAAATGGCCATGCTGACGGCTCTGGTTTGCCACCAAGCCTGTTTATAACAGGACCAACAACCCCCCTCTCTTCCTTACAGTGCTCTGTGGTCTTTGCACGTTAATTCTGACTTCTTTTGAATAGCTGTGGTAATAGTGGCTGGAAGGGGAGGCTTGGGATGCCTTAGGTGGACTGGTCATGGGAGACCTATTGCCAAGCCTGACGCACGAGGAGAGGGGCACCTTTGGGTCAGGCTGTGCTTAGCAGTTTTGGCGTCCAGTGTTTTTGTCGACCCAACTGCAAGCCCCCTCACCCTCTCCACCCGCCCCCCACGGGCTGGCATGTGCCATGGGGTGGGGGTGGAGCGCGTGGTCCCTTCTCTGCTGGCTCAGCTTGTCCACAGGTGCGTGCCTGGTTTGAGGAGAGGCCGCGGGCAGTGGTGAAGCAGAGGCGTCTCACGTCAGACCCGCGCGAGTGGTCTGTTTACGCACCTGTGTTTCCGGCCAGACCGAGAGCTCCTGAGAGCAGGGCTTGTCTTATTCCTGTGTGTCTTTGAGCAGAGAGCCTGGCACATTAGCTATGAAATTACCTTCTAAACGGTAGCTTGGTACAAGGATGGCTCTCCTTTTTCAGAGTGTTCTCACTGCCAATCTGGGGATCATTCATTCAGTGATTCAGGAGATGCTGTCAGACGTTAAGTCCCTCCCGACCATGTAAATATCCTCAACACTAGTAACATCTTTCATCTTACCAGAAACCTGTGCTCCTAGGAAGATCATGCAGCGTTCCTGAACAATTCCATCAGACGTGAATTTTGCCAGATGGTTCTTTGGGCAGCTCAAGGTGACCTGTCAGAGTACGGGTGGAAAAAAATGCAAGTTGTGTGCTGTAGGCAGTTGGCATTCAGGTTTTCCAAGGTCCTCCATCACACTCCGCACGCCGAGGTCCAGACACTGCATTTCTTTCTTGGCTTGCCACTAACTAGCCGGTGACCTTGCAGCCACTTAACCTTTCTAGATCCCGGTTGCCTCCTCGGTAGAACCCAGGCTCTTTTAAGGCTCTTGGCTCCAACTTGGTTTGAATTTTAACTAAGGGACACATTTTATGGAATTAGGTATCTCAGACTTTTTTCTTGAACTTTTAGTTTTGTATTGGGGTATAGCTGATTAGCAATGTTGTGATGGTTTCAGGTGAGCAGTGAAGGGACTCAGCCATACATACATGTGTATCCATTCTCCCCCACGCCCCCTTCCCGTCCAGGCTGCCACCTAACACTGAGCAGAGTTCCTTGTGCTGTACAGCAGGTCCTTGTTGGTTACCCGCTTTAAATATAGCAGTGTGTACATGTCCGTCCCCAGTGCCCTAACTGAAGGACCTCAGATTTTAAAAGCTCATATGGAGTGAAAGAACAAAGAAGTAAAATTTCAACACCTGCTGATTCCATTCTTATTTTTAAGAAACCAGACTTTCACATTTCTTTTTTTTTCTTTTTTTTTGCACTGGTGTGATGAATAGCAGTAAAGTTGAAACAGAAATGCAGAATTATAATCTCTTTGGCCGTTTTCTTGAGTCTGCATGTGGATGAAAGGGAAGGGATCAGTGGAAGAAGGGATGCCAGCCTCCCACCTGGCTTAACTGTTGGGCGACCCTGGGCAAGTCTTGTAACTCTCTTGGACTGTAGCATTTTAACATGTGAACAACAGAGGCCTGAGGAATAAAACAAAAATCAAAGTGAAAGTCCTGAATGGATCAAAACGTTCTGTACGAAATAAATGTTGTGTTATGAGACCTCCCAAGTGCGTTTTCTTTGCCTAGTGCTGTAATCAGGGGGTGGAAAGTCTCCAGCTAATCTTGTAAAATAATGTAAGCCCATACATGTGTTTTCTCCCTCCGATCAATGATGCATGGTCTTGGCACCCTTGGTGTGGTTGGCTTGGCCTGCCCCCCTCGTGTTGAGTGGTAAAGTTTCACTGTGAAATGATATCCTCCTCAAGGTGCAGACTTTCTCCTCTTGTTTTCTGCTTTTCTCAGTAACACTTCTCCAGGACCATCTTTGGACAACTTACACGCACAGCTGTTCGATGAGACTACGTTGGAGCTTATGAGTCAGATCGCTGTTCCCAAAATGTTTGTGAAATCACTTCTGAAGTCATAGATTTGCATCACGAGCAACCTGTTTGACAGTCCAAACATTATGCCCTTCAGCACTTGGCTGGTCATTATTGCGAGTTTTCCAGCAGAGCGTTCCAACATCATATAATTGGGCGGGAGACAGAAGGAGCATGGTGTATTATTTTAACATAGGCTTCCAAGTGCATTTCTCTTTTGGGGAGATGGAGGAGGACATAGGATGTTCTGGAATGGACTCAGTGTGATCAGGTAATAGCACAGAAAATCCCAGTCCTGCCAAGGTGTAACTAAGCCCCACAGCCACGGTCTGTGTTTAGTGGAAGCGACAGGAGTGGATGGATTGGGATGGTGCCCAAGACCTAGACGCAGCTGCTGAAGCGGGCTTTGTCTCTCAACCCTGACCACTTCACTCTGCTTTACATGCTCTTAGCCAACCTTCTAGGCACATCTCAAACTGTAGCTCCTTCCCTAAGCCTTGACTGGCTTCTTTGGGGGAAGATGCCAGCTTCCTTTCCTTGAAGTCTTCATAGCATTTGGTTGGCACTTTCTGATGGCTGGATTGTCATTTATTCACTTTTTCCTGCCCCTTCTGGTCTGTCCATCACTTCCTTGAGGATATGGGCAGAGTCTTACCTTGCATTTGGTGTCAGGAAAAGGTGGTGTCTTCATTAAGATGGAGGGAGCCACCTGTTTGAGGGAACCTGTGTTCAGTTCAGGTCAGTCACTCAGTAGTGCCTGACTCTTTGCGACCCCATGAATCGCAGCACATCAGGCCTCCCTGTCCATCACCAACTCCTGGAGTTCACTCAAACTCATGTCCATCAAGTTGGTGATGCCATCCAGATGTCTCAGCCTCTGTCGTCCCCTTCTCCTCCTGCCCCCAGTCCCTCCCAGCATCAGGGTCTTTTCCAATGAGTCAACTCTTCGCATGAGGTGGCCAAAGTACTGGAGTTTCAGCTTTAGCATCATTCCTTCCAAAGAACACCCAGGACTTATCTCCCTTAGGATGGACTGGTTGGATCTCCTTGCAGTCCAAGGGACTCTCAAGAGTCTTTTCCAAAACCACAGCTCAAAAGCATCAATTCTTCTGCGCTCAGCTTTATTCACAGTCCAACTCTCGCATCCATACGTGACCACTGGAAAAACCATAGCCTTGACTAGACGGACCTTTGCTGACAAAGTAATGTCTCTGCTTTTGAATATGCTATCTAGGTTGGTCATAACTTTCCTTCCAAAGAGTAAGCGTCTTTTAATTTCATGGCTGCAATCACCATCTGCAGTGATTTTGGAGCCCAAAAAAATAAAGTCTGACACTGTTACCACTGTTTCCCCATCTATTTCCCATGAAGTGATGGGACCAGATGCCATGATCTTAGTTTTCCGAATGTTGAGCTTTAAGCCCACTTTTTCACTCTACTCTTTCACTTTCATCAAGAGGCTTTTTAGTTCCTCTTCACTTTCTGCCATAAGGGTGGCATCATCTGCATATCTGAGGTTATTGGTATTTCTCCCTGCAATCTTGATTCCAGCTTGTGCTTCTTCCAGCCCAGCATTTCTCATGATGTACTCTGCATAGAAGTTAAATAAGCAGGGTGACAATATACAGCCTTGACGTACTCCTTTTCCTATTTGGAACCAGTCTGTTGTTCCACGTCCAGTTCTAACTGTTGCTTCCTGACCTGCATACAAATTTCTCAAGAGGCAGGTCAGGTGGTCTGGTATTCCCATCTCTTTCAGGAGCTCGAACATCTGAAAGTTCATGGTTCACATATTGCTGAAGCCTGGCTTGGAGAATTTTGAGCATTACTTTACTAGCGTGTGAGATGAGTGCAATTGTGCGGTAGTTTGAGCATTCTTTGGCATTGCCTTTCTTTGGGATTGGAATGAAAACTGACCTTTTCCAGTCCTGTGGCCACTGCTGAGTTTTCCAAATTTGCTGGCATATTGAGTGCAGCACTTTCACAGCATCATCTTTCAGGATTTGAAATAGCTCAACTGGAATTCTATCACCTCCACTAGCTTTGTTCATAGTGATGCTTTCTAAGGCCCACTTGACTTCACATTCCAGGATGTCTGGCTCTAGGTCAGTGATCACACCATTGTGATTATCTGGGTCGTGAAGCTCATTTTTTGTACAGTTCTTCTGTGTATTCTTGAGAAGTTAACACTTTTTAATTTAGTTTTGGCTGTACTGGATCCCCAGTTGTGGTGAGGGGGCTTCTCTTGTTGCAGAACATAGGTTCTAGGTGAGTGGGCTTAGCTAATCCGAGGCATGTGGGATCTTCCCAGACCAGGGATTGAACCTTTGTCCCCTCTGTTGGCAGGTGGATTCTTCATCCCTGGACCACCAGCTAAGTCCTGTGTGTTACTTTTCAAAGAACTTGTCCAGGCCATGCCAGTGACCCCCAGGGTTGCCATCTGATTTGGACCTGGATTCAAACCCTTGGGCAGTAGTCCTTGATTTCCTGGAGTTTACAGCCTATCGGGGAGAGAAGACAAATATTAAACGAAGAGATATGCCATAAATGGGCTTCCCTGGTGGCTCAGACAGTAAAGAATCTTCCTGTAATGCAAGAGACCTGGGTTCGATCCCTGGATTGGGAAGACTGCCTGGAGAAAGGAATTACAACCCATTCCAGTGTTCTTGCCTGGAGAATCCCATGGACAGAGGAGCCTGGTGGGCTACAGTCCTTGGGGTCACAAAGAGTCGGACACGACTGAGTGACTCACACTTTCACTCTCATGACGTATTTTAAGAGCTGGCTGAGTGAAATGGTCAATGCATACTGTGAGATATAGCAGTTTAATCCGTGTCATACAAGATAGTCTTTCTGGCTCTACAGGTTATAGTGTTTATAGCAATATAACAATGTATTTATATTCTGCTCTGTGATAAAGACACAACTCAGTGTGCATGTGTGTGTGTGTGTCTGTCCACACGTTAAGTGTTCTTCCAGTGACTGCAGCATCCTATCAGAGCACTGCTTGTGCATGAATATTCACACTGTCCCCTGAGGCGAGCAGGAGCAAGATGACAGAGGAAACCTCCATGCTTAGCTCGATGTTGAAGCTGCAAGGTGACACCAGAGTGCAGCCAGCTGATGTCTGCTTTGCCTTCGTGGTGTCCTGGGAGCAGTGGAGCGGGGTGGTCTTTAAACACTTGGGACCCAGCCCCCAAAACAAGACTGTGTGGGTGTCCCCACTTCCCACCTGCCCTCTGGACTCCTTGTGTGTCTGTAGCCCCTGCATTCAGCTTTGCAGATACTCCTGTGGATTCCGTAATTCTTGGGTAATAGGTGAGCCTTTAGAGACGCCTGTTTCAAGGAACAGAGCATACACCCCAGGAACAAATTTAGAATTTAGAAACAGGTCACCGATGTGTTCAGTCTCCATTCTCTGCAGCTAACCCTGTGGGAGGAATCATTCAAAAGACATTGCGGAGGAATGAAAATACAAGACACCCCTTTACTTTGAAATAAGAGGATCAGAAGGATTCATAAAAAAAAAAGGAATGATAAAGTTTGGTATTTTTATGGAGAATAATGATCCTCTTACAGCTGATTTTATTTTAAAGTTGGGAGGGGCACTCTTAGGGGAATTAAAAAAAAACAAGACAAAACACCAGAAGCAAAGTCTTTTTCTGAACGGAAAAAGTTTGAAGAAAGCATCTGCCTTTGCTTTTATGTCAGACTTTTATTCACATCTTTTTAAAACTGCTTAGAAAGGAGGCTGGTGAGTTTCATGCAGAGATCTCCTTGCTGCGGGCAACAGCTGCCCAGGTGTGGAGTGTGGGTTGTGGCCTTGGCTCCATCATGCCTGAGTAGGACCCCAAGGGGCTCACAGAGCCATCCCTCCCTTGTGGCCGAGACGTGAGGACCATCCCTCCGCTGTTAGGAAACGGCAAGTTCAGATGGACGCCCAGCTGTGGCCTGTTGGCCCCACTTAAAGGGGAGATCGATGTCTGACTACACAGCAAACAACTCGAGGCTCTCCTCCATGGCGACGTCCTCTCTGCCCACCCTTTTGGCTTCCTCCGATAGCAGATTCTAACTGGGCGACAAGGTCTGATATATTGTGTTGTCTGCAGAGGGAGACGCCAAAAGGCAAACTCCGCAGGATCCAGCGTGCGTGTTCTGTGTTCCTTTCTTGTCCCGTAAACAAACACAGCTGTTGAAAGATCAGTTCTCAGAAGCGGTATAAAAATGGCAGTGCCCTGCCAGGGGGACCTCAGCAGCGGGAAAGGGGGTGCGTGTCCGGGTATCTTCCGCACACTCTGGGAGAAGCAGGGTGCATGGAGAGGCAAGCCTGAGTTTTCGGTTCAGGCTGAAAAGTGTTTAGGATGATGAGTGTGGGAAGGCCTTGAGGGGAAAGGAGTCTGAAATTTCATCTGCTTTCCTCAGATGAATCCTCTGAATATAAAAGCAAAGTGTTAGTTGCTTTACTGTCTGAACCACCTGGGAAGCCATACAAGCAGGGAACTGTCCTTCTCTGGAGGGGATGGAAGGGGACATTTATCTTCCCCTGCTTATTTTAAAATTATCTGCAGCTTTGAGAAAAAGATATTAGGAATTCATGGGCCCAGCAGCCTGTATTTATAGCTATTCCCACTAAAATGAGGGGCTTCTTGGGTAGGTTAAAAGGTAAAGAATCTGCCTGCAATGCAGGAGACCTGGGTTTGACCCCTGGGTTGGGAAGATCCCCTGGAGAAGCAAATGGCAACCCACTCCAGTGTTCTTGCCTGGAGAATCCCCATGGGCAAAGGAGTCTGGCAAGCTACAGTCCTTGGGGTCGCAAAGAGTAGGACATGACTGAGCTACGAATACACACACCCTCAGGTGAAGTCTCAGACCACACTCCTGCCTTTTCCCCCTTGACCGCACAGACGTGGGCTGCTGCCTGGAGTGCTCACAGCGCACGTGTGCAGATGCCCGCTGTGACGTTCCGTGGGGCCGGGTTTCTGTGTCCGGTTCCCGCCACACTCTTGTTGCTGGACCTGCAGGGTCCCCGGCAGTACGGAGGCCCGAGGGAGACCAGGAGAGAGAAGCCAGGAAGGGGTTTATTTTGTGCCCGGACACCTTGTCACCTTGGCTGTCACGGCTTGAGGGTCTATACCTGCCTTCACTGGACAGACTTATATTAAACACTTACTGTTTGCCGGGAATTCGTCTGACTTTAGGTCCTCTCTCTATGTTGAGAGACTTGCCATACATTTGAATTTTTTCTCCTCCTCCTCCTCCTTCTCTCTCTAATATCATTCTCACTATGTCACTGTCTCCTAGGCCCTTGGTCCCTTTAAAGAAGGATCATAGATTGAACTTTAAAAGTTCAAGTGTTAAAACTTGAATAATTCGTGTTCCCTCCAGAGTGCAAATCCAGTCTTACTCCTTAGCTGTAGTTACAGCCGGCCACCTGGTGCTTTGTGGATGGTTTTGCAGAGACTGACATGGGGCGCACCCTGCAGTGGCCAGCTGGACACACCGAAGGGACATGCTGCCTCTTCCAAGGCTTGGGGGGGCGACTGTCCCCTGGGGCTCCATCTGCTCGATGAAGATTTGCTCAAACACACACGCTGTCCTGTTTCACTCTCACTGGAATGTACTGCATTCCCTTTCATTATAAAACTGTGTTCTAACTAATGGTGACTTAAAAGGTTCCAGAAATGGACCGGTCTTGAGAGTTTAAAGCCTCGAGTTTCTGGAGAATTGGTTTTCTGAATCCCTCTCCTGATCGGTTAAGTTGGTTGGCCCAAGGATGCCCAAGGTTGTAGGTTTATTTCTCAGAGAGGCTAGGCTATTTTCCCAGAGGAAGGGAAGCCCCAGTTCTTTTCAACATTTTATTTTACCTGCTTCTCAGAATTTTAAGAAGGATGAGGGCAGTTACATCCACTGTCACTGTTATAGGTTAGAAGAAGAATCCCTCTTCCTGGCCTCCCAAGAAGCAGACTGCTGAGGGGGTCAGTCCTTGCTTGGTTTAGGTGGGTTAGCTCTGTTCTGTGTCCTGCCTAACGTTAGCGAGAACAGGTGAGTGCGTCAGAAGCACACGGCAGCCAAAGCTCAGTCCTCACCTTGTCAGCATCAGCACCATCCAGGGCGACAGACCCGGTGAATGTTCTCGCGTGAACTCGCCACCCTGGCCCACTCCAGCAGACGCTGGTGGAGGGCAGGTGCTTCCTGTCGTGGCCACAGCAAGTTACTCCAAGTTGTTGAACCCCTGTTGTTGTTCAGTTGCTAAGTTGTGTCCGACTCTTTGTGACCCCACGGACTGCAGCACACCAGGCTTCCCGGTCCTTCACTGTCTCCCAGAGTTTCCTCAAACCCATGTTTATTGAATCAGTGATGCCATCCAACCATCTTATCCTCTGTCACCCCCTTCTTCTCCTGCCTTCAATCTTTCCCAGCATCAGGGTCTTTTCCAATGAATCAGCTGTTTGCATCAGGTGGCCAGAGTATTGCAGCTTCAGCTTCAGCATCAGTCCTTCCAATGAATATTCCGGGTTGATTTCATTTAGGATTGACTGGTCTCATCTCCTTGCTGCCTAAGGGACTCTCAAGAGCCTTTTCCAATACCACAATTCGAAAGCATCAGTTCTTTGGTGCTCAGCCTTCTTTATGGTCCAACTCTCACACCCGTCCGTGTCAGCAAAGGGATGTCTCTGATTTTTAATACGCTGCCTAGGTGTGGCATAGCTTTTTTTTTTCCCCCAAGGAGCAAGTGTTTTTTAATTTCATGGCTGCAGTCACCATCCACAGTGATTTTGGAGTCCAGGAAAATAAAATCTGCCACTGTTTCCACTTTTTCCATTTCTATTTGCCATGAAGTGACGGGACTGGATACCATGACCTTAGTTTTTTTTGAATGTTTCCAGCTTTTTCACTCTCCTTTTTCACCCTCATTAAGAGGCTCTCTAGTTCCCCTTCTCTTTCTGCCATTAGTGACTTCAAGCAACATGAGCGCTGCTCCTACATTTGTGTAGACCAGAGGTCTGATGTGGGCCTCACTGGGTTTACTCCAGGTGTTAACCAGGCTGCATTTCTTCAGGAGGCTCTAGGGGAACCATTGCCTCGCCTCTTCCAATTGATAGAGGCCCCTGCCTTCCTTGGCCTGTGGCTCTTCCTCCATCCTTGAGTCTCTCTCTCTCACCCTCTTCATCACTTCTCCTGCCTCCCATGGTGTAACCCGACCTGGTTACGTTGGGCCCAGCTGATAACCTGTGATTATCTCCACGTCTCAAAATCTGTGACTCAATTGCACCTGCAAAATCCCTTTGGCAATATAAGGTAACATCTTCCCTGATTCTGGGGTTAGAACATGGTCTTCTGTGGGGGTCACTACCCTGTTTGCTATAGTTGGTTTGACGCCTGGTGATGGCTGACCATGTGTAAGTGGGAGTTTATTTCTGCATTTAGTATGTGCTCCCAGGTGGTCTGTGAGATTTTGTAGAGTTTTGAGGATTGTATCTTAAAAATTTTTATTTTTAATTGGAGAATTGCTTTACAATACTGAGATGGTTTCTGCCATACATCACCATGAATCGGCCACAGGCATGCATATGTCCCCTCCCTCTTGAACCTCCCTCCCACCTCCCACCCCATCCCACCCCTCTAGGTTGTCACAGAGCCCTGGTTTGGAGCATAGTATCTTACCTGCAGATGTTCTGTGGGGTTTTGTAGTCTATTTCCGATGAAGAGTTTGCTAAAATGGATTTTTAGAAATAATTGGATAGTATATAATGGCAGACTATTGTGCTTACATGTAGGCTTGCTCTTTTTAATAATGTACACAATTAAATAAAATCAATAGGTACATTTGAAGGCATGTCCTTTGTGTGGGAGCCTTTGCTGGGTGACATGGATGAAGATAGATTGCATCCCTGTCTAATCTGAGTCTCACCTGGAGAGTCGGACTTAATAGGTTGGGTGCAGGTGGTGCTTCAAGTTCTCAGCTGTTTTTCTCCCAGATACAAAGCTGCAATTTTTCGTGTTTTGTTATCTTAGGTGAAAATGTGGTACTGTTAGTGTCTTCAAGCCAGGGACAATTTTACTCAGGTACCAGCTGGTAAATCTTTTATACCTGACAGTTACCGTTATTTTAATCTCTTGACCTCCTAATTCTAACATCCCTGTCCTATTGGAATCTGGTTCTGAGGCTTGCTCTCTCTCCTCAAAATGTTTTGTTTCTTGCCTTTTAGTATGCCTTGTAATTTTTTGTTGACAGACCTGATGCATTAGGTCAAAGGAACTGTGGGAATTAATAAGCCCTGAGGAATGTGGTGGTGAGGCAGAGAGGAGGAGACAGAATGTGTTCTCCAGTCCTGGGGTTACAGCTCAGTGAACCTGTGCTCCTGGCCATGGACTTCAGGGCGCCTTGATTTCCCCCCTGTGGAGGGACAGGGCGGCTTGAGGGAGTGGGAGTCAGGAATTTTCTTGCTCCCAGGCTGGTTGGGCTCTAGTGAAATAATTTCCCGAGATCTTACGGCTCATTAGGAGCAGAGTGGCCAGGTGGGTTTCAAAATGACCACTTTCCCCCTCTTCCTGTTGGAATCCTGAGGGGATATTTCTCTGCTCTTCACTGTGAGAACCTGGTTGAGTTCCTGAAGAAGGTGAAACGTGTGAAAGGCTGGGGTCCCCCTGGAGTTTTAATTCTCAGAATTGTCTGCGGCGATCCCCACCCCCCAACCTGCAATTCTGTCTATTCAAGTTCAGGATTTCCTACCCCAGGGCTGGTTCCCACAGCGACTTCTGCTCATGAGTCTCTGCTCCTGTCAATTGCAATCCTCTGTCTTTGTCCATCTCGCCAAGGTCAGGGGCAGTGTCTTGCCTGTGACCTCACTTCTCTGATGGGTCCAAGAAGAGTTGCTGGTTTTCAGTTTGTTTTGCTTGCTGTTTGGTCTTAGAATGGACTGGTGATCTCCAAGATCCTTGCATGCCAAGCCAGAAGGGAAAGGGACTACTTTTCACTGGCACTGGGCACCCTGCCTGTGTCCGCACTGGATCCCCTGGGCTTCTCAGACTCTCCCAAGGGCTCTGCCCGCGTTGCCTCCGCTTCTCCAGGCTGCCTGTCTTCCGGTGTTTACCTGATTCTGAACCTCGGTCTCTGGCCCTGTGGTGGCCTCACCTCGACTTCCTCACCGCGTGTGCTCGTCATTCCCAGCTTTTCTCCCATTCTGGCTGATTCTTGCGGCTCCCCTGGAAAGTGGCCACCCCAGGCACACCTGCCCACCCTGCCAGGGGCCTGAGGGTCTCCTCCTCCTCGTTTCAGGTACTCTTGAGGACTGGCTGCTTCTTCCTGTCTCATTATTCTGCAAGGTGAAGGAGAGTTTCTCTCTCCCTTGAGACACTTGGCCATGACGCTTGACTTGCGCCTTTCTTGTTGTAGCACACTCCATTATGCCCGGTCAGGCTTTTTGTTCTTGTTATTTTGTGTTCTTTTCTGCCACACTGTAAACTGCAGACACCAGGGGTCTCAGGATCAGGTCTTAATCACTGTCACCGCTCAGCACCTGCAAGGTCGGCGGCGAGGAAATCTAATAGGAGCTTTACTCCACTAACTAGATTAAACCATTTAAAGGGATCACAGATTTGCCCAAGCCCAGCGTACTCAGTACATACATGACATGTTAGTATCGCAGCGTAGGTAGGATGAACAAAGGCAAACACGGTACTAGATGTCCCAGTGGTTCCTGAATTAGAACAGAGATGGATTGCAGGTGAGAGGAGCCAAGCTGGATGTTGGAAAGAATGAGACTGAGCTGCGCTCTCAGCTCTTCGTAACCCAGACTTGCCAAAAGGACGAGGAGCCTGGGAACTGCCTAATCAGCGGTTTGGTTTGTTAGGTTTGAGAATCACCTGAAGTGCTTTTAAAATCCTGATGTCCAGGTTGCAGCCCACCCTAAATCTTATTGCAGTGTCTGGGGTGGGCGCTGAGCATCTCACTCTTAAAGACACCCCAGCAGATTCTGGGCTGCAGCACAATTGGCAAGCCAGGGGCTTATGCCTCAGAATATGTGAAGTTGGGGTCAAGTTCAGCACAAATGTTTGTGGTCATCACCTCTCTATTAACATGACCTCTGCCAGGTTTGTTTTTCTGCAATTTTGAGCCTCAGAATTGAAAGTCTGAAAGATTTATCTGGTAAATTCACAGAGAAATCAAGCATGGGGAAAATACTTAAGGTAGAGTTTTGGAATGTCAGGGAAAATATTTTGGAATAGTACTATAATTTGCAAATTGTAATTTATAATTGCAGTTATTTTAAATAAACAGAAAAAAAAATGATGCAGAGAGGTTGATTTTTTTCCTGGGATTTTTAAAGTAGACCACTGTATCCATCTTCAAATAAAGATAAATTAGAAATTTTCTTTCCAAGATTCTTAACTATCTTTTTCTTGTCTTTCATCATTTAGGATCTCTGAGAAGCCCTGGATATTATATATTTTTATTATAAAATACATAATCACAACAGTGGGCAACCTTCAAAGTAGTGACTTGTGTAAACACATTTTCTAATGTTGAGTCATTCTTGCATCCTGGAATAAACCCTTCTCGTGTAGAAATATTTTAATAGACGCCTATATTTAGTATCTTTGGATATAGTCAAATGAGACTGCTGTACATTTCCATTTTCTATCCTTATTCAGTTTTGATATGCATTATATAGCTACTTATAGTATGAACTTAAAAAATGATTGCAGAAGCTTTCTTCCTTTTTTTGAGTACATGGAACAGTTTACATACACAGTATAAAACACTTAAAAAAATAAGCCAGATCCTGTTTTTAGGCAGTTGAACATCCTTTTACATGAATTGCTAGCTTGAGTGCTTCTTCATGATGTGTGTATGTGTTACTCAGTTGCTCCAACTGTAGCCCCCCAGGCTCCTCTGTCCATGGGAAGAATACTGGAGTGGGCTGCCATTTCCTCCTCCAGAGGATTTTCCCAACCCAGGGATCAAACCAGCGTCTCTTGCGTTGGCAGGCAGACTCTTTACCACTAGCGCCACCTGGGAACTGTTGGTCTAACGCAGGTATCAGCAGGGCTCATCTGGCTCCTTAAGCCCTAGACTTGGTGGCATTGTTACTTTTCCTCAAGCTGTTGTGGTGTTTGTGTGGTTCTGTGCCTAGAGGGTCAGCCCTGAGTGGACCTGGCTGAGACATCTCCCCTCCCACCTCATAATGTCGTACACAGAGTTTTATGTGAGGTCGTTACTGTTCTTAGTCCCATTGCTCAGATGAGGCAGCTGAGGTGGAGAGGTTACATAACTTTCTCCAAGGTTGCAGAGTGAGTGATGGAGCCAGACCCTGGGCTCTCGCAGCCTAGTCCCAAGTCTGTGTTCCGATGCTTTTTATAGTCACGTGATGTTGCCTTGCTGATAGATTTGATTGAAGACTTTGGGGGAGGCCACAAAGTGGGGTCCCAGGGGGTGAAGAGACAGCAGACTGTGTAGTGCAAAACTGGACACCTCAGCCAGTCATTGCTTTTAGACGTCCTTTTGGTTGTCGCTAGAAGGGGCTTGTCGCTTGGTGTGCCCTGGCATTGCCCATCCTCCCCTCTCAGGGGCACCTCTGGGAACGCCACGTTCGTCTTCCTCTGTTTCCTGGAGCACTTCTGCCCTCCCCCAGCATTGCCACACTCATCCAGGTCCTAAGCCACGAGAGGGTTCCAAGGGAACAGGGACACCTCTCCATTTCATTGTCCTCATTCATTGCAGGGGGATGTTCCTAAGTCATCCTTCTCACTGTTGCCTGCACAGAATCACACCTGTAGGGGAGTCTTTTTCTGGCTGAATCTTGAGCTTGTCCCGTAGCTGTAAAGGCCCACAGCCCCTTTGGTTAGTATCAAATGTATTGATTTATAATACGATGTGATCGTGACTCTTGAGGGGACCAGACAAATGCAAGCAGATGGTGGGACGTTCTCCCCCTGGGAATGGCCAGCCAAGTCTCAAAAGTGGAGGCCAGGTTATTGATGTGCAGTGAGGTTGATCACTGCCAACACGATCAAGTACTTGTGTCCTCTCACAGGACGTGTCTCCTGGGGGTCTTCTACTTCGGGAATCACGCTATAAATAGGTGATGAGGCAGAACCAGGACTAGACTACAGGAGCTTCTAAGATGGGGGTCTCCGGGGCCAGTCTGGACGTGGGTGGGTAGAACTTGTCTGCCTGCAACTCTGGCCCCTTCCTTCCTAAGGTCTGGTGACTGTCCATTAGCTCACTGTCCATTAGCACATTCCTACCTTCTTCCTTTAGATATTTTATGGAACATTTGATCTGACTACTCTCATACCTTGCAAGCCTAGGAATCAATCTTTCTCTTTATGATGGTTGAGTTGGATTCATTATGAGTTGCTTTAAAATTTCATTTTCCAAAGGCAGTTTTCTCTTCTTTCAGATTCTCAGAGGTGATTTCTCACTTTAGCCCCTGTACACTGTTCATAGTCAGGAAGATGACTAAAGATACTCAGAAGAAACTAGATTCTCGGTTTGCACAGAATTTTGTCCAACAGATGCTGTTTCTGTAGTTCCCACTTGTACATGCTCTTACGTGATGCATATAAAACCCCAGTGTAACCCTCTATTGGCTCCACCTCTGTGTCCACGCATGTACACAGCCCAGTAGACCCGGTTTTCTTGTAGATGGTGGCGTTTGGGGCAAAGCCAGGTACATCCTGTTTCCCTTTGGAAGGAAGGGCTGAGAACACCTGCTTTGAGTCCTGTTCATTCACCACGATGTGTTTTTCTAGTGAACATGGTTGGGGTGGGGTCCTGGGGAGGAAGGGCGCAGCAGAGATACTGGTGGAGTGCCCCCTGCAGACGGGGTCAGTGGCAGGGAAAGGATGGACAAACGAGCCAAACTTGGCCCAGGCCTGGACCGAGTATAAACACAGACTAATAGAGAACCTGCAGATTATTCAGATGACTCTGCAATGTGTGCTGTAGTTCTGTTTGCATTAGTAGTGTGCACATTTGCAGACTTTCAGAAGAGCATCCTTAAGGCTTTTTTAAGGGTGTAGGAATAAAGAGAAATGTGAACAGTGGGTAAACTGAGGCACTGGACTTAAAAATGTCAACAGTAGATAATTCTACAGTGAACCTACTAGTGTTATTAATCCAAATGCAGCTGAGTGGATTGTATGGGGTTTCCACATGTTTGTCCTGCCTTTGGTCTTCATATCTTGGCAGAGTTAGAAGAACAGGTTCCTTCCCTCCCTTGCTTTTTCTTCTGGGAGAGACCCTTTTCTCGAGCCTATATGGAATTTGGAGGTAATGGCTCGTTACCCCATTTGTAGTGATTTTTCAGGACGGTATGAAAGGGCCAAGAGCCCAGCATGTCTTTGACTATCACCTCTTGTTATCTTCAGAGGGGTCCATGTCTTTCCAGCCTCGCTGGCCCAGGGTTGGCTAGTCCTGAGCCAAGCTGGTGAGTGGACGGCAGTTAGTGATGGGACTTGGATTTTGCCAAATGGGGCCTGCAGGTTAGAGTAAGGTTCCCCCCCAAATCGGCTTCTGCATGCAGAGATCCACATGGTGCCTGGTCAGCTTCAGGGTCTGGGGGGCTCCATCAGGTCTGTGGCAGAGAGAACCCTCAGCTCACCAGCTCCTGTCCTGACTGCTTCCTTTCCACCCAGGAAAGGGCTGGGAGACGAGGGAGACTGGGGATAGCCCTGATTCATCTAACTTATAAAAAATGTGACTCTTTTTCAGACTCTAGTATTTTATTACATCTGGTTATGAGTCACTGTGGTTGAAAAACCACCAGGCTCAAAAGAGGCTTGCTTGGCCAGCATGGTGCTGGCGGCAGGCGGGCAGGGGAGGTCCCGAGAGGTGAGCAGTTGATGGCAGGCATGCCCTGCTCATCCCTGAGTACCAGGGGGCAAGAAAAGTTGGAAGAAGACCTAGGGAGTGGGCAGAGCCCAATCAAAGAACGGAGGACGCGTTGCATGCTCACCGTGGACCTGGCCCATCTGGCAGTAGTATATCTTGTCTCAACATCTTATGACGTCCTGGGTGGATCAGGCCCGCAGTTTTACATACTAGAAAACCAGAGCTCGGCGTGTGGCAGTCCCTGACTTGGCTCACTCAGCCATTAGCGGCAGCGCCAGGCTGTAAACCTGTCTCCCTGCTCCTCCTTGCACATCACAGCTGCCGGCTCACCTGGTGGCAGGTGGCAGACTCCTGCTCAAGGAAACGGGGTCAGGGGAGGGCGGTAGTTCCCAGCAGTTCTGCAAGGGGAGGAGAGCAGGGTCCCAGCATCGAAAGTGAGACTGGGGCGGTCTCGGCATCCACCTGGGCACAGATGGGGGCCTGACTGAGGGCAGTTGCTGGCAGTGGTCGGTCAGGTGTCTCCTGATGGCTTCGTGACTTAGGTGACTGGGGTGGATGGGAAACCCAGGGTCTGGTCCCCAGCCAACTCCACTGGGACTGCTGTGTGCCTGTTGGTTTTTTAAAAATTCGTTTACGTTTGTACATTTTGATCTCCTTCAGCTCTCTCCGCCAGCCTGCACACACATTGCACCCCTCTGACAACCGCCAGTCATTCTCCGTGTCTGTGAGTTTGTTTCGATTCTACGCATAAGTGAGACTGTGCAGTATCTGTCTTTCTGTTTGACTCGCTTCACTTAGCATAACGCTCTTGTGGTCTGTCCGTGTTGACACAAATGGCAGGCTTTCCTTATTTTTACGGCTGAAAAATATTCCACTGTATGTATATACGGGCTTCCCGGGTGGCACTAGTGGTAAAGAACCCACCTGCTAGAGCAGGAGACATAAGAGATGCGGGTTTGATCGCTGGGTCAGGAGCATCCCTGGAGGAGGGCATGGCAACCCACTCCAGTATCCTTGCCTAGAGAATCCCATGGACAGAGGAGCCTGGCGGGCTACAGCCCATGGGGTCGCAGAGTCAGTTACAGCTGAGTGACCGAGCACGCACGTATTACATATATACACCACATTTTCTTTTTCCGTTCATCCATCGGTGAACACAGGTTGTGTCCGTGTCTTGACTGTTGTTAACAATGCTGCAGTGAACATGGGCGTGCAGATATCTTTTGGAGTTCGTGTTCTCCTTTCCACTTCTTATATTCCCAGAAGTGGAGTTTCTGGACCGTATTATAGTTCTGTTTTTAAGCTTTTGAGAACTGTTGTTTTCCATAGGGGCTGCGCCAATCTTTTTTCCCACCAACAGTGTATGAGTTCCCTCTTCCCCACATCCTCATCTAAGCTTATTGCGTGTCTTTTTGATGATAGCCGTCCTGACACGCGTCAGGTGATAATCGCCCTGTAGCTTTTTTCCTCCTAGTTTTATTGAGATATAATTGACATACAGCACTGTGGAAGTTTAAGGTGTATAACGTAATGATTTAACTTACATCATGAAATGATTATCACAGTTGAGTGAGCCTCCATCTTTTCAAATTGATACGAAATTAAAGAAAGAAAAAAAAATGTTTCCATTGTGATGAGAATTCTTAGGATTGACTCGTAATGACTTTCATGTAACGTACAGCCGTATTAGTTCTGTTTTCATCATGGCGTATATTACACCCCTAGTGCCTGTTTATCTCATCACTGGATCTCATTATGTTTTTGATCTGCATTTCCTGATGATTAACGTACCTGTTGGCCATCTGGATGTCTTTTTTGAAACCTGTTCTTTGGAGCCTGTTTTCTTTGGAGCTTTGGCTAACTGGGACGAGGGCTTGGACTCGAGCTGGAAGCTTCTAGAAAGGGGATGATTCAGTGTGAGGGTTAGCCTCAAGGTGTTTGCTCGTGGAAGGAGGGCTTCCTCTGGCTGGTGGATGCAGGATGTACGGAATGTCAGTTTGATCAGCATCCGCTCCATCCTCCTCCTAGAGTCCCTTTCTAGAAGTGACGTCCATTCTCCCATCCATGCATGGTGGAGGAACTGAAGTAGGGCCCACATGAGGAGTCGGGAGGCGCCCGCTCCCGGGTCGGTGTGTGTTTTGGGGCCAGCTTCTTCCCTGGGGCCGGCTGAGATTGTTGTGGTCCTGGGGCTGCTGTGGGCCAGTGGCTTCCTGACCACCCACTGGCTGCCCCTCGGGTAGGCTGTTCTGGAAGTTTGCTTACTCCAGAGCCTGCACCTCCTGCCCTTCCATCAATTTTATAAGCACGTCTTTGCCTGAATTAAGATCCTTCCTGCCTCACGTTGCTCAGCTGGCTCTGTGATCTGCACTTTACCCTGGCTATATGGGGGAGTCATTGAGTGGGGGTGCCCAGGCAGCCTCCGTGCCGGGATGGCAGAGCAGGCGGGCTTCGTGTGCTTTGCACTGTTTCCACCTCCACCCTTTCTTCCAGGTGTTTTGTTTTGTTTTTAATATTCATTGGTTTCTTTGACTGAGGCAGGTCTTGGTTGCAGCACACGGGGTCTTTGGTGCGGCCCACGGACTCTAGTCATGGCACATGAGCTCCAAAGTGCGAGGGCTCCGTGGTTGTGGTACCCAGGCTAAGTTACTCCGTGGCACGTGGGATCTTCCCAGACCAGGGATCGAACCCGTGTCCCCTGCATTGGCAGGCAGATTCCTAACCCCTGGGCCATCAGGAAAATCCCCCGTTTATTTTTTTTAAACTTTTTACTTTGAAATAAGTTAAAGGTTAGGAAGGGTGTGATGTCATATCTGTTAAATGGTTTAACTGAATCAGATGACAAGAATTATAACTGTGTCCATGTTTTGCAAGAGCAAGACCGAAAACCTATATTTTCATTTGCATTGCTCCCGCCAGAAGAAATGCATTTCCAAAGTACTGGGAAAAGAGAGGAAATCCATCCAAGGAACCCTGGGTCAGCCTCTTGCTTGGGCCATGTACACACTGGATGACAAGCCCGTAGCACAGGTAGCAAAGACGAGCTCCTGGGATTGTGTTCCTGCTCCCTGGCCTCCCCTAGACCGCATTAGTAAAGCCATTCTTGTAACAGCATTTTTGTAGTGATTCTATATGCAAGTGTTGATGTTATCACTTAGACTGGCAGGTCTGAGGTCCTGATTATTGTTGTTGTTCAGTCACTCAATCATGTCTGACTCTTGGTGACCCCGTAGACTGCAGCAGGTCTGGCTCCTCTGTCCTTCCCTATCTCCCGGAGTTTGTTCAAACTCATGTCCATTGAATCAGTGATGCCATCCAACCATCTCATCCTCTGTTGTCCCCTTCTTCTCCTGCCTTCAGTCTTTCCCAGCATCAGGGTCTTTTCCAATGAGTTGGCTCTTCGCATCAGGGGGCCAAAGTATTGCAGCTTCAGCATCAGTCCTTCCAATGAATATTCAGGACTGATTTCCTTAAGGACCGACTGGTTGGATCTCCTTGCTGTCCAAGGGACTCTCAAGAGTCTTCTCCGACACCACAGTTGTAATGCATCAATTCTTTGGTGCTCAGCCTTCTTTATGGTCCAACTCGCACATCCATACATGACTACTGGAAAAACCATGGCTCTGACTATACATAGTTTTGTAGGCAAAGTGACGTGCCTGCTTTTTAATACGGTGTCTAGCTATGTCATAGCTTTTCTTCCAAGCAGCAAGCATCTTTTAATTCCAGCAGAATGGGAACTGTCAACAGCCTTGTTTGCTGTGGTCGGTGGACTGCACATGGATTCTGGAGACTCAGACAGCCTGAAAGAACATCAGCAGATGCTTCTAAGAATCTCTGAAAGCAATTTCAAAACATTTGTGTTAAAAGCTTCAGCAGCAGATGTAAGGCCCAAGCAGAGTGATGTTGTAAGAGACATACTGAACTTGGAACCAGAAGAATTGGGTGTCAGGCCTTGCTCTGCAGTCTTAAACTGAGCTGAGTTATTTAGCAATGGCTGGTCTTGGTCATCTCATTTGTGGAAAGATAGGGGTTGAAAAGATCATTATGGCATCCCTTCTGGCTTTAAAGGTCTAAATCTCTAAGTTATTACTGGCCCCGTGACTGTTATCCGGTTGTCTGATTTACTCCTGGGGGCCTGAGGGGTGGATCCATGGCACACAATCAGTGGCATGTCCCCTTTGCCCTCGCAGTTCAGGTGGTCCTGATGCTCACGCACTCATTGTGATGAGTCCTCCTGAGTCTGAGTTCAAGCTGTAGCTGACAGGTGTTTAGCCTCTCATGCCGTCCTCATTGTACGTGGTGTGGAATGTCCTTCATTCTCCAGATCCTCAGAGGCTATTTACTCCTTGTTGTTATTGTGAACCAAGAGTGTGAGACTTTGGCGAGAAGTACCCTGTGATGGGTTCTCGCCAGCATCGCCAGAAAGCCGTGAGCTTTCTGTGAAATGTTGCAGTGTTTCACGCCCTGCTTTGCAAATTTATTCATTCATTCACATATTACACAGATATTTATCGCGTGCTTTTTATGTGCTACACATTATACCATGGGATACGGGATGGACAGAACTCGAGGATTCTGGGCCAGGGGTTAAATATTAGCAGCCCCAACCAGCAGGTACCCGCAGATGGGGACGTGGGTCAGGGAGAAACTGTCCTGGATCCTACAGGTGAGTTAAGATTCACCTGGAAGCCAAGGGTGGCTGGAGGGAATTGAGGTGAAGAGGAGGTGTTTCCACCCCCGTGGTAGGTGCCAGGGAGAAATATGAGATGAGGAATTCACAACACTTTTCTCAGTAAGAGTTGAGCCACTGGCATCCCTCTGTGTGGCCACCTGGATGAGTCAGTTATCTGGTGTCGGCAGGCTGTGGAGACCCCGCTTGTGCTCTGGAAATGTCTGGAGCACCCACAGCCACCACTGAGAGCCTAAGATACTTTTTTTTTTTTTTTCAAATTCCTTGCATTCTCTCAAAAAATCATGCAGATTTTGCTTTCTGTTCATAATACACCTTGATTATTTTTAATGTAAAAGTGTGAAAGTCACTCGGTCATGTCTGACTCTCTGTGACCCCATGGACTACACAGTCCATGGAATTCTCCAGGCTGGAATACTGGAGTGGGTAGCCTTTCCAGGGATTGAACCCAAGTCTCCTGCATTGCAGACGGATTCTTTACCCGCTGAGCCACAGGGAAGCCCATTGTTAATGTAATGTGTTATCATTAAAGTGAAGTCCCCACGAGGATGATGCATCCTCGGCCTATGAAGCTGGCCTCTCACTGGCAGAGTCCAGGGACCTAGGCTCACGTTCCCAGCTGCAGGAATGCAGAAGGTCAGCTCTGTCTGTCTCCCACTATTTGCATTCCAAAGCTGACCTTCTTTGCTTGGCAGTCCAGGTCACATGAGCGCTTCTTGATTGCTGGGGAGGAAATTGCTAAGGTTCTTCATCAATTCCAGTGACTTAGTTCAGTGTTTATAATCTCTCCTCTGTGATTCTAAAACTGAGGTAAACATTTGGGGCGGCAAAGAAGGCATCTTTATTTGTCATCGCTTGAGAATAAATGACACTCATTTTTAGTAACTTTCTATTCATTCCGCTCACATTAAGATGCAATAGCACTTCAAATATAAGACTTTCTATGTTTTTCTTGAAAAATATTAATTAAACCATTAGACAGCGTCCTTAGTTATGTAGCCAAGGGAAGAATCAAAGGCAAATATTACAGTGCTTGGAAATAATGCTCGACTACTGATAAAGCCAAATTCAGAGCTGAAATAAGAATCCGGTACTTTTTTATATCATTGTATTAATATTTCGTTTTGGCTGTGCTGGGTCTTTGCTGCTGCTCAGGCTTTTGTCTAGCTGTGGTGGGAGGCTGTCCTCTAGCCATGGCGCTTAGGCTTCTCGTTGCTGTGGCTTCTCTCCTTGTGGAGCACGGGCGCCAGACTGTGTGTGCACTTCAGGAGTTAACGGCGCATGGGCGCATTGGTTGTGGTTCCTGGGCTCTAGAGCACAGGCTCAGCAGTTGTGGCTCTGCGGCACGTGGGATCTTCCCGACCCAGGGATGGAACCCACGTCTCCTGCGCTGGCAGGCAGATTCTTCGCCACTGGACCACCAGGGAAGCCCGGGAATCCAGTGTTGAGATAGTTGCCCAAGGTATACACGAAGACTGTGAGAGGACTTCTCACACGGCCCCTTTCAGTTTTCCACTTTGGCCAGGAACTTTAGCACATTGGGAAGAGCCTTTCATAGAGACTTTGATGTTACAAAAGATTAATTTAGCAGAGGAGGTAACATGACCCTAGGTTCTCTGCTTTCTAGATTCATGGTTTGTTTTCTTGGGTCTCCGGGAGGAAGGGTGGGGCCCAGGGAACTCCTCCTCTTTATTCTCTCATCAAGCTCCCTGCCCTTTCCAGTGTTTCTGGAGGAAGAACCTCAGAGCGTCCACTGGGTCGCCAGGGCTGTTTCCGCAGTGCTCCGCTCCCCCCGTTCGTTCTTACGCCTCACTTCCCTACTTTACTGTTGGTGGTTGTCAAATTAGGGGCTTCCTTGGTGGCTCAGATGGTAAAGAATCGGCCTGCAATGTGGCAGAGCCAGGTTCCATCCCTGGGTCTGGAAGATCCCCTAGAGGAAGGGAATAGCTATCCACTCCAGTATTTTTGCCTGGAGAACTCCATGGACAGAGGAGCCTGTGGGCTACAGTCCATGGGGTCAAATTGGGAGTAGTAAGGATAACACATGTTTAGATAATGTATCTTAACATTCCTGTCGATTTGGGAAGACAGGCCATGGCCTGAGCTCCCCATGACAGTAGGAGTGAAAAGAAGGGGAGAGGATGTATGTACACAGAAAAGGCATACAGCAGGGTGAGAATCCTGCAGACCAGTTAGGGGTATGATATAGTCACAGCCTGAATAGATATTTAAATAGTCCCAGACCTCCTCTTAGAAGGTCCAGCACCCTCATTAGCCCTGCACAAAGAAGTCATAACCAGAAACGGTTGATGCTGTAGAGCTCGAGATGGTCCCATAGCTTTCTGGATGCCAGCCTCACCTTCGGGGGTCCCTCAGGAAATGGGGCGTCTCCTGTGCCCCATCAAGGAAGGATATCTTCCAGCTGAGAAGCTCGCCCTTGACCTTGGACGCGTCTTCTCGATCAGGGTGCATGGTCAGCTGAAGGACAGAGGCTGGGTTGGCCGGATCAACCCCGGGTGCCGGCAGGTGGCCCCCGAGTGCACCTCAGCCGTCAGGCTTTTAACATTCGTCCAGTGTGCGCACTCCGCACACTCACAGGTGCGTACACACAGGCACACATCAGGTTAGGAGAGAGTGGACATGTTTTTACGTACTGTGGTTTTAAAAAATTATACAAAGTCATCCATGAATACTTGCTTTATTGGGGCACGCTCTTTAGAGCCCTTGGCGGCTCGCCTCCCTCCAGGGACCCCGGTCAGCTGCAGCAAGCCCTTCCCTCAGGTGCCTGTACCGGATGGGGAGATGGAGGGTACACAGGGCTCCCGCAGGCCAGCTGCAGACATAGGGAGGGCCTTGTTTCTTAGGAGACGTCTGGCGCTTGCAGGCTTGGGGAGGGAGGCGGGGGAGAGCTGGAGGAGCTGGGGCCAGTGTTAAAATAAAGCAAAACCAACACATCAGCCTAATGAAGACCTGTATCTCTCTGGCATCATCATTATTTTAATAAACAGGAGAGGGGGGAAAAGCTGAAAGTAAGGTGTCAAACCCGAGCAAACACATCAGAACTACCGAATTAGTTCCCTGTGCAAACACACCTCTCTATTTAAAGCTGGGGCAGCTCAGTGACCCTCCTCGGAGGCCGCTGGCCTGGGCGGCCCAGACTTCGGGCCCTGTGGCTCCCGCCCCGCCTGGGGCCACGCCTGCATATGTCGGTGTTTCCTTTGGCTTCCAGAAGGTCAAATAACGATGGCACAGCCCTTCTGTTTTCCCTCCTTTCCCAAAATGAGTGCTAATAACTTCTATATAAGGAACATTACCTGTTGGTTCAGGAGGCCGGTTACCTGCCCGCTTTCAGAGGCGCATCTCCTCGGAGTGGGCAACTGTGCCATTTGGAAATTACTTTAAATAACTGTTTACTGACTGTCGGCTGACCTTCAGAGCACAGTTGGAGACTGTGGCGAGAGGCGTGTTGGACCAGACGTGACGAGGAGGTGACCTTTCAGGTGCCCTCGTGTCTAAGCAGCGGGAGTACACCGAGGGTAAATGCGCCTTGTAGGGAAATAGGTGTGTGTGCCGTGTGCCTTGTAGGGAAATAGGTGTGTGTGTGCCGTGTGACATTAAAGCCCAAACGTCAACAGCTAACCTGTACTGAGCACGATGCAGATAACATTGCGCTCCATTCTTTGAGTGTGCCGTCTGGTTCTAGTTCCACGATAACCCTGGGGGTGTTGGCGTTAACCCCGTTTTAGAGATAAGCAGACTGATGCTCTGAAGCAGCGCAGTGCCTTGTCCAGGCCTCAGAGTCGGCGGCAGCACAGACCAGGTGTGTCTTGAGTCCGAATCCCACCCCCGACCGCTGGAGCTTTCTGCCTCTGTGTGAGTGAGGGGCCGTGGAGCTGTTTCCCAGGCATTGCTTCTGTGGTTGCAGTGTTTGTAAGTTTCTTTAAGTGAAGGACAGGGAAAGCTTGAGAGAAGCAGAGAAATGGAAACTGCTGCCAGAGTCTTGGGATCTCATGCCTTGAGAAGAGTCGTGTGTGTGTGTATACACACACACACACACACACACACACACACACACACACACACACACATATATAATTTATTTGATTCTGCCAGGGGCTTAATTGGGACATGTGGGATCTAGTTCCCTGACCAGGGATCAAACCCAGGCCCCCTGCACTGGGAGCGCAGAGTCTTAGCCACTGGACCACCTGGGAATTATCAAGATGGGCTTGCTTTAACCCCGTTCCATTTCTCTGGAGTTTGGTTCTATGAAGTGAGTTCTCAGATTCTTCCTCTGAATGAGTCAAAGCAGAGCTTGTCTTAAGTCCAGGACACCAGACTCTTCCCTCATCTGGTGTTTCTCTTATCTCTCTCGTTCTTTTGATGTTTAGTCATCTTCTTGCCTTGCTGGTTATCTTCTCCTCTTGTTCAGTCACTCAGTCATGTCTAACTCTTTGCCATCCCACGGACTGCAGCATGCCAGGCTGCCCTGCCCTTCACTGTCTCCCAGAGTTTGCTCAAATTCATGTCCATTGAGTTTGTGAGGCTAACTAACCATCTCATCCTCTGTCACCCCCTTTTCCGCCTGCCCTCAATCTTTCCCACCATCAGGGTCTTTTCTAAGGAGTCGACTCTTTGCATCAAGTGGTCAAAATATTGGAGCGTCAGCATCAATCTTTCCAGTGAATATTCAGGATTGATTTCCTTGTGTCTTATTTCTCCAATAAGATGATAAACATTTTGAGGGTAGGTGCTGTCCAACTTCTTTGTTTTCCCTCAAGTTCCTAGCCCAGGCCCTCAGATGTATAGATGTTCAGATATTTGTGATGTTAGCATAACATCAGGCACACCATGCAAGCTGGGGAGGAGGGGTAGTAGTTCCTGACTCTGCTGCTGGTGGACAGATGATCTTGGCAATTGCTGGACCCCTGTGGGTCTCACAGAGGAGTCCACCAAGAGGACCCGAGTGCTGGCCGATCAGCAGGTCGCAGCCCTCCAGGTGTGTGTGGCAGGCGCCCAGCCAGCCAGACACTACGGTCCAGTGTGCACAGTGCATCTGAGCGGGCACACCGCATTCGGGTGTGCACATTGCCTTCAAGTGTGCTGGCCGTGGTGCCGAGTTGCCACGGTGCCCTCTGGGGGGTGCTCAAGTTACTACCTCCACTCATCACCACCTGGGTGGATTTCATCTCTAAGGAGCTTTTAATTTGCACGTAGCGTACTTAACTGAGAGTGATCGTGAAATGCCATGACTCGTGCAGAGAGCGGTTTGCTTTCCAGAGTGTTCTCAGGTGGGCTCATCCACTGCCTCTGCAAGGTGCTCCCACGAGGCCAGGAGCCCTGTGTTAGAGACAGGGACACCAAAGCCGGGAGGACACTCACGGAGCAGGGAGATGTCACCTGAGGTCAGGGAGGGGCCTCCGTGGTGCCCACTGTGTCTTTTTGTGGTGTCTGGGGTGGGGGAGGGAGTGCTTGGCTCCGTGTGCACTTTCCTCCCTGAGACCACAGGCTGCCTCTGGGAAACCAGTTTGCAGCTCTGGTTCACCTCATCCTACCTCGCTTCTTGGGCCGTGTGTGGTGGCGTGTGTTTGACTTAAGGCGACTCTAGATAGCGCACACACCCGGTCGTTTATTTCGGTGCTGTTTCTGCTTAGCTGTGGCGCTCCTTTGTCACGACTTATTCTGGGCAGCCGAGAAGCTCCCGCCCGTGTCATCTGTGACCAGTTTAATTCTGTGTCTCCTGGGTGTCACCACTGGTACCAGACTGACCGCCCACCCCGGTAGCATTTTTGGTTCTTTTTTTCTTTTTAAAACCCAAGGAAAACCCTGCACACTCTTAGTTTTCCTTAATCCTTGAATTAATCTAAGTCCTTCTTTTATGTCCCATATAGCTTCTACCTAGTAAGCAGGCAATAAGTATTTGTTAAATGTGAGTGAGCAGTTGTATTTTTATCCTGTACCCTTTGCAACTTTCTAATCCAAACAGTATATAGTAGTCCCCACCGCCTCCTTATCTGTGAGTTTACTTTGTGGGGTTACCGAGGTCGGCTGCCATTGGAAAACAATATGTGGAAAATTCCAGAAATAATCAATTCATAAGTTTAATTTTATTTTTTCTGTTTTCTTTTATATTTTAATTTTTATTTTATATTGAAGTATAGTGGATTAACAATGTTGTGTTAATTTCAGGTGTACAGCAAAGTGATTCCATTTTATATATACATGTATCTATTGTTTTTCAAATTCTTTTCCCATTTAGGTTATTATAGACTCTTAAGCAGAGTTCCCTGTGCTATACAGGATAGGTCCTTTATTTATTTTAAATATAGTAGTGTGTACATGTCAACCCCAAACTCCCAATCTATTCCCCCGCTGACTCTTCCCTGCTGGTAACCATAAGTTCCTTCTCTAAGTCTTTGAGCCTCTTTCTGTTTTATGATTAAGTTCATTTGTGCCATTTTTTGGATTCTGCATATAAATCATATCATATGATAATTGTCTTTCTGTCTGACTTCACTTAGTATGATGATCTCCAAGTCCATCCATGTTGCTGCAAATGACATTTCATTCTTCCTAATGGCAGAGTAATAGTCCACTGTGTATATCTGTACCACATATTCTTAATCCATTTACCTGTCAATGGACATGTAGGTTGCTTTCATGTTCTTGGCTGTTGTAAACAGTGATGCAATACATGGGGTGCATGTATCCTTTTGAACAAGGCTTTTCTCTGGATATATGCCCAGAAGTAGAATTGCTGGATCATGTCGTTGTTCTAGGGCTTCCCTGGTGGCTCAGATGGTAAAGAATCTGCCTGCAGTGCAGGAGACCCAGGTTCAATCCCTAGGTCAGAAAGAGCCCCTGGTGAAGGGGATGGATAGTATTCTTGCTTAGAGAATCCCATGGACAGAGGAGCCTGGCAGGCTATAGTCCATAGGGTTGCAAAGAGTTGGACATGACTGAGTGACTGACACTTTCACTTTCACAGTAGATTATTTTTAATTTCTTAAGGAACCTCCATACTGTTGTTCATAATGGCTGCACCAATTAATTTCCATTCCCACCAGCAGTGTAGGAGGGTTCCCTTTTCTCCACACCCTCTCTAGCATTATTGTTTGTAGACTTTTGATGATGGTCATTCTGACTGGTGTGAAGTGATTCTCCTTGTAGTTCTCATTTGCGTTTCTCTAAAAATTAGCTATGTTGAGCACTTTTACCATGTGCCCATTGGCCATCTGTATGTGTTATTTGGAAAAATCTCGATTTAGGTCTTCTGCCCATTTTTTGATTGGGTGATGGTTTTGATACTGAGCCACATGAGCTGTTTGTAAATTTTGGAGATTAATCCCCTGTTGGCTGCATAATTTGTGAATATTTCCTCCCATCCTGTGGATTGTCTTTCTCTCTTGTTTATGGTTCCCTCTCCATGTCTTAAGATGCCTTTATTTCTAACATTCATGTGGTTTCCTCCTCTCCAGTTTCCTTTTGTGATTGTTGACATTTTTTTTTTGCATTTCATTATTAGATATGTGGCTCATCTTCTTGCATCTCCCCTGCTTATTATGTAAATCAAATCTTTTTAAAAAAAAGAAATATGAAAGTCATCTTCAGTGCCCATTTCTTTTGAAGTGAATTGGCCATCTTCAAGTATACCTTAATGGGTCTAGGTGTGTGTGTGTGTGTCTAAGTGTGTGTTTAGATCAGGTGCTAGTCATATGTTCAGACTGTTATCACGAGTAGCATTGCAAAACAAAGCTTTTCTGAGCCAAGATACATTTTTAAAAATTCATACCCCAGATAACTTTTTCCAGAGTTCCTCTCCCACACACCAATTAACACATTTGGCAAAATTTGCTTTATCTTAGAAAATCCTTTGAACTTCAAATGATGGTATTTTATACAAGCATGAGAGAAGCTCAAACACAGAAGAGAAGAAAGTGTAATAGCTTGATCTTGGAGGGAGTGTGAGAAACCGTCTTACTTCTCAGTAGATGCTAACACTGAGCTTGGAGGAGCAGTAGTGGGAAGGAGGGACAGGTGGTCCCCACAGAGACTGGCCGCCTCCTGCCTCGGATCACCGCTCACCCGGCCACTTCCTCCTTCCATGGTTCCATCGTGCACTGAGGGAGTGGAGGAGGGGTTTGTGTTTATTAGGGTCTGAGGTGGGCTTCTCAGTGCAGGAAGGGGAGGTCCCTGGAGTCATCTGCCACCTACTTAGCAAGGAATTGCTAATGCTTCGCTGGCAAACCAAGAGGGGTAGTCATGGAGACAAGAAAGTTTGGATGGATTCTGGAGGAAACAGATTCCCCCTGGACACCTATTCCAGGCAGCTGGAGCAAGGCCACTGAGGTTGAAGAGTGTGGACTCATACACTTAGAGAATGAACTTCCGGTTGCCCAGAGGAACGATGGGAGGAAGGGATAGTTAGGGAGTTTGGGATGGACTTGTGCACACTGCTATATTTAAAATGGATCACCAACAAGGACCTTCTGAATAGCACGGGAACTCTGCTCAGTGTTTTGTGGCAGCCTGGATGGGAAGGGAGTTTGGGGGAAAATGGATACATGTATATGTATGGCTGAATCCCTTCACTGTTCATCTGAAATTATCACAACATTGTTAACCAGCTATGTGTGCGTGCGTGCGTGCTAAGTCATTTCAGTTGTGTCTGACTCTTTGCCAACCCTGTGGACTGTAGCCCACCAGGCTCTTCTGTCCATGGGGATTCTCCATGCAAGAATACTGGAGTAGGTTCCTGAGGCCTCCTCCAGGGGATCTTCCTGACTCAGGGATCAAACCCACACTTACATCTCCTGTACTAGTAGGTGGGTTCTTTACCACTGGGTAGAAAGTGGGTATACCCAGTGCCACCTGGGTATCAGTTCAGTTCAGTTGCTCAGTCGTATCCGACTCTCTGCAGCACACCAGGCTTCCCTGTCCTTCACCAGCTCCCAGAGCTTGCTCAAACTCATGTCCATTGAGTTGCTGATGCCATCCAACCATCTCATCTTCTCTCATCCCCTTCTCTTCCTTCCTTCAGTTTTTCCCAGCATCAGGGTCTTTTCTAATGAGTCAGTTCTTCACATCAGGTGGCAAAGTATTGGAGCTTCAGCATTAGTCCTTCCAATGAACACCCAGGACTAATTTCCTTTAGAATGGACTGGTTGGATCTCCTTGCAGTCCAAGGGACTCTCAAGAGTCTTCTCCAACACTACAGTTCAAAAGCATCGATTCTTTAGTGCTCAGCTTTCTTTATAGTCCAACTCTCACATCCATACATGACTACTGGAAAAACCTTAGCTTTGACTAGACAGACCTTTGTCAGCAAAGTAACATCTTTGCTTTTTAATATGCTGCCTAAGTTGGTCATAGCTTTTCTTCCAAGGGGCAAGGATCTTTTAATTTCATGGCTGTAGTTACCATCTGCAGTGATTTTGGAGCCCAAGAAAATAAAGTCTATCACTGTTCCCATTGTTTCCCCATCTATTTGCCATGAAGTGATGGGGCCTGGGTATGCCACCTGAGTATACCCCAGTGCAAAAGAAAAGGTTTAAAAAAAAAAAAAAAAAAGGGGCATGGTGGTATACCAGAAAGCTGTGATGATCCCCTTCCTGTATTTACAAAAACAGGGTTTGTTTCCTATTCACCAGGGCTACAGCGGGAAAGAAGGTAACAGGCTTACTGAGTTTGGCACTCTTCAAATAAATGCTGTTTCAAAAAATGTCAGGAATTATTGCTGTAATTAACCCAAAGCTAGAGCTTAAAGAGTGATGCTTAATTGGCTTCTTTCTCTTCATGTGTCACAACTCTGAGTCCTCGCTGAGAGCTTTTTTGATAAATGAGAAAAGGGGTCTTTGTGTTTGAAATTCGGAATTGTCAGACACTTAGTAGAATTAGTGTGTTTGTTATGATTTGTCTTCTCGAGAGCGATCCACGGGGAGCAGCCTGGGGGTTGGCGGGGAGGGGAGCATCTTGCCCTTTCAACTCCAGTTCCCTCTCAAGCTATGAAAGGAATAAATGGGGACGCACCACACAGCGATCTTCGTAAACTCTTCTGTCTGCTGCTGGCAGAGGCGTGAGGAGCAGGCGCGTATTTTGTTGTGTCTTGCAGGCTTCTCTTGCCTGAAAGAAAAAATCTGTTTATGGAGGGGGAGGACGTGGCTGAAAAAACACTTGTACATAAAACAGCTGTTAAGTGAATCTCCACACACTGAGATCAAGAGAACGTGAAGAAATATGTCCATCCAAGAATCCCTCTGCCAACTTGGAGCCTCCTTTAGAAAATAAATACAGCCACGCTACAAGTTTCTGGTAACTTAGTTACTGAAAAATAAATTGAGCTACTTAGACCCTTGAACCTTGATTAAAAAAAAAAAATCTCTGAATTCTATTGCAGTGATGCAAATGAAGCCAAAGAAACTGCAGAAAGTTTCTTTTCCCTTTGGTCATAAATGGATCCCGAAGAGTCCTGAAAACGCACAGAACAGAAACTCAGGCTTCCCAGTAGAAGGAGAGCAGGTCCCTGATGTTTGCTTCTTTAAGCTCCATCCATGATAAGTCGGTATTGCTGGGTTACTCAGCTTCCTTTGAACTTTCCCTTCCTAGGGGCCTGGCACGGTAGAGGACAGCTGTGTTGGGCGCCTGCCAGGAAAAACTGGCCTTTCCCCGGGCAGAGCACATCTGGCCACACCTTCCCCCAGCCCACTAGGAACTCCTCAAAGGATGGGTCAGTCGCCTTTGGTGTCTGCTCCGTGGTTGGAGTGCTGTTGCTACAAGGTGAGGGCCCTTTAAAACTGTATGCTCATGCTTGGAGAATTCTGCCCGTGTGCTACAGATGTTTTACAGTTTATTTCCAAACAGCTGCTTTTCCCTTCTTCAGTCTGTTTTTCCTTTTTTTTTTTTTTTTTTTAAATAAAATCCCTCCGGAAACCTTTCAGCTCACATCCTTGGCCGAGCTTCCTTAGTAGAAGCCCTCGCATTCCTCGCCACGCCATGCCCCCTGGCCGGCACCTGCTGCTATAGGCTGGCCATCACCTTCGCAGGTTGCTCTTCTGTGAGTTAGAATTTTGGGGTATGTGTCCCAAACCTCTGTATGTTCAATCAGCCTAGAAAAGAGTCCCCAGGGACAAGCAAGCCCTCTGGAGTGTTTTGGGAGACAGTCCAGAAAGTAGAAGGAAAAGCAGAGGTTTGCAGCTTATAATGCACACTCTGAGCATCAGTAGAAGGGTCCCATGTGGGTGACCGAGTTCAGGGGGTATCAAAGGAAGGATTTCCTTGAGGGCCTGCCACTGTGACAGGCTGTCCCACTTGGAACTCTACTGGCAGCCAGCTGTCAATCATCCTTGACCCTTTCAAGGTAGGAAGAACAGGAATAATTCAGACCCACAGATAAACCCCGAATCTGGGTGATGGCATTGACATCCTCGTTTCGTGATCTGTTCCCCAGTGGAGCTCAGTTGACTAGTTAGAGTTCAACCTCCCCTCATTCCCTTTCCACTGGGGGGAGAGGCGGATGTCCCATGGAAGAAGGTGGAGAGGGAGACGGGAGTTCGGAGTTTGGGAGGCTCGGTTCTTGAACAGTGAGCTCGAGAAGCATGGATCATCTCTCGGGGAAAGGAAAATGTGTTGACTTGTACTTTGGCCAGCAGTCCATATGCAGATCCACCATCTGTGCTAAAGAATGTGCCTGGATCTCGCTAAAAGAGCCCAAGTTGAGTCAGTGTCTGAACTGGAGTCTCACCTCTAAAATAGTTATCAAGGATTTCGAGATGAGGGGCTGCAAAGCCAAGAGAGTGAAAACAATCCATAAAAGCGTGTTTGGCCAGCTCTCAAAAATCTGAGACACTTGCAACACAGCCCTTGGCTCGGCCGGTGGATTTTTCCCATTCATGTGCTCTTTTGACAGATGAATTGTTGCAGACTGTGAAAAAGCTCTAGGAGGGATCTGCTAGACTCCTCACTCCCTCGGAGCTGGGGAGCTGTTTCTCTGAAACCCTGTGAGCAAGGCAAGGGGCTGCTAGCTCAGTGTGGCAGGCTGTTTGGCCACTCTCTGCTCTGTCTGAAAGGGTCAAGGCCACATTTGACTCTGGCATATTTGTGTGTTAGGTTGGAATGAAGACTCTCAATTTAGTAACTATTCGACACTGGTCGAACTTTTCTGGAATTTGTATTTCTTAACTCCTATGGAATGTTTATTACTTTCATTATGGTAATAACGAGAGTGCTTACCCGGAATCCCATAAATCACGGGATCCTGGCATTTCCCTTCTAGAGTTCTCCTTCCTTTTTACTGCGTGGTGGGCTCACATGTGTATTTGGCAGGTTTTGCCCACCTTCTGGATTGCTGACTACACTATGCCAATTTTTCTTTAAAATCAAAAGCCATTTTGATAAAATTATGTCAAGCTGGATGCCTGTTTCAAGTGTAGCTTCCTTCACACCACATGTGATAAATGTGACCTGTTAGAAAGAATAGAAACTGAGGATTAATATTTAGCTACAAGAGTGGCCAGTCCCTCGTGTTATGGGAAGTCCTTGCCCAAGTCTAGAGGACGTTTCCTTTATTAAACATTTTTTTATTGAAGTGTAGTTGATTTACAATGCTGTGTTAATTTCTCCTGTACAGTGTACTCAGTTATACATGTATCTGTTCTTTTTTATATTCTTTTCCATCATGGTTTATTGTGCATGCGTGCATGCTAAGTCCCTTCAGTTATGTCCAACTCTTTGCGACCCTGTGTGCTATAACCTACAGGCTTCTCTGTCCTTTGGATTCTCCAGGTAAGAATATTGAAGTGGGTTGCCATGCCCGCCCCCAGGGAATCTTCCCAACCCAGGGATCAAACCCTTGTCTCTTATGTCTCCTGCCTTGGTAGGCAGGTTCTTTATCACTGGCGCTACTTAGTCCATAGTTTATCATAGGATACTGAGTGTAGCTCCCTGTGCCATGCAGCAGGACCTTGTTCATCCATCTTATATATAATGGTTTTTATAGGCTCATCCCAGACCCCTAATCCTTCCATCCCCCGTCCCAAACCCTCCCCCTTGGCAACCATGTCTGCTCTCCATGTCTGTGAGTCTGCTTTTGTTTCATAGGTATGTCCACTTGTCATATTTTAGGTCCATGTATAAGTGATATCGTATATTTGCCTTTGTCTGACTTGACTTCACTTAGGATGATAATCTCTAGGTCTGTCTATGTTGCTGCAAATGGCATTATTTCCTTCTTTTTATGGCTGAGTAGAATTCTGTGTGTGTGTGTGTGTGTGTGTATACACACCACATCTTTATCCATTCACCTGTCAGTGGACATTCAGGTTGCTTCCGTGTCTTGGCTGTTGTTAACGGTGCTGCTGTGAACATTTGTGTGCATGTATGTTTTCAAATTCTAGTTTTGCTTGCTTATATGCCCTCAAGTGGGATTGCTGGATCATATGCTAGCTCTCTTTTAGTTTTCTGAGGAACTTGCCTACTGTTCTCCACAGTGGCCTCATCGGTTTACATTCCCGCCAAGAGTGTCGGAAGGTTCCTTTGTCTTCACGCCCTCTCCAGTGTTTAGCATTTGTAGACTTTTTGATGATGGCCATTCTGACTGGCGTGGTACCTCGATGTTTTGATTTGCATTTCTCTAATGATTAGTTGGCATCAGCAATTCAATGGACATCACTTTGAATAAACTCTGGGAGTTGGTGATGGACAGGAAGGCCTGGTGTGCCGCAGTCCATGGGGTCGCAAAGAATTGGACACAACTGAGCCACTGAACTGAATGATTAGCTATGATGAACATCTTTTCATGGGCCTATTGGTCATCTGTGTGTCTTGGAAAATAAATTTCTTACATCCATGAAAGAGGCTGGAGTCCTCAGAAGCGTTTTGGTGGAGCTCAATCAATTGAATTTAGATCTTCAAGTGTTCTTGGGCAGAGAGGCTCGGAAGTACTAGAGAAAGAAGAGTCGTCATTTGTATGTATTAATAATATAGAAAGTACTGGGGATCTTTCAAACCCTCTGTATCCTAAGAGTGACTTCAAGGGATGCAGTGTCTACTATTGTGTGTACATACACAGGTTGTATATGGCACCGAATGGAGAAAGGCTTAGCATTGCTCTCTGTGCTTATGCAAAGAAACCAGGAACCCCCTTCATACCTTTTCCAGCCAGCAATGAAAGTCCCTATTCACACAAACAGTTCTAAAGGTCCTTTGTTACAGTGTATGCTTTAAATGTATTTTCATCAAAATGTGGAAGTTCTGGACTTGCATATTTGAAAACTGGCCACCAATACAAAAAACCAGTGGCAAAGCCGGTCATTACAGAACAAGCAGGCCCATCAGAAGTGTAGTCACTGTGTTTTTTTCAGTGTAAATAAACATGTCAACATGTACCTCCAAACAACCATCTGACTTCTGAATTTAAACTCTAAAATATATAGTTGGGAAAGGAAGGGCTTTGCAGTGGATTTGTCATGTGATGGAAATAAGGCATCTCCACCCTTACTAGATCATCTCTGTTTGTTTGAAAGAGAAGTTTTCTATACTTTTCTGTCCAGGGCTCTCCCTTGGGAACGCATGCTTGAATTACTCTTTTTATTTGGCACCCCGGATGCTTTCCCCGTCAATGTGCTTTAAGATTCTGGAAGGGAGAGAAGGAAGTGGAGGCAGCAGAAGAGAACCAGCTATAGTCTTGGTCCAATCAGGCTTAGGAAACAATTTATAAGGTGACAGAGGTTCTGGAAAGGTCATTACTTTTAAAATCCATATGTGCTCATGTCCTTCCAGGAAGTCTTTGTCACCCCCCGCCCCCCAGGGATTTGTGGACCCTCGTTGGGAGATGACTGATTCAGAGCCCATGACTCTTAGCAGCCATCTACGTAGAAAGGTCAAGGAGAAGGGCCTCCAAAAATACTCTGAGAAGTAAAATTAACTGAACGGTAGATGGAAGTTTAGAAGTAGGTAGTGAAATGCGGAGGAGAGTGGAACACGGGAGACTGCAGTTCACATGCACCTCAAAACGAGATGGGGGACGGATGGACGGATGGATGGACAGATGCTCTGAGGGTCATGGGCATCAGTGACTTGCTCTTCAACACCCATTTCCAAAGTATCTTTACAGCTTCCCTTCTGGAAGGAAGTTGTTTCCCAGTCATCGTTTCCCAGCTTGTAGCATTTCTTCTGAGACTCTCCCTGGCTGGCTTTTAAACAGTGACCCTTGTATCTTTTCAAGATGCAGGAGGTTCTTTAGGGTCTGTGCTGAGCCTGGCCGGCGTGCAGTAGCTGCTGGGCGTGGGGGCTGCTGCTGTTACCCCTCCAGCTGGCCCGGGGTGGGGGCTGCTGGCTGGACCGTGTCTCCTGCTTGCTCAGCATCGCCAGTGCTCAGTGTCCATCAGGTCTTCACTCAGGATCACCCGCTTTGTCCCATCCACTGGGCGATGTGTTGGGTTCCAGAGGGTGCTTGTATTTTTCCCAGTTGCCTCCCTCAGCCAGGTTTCTGAACCTGGCCCACGAGCTGGGACGCTGGCTCGGGACTTCGTGTGCACGGCTGTTCTTACGTGTGTGTCTGCGTGTTTATTCAAGTTTGTTGTCAAGTGTTCTTGACACGTGGTCTCCTCCCTCCTGCCCCCTCAATATATGGAGAAATTTCCTAGCCTCCAGTAGCGAGTATCAAGTGGATGGTGTTGGCAGAGTTTGTCAGTGTTCACTGTGGTCTTTCAGGCCTTTGTAGTCAAAACAGAGAAAAGCCCCCCAGTTCCCCTCTCAGCATCTGTAAGATGCTGCTGCATCTCCAAACTCCTCTTTCTGCAGGTTTTATGCCACCGCATCTCTGATCGTCTCTGAGGAGCTCCTCTTCCTCTTTCCCTCCCGTCATACGGAAGAGCTCGAATGCCTTCTGTTGACCATCGCCAGCCCTTCAGTTTCCTCCAACCCACTCATCTTCACTCCCCTCTGTGGGTTCTAATCCGCCCTTTCTGCAGGCTCCTTCCCTGAACTTTCAAACATGCTCTCATGGGCCCCACCTTCCCAGAAGGCCTCCCTGCCTCCCCCGGGGCCAGCACCACCTCCTTCTGCCTGCCCCCTCTCCCTACCGCATCCCCTCCCTCTGCTGACTCTCCTGTGTGTTAGTCTAACTCTTTTCAACTCCATGGAGTGTAGCCCGCCAGGTTCCTCTATCCATGGGATTCTCCAGGCAAGAATACTAGAGTGGGTAGCCATTCCCTTCACCAGGGGATCTTCCTGACCCAGGGATTGAACCTGGATCTCTCGCATTGCAGGTGGATTCTTTACCATCTGAGCCACCAGGGAAGCCCTGTCTGTCTTCCCCCGGAAGGATGCAGGCTGCATTCTTTGCACGTGAGATGGCAAATTTTTATTTTCTCTTTACTCAGATTTTGACTTTTACAGTTTCCCAGCATGAATAGGGAGAAGGCAATGGCATCCCACTCCAGTACTCTTGCCTGGACAGTCCCATGGACGGAGGAGCCTGGTGGGCTGCAGTCCATGGGGTCGCTGGGAGTCGGACATGACTGAGCGACTTCACTTTCACTTTTCACTTTCATACATTGGAGAAGGAAATGGCAACCCACTCCAGTGCTCTTGCCTGGAGAATCCCAGGGACGGGGGAGCCTGGTGGGCTGCCGTCTATGGGGTTGCACAGAGTTGGACACGACTGAAGTGACTTAGCATAGCATAGCATGAATAGATGAGCACCTTGTTCCACAGTTTTCATTTCACTGGTCTCGGCTGCTCTGCAGGGCTCTGAAGGATTCCCAGCAGACCCATCACCGCTGCGTGTTCTCGGTGGCTCCCGCCAGCCCAGTGAGCCTGCTCCATGGCGCCTGCGCTGCTGTGACGTGTCGCCTGTGGCAAGCATGATCTTCCCCTGGCTCTGCGATGTCCAGTCTCAGTCTGTCCTCTGCCTTCCTGGCCACCCGTCCCCTCTGTTGTCTTTCCAGCCCTCTTCCATGATTTGAGTTCCCTGGGCTCTGCTCTTAGCTCTCCGTATCCTTCTCCGCATCCTTCTCGCTCTCCATGACAGCCTCACTTTCTCCTGGGGCTTTGAGTGTCCCGAGCCCGTGTCAAGTCCGTATTCCTGACCCAGAATTCTCTCTCTCTCTTTCTGTCTCCCCAGACCCTCCTGATTGCCTGAACATCACCCCTCCAAAGTCCCAGAGCCCTCAAAGCCAACATGTAGGAACTTACTTCATTCTGTCCCCCAGGCCTGCCACTCCTGAGTTCCCTGTCCAGTGAAGGACGTTGCCAGACACTCAGCTTCCTCCGCCAGCAAAGAGGGGCATTACCTTAACTCTTTGCCTTCTCTCACCCTGCTCCTGCCCATTTCAGTTGCCAGGTCCTAACGGTTTTACCTTCTTAGTCTATTTCATGTCTGTCCACTTTTTATCCTTCCCGACCCTCCATCCCATTTTGTAAAGTGTGTGTATCTTTTCAGTGGCAACTTATTTTTCTTTTAAAAATATTTGTTTGGCTGCGCCGGGGTCTCAGTTGTGGGACCTTTAGTTGCAGCATGCAAGCTCCTAGTTGCGGCTTGTGGGACCTAATTCCCTGATCAGGGATGGAGCCTGGGCCCCCTGAATCAGGAGCAGAGTCCTGCCCACTGGACATCCAGTGAAGTCCCTGCTTCTCATTTAAAAGTCAGTCCCCTGGCAGACTTCCTTGACCTCCCAAGGACAGGTTAGGCTCCTCTGTCGGTCAGAGAAGCAGGACCAAGAGGACAGATGGATGGATGGATGTTAATGACTTTCCCTGTGTGATGCCTCACCCACTGGTGGGAGCTGAAAGTTCCAAGTCTGCAGAGCGGCCGACAGGTTGCACTCTCAGGTGGGAGTTGCTGCAGTGGTCTTGAGGTAGAGTTTCTTATCACCTAGGAAACCTGTGTCTGCTCTCAAGGCCTTCAGCTGATCAGATATGCCTGAGGGCAGAGTTGGGTCCTAAGGAAGGAGGAGCTGGCCCGGGAAGGCTATCTGGAGGATGTGCTGGCTGGTGACGGGGTGGAGGAGTAAGACTGCGGAGTGTAAGATAACCTGCTCTCCAGGGGGTACGGGGAGGCAGGGTCCTGCCCCCAGAGGGCCAGTTTGTCATGAAGCTGCCTCGATCCAGCCCTGGAGGTGGTGATGAGCCATCGAAGGAGTTTAATCAGGACTGACATGACCAGGCGCACTGCTGTGTGGCAGGGATAGAGGCTTCATGGGATAGGATGACCACGGGAAGCATAGAGATGAGATGGGGGCAGGGGTAGTGACAGTCCAGGCGGAGAGCAGGAGACGAGTTCTGAGGACACCAGGGAAGCCACTCTGGTGGGATGAGCACTGATCGGAAAGGGGAAAGGGCGGGGAGGGAGGCGGGTGTTGGAGATGATGCCAGATGCCTGCCTCGGGTGTGTGGGTGGAGGTGATGCCTCTAAAATGAGGTAGAGGCTGAGCTTGTGATGGTCAGCGTTCTCCAGACAAACAGAGCCGGTAGAATATACCCTGGGTCTATATATTTATATAAGTTCACATGTTACATGTTTACATGTTAAAATTATACATCAGTATATTATGTGTGTGTGTGTTAGGTCACTTTAGTCGTGTCCAACTCTTTGCGACCCCATGGACTGTAGGCTGCCAGACTCCTCTGTCCATGGGATTCTCCAGGCAAGAATTCCAGAGTGGGTTGCCATGCCCTCCTCCAGGGAATCTTCTGGACCCAGGGGTCAAACCTTCATCTCCTGTGTTGGCGGGCAGGTTCTTTACCACTAGCACCGCCTGGGAAGACTTCAATATATTATGCATTTATATATAAAAAGCAGAGACATTACTTTGCCAACAAAGGTCCATCTAGTCAAAGCTATGGTTTTTCCAGTAGTCATGTATGGATGTGAGAGTTGGACTATAAAGAAAGCTGAGTGCTGAAGAATTGATGCTTTTGAACTGTGGTGTTGGAGAAGACTCTTGAGAATCCCTTGGAGTGAAAGGAGATCCAACCAGTCCATCCTAAAGGAAATCAATCCTGAATATTCATTGGAAGGACTGATGCTGAAGCTGAAACTCCAATGCCTTGGCCACCTCATGTGAAGAGTTGACTCATTGGAAAAGACCCTGATGCTGGGAAGGATTTAAGGCAGAAGGAGAAGGGGACGACAGAGAATGAGATGGTTGGATGGCATCACAGACTCAATGGACATGAGTTTGGGTAAACTCCAGGAGTTGGTGATGGACAGGGAGGCCTGGCGCGCTGCAGTCCATGGGGTCGCAAAGATTTGGACACGACTGAGCAACTGAACTGACTGAGGTATTTGTTATGAGGAATAGGCTCATGTGTGTGTGAGATGGAAAAGTCCTGGGGTCTACGAGCTGAAAACCCAGGAAACTACTGGTGTGATTCAGTCTTGAATCCAAAGGCCTGAGAACCAGGAGTCAGTGGAACAAATCCCATTCAGGGGCAGGAGAAGATGAGATGTTTCAACTGAAGCAACGATACAGGAGAAGAGGGGCAGGATCCGCCTTCCTCCACATGCTCCTCTGCTCAGATCCTCAGCAGATTAGACGATGCCTATCCGCATTGGGAGGACCATCTCCTGGGCTCATTCTACCAATTCAAATGTTCATCTTATCCAGAAATGCTTGCAGATACACCCAGGAGCAGTGTCTTATCTGGGCATTCCATGACTGGTCAAGGTGGCCCATACAATTAACCCTCATAAGGAGAAACAAGTGGGTTTGGGAGGAAAAAAGATGAGTTCATTTGGACATGTGCTGAGTTGGAGGTCCCCATGGGGAATGTTAAGCAGGCAGTTGGAATCAAATCTGTAATTCACACAGGTCAAGACTTGAAGTGTAGGATTTGGAGCCTACTGCGTGGAGCTATGGTTAACTGTGGGATGGACCCAGTTGTCCAGGGAGAGTCCCCAGGGTGAAGATGAAGTGGTTCCTGGGGAAGATGCAAGTGGGAGAGGATGACCCTGGGAAGGAGGCTGAACAAAATCGGAAATGCATGACATCTGAAAGCGTTCAGGGGATAAGAGTCTGCCTGCTAATGCAGGGGACGTGGGTTCAATCCCTGCTCCAGGAAGATCTCACATCCCTTGGAGCCACTAAGCCCCTGGGCTCCAACTGTTGAGCCTGTGCTCTGGAGCCCAGGAGCCACAACTGCTGAAGCCTGCATGCCCTAGAGCCACAGCAAGAGAAGCCCCCGCAATGGGAAGCCCAGGCAACACAACTCAAGAGTAGTCCCTGTTCCCTGCAGCTGGAGAAAAGCCTGAGTGGCAGAGGAGACCCAGCGCAGCCAAAAATAAGAAAGTATCAGGGAGAAGGGTGGGGGCGGGTGGGGTCAGTAATGTCACAGCCTATACAGAGGTCTTGAAAGTCAGGGAGGGCCATCTGGGTTGCCAGGGGCATCTCACCCCTGACCAGAGGGAGGGATGGAGCCAGACCGCAGCCATCACAGCTGGGGCGCCTGGCTTCTGTTGCAGGCAAGGTCCTCCTGCCTCGGTGGAAAAACAGTACGTTACTTTCACCTGGTTCCCCACGTCGTTGTATGAAGGCGTGTTAATGGACCTCTCCCCCTTCCTCGTGTGTAGCAATATGAGCTTTGTCTGGGCTTTGTCTTGACGCCAGAATGTCTTAGCTAATCTCTCCTCAGTTCTTTTCCATTATATTAATATTATGGACAATCTGTTTAGAAAAAGATAAAATTATCCGTATGTGTCAAATGTCTTTTATGAGGCCTGGAAATCATAGCAAGAAGTTTCTATTTTGCCAGAAAATGTCATACTTATACAACAATGTCATTTTTTTTCCCCCTGCGTTTCTTTTAGTATACTCAATACATAATGGAATTTTAGTTCTATTTCATGCAGTATTTACTCCGTAAAGAAATTAATGGCAGGCTGTTTTTTAACAAAAGTTGCTGGATTCACAGTTGAATCCAGCCTTTAAATTTTGTTCGTGAAATCTTCTGATTCTCAAGTCATAGCTATCCGAATCTTTCTGGATAATTGGTTTTCTTTTTCAGATATTTGCACAGTTTGAGGTGCATACGCAGAACCCTGGGTTGTGCTTTTGGTCCTGTGGGTTGGTATTTATTTTTATTTTTCGATTTAACTTATAAGAGTCTGGACTTCAGTGTCTTCTTAAAGTACTGAGTGTTTGTGGTGTGTTTCATCACAGGCTGACAAATGCAATAATGAGAATTTGGGAAAGCAATAGGAAACTTTGCAGTAACTACAGCAAGTATACACCATCAGACTCTTTGTGGAGATGAGACACTGGAAATTTCAGGTGGTGCTTATTTTTAAACGTATGCTCTATTTCATGTGCCCCTAAGTCCTCAGTCTCCAAAATAAATCCAGCAAGGCAGCCCCCCCACCCTTCCATCCACCACACAAAACACGGGCTGTTACAAACCCCAAGCAATGAAGTGTATAGTTGCTTCAACTCTCTCTTGGCATCTACAGCCAAAGAACTAATATTCTGAGAGGTGATGTATTTTAATCCTAATAAGCACCTACAAATTCATCGTGTGAAAAGTGAAGGTTAGCAATCGACCTTGGCAAATTGATGCTTATAAATTATGCCAGTGTGAAATTGTGTTCTAGGTGAGACACAAGAGTGGGTGTTGAGAGGGGGCAGTAAGCCATCAAACTTCAAATGGTGACATGTCATCACACCACTGTTCTTGTTGGACATTATTCACAGGCGTGCCTTTGATTTATTTTTCTCGCTGGGTCCGTAAATCTCTTGCCTGGAGAACAAACTGCATGAGTAGTAAGTTCCGTGGGCCAAGAGATCCCTTGGTTCATCTCTCAGAGTTCAGCTTTATTACTAACGGCAGCAGAACAGCGGATTGACGCAAGCTTTCGAGGGCCCCAAGGTGAAAGAGAAATGGTTTTACACACTTGACTTTTTTTGTTTCATGCGTATTTCTTTTTTACTAAGTGAACTTTTCTATGATAATTTCTTCCATTATGGTGTTTTGAGAGAAGTGCGGAAACTAGCAGTTAAAGAGATCAGACGTGTCAGTTAGCCCGTCCTTCTCCTTGGGTGGGGCCACTTCTACCTGTGATATGAGCCTCATGCTTCTGTCATCCTTTCCCTCAAGCTAAATATGCTTCTAGAAGCTCTCTCGTTATGTAATCTTGGTCTCTTAATCAGTTGACTTGCTCGGGTGAGTGAAGCACTAAGGAGACCAAGTCTGGGATTTAATACGACAGTCGCCCTGTATTTGACATATGGACATAAATGGATGGAGTCCCTTTATCTCTGTGGAGTCCCTCAGCCTTCTTATATTTTAACACATTATTGACCCGGGGGGTGGTTTGCAGAAACAAATGCCTGTGGCCGGTGATCTGTTTTGTAAGTGAATATTGAAATGTTTCCAGTCCACAACGTTCAGGTAACAAAAGATGTGTTAATATGTCTCTGGTCAATAAGTTGCTAAGGGCCAAGGGCTACTTGTAGGCCAGATCAGCTTCTTGCCATGAGTCATATGTTTCAAACTGGATGCAAGACCAGAGAGCTGAGGACCCTGGGCTTAGCAGGAACCACAGAGACCGTCTTAGTTGTCAGGGTGGCTAGAACGGAATATCATAGACTGGATGGCTTGTCAACAGCAGACGCTTGTTCCCCAGAGTCCTGGAGGCTGGGAAGTCCCAGATCGAGGCAATGACAGGTCTGGTGTTTGTGAGCATCTGCTTCCTCACTAGGCATGGGCACAGCTTGCCCTGTGTCCTGGGTCCTGTGGTGGCTCAGATGGTAAAAAAATCTGTCTGCAATGTGGGAAACCCAGGTTCGATCCCTGGGTTGGGAAGATCCCCTGGACAAGGGCATGGCAACCCACTCCAGTGTTCTTGCCTGGAGAATCCCATGGACAGAGGAGCCTGGCGGGCTACAGTCTGTGGGGTTACAAAGAGTTGCATACTACTGAGTGACTGACACACACACGCAATACACGTTTGGTGCAAGGAGCACAGATGCTCTCTGGAGTCTCTGTCCAAAGGGCACTAATTCTGTTCAAGAGTGCTCCACCTCTGTGCCTTAAGCACCTCCTAAAGGCCCCCACTCCCAATAGCATCACATCAAATCAGGGTTAGAATTTCAACGTATGAATTTGGAGGCGGGGAGACAGAGCATTCAGTCTGTGGCAGAGGTGATCTTGGTCATCGTCTTTGCCTTACGGGTGCAGACCTGAGATAGAAGGACAAGTGCCTGTTCCCAGTCACGCAGGCTCTTAGAGCTGGTGCTGGACGGCCACCACCGAGTCCAGTTCCCTCCTGGTGTTTCATCAGATAGCCCAGATCACCGCTGGACGCAGCACCATCCACACTAGTGTGGTGTTTGTGTTCCACGTGTCCCCAGGTCTGTGTCCCAGACAGCGGCATCTCATCAGGCCTGTTCATCTTGAGGGTGAGGCTCAGATGCACAGACCTGTGCCACCCACAGAACTCGGGGTCAGGGGCGGACAAACCAGACACCTGCTGATGTGAAATGTTTGTAAATCGTCCTCAATCCCTATGCTGCGTGTAGCCCGAGGAAGATGACCTGTAAAGTAATCCTCTTACATTCAGACTTAACAGTGACTATCCTCGACTCAGGAACCAGAGAAACCCCAGCTCGGATTAGAGGGGGTTTTATTTTGCAGATTCCATGGCGAGACGCCAGAGTGATACAGGAAGAGCAGGAGCGTGGTCACCGCCGGGCCTTCTGGCAGCCTGGGGAGGTTGGATCATCTCATTACATCATCTTTAATTATTACCTCTTGACCTCACTCATGCGCTCTCACCACCTCACAGACTGATTTTAATTGGTCAGTAGCCTCAGAGTAACAAGCTTACTCGAACTTTCCAACATAGAGCATGAAATCTTTGACTACTGTGAATTCCTGGGTTCAGATGGTAGAATCTGGCAGCGTCTCCAAAGGAGGCAGAAAGGAGAGAACCACTTATTCAACAGGATAACCTCATCTGGGGGGCCCGAGTGCCAAGCTAATTTGTTAAAATTACTGCACTCGGTTTGCAATTATCCATTTCAAGGGTTATTTACGTTGTGGATTTTTTAGTGGTCACTGAGGCCCCGCCAGTCAAAGCAGGGGGTCAGGGCTGGATGCTAAATCAGTATTCGTGTATAAAGTCGAATTCTGAACACTGCCAGTAAATTGGGTTAACCTGGGGGAGGCCTATTGGAGTTATTGAAGAGAAAAAAAATTAGTATATATGTATTTTTATTTCAGAGAAAGGCTATTTGATGCCAACTGAGTGTCATTGTGCAAGTTGCACAATGGGCCTCAGATTTTCACTATAAATAAGGAAGAAAGACCAAAATGAAAAAGTCTCTTACAGTGCCAACACCAGATAAGCGCAGGGCTGTTACTTAAAATATCCGGAGGAACGGATAATGGGCTAGTGAAGCATATCAGTCAATCAGCTCAGCTTTGTAAATACACAGTCCTGATTTAGAGTTGACAGCTCCCCTGTGCTCTGTCATGTCCAACTCTTTGCGACCCTGTGGACTTCAGCCCACCAGGTTCTTCTGTCGTGGGATTTCTGAGGCAGGGATACCGTAGTAGTCTTCTCCAGGGGATCTTTGCAACCCAGGGATTGAACCTGCATCTCTTGCCTTGGCAGGCAGATTCTTTACCGCTATGCCACCTGGGAAGTCCCCCAGAGTTGACAACAGCCCCGGCCAAAACCTACATTCCCCTGTATTTTAGTTTGTTTAAAAAAGAAATGTCTACAGGGCTTAAAATCTGAGAATCTTTAAACCGTGAAAGCTCTGATGTTAATCCCCGCCTTCACTAGCAGCTGAGCCTGTTCACTTGATAGGGAACATTTTTCCACTTGTTTAGGGGAAACCCATTGCTTATGGATAAGTGCAGACGTCAGTAGGTCAGGTGCCATCAAGAAAGGAAACGTGCCAAACGAATGCAGTCCTGAATTGAGGTTCAGGGGCCCATGCTTTTTGAGTTTTTGTGTTGTTTGTATCATCTTTATCAGTGTGTCTTCTCTTATCCCAAAGAGGCAAATGCTATCATGATAAAGGAAGGGGTGTGTGTGTGTGTGTGTGTGTACGCGCACACACACGCATGCACATGGGTTTTATCTAAAAGCAGCTTCCTTACTCTCTGGCATGCTCTGTCCTCTTGTGAGCCCCTCCACACACGTCACGTGTGCACTAGACTTTATCTGCTATCAAGGCTGTAAAACGAGATAATCCTGATCCTGCCTCACAGTAAGCAGCAGAGACAAATGAGATGATAAATATGAACGTTCTTTGGACTCTTAGGGAGAGAGCTCTTACATGCAGACTTAAAATTGTCTCGTGAGGTCCAGTAGTTCCAGTGGAAAACTTTGCAGCTAATCATTAATGTCCATAAAATATTGGAGCGCACACATTGCCCACATGTTGGCTTTTGCCTTTGAGCCGTTTTGTCTCTCAGAATCTGTTAACATTTACCTCCTGAAGCTGCTCTTCCTTTGTGCCTCCCCTCTCGCTGCACAGTTCTGGAAATCGGGGCCTTAAACCAGATCTGGATGGTGGCGCTTCTGGGTTCTGTTCTTACAAAGCTCCAGGATTCAGCGGTAGCTCTCCTGCTATCCAAAGAATTTTGTTTCCCCTTAGGGACTGAGTTTATATGTTTATTTACTGATTCTGAGGGCTTCTCTTGAGGCTCAGCTGGTAAAGAATCTGCCTGCAATGCGGGAGACCTGGGTTCGATCCCTGGGTTGGGGAGATCCCCTGGAGAAGGGAAAGGCTACCCACTCCAGTATTCCGGCCTGGAGAATTCCATGGACAGTCCATGGGGTCGCAAAGAGTCGGGCACGACTGAGTGACTTTCACTTTCAGCAATTCTGGGGTTCCTTTTATTGACCATTTTACTTCCATGTTGATGAGTATCGTGGAAGTATTTATTGGAATGACTATTTTTCAAGCCAATTGATTCAACAATACTTCACATTTAAAAAATATATTGAAACATTGTTGATTTACAAGGCTGTGTTAATTTCAGGCAAACAGCAAAGTATTTCAGCCACACACACACACACACATTTTCCAGATACCACTCCACTAGAGGTTATTATAAGACATTGAGTACATACATATGTACCTAAGTATATACTACTGTTTTTCAGATTCTTTTCCCTTATAGGTTATTACAAAATGCTGAATATAGTTACCCGTGCTATACAGAAGGTCCCTGCGGATTGTTCATTCTACATATAGTAGTGTGTACACGTAGTCCCCAACTCCTAATTTATCCCCCCACCCCGCTTCCCCTTGGGTTTTCCAAGTGGCACCGGTTGTAAAGTCTCCCAGTGCAGTAGATACAAGACATGCGGATTTGATCCCTGGGTCAGGAAGATCCCCTGGAGCAGGAAATGGCAACCCACTCCAGTATTCTTGCCCGGGAAATCCCGTGGACAGAGCAACCTGGGGGCGTACATACAGTCCCTGTGGTCACAAAGAATCAGACACGACTGAGCACACGCATGGACGTCCTTCCCCTTTGATAACCGTAAGTTTGTTTACTATGTGTGTGAGTCTATTTTTGTGTTGTAAGTACGTTCACTTGTATCATACTTTAGATTCCACGTGTAAGTGATACCAGATGTTTTTCTTTCTCTCTCTGACTTGACTTCACTGTGACATCCATGCTGCTGCAAATGGCATTATTGCATTCTTTGTTTGTGGCCGAGTAGTATTCCACTCTATGTATGTACCACATCTTCTTTATCCGTTCCTCTCTTGATGGACATTTAGGACATTGCTTCCATGTCCTGGCTGTTGTAGACAGTGCTGCTGTGAACATTTGGTGCTTAAGTCTTTTTGAATTAGTTTTCTCCAGATATATGCCTAGGAGTGGGATTACTGCCAATAAAACTTCATTCAAGAATTATAGTCAATGCATACGTTCTAGTGCTAGTGAGTCTTTGCCTGAACTAGTCAGGGGTGGGTATTCACGTTGTGGCCATAAAGCAAAACAAAGGTGGGCCACAAATCCTGGACTTTGACCTTGACTCCAGTCAGTTGAGCTGGTCCAGCCCAACCTTTTCTTTGTCAGCTTTAGGGGAAAGCATCAGCTCATTTCACGTCGGAGGGAGACTTGAAGAATTGAGATTGTTCTCGTTTGTTCACTTAATTTGGAAGTAGAACTGTTTCTCCCTTCCAGGATGCAGTAACGAAGGCAGAGATGAGGGAAAAAACATTTCCAAATGGATGATTCCTCCTGTGCGAATGAGTGGGATTGCTTCATCCTGGTGGCTGAGCCTTAACTTTTTCAATAGAGCATTTATGAACTCAAACCCTGTCCTCTCAGAAACTTTCTTGCCGAGTTCCCAGACTGTGTTGTTGATTGTTTTCTGGGAGACAGTCCTCTGGTTTTTTTGGCATCGCCTGGTACCGTTGGACCTCAGTCCGGGTCTCCATCGTGGATCTGTGACGCACCGTGAAACTCGAGAGAGAGGCACCTGTGGGCTCTGACGCTTGGGCTGGGCTCGGCCAGGCTGAGGCTGAATGCAGCCTTAAGAGCAGATCCAGGTGAACAGGAAATCGTTTCCTTCTGGCTAGCGTAGAGCTCCAGGATCGGCAGTGGTCGGATGGGAGGCCCAGGACAATGGATGCTGCCAAGTCATGCTTCGCCCACGGGCTTGGCGTCCCGGAGGATCTCAGGTGACTCACGCGGTAGCTCGGGGGCAAAGGAGGCCTGTCTGGAGAAGAGAGCAGTGTCGGGGAAGCGCCTTCTCTAGGCTTTTCCGCCTGAGTTGGGGGGAGAGGTGTGCCAACCTGGGGCCGGTGAGAGCTCAGGGCTTGCAGAGCATAGCAGGGGCACAGACACCTCCTGGCTCGCCACGGGGTCTCTGCCCAAGTGGGCCCCGGGGGGGCCTCTCCTAAGAGTGGTCTCTGAAGGAGACATAGAGGGTGGGGCGGCAGGAGCAGCAGCAGCTTTGCATGACGGGGTGCAGATGGTTGTAGAACCCCAGTGGGTAGGATCAGCTTGATCTGGGTCAGGGTGACATGTGTGCTGGCCTAAGGGCTGGAGGAAGCCCTTTCTGTCAGGGGGTGGATACAGGGTATCCTTAAGCAGACAGGGATCCAGAGGGCAAATTCCAGATCAGCTTCCTGGACACGGAGAGCTTGCCAGCAGGCCATTAAGAAGGCATTTGGTGGACAGCTTGCGAGACCTTCGGCTTGAATGAGAACCTTATGTGAGCCAGTTCATTCACCTAATTCAGCTTATCTCTTATTATGGTCAGTTAGGAAGAGAGAAGCCCTCTGGGTTACAGATATTTGGGATTTCAAAGAAAACTGTGATTGACTGAGTGCAGTGAGGAGTGTCCTATGGGAAGTTTTCCTTCACTGGGTCGATGAATACTGAGTCCCTCTGTGTTCCTGGCACCAGCCCTGCAGGGACGGATTAAACAGATGTGTCTCTGTCCTCCTGCAGACTGTTGATTTGTATAGTGGAGTGTCATTCAGAGACTAATGACAGTCCTGTGAGTCGCTGAGTTATGTCTGACTTCGTTTGCGACCCTGTGGACTGTAGCCCGCCAGGCTCCTCCGTCCATGGGATTCTCCAGGCAAGAACACTGGAGTGGGTTGCTGTTCCCTTCTCCAGGAGATCCTCCCAAAATGGGGATCGAACCCAGGTCTCCCACAATGCAGGCAGATTCTTTACCATCTGAGCCACCAGGGAAGCTCCCAGTGATAGCCTGAGAGCTCATCTCTTTTGAACTCTGGTTTCCAGGGGTTAGCATAGTCACGAGTCAGGGGCTTTCCATACAGTGGTCAGAATGAATGGATTGGACACAGAGTTCAGTCTGACCTTGAATTTGAAGCATGACTGAGTTAGAACATTGTTATTTGATAAGCTTGAATTAGACTTTTCATCGGGGAGCAGGGGTGAGGGGGAAGGGCAATATGCTTCAAGGGCAGAAAATTGTCCAGAGAAGTCTAAGTCCATTTGAGGACACTATCACCACCCTCTCCTTCCAGGGGATTGTCCTGATCCAGGGATCGAACCTGGATCTCCTGCATTGCAGGCAGACTCTTTATCATCTAAGCCATCAGGGAAGCCTGGAGAAGGTACAGCCATTGACAGCATGGGCATCTTCTGAGCAGGTTGCTCAAAGGAGAGGGCCGTGGCGGTGCCCTTGGATGGACTGAGACTTTTTCTCTGCATGGCCTTCTGCCCTTGAAGCATCACCATGGTTTCTTCATCCCAGAGGGACATTCTGAGCCAACACCCTTTTTCCAGATGCTGAGATGAGTTGATCTGCGGCCCATGTGGCCTCCTGGCTCAGAGCGCGTGTGCTGGAGGGGAGGAGCCGGTTAGGCACCAGCGGGTCTGTGCTGAGTGCCTGCTTCACGCTAGACACTGCCAGGGGCTGGGACACAGCTGGGGAGAAGGAGAGACCTGGTGCCTCCACTGACGAACCTCTCATTTCCCAAAGGGAAACAACCCAGAAAGAAGTCAACTGGATGTAAATAACCACTCAAGCTCTGCAGGGTGCTAGGAAAGAAACATAGACAGGGCTGATTAGGAAAAGAGCAGTCTCTGGATGGGGTTGGCTAGGGCTGGTCCCTCCATGTGAGGAGAGAAATGAAGGATTGTTGTTGCTCAGTAGTGTCCGACTCTTTGCCATCCCATGGACTGCGGCACACCAGGCTTCCCTGCCCTTCAGTCTCTCCCAGAGTTTGCTCAGATTCATGTCCATTGAGTCGGTGATGCCATCCAACTATCTCATCCTCTGCCACCCTCTTCTCCTTTTGCCTTCAGTCTTTTCCGGGGAGTCAGCTCTTCACAACAGGTGGCCAAAGTATTAGTATTGGAGCTTCAGCATCAGTCCTTCCAATAAATATTCAGGACCGATCTCCTTCAGAATGGACTGGTTGGATCTCCTTGCAGTCCAAGGGACTCTCAAGAGTCTTCTCCAGCACCACAGTTCAAAAGCATCAATTCTTCAGTGCTCACCCTTCTTTATGGTCCGTCTCTCTCATCTATACATGACTACTGGACTGAAGGGTAGCTGAAACCTTCCCATCTCTTCTAATGTTCCGAGTAGGTCCCTCAGCTCTCACTTGAGTGAACTCCTTATTGTTTCCTGCATGTTTTTCTAATCATTTTAGGTCTATTGTGGTGCTACCAACTTTGCATGTCAGGAAGTGTGCTTACCCTGGAATACAAAAAGGGATACCATGTGGTCCTTGAGCTCAGAACCCTCATTTCAGGAGGATAAAATGTAATTATATTGATTCAGTAGTACATGGTAGATTACCATATTTCATCCAATCCAAGATGCGATTGATTGCATGAAAAAAAAACAAAAACAAAAACCTGGCATACATTTTTCAGCTGCCTGAGTCTGTCCTGTAGCAAACAACTACTTGGGTCATTTCATCTGACGTCCGGGCAGTGGGGCAAGAGTTACCCCTGAGCTCATTGTCAATGCTGTGTGTGATGTGGGGCTCAGAAACGTTACCTTTTGGATTACAAAGCTACACACTGACATACAGGTATGTGAGATGGTCTGGAGCCAGTCAGCACTATTTTTTAGTTTGGTTGCCGTCATCTTAAGAAGTAGCGTGATGTGTATCTTTTTAAGTTGAGACGCTGAGATGCTGCTGTTCTTTGTGGTTCTCTGCTAGGTTCAAGAACCGTGTCTGTCCTGTTATCTTCTTGTGACGGTTCAGGATGGATGGAATTTTAATTGTGTAGAAGCATCAGACACTCTGGAAGGAGAGCGCATCTAAGCCCCTCCGAGTTCTGTGGGGGACTCAGGGAGGAGGAGTGAACGGAAGCGAGGAGCACATATTTCACGACAACCAGGGAAGCGTAAACAGTGTCAATATTTGGTTCAAGAGCTTTTCTGTTTTAGAAGAGCTCTTGTTGAACCATGTAAGGCAAAATAAACCCCACAAAGAGCGTTTTGAGGGTCAGAGATCATAAAATATTCTAGCACAGTAGTCACAGGGCCATTAAAATCTTAAATACTCTGCGATGTGAAAAATGTCCCAAGCGAGGCTTCCCACACTGAGCGGGGTCAGCGTGGACAGCACATTTGGGTCTGTTTATCTCCGGTTGGAACGACACATGACTCCAGCCACATTGCGCCTCATTACTGCTCGAGTGTGAAGTGTCCACTTGGAAAGAATGCGAGCTCCCACATGTGAGCGCTGCCGTGTTCCGAGATGTGGGGTCAGCAATGCGGCTGGACGCTTTTTAGGAGATTAGCATCCAACAGATTTTCTGCAAAGCCTGCTCAACACGTCCAGTTAACTGTCCGGTGCCAAGCTCCAGAGGCCCGGGGGCAGGAGGCCAGCGCTGCTCCCTGGAGCTCCCTCCACCCCCCTATGCAGACTTCCTCTCTCATCGGGGAGCAGGAGCTTCACCGGATGGTGACAGAGGCATAGCTGTCCCACCCAGCTCGGTGACACTGATTTCTCTTGTAGTGGCCGCTTCTTGGCGGCGTGGCGGAGTCTCAGCTTGTACTGCTCGCTGCACAACAGGCCAATAATTGGGAGATGAGCTGCTGGGGCAAGGAGTGATGACTTTATTCAGAAAGCCAGCCCATGAAGACAATGGTGAGCTCATGCCCCAAAGAACCAGCTTGCCTGAGTTAGAATTTAGGCTTCTTGTAGACTCAAGTCAAACATTGCCTGGTTCCCATCTGTCTCCGGGGGGATGTGTTCATTTCTTCCGCCTGCAGTCATTCACAGGCGGGCCTGGTAGGCTAAACAGGCTTCCCAGGTGGCACTAGTGGTAAACTTACTCACCCACCAGTACAGGAGACGTAAGAGGCGAGGGTTTGATCCCTGGGTGGAGAAGATCCCCTGCGAAGGAAATGGCAACCTGTTTCGGTATTCTTGCCTGGAGAATCCCATGGGCAGAGGAGCCTGGTTTGCAGAGAGTCGGACATGACTGAAGCGACTTAGGACCAACAGAAACAAAGATATTTCAGCATAAGGTTCATTACCTGGGAGGCAGAGACCCAAGAGTTGGGTCATTGTGTATAAATTTAAGTTTATAGGCAACATCCCTTTAGTGATTACCTTGTAATAGAAAACAAAAGGTTCTTCCCTATTACAGCAAGGTTAGGCCACCTATTGGATTGGCCAGGAAATTCGTTTGGGTTTTGAATGAACTTCTTGGCCAACCCAGTACAAGTTATACCCATTTCTTTCCGTTTCTAGGATTGCTAACCAGCTGATTTCCTTGTGGACAGACATCTTTGTAATCCTTTGCATTCTTATCCTGAAAATGTGCACATCTGAGTGACTACACTCAGGTGTGGGTTGTAACTTCTTCCCTAGATTTTTGACTTGTAAGGGTTAGGGTTAGGGTTAGGGTTAGTGCAAATGGATTCTACTGGCTGGATGTTTTCTGTGATTCTAAGGAACACATACTTCTTCTGGGCCTGACAAGTAGAAAAGAAAGTGATTTTAATAAAGGGAGGATTTCACAGTGGCCTATACAGGATTTTTAGTACAGTTGGCCCTCTGTATCCCCAGGTTCTGAGTCCATAGAATCAACCAAGCTCAGATCCAAAATATCTGGGGGAAAAAAATTAAGAAAATTCCCCAAAGAAAACTTGAATTTGCCATGCCAGCAACTATTTATATATCATTTACATTGTATTTATTACAATTTGGGGCCTCCCTTGTGACTCAGATGGTAAAGAATCCTCCTGCAGTGCAGGAGACCTGGGTTTGATCGCTGGGTTGGGAAGATCTCCTGGAGAAGGGAAAGGCTACCCACTCCAGTATTCTGGCCTGGAGAATTCCATGGACTGTATAGTCCATGAGGTGGCAAAGAGTTGGACATGAGTGAGCAACTTTCGCTTCACTATTACAATTTTACATACCATTTGCATTGTATTAGGTGTGAGCAACCTGAAAAGTGAAATGTGTTAGTCATGTCCAACTCTTTGTGGCCCCACGTACTGTGCCAATGGAAATCTCCAGGCAAGAATACTGGAGTGGCTTGCCATTCCCTTCTCCAGGGGATCTTCCCGACCCAGGGATCGAACCCAGATCTCCCACATCAAAGGCAGATTCTTTACTGTCTGAGTCACCAGGGAAGCTAGAGATGATTTAAGTATCCAGGAGGATGTACACAAATTATTTGCAAATACTGTGCTTTTTTATATAAGGGACTTAAGCATCGGAGGATTTGGGTATCCAAAGTGGGTCCTGGAGTCAATAAATCCATGGATACCAAGGACTTTCCCCAATTATCTTTTTCTTTCTTGGAGTTGAACCACTCTAAATATTTTACATTTTAATGAAATTATTTTCCACTTAATCTATCCATAACTGGGTTACTTTTTAAAACAAAAATGTAGTTTAGAATTAAGGTTTCATGCTTTATCCAGAGGCTGTTTAATCTGGTGTAGCTAGGCTGGTAGGAAAGGAAAAACTTCACCTGTCATGGGATGGGGAGGGATTGGTCTACCACCCCCTCACCCCCATCTTCAGTTTAAATCACAATATTGAAACCAAAAGCTCCTCTAGTCTTCATAACTTCCTGATGAAGGGATTCCATCATCTCCATGCCATTACATTTCAACATTAACAACTATATACACATCTGATCTCAACATCCCTTGCTTCAGATCGTCACTTCTCCACTTACTCTCCTAAGTGGGAAGCCGCGGGGCTTCCCCTTACGTAATGCTTTCCTTACGGCTGTCATTGAGGGAGAAAAGAAGAGAATAGTGCCCATAGGAGCCTTGTATGTCCTGTCCCATCTCTGCCCTTACCATACACACAGAGCAGCCGTTCTCCAAGCGTGGTCCACAAGTCAGCCACGGCAGCATCTTCTAAGGAATCATCATTAGATCTGCAACTTTAGGCCCCTCCCCCAGGCCTCCTAAACAAGAGATTCAGGGCGAGGGGGAGGACCAGCAATTTGTGTTTTAACTAACTCTCCAGGTAATTCAGAGGCACGTCAAGTCTGAGAAGCCTTGCTATTAGAGGAAATTAGGGAGAGGCAGTCCCAAATGTGCCTGGAGAATCCCAGGGACAGGGGAGCCTGGTGGGCTGCCGTCTATGGGGTCACACAGAGTTGGACACGACTGAAGCAACTTCTCAGTAGCAGCAGCAGTCCCAAATGGGAGAGGACAACTCAGACCACCCCAGGAAGGGCAGACTTCCCTGTTGCTCCCTCTTGCTTCAAGTGTACCCTGAAGCAGGCGTGGAGGACTTCCTTGGTGGTCCAGTGGCTGAAACTCCATGCTCCCAGTGCAGGGGACTGGGGTTTGATCTGTGGTCAAGGAACTAGATCCCGCATGCTGTAACTAAGGATCTCACATGCTGCAACTAAAACCTGCTGCAGCCAAATAAATAAATATTAAAAAAAAATTCAAGCATGGAATGCAGCCCTGCTCAACCCTGTGCCTGTGAATGATACCAGTTCTTTTCTGTGCTACTAACCAACAGTTTTTAAATAAAATAAGTTCGCATGTAAAGGATTGCACTTAAAGTCAGCTCGTGCTTTTGGTTGGTAGAAGACAAACTTCTGTAGTAAAGTCTGCACACTTAGGGATAGGCGGGTGGAGAAACATTTGTCAGGTAGACCAGTTAGCTGTGTTGTTCTGTTGCTGGGAAGCTGTTCAGTGCTTTTGTGGGGAGGTGGGGACTCCTGCAAATGTGCCCAAACCAACTGCTTCGAGTTCCTGTGCTGCTATTAATTTCTTAAGACTGTAAGCTCTGAATTGTCCATTTTCAACTTTGAATTTTAAAATTTCATTATTATTATTATTTTTACTTTACAATATTGTATTGGTTTTGCCATACATCAACATGCATCCGCCATGGGTGTACACGTGTTCCCCATCCTGAACCCCTCTCCCACCTACCTCCCCAAACCATCCCTCTGGGTCATCCCAGTGCACCAGCCCCAAGCTTCCTGTATCCTGCATCAAACCTGGACTGGCGATTTGATTCTTATATGATATTATACATGTTTTAATGCCATTCTCCCAAGTCATCCACCCCACCCCCCCATAAGAGTCCAAAAGACTGTTCTATACATCTGTGTCTCTTTTGCTGTCTCGCATACAGGGTTGTCGTTACTATCTTTCTAAATTCCATATATATGCGTTAGTATACTGTATTGGTGTTTTTCTTTCTGGCTTACTTCACTCTGTATAATAGGCTCCAGTTTCATCCACCTCATTAGAGCTGATTCAAATGTATCCTTTTTAATGGCTGAGTAATACTCCATTGTGTATATGTACCACAGCTTTCTTATCCATTCATCTGCTGATAGACATCTAGGTTGCTTCCATGTCCTGGCTATTATAAACAGTGCTGTGATGAACATTGGGGTACACGTGTCTCTTTCAAATCTGGTTTCCTCGGTGTGTGTGCCCAGAAGTGGGATTGCTGGGTTGTATGGCAGTTCTATATCCAGTTTTTTAAGGAATCTCCACACTGTTCTCCATAGTGGCTGTACTAGTTTGCATTCCCACCAACAGTGTAAGAGGGTTCCCTTTTCTCCACACCCTCTCCAGCATTTATTGCTTGTAGGCTTTTGGATCGCAGCCATTCTGACTGGCGTGAAATGGTACCTCATTGTGGTTTTGATTTGCATTTCTCTGATACTGAGTGATGTTGAGCATCTTTTCATGTGTTTGTTAGCCATCTGTATGTCTTCTTTGGAGAAATGACTAGTTCTTTGGCCTATTTTTTGATTGGGTCATTTATTTTTCTGGAATTGAGCTGCAGGAGTTGCTTGTATATTTTTGAGATTAGTTCTTTGTCCGTTGCTTCATTTGCTATTATTTTCTCCCATTCTGAAGGCTGTCTTTCCACCTTGCTCATAGTTTCTTTTGAATTTATTCTTAGAATTTAGGAAACCGAAAGACCTGACTAGTCTCTGAAACCCCTCCCTTCTGCCTTTCCAGGAGGCACCAAACTTGGCAGAATTTATTCACCCCGACAGAGCGAACCAGGCAAATGTCCAGTTACTGGGGTCAGAACCATCCTCTTCCCATTAGCACTTCTGTGCCTTGAGATGCTGGAGAGCTTGCAATCATGGGTGAATCCAGGACTGATCTTTTTTTAATACAAAAAAAGTGCTTTGACAAGGGCCCTGCTGCTTCTCATGAGCGTGTAATACAGAAACATGCCTCTTTTTAATGTCTATGAGGATATAGATTTAAGAGTAAAGGCTTTAACATTCATCCTTTAAAAACTTCTAGCTTGAGTTTCTTTAAATGGGACTCTCTGGTAGCTTTCTTGTGACCTGTAATAACGCATTGGAATGAGTGGGAAATAGATATCACGTTTCCTGGGCCTTCCTCAGGTCTGTGGCTGCCTGTTGTTCAACGGGTTAATGGTGTCCACGCCTTCTTTCTGTTTGTGTGATGAGGGATGAGCGAGATGTGCCTCTTGCCCTCGACCCAGGTTTGAGGGAGATTAGCTGTTCTAAACAGAAATGGAAGAACAGCCCAGAAGAATTGGAGAAAGAATGCGTAGCAGCGGCAACAAGAATTTATTTTCCCCCGCGTGTGGCTGTATAGAGGCGGAAGGGGATGAAGCATGGTTTAAAAATTAAATGCAGACTAACTGCTCTTCTCCTCTGAGAACGGCCAGAAAACATTTAATCCAGGAGATGCTCTGGACCATGGACTGCATCCCACCCACTGCCATTCAGCGGAAACCTTCATACTGTGAAATAGTTGGACATGGTTATTACTGCAAAGGCTGTTGGTTGTTTTTTTTAGGCTTTAGAGCCCAATGGGCAGACAGCGTGTGATTGTGTTTGAATTTCTACTACACTGGGCTTGAGAAAAGGGCTGTGTACAAACCAGCCTAATTGGCCTGAATGCTTCAGAAGTCTTTAGGGAATAAAACATCAAAGACAACAAAAATGCAGGGAAATGGAATCTAATCATGAAGATGTATTACTTCTCCCGAATCTCTTATACTGTGAAGCCACTTATTCCTGCATTTGTGCACTGAGCAAATATTTAATGGCTGCTTGTTATGAAAGCTAAGGCATTGCTAGCCCAGTTTTTAAGCCATTTAAAAAATATATAGACCTCTATTTCCACTACCTGCTCTATAGATTCTCAAAGTTAGATCTAACTTTCTTGGTTAATTGTATGTATTGATAGGAAAAAAAATAGATAAAAATATACATTTATCTGGCATGAAGGTCCATCTAGTCAAGGCTATGGTTTTTCCAGTAGTCATGTATAGATGTGAGAGTTGGACTACAAAGAAAGCTGAGCCCCAAAGAATTGATGCTTTTGAATTGTGTTGGAGAAGACTTGAGAGTCCCTGGGACTGTAAGGAGATCCAACCAGTCCATCCTAAAGGAAATCAGTCCTGAATATTCACTGGATGGACTGATGTTGAAGCTGAAACTCCAATACTTTGGCCACCTGATGCAAAGAACTAACTCATTGGAAAAGACCCTGATGCTGGGAAAGATTGAAGGTGGGAGGAGAAGGGGACGACAGAGGATGAGATGGTTGGATGGCATCACTGACTCAATGGACATGAGTTTGAGTAAATTCTGGGAAATAGTGATGGACAGGGAGGCTTGGTGTGCTGCAGTCCATGGGGTCACAAAGAGTTGGACGCGACTGAACTGAACTAATTGATAGGGAAAAATAAAAATATACATTTATCTGGCTTCATGAAGAATGAGACATTTTCTTCTTGCCAAGTGGCTCATCTTATCCATCAATAATAAAATGGTGCTGCTCAAGTTGTATGACTGCCAGCCTGTCAGAAAACAGCTTCAAAGCATCTTGGAATTCCTAAAGCTCCGAGGGGCATTCAAGAAGTTCAGCTCAGTAGCCTAAATGTACAGATGAGAACAGGAAGCTGAGCTCAAGCAGCCGTCCCAAGGCTCTAGAGGCAGCTGGGGGGTTGCCAAGCACAGGGGCCTCATCGCCCCCCACAGGGTGGCTGCTTCACCGCCCCAAACATGTCCGAGGCACTGACTGGGTTCTGGCCTCCGTGCTGAACTTTAATGCCTAACACAGTAAAGAAATAGAAAGTCACCACTCTGGAGTAGCACACCATGTTTCTTTCTGTCTTAGATCTTTCTTCCTCGAGGGCTGCAGAATGGAAACTTGCAAAGTGTGAAGTATCTGTTAGGAAGGTTATTTTCCAAAGGATTCATTCTGTGTAATAGTGTCCCTCATTGTATTTTCCTAAACATGTAAAGCATTAAAATATGTGTATCTTTAAAAAAAAATAGTTTTATTTTTGTTTCAATTGAAGTTTAGTTGATTTACAATGTTATATTTCAGGTGTACAGCAAAGTAATTCAGTTACAGACACACACACACATATACATATATATTAGTTCAGTCCCTCAATCATGTGTGACTCTTTGGGACCCCAAGGACTGCACCACACCAGGCCTCCCTGTCCATCACCAACTCCCAGAACTTGCTCAAACTCATTTCCATTGAGTCGATGATGCCATCCAACCATCTCATCCTCTGTTGTCCCCTTCTCCTCCCACCTACAATCTTTCCCACATCAGGGTTTTTTCTAATGAGTCAGTTCTATGCATCAGGTGGCCAAAGTATTGGAGCTTCAGCATCAGTCCTTCCAATGAACATTCAGAGTTGATTTCCTTTAGGATGGACTGGTTTATCTCCTTGTAGTCCAAGGAACTCTCAAGAGTCTTCTCCAACACCACAGTTCAAAAGCATCAATTCTTCAGCTCAGCTTTCTTTATGGTCCAACTCTCACATCCATATATGACTGCTGGAAAAACCATAGCTTTGACTAGATGGACCTTTGTCAGCAAAGTAATGTCTCTGCTTTTTAATATGCTGTCTAGGTTGATCATAGCTTTTCTTCCAAGAAGCAAGCGTCTTTTAATTTCATGGCTGCAGTCACCAAATCTGCAGAGATTTTGGAGCCCAAGAAAATAAAGTCTGTCACTGTTTCCACTGTCTCCCCATCTATTTGCCATGAAGTGATGGGACCAGATGCCATGATCTTTGTTTTTTAGATGTTGAGCTTTAAGCCAACATACACACACACACACACACACACACACACACACACACATATATATATATATATATATGCTTTTTCAGGTTCTTTCTCCTTGTAAGTTATTACAAAATACTGAGTAGAGTTCCCTATGCTATACAGCAGGTCCTTATTGGTTGTCTATTTTATATACAGCAGTGTACATATGTTAATCCTAAACTCCTAATTTATCCCTCCCCACCTTTTCCTCTTTGGTAACCATCGTTTGTTTTCTGTGTCTGTGAGTCTGTTTCTCTTTTATATATAAATTCATTTGTGTCATTTTTTAAATTTTTAAAAATTATTGAATTTTTTGGACCATGGTCCGTGGCTTGCAGGATCGTAGTTCCCCAGGCAGGGATTGAACTTGGGCCCTCAGCAGTGAAAGGAGAGTCCTAACCACTGCCCCACCAGGGAACATCTAACATATTTTTTTTAGATTCTACATATAAGCGATGTACTTGTCCTTCTCTGTCTGACTGACTTCACTTAGGCTGATAACTCTCTAGGTCCATCCTTGTTGCTGCAGATGGCATTATTCCATTCTTTTTAATGACCGAGTGATATTTCATTGTGTATACATACTACATCTTCTGTATCCATTCATCTGTCTATGGACAGTTAAATTGCTTCCAAAAATATATGTCTTCTTGTGAGAAGGGGAACCTCAGAGTGTATGAGAGAGGCCACCCGTTGGCCAGCAGTGACTCTTGGGGATGGAGTTTCTGAGATGAAATGGGCTTCTGGTGTATTCCATGGGGGTAGCAACCATGTGGAGTCCAACCACTGGGCCTGGAGTTCTAACCTGACCAGAGGCGTGCTTTGAAACCCTGGGTCTGAAGCGGGGCCCCCTCACCCCACCCCAGCTGATGTAACTTTTCCCCTGATTGGGAGGTGCCATGTCAAGGACTTGAAAAGTACACTTTTGGCTCAGTTAAGCTCATGCTTTGTGGCTAAAGAGTCCCATTTGGTTGACGATGCAGCTCGTGCTAAATGGTGTCAAAGGTCGTGGGTAAGCGGGACTGCTGTCCTCTTCAGGTGGCGCCAGCTGCCCTGCATCCCAGCCCCCACACCCCCCCAGACCCCCTGTTACTGAGGCAGTGATGCTGCACATCTACCGCCCTCACTCCACTCCTGTGCCCGGACATCCCCTCCTGGACACCCACACTCCTGGCTCTCCTGGGGTGTGAACTGGGGGTCCCCAGGGTCCAGGTCTTGGAGCCAGAATCAGGTGGACATAGGGGTTCGTGGGGGCTGAGACTTGGGGTGCGTGGCGTGTCATGGAATGGGAAACACTTGCTTAAGGGATGAGATGATGGGAGGGGGAGACATCAGGCAGAGATGAGGACATGGGAAAAGACTGTTTGGGAGGAAGGTCTGACTTGTGGGCATCACTGTTGGCCTGGTAACTGGTTGCCATGGGGATGGGTCCCTTGATGGGGCAAGTGTCCCCTAAAGAGAAGTGTTTCCAGGAGAGCCCCTTCTGACCTCCTCTCTACCTGAGACAACATGATTTGGGAGGCTGTTTATAAAGCACTCAGCGTCCTGAAACGGGGTCTAAGTTCAGGATAGTGTTCTGTTCTGTAACTTACTGGTAGCACAGGGTATAATTTGACCTAATAGATTCCAGGTCTCCTCATTGTGTGTCTAACATAAATTCACGTGCCTTCTCTCTACCCTTGGTTACACTTCTCCAGGTAAACTCCTGCAGAGATGAGAAGTCTTTCTACAGATAACTTCTATGATGGAAGCACCTAATTTTCTCTTTGGGCTGTAAAAGCTGCCGGTGATGAAAATACTTACATGTTTGTTTTTCAACTGGGATTGCTATCTAAGTGGGGGGAAAAGTATGTATGAAAGTTGCGGCCCTCCAAATGGCTATGAGACTGCAGGGCGGTGCCTCTGCTGAGCTCTGTGCAAACACAGGCAGGTGTTCAAGGGAGGAGAACAGGGCGGGGGGCGGGGTGGGGGGGGGGGTGGGCAGACCAAGGCCGAGACTCCAAACTCAGCATCGGCTTGGTTCTGGGTTAGATCACGACTTGGTACACTTGATAGACTTTGATAGAGCTGTGTTACAACTGGATGGAGACAATGGGAGGACTTTAGGGAGGAGAAATGGGGAATCTGTTTACTTATTCTCAGGACCAATAGTGAATTGGCTCCAGACAACAAGTATCTAAACTTTTTAAATCTTGGAAAAAGGTTCCTTTTCTTTGCTGAAAGAACCCTATCCATACCAGCTCCCATGGACATTGGCCTGAACCTCAGATGCATTTTGAAATTCAGCAGTCTTAGACAACAGGACGTTTTTTCATTTTCAAAGATTTTACCTTATTTTTTAAATTTTTATTGATGTATAGTTGATATATACTTTGTGTTAATTTCTGCTGTACAGCAAAGTGATTCCGTTATACATACAGACATTCTTCTTCATATTCTTTTCTGGTATGGTTTATCATAGGATATGGAATGTAGTTCTCTGTGCTATACAGTAGGGTCTTGCTGTTTATCCATCCTATTTATAATGGTTTGCTTCCGCTAATCTCAAACTCCCAATCCTTCCCTCGCCCACACCTTCCCCCTCTTGGCAATCCTAAGTCTGTTCTCTATGCCTGTGAGTCAGCTTCTGTCGATAGGTTCATTTGTGTCTTATTTTAGATTCCACATGTAAGCGATATCATATAGTGTTTGTCTTTCTGACTTCACTTAGTGTGATAATCTTCAGGTGCATCCATGTTGCTGCAAATGGCATTACTTCATTCCTTTTTGTTGTTGAGTAATATTCCATCGTATAGGTACACCGCATCTTTACCCCTTCATCTGTCAATGGGCATTTAGCTTGTTTTCATGTCTCAGCTATAGGAAATAGTTCAGTTCAATTCAGTCGCTCAGTCGTGTCCGACTCTTTGCGACCCCATGAATTGCAGCACTCCATGCCTCCCTGTCCATCACCAACTCCCGGAGTTCACTCAGACTCATGTCCATTGAGTCGGTGATGCCATCCAGCCATCTCATCCTCTGTCGTCCCCTTCTCCTCCTGCCCCCAATCCCTCCCAGCATCAGAGCCTTTTCCAATGAGTCAACTCTTTGCATGAGGTGGCCAAAGTACTGGAGTTTAAGCTTTAGCATCATTCCTTCCAAAGAAATCCCAGGGCTGATCTCCTTCAGAATGGACTGGTTGGATCTCCTTGCAGTCCAAGGGACTCTCAAGAGTCTTCTCCAACACCACAGTTCAAAAGCATCAATTCTTCGGCGCTCAGCTTTCTTCACAGTCCAACTCTCACATCCATACATGACCACTGGAAAAACCATAGCCTTGACTAGACGAACCTTTGTTGGCAAAGAAATGTCTCTGCTTTTGAATATGCTATCTAGGTTGGTCATAACTTTCCTTCCAAGGAGTAAGCATCTTTTAATTTCATGGCTGCAGTCACCATCTGCAGTGATTTTGGAGCCCCCAAAAATAAAGTCTGACACTGTTTCCACTGTTTCCCCATCTATTTCCCATGAAGTGATGGGACCAGAGGCCATGATCTTCGTTTTCTGAATGTTGAGTTTTAAGCCAACTTTTTCACTCTCCTCTTTCACCTTCATCAAGAGGCTTTTTAGTTCCTCTTCACTTTCTGCCATAAGGGTGGTGTCATCTGCATATCTGAGGTTATTGATATTTTTCCCAACAATCTTGATTCCATCTTGTGCTTCTTCCAGCCCAGCATTTCTCATGATGTACTCTGCATAGAAGTTAAATAAGCAGGGTGACAATATACAGCCTTGACGTACTCCTTTTCCTATTTGGAACCAGTCTGTTGTTCCATGTCCAGTTCTAACTGTTGCTTCCTGACCTGCATACAAATTTCTCAAGAGGCAGATCAGGTGGTCTGGTATTCCCATCTCTTTCAGAATTTTCCACAGTTTATTGTGATCCACACAGTCAAAGGCTTTGGCATAGTTAATAAAGCAGAAATAGAAGTTTTTTTTGGAACTTTCTTGCTTTTTCGATGATCCAGCAGATGTTGGCAATTTGGTCTCTGGTTCCTCTGCCTTTTCTAAAACCTGCTTGAACATCTGGAAGTTCGTGGTTCATATATTGCTGAAGCCTGGCTTGGAGAATTTTGAGCATTACTTTACTAGTGTGTGAGATGAGTGCAATTGTGTGGTAGTTTGAGCATTCTTTGCATTGCCTTTCTTTGGGATTGGAATGAAAACTGCCCTTTTCCAGTCCTGTGGCCACTGCTGAGTTTTCCAAATTTGCTGGCATATTGAGTGCAGCACTTTCACAGCATCATCTTTCAGGATTTGAAATAGCTCAACTGGAATTCTATCACCTCCACTAGCTTTGTTTATAGTGATGCTTTCTAAGTAAGGCCCACTTGACTTCACATTCCAGGATGTCTGGCTCTAGGTCAGTGATCACACCATCGTGGTTATCTGGGTCGTGAAGATCTTTTTTTGTACAGTTCTTCTGTGTATTCTTGCCACCTCTTCTTAATATCTTCTGCTTCTGTTAGGTCCATGCCATTTCTTTCCTTTATCGAGCCCATCTTTGCAGGAAATGTTCCCTTGGTATCTCTAATTTTCTTGAAGAGATCCCTAGTCTTTCCCATTCTGTTGTTTTCCTCTATTTCTTTGCATTGATCACTGAGGAAGGCTTTCTTATCTCTTCTTGCTATTCTTTGGAACTCTGCATTCAGATGCTTATATCTTTCCTTTTCTCCTTTGCTTTTGGCTTCTCTTCTTTTCACAGCTATTTGTACGGCCTCCCCAGACAGCCATTTTGCTTTTTTGCATTTCTTTTCCATGGGGATGGTCTTGATCCCTGTCTCCTGTACAATGTCACAAACCTCATTCCGTAGTTCATCAGGCACTCTATCAGATCTAGGCCCTTAAATCTATTTCTCACTTTCACTGTATAATCATAAGGGATTTGATTTAGGTCATACCTGAATGGTCTAATGGTTTTCCCTACTTTCTTCAATTTCAGTCTGCATTTGGCAATAAGGAGTTCATGGTCTGAGCCACAGTCAGCTCCCGGTCTTGTTTTTGCTGACTGTATAGAGCTTCTCCATCTTTGGCTGTAAAGAATATAATCAATCTGATTTTGGTGTTGACCATCTGGTGATGTCCATGTGTAGAGTCTTCTCTTGTGTTGTTGGAAGAGGGTGTTTGCTATGACCAGTGCATTTTCTTGGCAAAACTCTATTAGTCTTTGCCCTGCTTCATTCTGTATTCCAAGGCCAAATTTGCCTGTTACTCCAGGTGTTTCTTGACTTCCTACTTTTGCATTCCAGTCCCCTATAATGAAAAGGACACCTTTTTGGGGTGTTAGTTCTAAAAGGTCTTGTAGGTCTTCATAGAACTGTCAACTTCAGCTTCTTCAGTGTTACTGGTTGGGGCATAGATTTGGATTACTGTGATATTGAATGGTTTGCCTTGAAAACGAACAGAGATCATTCTGTCGTTTTTGAGATTGCATCCAAGTACTGCATTTCGAACTCTTGTTGACCATGATGGCTTCTCCATTTCTTCTGAGGGATTCCTGCCTGCAGTAGTAGATATAATGGTCATCTGAGTTAAATTCACCCATTCCAGTCCATTTCAGTTCGCTGATTCCTAGAATGTCGACATTCACTCTTGCCATCTCTTGTTTGACCACTTCCAATTTGCCTTGATTCATGGACCTGACATTCCAGGTTCCTATGCAATACTGCTCTTTACAGCATTGGACCTTGCTTCTATCACCAGTCACATCCACAGCTGGGTATTGTTTTTGCTTTGGCTCCATCCCTTCATTCTTTCTGGAGTTATTTCTCCACTGATTTCCAGTAGCATATTGGACACCTACTGACCTGGGGAGTTCCTCTTTCAGTATCCTATCATTTTGCCTTTTCATACTGTTCATGGGGTTCTCAAGGCAAGAATACTGAAGTGGTAGCCAACAGGAATTAAAAAAAAATTAAGCTGTTACAAACTGGAAGAAAATAAAAGTAATTATTTAGTGGGTCCCTGATGGAAAAATACATCCTAAGTAAAGTGATAGGAAATTGTGTTCTATATAGATATGTTATATATACACATTTCTTATACATAAGGAAATATACCTATATGTTAAACTACATAAAAATTTAAAACATGTCAAAATATAATTAAAATTATACAAATACCTTTGTGATACTATCTCTTTGGTTTATTTGTTGCAAATACAACAAGCAACAAATAAGGCCAAAAGCTGCTCTTATCGTGAATCCATAAAAATCATGAAGAAAAATAGTAAAATTGAATTTAAAATATGCAAAAGTCACCCAAAAAACATTGAGAAAGAAATATGTGTCTGTGGTGTATTTTCAACAATTATTTCTCAGTATTATGCAGTGTCCCATTTGTAAGCACCCACATGAGCACTCTCTTCCAGGTCTACACTTTTTTTCTCAGCAAATTTCCCTGGGAATGGCGTAACTGTCCTTGTCCTTATTTTCAGTGATCATTGAGAAGGTCAAATACCATCCTTGATGTGGTTAAAAGATCTTAATACCACACATTTTTTTAAAAGAATTTTTTTTACATGGACCGTTTTAAAAATCTCTATTGAATTTGTTACAATCTTGCTTCTGTTTTGTGTTTTGTTTTTTTTGGCCCTGAGGCTCATGGGATCTTGGCCCACTGACCAGGGATTGAACCCATACCCCCTGCCTTGTAAAGCAAAGTCTTAACCACCTGGACTACCAGGGAAGTCCCAATACCATGTACTTTGTGCATCACTGGTTTTCTTTCCCTTTCCCCAGCTTTCTTATTTACTAATTTTTGTCCTGATGTATGATTTCACTTTGTAGACTACCTCCACTGCATTTGGAATGCTGCTGCTGCTACGTCGCTTCAGTCGTGTCCAACTCGGTGCCACCCCGTAGATGGCAGCCCACCAGGCTCCCCCGTCCCTGGGATTCTCCAGGAAACATTTGGAATGACATGGGTTTTAAGTACATCATTATCCATAGCATCTGTCTTCAGTTAACCTTTGGGAGCCCCTTGATTCTGTGTATCTGAGTTGTGAATAGTCAATAGTTGTGAACAGCCAGTGCGACCTTCATGCCTCATGCTTCACTCCCATGCCACCCTCTCTGCTCCCCTCCCCTGATCCAGCTGGGGCTTAGAGTGAAAGCCCAGCTGTTAATGTTCTTGTTTGGCCACCTGGTGGCCATTGTGGGGGAAAGAAAGTGACAGTGAAGTCGGACACTCGTGTCCGACTCTGCGACCCCATGGGGCTACACCCCGTGGGCTGTAGCCTCCCAGGCTCCTCTGTCCGTGGGATTTTCCAGGCAAGGGTACTGGAGTGGGTTACCATTTCCTTCTCCAGGGGATCTTCCCAACCCAGGGATCAAACCCGGGTCTCTTGCGTTGCAGGCAGATGCTTTACCCTCTGAGGCACCAGGGAAGCCTCAGGGACATCCTGCTGTTCTGATTCTTTCTCCCAGAACGGGACTGGGCAGCTAATCCTGTCCTCCCACCGACTTTCTGGGCTGTGCTTCATCATCTCCGTTTACAGATGGGGAAGCAAAGAGCTCGAGTAACTTGCCCAAGATTACAAATTGTAGAAAGGACAAGAGCTAAGATCTGAACCCAAGTCAGACAGTATTCTGCTGCTTGCTGTTGGCGCTAAGTCATGTCTGACTTTCTAGGACCTTGTGGACGGTAGCCCGCCAGGCTCCTCTGTCTTCCCACTATCTCTACTGCCATATAACCAATTATCACACATTTAGGGGCTTAAAACAACATCCACTTGTTAGCTCATTGTTCTGTAGATCATAAATTTGGGGCTTTTAGCTGGCCTGTTTTGGGTCTCTTAAGACTGAAATGAAAATATTGGTCAATCTGGTTTCTTCTATGAAAACTTGGAGAAGCATCTACCTTGAAGCTTGTCCAGGTTTTGGGAAGAAGGCGTTTCCTTGTGGTTGTAGGACTGAGGTCCCCGTTTTCTTGCTTGCTGTCAGCCAGGGCTGCTCTGGATTCTAGAGGCCTCAACAGACTGTCTTTCCCTCCATTTTTAGAGCCGATAATAACATCCTGCCAGGAGTTACTCTGATTTCATCTTCTGCCACCAGTTGGAGAAAACTTTGCTTTTAAAGGGCTCCTGGGCCTAGATTAAGCCCACAAGGATAATAGTCTTCATCTTGATTAACTTTAAATCAACTGATTAGTGGTGGTTTAGTCAAGTCGTGTCTGACTCTGCATCCCCATGGACTGTAGTTCCCCAGGTTCCACTGTTCCTGGGATTTTCCCAGGCAAGAATACTGGAGCTGGTTGTCATTTCCTTCTCCAGAGGATCCTCCTGACCCACAGATCAAAACTGCATCTCCTGCACTGTAGGCAGTCTCTTGCATTACAGATGGATTCTCTACCTACTGATCCGCCAGGGAAGCCATAACTACCTCTGCAGAATCCTTTTGATGGGTGATATAGTCATGGCTTGATATCTCCTTCTATTTTCAGTCCTGGGGATTTAGGAGATTTAGGCATTTGCCTACCCCTGCCAAAGGCCAAAAATGCTTAACTTTTTTTTTTGTCCTTAAGATATTTCTTGTGTTCCTCATTTCTTGTTGTCCTTCACCACCTTCTGCTGTTCTTTAGTTTTATTTCAGATTTTTTTTTTATCCTTTCACATAAAGCACACATATCCTCTTGGTCTTATCTTTTGTCATCATCTCTGGATTCTTTGTGGCTTAGGGTGGCGCAGTGGTAGAGAATCCACCTGCCAATGCAGGGGACACAAGAGATGTGGGTTCGATCTCTGGGTTGGGAAGGTCCCCTGAAGGAGGGAATGGCAACCCACTCTGGTATTCTTGCCTGGTATCCCACAGACAGAGGAACCTCACGGACTTCAGTCCATGGAGTCGCAAAGTTGGACATGATTGAGCACGCACACATGCAGGCTGAATTCTTCAGCGGCAACTACAGGGAGCTTCTCTCTCCGTCTTTGTCTCATTAATCTCTTTCCTCGGGCCATTGGATGGAGACACATGGATGCCACTTGATCCCCTAGTGCCCTCAGCTGGCAGGAACCAATGTGTCTCATCTCGGTTAACCTGTTTGGGATGTAAAATGAGTTCATTTAAATATTTTTCAAGATACTCAGATTATGTGATGCCAAGCTTCTAAGTTACCTATTGTAATATGATCTGTTCTTTCCTTTCTTGGGTCTTTTCTCTCCTGATAAGACCAAGAACTCCTGGGATTTAATCAAGGGATCACCCGTGGATTCTCTGGCCAAGTAATCAGAGCCTTTACTCCCAGTCCTTCCTGGAAGCTGTGGTACCAAAACACTGATAATTGATGGATGTGGGGATAATGTTGGATGAGTGGCAACTACCTGCGTGCATGCAGAATAGCAGAGAGGCTAAAAGCATGGACTGTGATTAAAAAAATTTATGTGGACCGAAATTCTGGCTTTGATGCTGAGAAGCTTTGGGAATCTGGGTAGGTTTCTCATCAATAAATTAGAATGATACTGCTGTTGCTGTTCCATTGCTAAGTCGTATCCAACTCTTTGCGACTCTATGAATAGCAGCATGCCAGGCTTCCCTGTCCTTCACTATCTCCTGGAGCTTGCTCAAACTCATGTCCATGGAGTCAGTGATGCCATGCCACCATTTCATCTTCTGTTGCCTGCTTTTCCTCCTGCCCTCAATCTTTCTTGGCATCAGGGTCTTTTCCAGTGAGTTGGCTCTTCACATCAGGTGGCCAAAGTATTGGAGCTTCAGCATCAGTCCTTCCAATGAATATTCAGGACTGATTTCCTTTAGGATGGACTGATTGGATCTCCTTGCAGTCCAAGGGACTCTCAAGAGTCTTCTCCAACACCACAGTTCAAAAGCATCAATTCGTAGGCACTCAGCTTTCTTTATGGTCTAACTCTCACATCTGTACATGACTACTAGAAAAACCATAGCTTTGACTATATGGACCTTTGTCGGCAAAGTCATGTCTCTGCTTTTTAATACACTGTCTAAGATTGTCATGGTTTTTCTTCCAAGGAGCAAGCATCTTTTAATTTCATGGCTGCAGTCACCATCTGCAATGATTTTGGAGCCCAAGAAAATAAAGTCTGTTACTGTTTCATAGTTGCAAAAAATGAATTCGATATTTGCAGATGCCCCTCCCTGCTTGACACCTGATAGGTATTCAGTAAAATGCTGCTCTTATTGCTTTTGCTGCTAAGAGTGAATAATGACAATAGCAATGCCATAGTCTTGTTTGAAATTAAACAGCAGTGAAGTGTTTCAAAGGTGAACATGATTGGAGAATGGTCATATAGTTGAATTGTAAATTAAATGTTATAAAATAGTACTATAGTGAGGTATTTAAGAATGGAGGAAAAGGGCTAAATTCATTCGCATTGTGATTAATGATGAGCATTTCACAACAAAGCTGTGCTTAGTATCAGCATCTTCCTTTGTCTCTCTGGTTGCTGAATTTCCCAACACAACCCATTTATCCAAAAATAGAATAAGAGGAAATAGAACATAGTAGCGTAGAAATAGTAGTTCTGTGGAAGTGTTAGTCTCTTAGTTGTGTCCAGCTCTTTGCAACCTTGTGGACTGTAGCCCCCCAGGCTCCTCTGTCCATGGGATTTCCCAGGCAAGGGTGCCAGAGTGGGTTGCCATTCCCTTCTCCAGGGGATCTTCCTGACCCAGGGATCGAACCCGGGTCTCCTACATTGCAAGCAGATTCTTTACCTTCTGAGCTACCAGCGAAGCCCCAAACCTAATGGTTGGCAGGGCATTTGTTAATCATTTGTGCATCAATGTCGCTTAAGCTGTGTTTGTCGGCCGGGTGGCTGCAGTCAGAATCTGAGACATTTGGAGTGAGAAGAGAGAGAGAGGGTGCTTTTACCTTAGACATCTCCCACAGTGAGGGCCTACAGAAATCCTGCCCTCTGGGTTGCAAAGTCATCAGTTAGTAGGATGCTCGAGGGGCTTGTGTATATGTTTTCCTGAAGGTGTTTTAAGAAAGGAAGAGAAAAGAAGGGAAGAATAACCATATATAAAATAGACAGCTAATGGGAAGCTGCTATATAACACGGGGAGCTCAGCCCGGTGCTCTGGGACAACCTGGCGGGGTGGGAGGTTAGCAGGGAGGCTGATTCATGCTGATGTATGGCAGAAACCAACACAGCACTGTAAAGCAATGATCCTTCAATTAAAAATAAATGTCTTTAAAAAAACAAAGAGGGGAAGAATAAGTGGAAGAGGTGAGGAAGAGGACAGTGTTAACATTTGTGTGACACCACGTCCTTCAGCTGAGTCCTCCCCACCATCACCAGAATAAATGTCCTCCCCATTTTAAAGGGAAGTAAGAAATTTAGAGGTCAGATAACTCTTCAAGGTCACACATCAGTAAGTGGTAGAGCTGGAATTTCAACCCAGATCTGTCTGACTACAGAAACCTGTGCCTTTCCCACTGGTATATGACTTTGGATTCTGGCCCAAAGTAAAATGCCTAATTAGGAAAGATTATATTTTCTGTGCATGGTGACCTTTATTGTAGACCAATTTATGAAACTCTTAAGAACTGGTTGTGTTTATTGAAGGGCGTTAGCACATCAGAGTATAGTCTGTTTTGTTGGTGGTGGTTTTTGGCTTTACTCTTTGCCCCTAATGTCCAGTTTTCCTAGAGGAGTTATAGATGAGGTTAAAAAAGAAAGCTCACTATGATATCAGAGGAAAGTTCTATAGAATGCAAAAACTTGATTCCTCTACTATTTCTAATACTGGTTATTAGCTGATTGGTCTTTTATTGTGGTAATACTTTAGTGACTAAGAGCAGATCCTTCAGTTAACCAGTCTTATCTATTATATTGAACTCTACGGAGGAAAGAAAGGGAAATTCAAAAAGAGGAGGGATAAATTAGGAGCTGAGGATTAATATAAACATTACACTACTATGTATAAAACAGATAGTCAACAAGGTCCTACTATAAAGCAGAGGGAACTATACTCGATATTTTCCCTTTGATATGAGGGAAAAGAATCTGCAAAAGACTCTATGTATAAAATATATTTGAAGTGAAAGCCGCTCAGTCGTGTCCGACTCTTTGTGACCCCATGGACTATACAGTCCATGGAATTCTCCAGGCCAGAATACTGGAGTGGGTAGCTTTTCCCTTCTCCAGGGAATCTTTCCAACCCAGGGATAGAACCTGGGTCTCCCACATTGCAGGCCGATTCTTTACCAGCTGAGCACACATATATTTACCATTTTGCTGTAGTAACAGGATTGTAAGCCAACTATACTTCACTAAAAAAAAAAAAAGAAAAAGCCAAGATTATCACTCGGCAGAAATGAGCTTCTAGGCAGGTCCTTGGCCAAGGAAGCGTTCAGTCTAATTTAAAATGACGCCTTGCCCATGAACTTGACAGTTTGCAGAGTGCTCTTTACATGTGTGAATGCGCTCATTTGATTCTTATATTGTGTGTGTGTGTGTGTGTGTGTGTGTGTGTGTGTGTGTGTGAAGGGGGAGAGGTGTGTACTGTGTCTTCGAGATTCTTTCAACCAGACGTTATTTTCTTCTGACCTTATTTCTCAGTAGGAGCTAACAATATAGACGTTATGCAGGAGCCCCAGTCATAAGGGAGCAATGTATGTTTATTAAGGCAGAAAACCTGCCTTGTGTTTTAAAGCTGAATTAGAAGTGTTTCTTAAAATTTTACTGAACCTTCGGCTGACTTGAATACTGGGTCTTCCCCACCCTCTCCTGTCGTGATAGACCTGGAGCATTTTGGTTGAGAGAGTAATGTTGAAACACACATTACCGTTTGTAAAAGGGTCAGTGGGAAGTTGCTGAATGAGGCAGGGAACCCAGAGCCTTTGGGGACCCAGAGGGGTGGGATGGGGAGGGACGTTTAAGAGGGAGGGAGCATGTGTGTGCCTGTGGCTGCTTCACATCGACGTAGGGCAGAAACCATCACTAAAGTCATTATCCTCCAGCTAAAAAATAAAATAAAAATGCAACACAGCCTTGGGAAGAAGGGGCTTTGGGAATCATCCTGCTGAGAAGTGCGGAAGCAGAAGTCCGGGATGTCAGGCTGTGTGCCCTCCGTGACTCACCAGCCAGTCCCGCCTGTCATGGGCGGTCGGTCACGTTACGGGGCCGACAGGTGAACACGGCTAGGTCATGTCTCCATGCGCACACATTGTTTGTTTAACACATTTGTAATCGGACTCTTTCCTTGAATTTTCTTTTAAGAGCATGAAATAGACCAAATCCGTGGCCTAGACTATTTTGTTCTGCTGATTTTTCTCAGAATTTACGCAACATGAAGATCAAAAATAAGCAAATATGTGCAAATTAGTCCAGTTTTCCTAATCTCACTGCTGTGGAAGTATAAAAAGTGTTCCAGACATTGCTTTTGTAAGACGAGAGACAGCATCAAGCTTGTTTTATACTTTGGGGACATTTTATGAAGGGGATTTGGGGAAAAAACAAGATTCTTTGGATTTTGGATTCTTTCTTACTCCTTGTAGGATCATGTTCTTTAGCTTGTTACCATCACTTGTGAAACAGAATCAGCCCCTCTGATTCTGATTTGGGGAGTTTTTCCCCCAAAGTTGCCAGCAGCTGTGGGCGGTTACTGACATCTTGATGTGAGCTGTGCATTATTGACGACTGGTCTTCACTGTGACCTGAAGCTTTTCAGGGTTCCCTTTCTCATGGACACTGTCTATGATTAAACACCAGTCATAGACCAGCCCCAAAGGGAAGTGCTCCCAGTGGGTGTGGAGCCCTGACTTTCTTCTCTTCAAACAAGGAGGTGCCACCCGGAGCTTCAGTTCAGTTCAGTTGCTCAGTCATGTCCGACTCTGTGATCCCATGGACTGCAGCACTCCAGGCCTCCCTGTCCATCACCAACTCCTGGAGTTTACTCAAACGCATGTCCATTGAGTTGGTGATGCCATGCAGCCACCTTATCCTCTGTTGTCCCCTTCTCCTCCTGCCTTCAATCTTTCCCAGCATCAGGGTCTTTTCCAATGAGTCAGTTCTTCACATCAGGTGGCCAAAGTATTGGAGTTTCAGTTTCAGCATCATTCCTTCCAATGAATATTCAGGACTGATTTCCTTTAGGATGGATTGGTTGGACCCAGAGCTTGGGCTCCTGGAATTTGGCTCCGTGTCCCTCGTCTTCAGAGTGAACAGGGAGTGGAGCTGCTTGTGAAATTCAGGGTCACGTGCAACTGTCAGGGTCTCCCTGGGTCAGAGGTTATGTGCAGACACGTTGATAATATTGTAAAAAGGAAAAGGCTGTCACAATCCGGGGAAAAGTGGTCCTTTTAATGAGCCGATGTTGCCTTTTATAAAAAAATATAAACACATGAAATTGGCAAGATGCTCTTTTCCAGTTTCAGAGAGGGATATGCAATGTTTTACTAGGGAAAGACCTGAGAACATGAGTCATTAGAGGAAGAAACAGTGCTCATGATGACAAAGTGAATTGTGAGAAGTGGCTGGAGCATAAAATGAGGGAGGGAAAGGAACCAGCTATGGTGTGGAGTACATGGGCAGAGGCACAGCCGGAAGGCATGTGTATGTGATTGTGTGTGAGTACATGTGTGTGCCCACATGCAGACACATGTGATGTCTAATCCAGGTAACTTCTAGAGTCTGAGGTTTACTGGAGTAGATGTCCCAAAGCAGTATGATGACCAGCCATCCATGTTGGCCTGGGCCGATCCTGGTTTTAGCCCTCAAAGGTCCGTGTCCTAGAAAACCCCTCAGTCTTGGGCAAACTCAAGCGGTAGGTAGGTCTTATTTATAGATTCGTCTTTCAGGTCCCTTTTCATCCTTCCCTCATGGCATTTTGTTTGAGGCAGGGCCATGAGAAGGAAATGTCATTCCCAACCCTCCTGTCGCCCTCCTCCCTGCAGTTCTGGTCCTGGTTTCTCGTTTTGACCCTGCCTGGTCCCTTTCATGGAGCTTCCCCAGTGGCTCAGTGGTTAAAAAAAAAAAAAAAAAAAAAAAAAAATCTGCCCACTAATGCAGGAGACCCGGGTTCAATCCCTGGGTCAGGAAGGGGAGAAGGGGATGGCTGCCTACGCCAGTATTCTTGTCTGGAGAATCCCATGGACAGAAGATCCTGAGGGGCTACAGTCCACAGGGTCATGAGAGTCAGACATGACTGAGTAGCAGGCACAGTCCCGCTCCCAAGGCGGTCCAGCCAGGAGCAGGACAAAGGGAACTTCAGAGATGGAGTGGACTCTGGTGTCTGTGAACTGAGGCCATGCCACGGAGGCTGCAGATCCTTCCAGAACACTCAGGGAGCCTTGGGACCCCCTGGCCACCTGTTTCTAAACCCGGTAGAGTGGACTTCCTTCCTGGTCTCTAAGGGGTATAAAGGGACAGCTTCCTTTTCTCTTTCTTGCCGGGTCTCTTCCAGCCAGGTCAACCCTTCCCACCCTGGTGTCACACTGGCTGCCCCTTGTTCTCGCCCTCCCGAGTGTGAAGGCCTTTCCGTGTGTCCACCTTCCCAGTGGCCTTTCTCATCATCAGAATGGGCCAGGCTGGTCGCCGCCTGGAGGGGCAGTGGAAATGCCCTTGTCAGCCTGGGTTAACCTGAGGGCAAGTTACTTCATTCATGGCTTATTTTGTGCTAGGCTCCTTATTTTGTGCCTCCATGGAGCATTTGAAGGCTCTAAAAAGAGAAAGGTTACAACCCAGCGCATGAATTGCACTGATCACTGGAGGCTCTGGTGGCAGGTTTTGAGGGAAAGGTCCTGATGATCCACCCTAGAGGATGGTTTGAATAATTACTCGTGACTTGTCCTCATTCTTTTCATACTGTTCAGTGCTTCTGAACTGTGGGGCTGGAGAAGACTCTTGAGAGTCCCTTGGACTGCAAAGAGATCCAACCAGTGCATCCTAAAGGAGATCAGTCCTGAATATTCACTGGAAGGACTGATGATGAAGCTGAAACTCCAATGCCTTGGCCACCTGATGAGAAGAACTGACTCATTAGAAGAGACCCTGATGCCGGGAAAGATTGAAGGTGGTAGGAGAAGGGGACGACAGAGGATGAGATGGTTGGACGGCATCACCGACTTGATGGACATGAGCTTGAGCAAGCTCTTGGAGTTGGTGATGGACAGGGAGGCCTGGCGTGCTGCAGTCCATGGGGTCACAGAGTTGGACACGACTGAGTAACTGGACTGAACCGTCCTCATTCATATTTTCCTCTGGACTTGGTTTGTCTGGTTTTTGCCAATACCAGGCAGGAAGAGAAAAAGTAAGGGTAAAACTGATGTGGGTGAGCCAGGCTAAGCATCTGGTGGCACCCACTGCACGCGGGCCCCACCTCCTGTGCTGGGACCACTGTGGGGTCCAGGGCAACCGCCCATCAAATGGGAACCAGTCTCCACGACTGCCTGCTGGATTCCTTTGTTAGCGCTATCCTTCCTGATGTATGCGGGGTGCCCCTGGGGACCCCCAGGCAGCCTCCTTTCTAGTCATTGCCTCTTTCGTGTCTCGTTTTGTCCTGTGAACCACAACTTTGGATCCTCTCACTGCCTGAGCGAGGCTGGACTTGGTCCAGGTCAGTCACAGCCCCTCGTCCAGCTGAACTCCAGGGACATGTGCAGTCGGTGATTCCTCCTGAGCCCTGTGGCCCTCCTCACTTCTTGCTCGGGCCCACTTCTCCCAAGGCGGCCGGCTCATCTCCTCGGTCTGTGATCTGAGATCCAGAGAGAACCCAGATCTTGTGACTTGGCCAAGGGAACCGCCTGCCCCATGGGCTCCCCCACCCTGTGGACCTGCTGTGCTTCAGGGAAAACAAAATGTGAAGAGAGTGGTTTAGCTTGGACCTAATCTGGAGGCAGATCAGTAACTCTACACTGGGAGCCGCTCTGCGTCGTGTTCTCAGGAAGGCAAAGTGAATCACCGCAGCAGAGAATGTCCTCCAATCATGAAGGATAATGTTTTGAATTAGGAGACGGAGGGAGGGTCACCGAGAAGCCTTTGGCCATCACTGCGCTGCGCCTCTGCCTTCCCCTGCCTTCCCGCAGATTGATGCTTGGGTGAGGATCTCCTCCTCCAGCCTGGTTTTTCCTAAACTCAGCCCCGAGGTGAAATGACAAGGCTGCATTAGACATACAAACTACGGCCGGGCAAACACATCTAGGGTGGTGGTTTTGGGGAGGGGGGCTCCAGGAAGAGGGGATGAGAACCTGAGCTTCCAGTTCCATCCAGAGATGTTTTCCCTGCCCCACTTGTTAATGAGGAAATCAGAACCAAATGAGAAACACGAACGAGTGCATACCGCCCATCTGTCGCACTTGGGTGTTTCTCGTCTCATTGCTGACTTTCTGACTTTATATTATCCATCGTCGTCGTCATTTCTGGGGAACTACTGCAGTAGGTTGGAGTCGGTTTCACTCTTATGAGTAAAACTGCCTGAGAAATTATGTTGTTCAGGTAAGGATTCGCTGGTTAACCCAGGAGTTGCATGATTTTTTTTTTTTTTCCCCCAGAACAGGGAGAGGAGAGCCAGAAGTAAAGCCCTGTGTTTCCCACTCTTTTGAACCTCTCATAGGTGTTTTCTGCTTTGTTTTTCTTCCAAATCATACAGTCAAATGCTTAACCTTTGTGTGTCTGTTGTTTTAATGTTGGAAGCATTGCTGATAAAATCTTGGAGTCAATTAAGGCTAAACACATCGGCATCACAGTTGCTCAGGAGAGACCAGGAGGGCTTCCCCCAGAAAGAGAAAGAGATGGTCTGACAGCAGCCCGGGAGAATGTTTTGTTGTATTTTGGGGAGGATGTGGCCATCGAGGTTTTATCTTTGTGAGGAAAGGAACCGCCCTCTTCCGTGTCCTGTGCTCAGAGGGCTCGGCTGTGCTGTGGGGACCCCCTCGAACTCCATGGGGGGTTTTCCATTCCCTTGTTTAGGAGACGGCAGCTGTGCTCGCATCTGGGGGTTAGAATCGCACGTTTTAGGTTGACCAGAAAGGGCTCGTGTGTCTGCTGCAGCCTTGCAGTGGGCAGGCCAGGCCCGCCGGTGCCGGGCAGTGGGGCCCATCCCCTCCACACGGGTAGCTCCCTCGTGCAGAGAAGGTTCACTGGCCCCCTGTGCCATGCAGGTGCTGGTCAGGCACTCAGGATGCAGGAAGTGACAAAACAAGATGCCCCACCCTGTGGGGGCACGCTGGAGGGGCTTTCCACCCTCAGTACCAACTCACCTGTGCTTTCTTCCTCTGTGGCTGTGGGTTTGGGTGTCATTGGGGTGAAGGGGGTGTTGAGTGCAGTGGCCCCCCCCAGTCAGACCACCTGGGGCTTGGATGGGAGCCTGAGAAAGTTCTCTCCCGATCCTGTGCTTGGCACGCCCGACGTTGGGCCGTGGATAATAACAGGTCATCTGATGCAGTGTAACTGACCAGGAATCTGAAACCCTGGTCACCCTGGGAACCGGGGCGAGAAACTGGCCTGTCAGTTACTCTTAACTTTTAAGACTTGAATGTTTCATCAAAACCAAATAGCTCCATTGTCACGGTCAGAAGTCCACTGTGGATAAAGGCAGGATTTAGTGTTTATTTAAGCTGCCACCCAACGAGAGAAACTGGCTCCGTGTAGTTCAATTCTCAGTTATTTAAGGACTGGTTTTCTGTTCAGTGGATTGTTCACGCTCTTGCTCTGTCTGCAGAAGGGGATGGAGGCGGTGGGATTTATATGCCGTTAAAGGGTGTACGTGAAGAAAATCCCTGATGGGCAGGGTCTTAATAAAAAAGATGTATCCTCTAGTACTTTGCATCCCTGTTGGGCATTGCTTCCCAGATGGCTCAGTGGTAAAGAACCTGCCTGTCAATGCGAGAGGTTCAAGAAACTTGAGTTCGATCCCTGGGTCAGGAAAATCCCCAGGAGAAGGAAATGGCAACCTGCTCTAGCATCCTTGCCTGGAGAATCCCTTGGACAGAGAAGCCTGGTGGCTGCAGTCCATGGAGTGGCAGAGTCAGGCATGACTGAGCCCACAGCACCGGCACTCTCTGAGCATCTTTGTGCCTGAGGTCTGAATTCTGTCTGCCTGTGGATGGAAGTTACTTCTCCATCTATGCAGGGTGTCACCACATCGGTTAACAGAGGCTTAATACCCTCTAGTAAGTGAGTTATTGATATTCCAGTACATGAAAAAGAAGTAGTAGTTTCCAGAGTTTAGGCCGCTCTGTAGATGCAGCAGATTGAAAACAGTGGCTGACAGTCCAGGAGGAAGCCGCGTCTGGGTCTCACAGCCTCACCTGTTGGTCCTGTGTTCTCTTCTGTGTTCTCGGCTCCTGACTTTGAAACGAGGAAACGATAGCGGTTTGGCGAGGGTCCCTCCCTTCTCACCTTTCCCAGGATGGCTTTGGAGAGAAGCTTCCTCTGTCCTTAGAGCTTGATTTTCAGTCTCCGGTCACTCCTCCCACTTTGTTGGCCTCTGAAGTGCCCCTTTCTTCTCTCGACACTGCACATCTATCTTCCCTCCTTGCGGTCTCTCCCGTAGCTCCCCTGGATTAACTGCCTTTATAACCACAGTCAGCAGACATTTATTGCGAGCCTATTTTGCACACATACGAACCCATGCCCCCTGTGAGCACAGACAGGGCTGTGTGTGTTCATTCCACACTCAGTTATTCTCCGGCCTCTCTCTGCTCAGATGTCCTGCACAGCTTGGTCCTGAGGAGGGTCCTTGACTAATTCCCCGAGTTTTGGGGACAGGCTGTGTTTAAACTCTAATAGGTAATTATTAATTTCTCCAGCATTAACTCTGGGGATTCTGTGGCTGAAAAGGAGAGATGAAGAAGGAGAACAAAAGAGAATGAAAGAGGTGTGTGATAGAAAACAGGCACTCAGACCCATGTGCAGTCACATTCTTAGAAGTGCTACTCACAACAGGCAAAGGGTGGAAGGAGCCCACCTGCCCTCCAGCAGATGAACAGATAAACATAATGTGGCATGTGCTCGCAGTGGAATATTATACAGCCACCAAAAGGAATGGAGTACTGATACATTCTAACATGCCTGATGAACATTGAAACCCTTGTGCTGAGTGAAAGAAGCAAGTCACAAAGGTTTGTATGACTCCATTCTTACACAGCATCTATAACATGTGGATCTGTAGAGGTGGGGCATGGATTGGTGGTTGCCAGGATCTGAGGTGGCAGGAACGGGAGCTGCTGCTTAAGGGGTGTGGGTTTTCTTTTGGGGTGATGAGAATGTTTTGGAACCAGTTAGTGATGGTGATCACACAATACTGTGAGTGTACTAAAGCCACTGAATTATTCACCTTGAAGTGGTTCATCTTATTATGCAAATTTCACTTCAATTTCAAAAAGAATGAAAGCAAGAGAAAGAGAATGTCAGAGGTCTGTTTCTCTGAATTCAGGATGGGATTAAAAATCCATTCTGTCTTTCTTGCGCATGGTGACCTTGTGATATGGCTTGAGTGTAACTGAAGCAATTTGAGCCGATTAATTTCTTTCCTTTGCGCTTTAAAATTTAACATGCTTGGCGTTCACGTCCTGAACACTGAGTGCAAAGCAATATGAAAATTGGTGTTCTGGGCCCAGCGTGCTGCGGCTTCGAAAAAAATTAACCTGGACAGATGTGTCGTCGGTCCCCAGGTTAGAGTTGGACACGACTTAGTCATTGCACATTCTGGAGGATGGCCCAGGGGCTGGAGTGTGAAGCCTGGCGCCACACTTGCCCTGGCTCCTTTTGCCCACTGGGGACACTGGCACCCAAGAGAGAGCAAGGAGCGGTCCTGAGTCCTGCTCCTACGTTCATTCAACAGACATTCTTGTGCTCTCCGGGGGTATGAAGATGAATGTGTCCTGGACCCTGCTTTTGAGAGGCTTACGGTCTAGCAGGGGAGCTTGGCAGCCACACTGGGACCGGGGCGGTGGTCGAGGAGGAGCAGGTGGGTCAGTGGTGGTCAGAGAGACCTCCAAAGCATGCCGTCCAGTAGAACTAGCTGTGACGATGGCGTGTTCCCTGACCTGCTTTTTGACACAGTATCCACCAGCTGAGTGTGGCCACCAGACACTTTTAATGCAGCTGGTGGGCCTGAGGAACTGCATTTTTCACTTTTGTCACTTTGCATTTAATTAACTACACGTGGCTTCAGCGCAGTCATAGAAGGTGAAATCCACATGAGCCGGTAATTGATCGGCCAGTTGGGTCTGGCTGGGTGGACAAGAGGTAAAGCCACAGGGCAGTTTAACTGGGGAATTGATGCATTTCCTTTTGTGCATGTTGGGGCTTCAGGTACATGAGGGATGGTGCTGGATGGTGACATGGACCCTTAGGGAGAGCGGTGGACCGGAGATGACCGGTGGGAGCCATCAGCATAAAACCCTGGCTGGGATCCTAAAAGTGAACTGTGTAGGGAAGCCTCTGCACGGTCTGTGAGTCCTGTTGATAGCTGTGGTGATCATGTGTGCTCTGCCTGGCCACTGGGACTTTTCAGGGAAGCAGATGAGATGATGTGTATGGTAGTGTTGGTAGAGGCTTCAAATATCAGGCGAGTTTTATAATGTCGTTTGGAATGGAGAGGAATGTGTCCCAAATGTTATTTTTCAGACACAAAAGATAAAGGCTCCAGATTCTGGAAGGGTTGCAAGCTAGATCATTCGTAAGGCCCTCCTGCTAACAGATGACCAGGTCCAGGATAAACAGAGGCAAGTATGTCTCCAGCAAGAATGTCAGGGACTCTGGGACACCGTGGAGGGCTCCCTCGGGCTTGTCATTGTGAGCAAACAAACATACAAGCGGGGTGTCTGGGAGTGCAAATACCAGCGCCACTCAGACCCCAAGACCAGCTCGGGGTCCAGGCCAAGCTGGGGGAGTCGTCCCGGAGGGTCCCAAGTGAAGCCAGGGCCCCCCAAGCTTCTAGAAGAGATCGCTGATTCTAGCTTGGTCATGTTCCTCTTAGAAGCGAATGTACACTTTTTTTTTTTTTTTTTAAATAAAAGCAACTCCAATTTAAACATTTGGGATGAATTTCAATTAAAAAAAAATTACCTAAAAATTTCCAAACCCCCGAGAAGGTAAAACCAGCAAAAGGAAAGTCATTGGAAGGATGGGAAGACAACAAGGATTCAACCCTCCCAAGGATTTCACATTTTAGAAAAGAAAAACCAAATTAAAAAAGGGAAGATGGCTATATAGGAAATACAAAAAAGGAAACTTGTATACTATGTAACAGTGATAAAGGACAACCAAAAATGACAGAGTAGACCACGCAGCAACCATGACAACAGCTATTGGAAAGTTTTTTAAAAATCGTTAAATGTCAAACTTAATAGATGGTTTAAACTATATATTAAATACTCGAGAGAATTGGTGAACTTGTAGATAGATCTGAAGAGATGATACAGCCCAGAGATGAGGAGGGAAGACATAAATGTGCAGTTTTAAGAAGCGCAGGAATTAGGGGCTTCCTTGGTGGTCCAGTGGTTAAGAGTCTGCCTTGCAGTGCAGGGGACACAGGTTTGATCCTTGATCTGGGAGATCCCGCATGCTGCAGAGCAGCCAAGCCTCTGTGCCACAACTTCTGGCCCTGAGAGCTGAAACAAGAGAAGCCGTGGAGATGAGAAGCCCGCACACAGCACCTTGAGCCCAGCCTCCCACTCTCTGCAACCAGAGAAAGCCCGCATGCGGCAGCAAAGGCCCAGTGCCACCGAAAATAGCTAGATACATAAACAAAATTTAAAAAAAGAAAAGCAGAAGTTAGAATGAGAAGGGCTAATATAATATCCATGTAAGAGTCATCTCAAAGAAAACTGAAGTCCAGTGTCATCCCAGCAGAATCAATCAAAGGAAGCACAGCTCACGTGTGGTCGTGAAGCTGTAGCACAGCAAGAACAAGGACATGAAAATGACATCCAGGAAGACAGGATGAGTCTGATTCGATCAATACAGACTTAAACTTCTCTCCTCAGCCACAGTGAGGACATTCCACCTAATATTGCTGCGCCATTGTGACCAGAGGTGTGGCAGAGTTGATTTTTCTCTTTGGGCTATCCCATTTGTTTGATTTGACTAAAGACCTCCAATTTATCTATGAAAAAAATGCATATTATGTATACTGGTGTTTACTAAACATAGTCTGATTGCTTCTTTATAGCAGTTCTTAGGCAAAAACGCGGTTCTTTGCTCTCCTTAGGACTCGATAAGGCTGCCACTGTTCAGTTTAACTCTGTCCTTGTGACCTGTGTTTATCAGGAGCCCAAGTGTCCCTCTCATGTTGGCTGAGGTCTGGGTCTTGTTTCCACTGTAAGATGTGCATGGTTATAGCTACTGAACATCTTCCCAGTCTAAAGTGATGTGAGCATCTGGGGGGCAAGTGGGGGAGAAGTTCTAAAATGAGGTTTTTAAAATGAAAAGTGACTTGGTTAACCCTTATGGCTAATGATGATATGTAGCCACTAATTTTGGTCCTAGAGCTCTTTATAATATATGTACTGAGTCTGATCTTTAAAACTTATTTGGAATCTAAGGGCGGCCTTGGGAGGTCCTTTGTGATGACTTGATCTGGATTTTGGTGGTGGTCATAGAATCATAACATACATACATCCCCTAAAAGTTCATGTAAAAGCTGGTGAAATCAACAATCTTGCTCCAATACTAACTTGCCAGTGTCAGTTTCCTGGTTTTGTTGTTGTTCTTAGTTATACAGGATATTACATGGGACCTCTCTCCCTTTTTTTTAATGTACCCTATTTTTGCAACCACTTGTCAATCTGTAATTTTTTAAGTGAAATTTAAGGGGAAAATGTCATTTAGAACATAGAGCATGACAGCCAGGAAAACAGCTTCTTCTTGATTTCTATTTATAGGAGCATCAGTTCAGAGAACATGAATACAAATACTTAGAAATATTTGGTGAATCCCGGAGGGTAAAGGGTCATGGAGCTGTGGTTAAAAATTGAGTTGGAGAGTTTAGCTCAATGTCTCTATGACCACTTAAGGTTGGAAGCTTATCACAGAAATGTCAAAAGGCCACCATTGTTACAACTCATGGAAAACTAGCTAGAACTTTGTGTCACCTAAAATGAAATCAACTTGTGCCAGACCATGAAAAGATGATTATTGTTGTCAATGGAATGGTGATTTTAAAAAAAAAGGGGGTTTCAGGTTTTTCAAGTTTGTTCTAAAGTGGAAGCATTAAGCATTTGGAAAATGTAGAATTTATTGTGGAATGAACGTATGATTGACCTTGAACAATGGGGGTTTAAACTGTGTGGATCCACTTACATGGGGATTTTTTTCAGTAGCAAATATTACACACTACACAGTGCATGGTTGGCTGAAGCTGAGGATTTGGAGAAACTGAGACTATGGAGCACCAGCTACAAGTCACACTCGGATTAACCCCCTAGTTGTTCAAGGGTCAATTGTAATTCTGTTAACTAAGCCATATGAATTAACCATTGAATGAGTCCAGTTAGTGAGAAAGTTATGAATTTGTGATACTCTTATATATAAATAGATTATTCCAATCTTTTCCCCTCCCTCTTTCTTCTTTTATATTTGCAGTTGGTGTCTTTATTTTTCTCTAGACAACTTCAGTGGATATAATTCAGATTTTGTGGGATGATATTCAGAAGATACTTACATTAAAATATCTTTATCATCAAGTTAAGCAGGTAGTGAGAAAAAGAAAATAACCTTCAGTAAGATGAGTCAAGAAAAACAGAATCCACAAATAAGCAATATTATTTAATCTCTGCAGAGATTAAATAATAGAATACTTTGGAAAACTTTCTGGCAATAAATTTGAAAAATTAAAATTCAAATTGACAAACCTCTAGAAAATACACACTGACTTGAAGAAAGAAAAAAGATAGCTTGTTTAAAGGAAAGATATGTTTAAAGGAAAATGAATAATTAAAAATGTTCACCAAAGGAAAACACCAGGATCAGATGCTACCAATAAGTTTCCCACACTTTCCAGGAAGAGATCATTTCTTGAAAGAGAATGAACGTTCTCCAGTTTATTCCAAGTGCAAGCATAACTTGAAATCAAACAACATCATGAGATGAGACCATCATCAGAGTCACGTAGGAACACAAATGCCAAATTTTCAAATCATAAACTGAAACGGTAACAGATACCACGTGACACCGTCAGGTCAATGTCTGGGCTGTGTTTGCGTCCCCAGAATTTATACTGTAGAAACCCTTATCCCCAGTGAGACAGTACTAGGAAGTGGGGCCTTTGGAAGGTAATTAGGTCTACGTGAGGTCATGAGGGTGGAGCCCCAGGACAGAATTAGTGTCCTTATAAGAGATGAGAGCTCACAGTCTGTCCCTCTGCCTGCTTGCACCAAGGGAGGCTATGTGAGGACATAACTGGGAAGGGACAGGACCTTCAGCAAGATCAGCCCTGCTGGTACCCTGATCTCCGGTTTCCAGAACTATGAGAAATATATGTTTGCCATTTAAGCTGCCTGATCTGTTGCATTTTTGTTATAGCAGCTATAGCTCACTGAGATGGTCAAGGAGGCAGTTTGCTGAACTTTCTTTTAAGGTCCACAGTGTGTAACTTTGTGTCTCTTCCTTCCCTGTTGTGTAGCTTCAGCAGTACTGGGCTGGACTCCAGCACAAAACCAAAATGAGCATCCTCCCCTTCTTCCTGGTTTTAAAGGAAGTGATTCCAGTGTATCACCGTGAAGACGGTTGTTAGTGTAGGCTTTTACACAGACTCCTTATCGGATTCACGGAGTTCTTTCTATTCCTGGTTTGCTAGTTGAGAAGAGACTCAAGAGGCAGTTTAACCAAATGTGAGGAATGGACCTTATTTAGCTCCTAATTTCAACAAATCCACTGTAGAAAGACAGTTTTTGAGGCATTCGAGGAAATGAATGATGGACTTGGTATAGGAGGACAGTGAAGAATTATTTTAACTCAGCTGTGATCATACATTGCGATTGTGTAAGAAAATGCCTACTTTTGTGGGGAGTTCCCTGGTAGTCTAGGGGTTAGGATTAGGCACTTCAATGCTGTGTTGCAGAGTTCAATCCCTGGTTGGGGAACTGAGATTCTGCAAGCTGCATGATCAAAAAAAAAGAAAGAAAGAAAATGTTCACTTTTAATTTCTTTTATTGTAATATACACAAAACATAAAATATACCACTTTAGCCATTTTACTGTACACACTCTACGACTTTAAGTACATTCACATTGTTGTGCAGCAATCAACCACCATCATCTCCAGAACCTTTCGATCTTCCCCAACTGAACTCAGGCCCCATTAAACACTAACTTGTCATACACCCAGACCCTGGAAACCATCATTCTTCTTTCTATCTCTAAGAATTTGATGATCCTTTGTTGTCTTTAATTGCTAAGTCATGTCCAACTCTTTTGGGGACCCATGGACTGCAGCCCACCAGGCTCCTCTGTTCATGGGATCTTCCAGGCAAGAAGACTGGAGCGGGTTGGCATTTCCTTCTCTGGGGATCTTCCTGACCCAGGGGTGGAACCCACATCTGCTGCATTGCAGGCAGATTATATACTATTGAATCACCTGGCAAGGAGTGATTACTCTGGGTATCTCATATAAGTGGAACCCTATTTGTCCCTTTGTACTGTTTTAGTTCACTTAGCAAAATGTCCTCAAGGTTTATCCCTGTGGTAGCATGTTTCAGAATGTCTACTCTCATGGCTGAATAGTACTCCATTGTGTGTATGGAGCACATTTTGTTTATCCTTTCATCCATGTGGATATTGTTTTTTCCTATTTTTTTGGCCATTGTGAATAATGCTGCTATGAACATGGTGTACAAACATCTGTTGGAGTCCCTGCTGTTGATTCCCTGTTGATTCTTTTGGATGTCCCCACATAGCCCAAAGTGGAATCCCTGGATAATCATATGATAATTCTGGTTTTTTTTTTTTTTTGAGGAATCATTTTTTTCCCACAGCAGTTGCACCATTTTACATTCCTACCAGGAGTGCAGTGCACAGGGGTTTTACTTTCTCTATATCCCCACCAACATATGGTAAGAAAAATGCCATTCCCATAGAAACTCAGCACACCACTAGCCAATGGGCAGTGGGGACCGCCCCCTCCATCCCCACCCCCGCCTGGATAGCTTTCATGCTTAGCTGTGGTCTTGCTTAGATTTTCCCTGGGTATCTGTAAAATTCCCATCATGTCTCTAAAAGGAAGGACTTTAGGAGCAAAAGAAAAACTAACTACTCTGTGATCTGTTGATGCACATATATGAGGTAAAACTGTTCGTTTTTAAAAGGCAAGGGACCGCCAGACACTGTTCATGACCCGAGGCTCCTTTTGGGTGGAGGGTGGGGGTTGGCTTCGGAGAGAAATATTGATCTCCTTCCAGTTTTTAAGTTGGGTGCTGGTTTCCTTGGTGCTTTGTTATTATGCTTCACTACCTCTGTAAACTCACATATATAAACATACTTTTGCATGTTATACATTTTACATTTATAATTTTAACCCAGTAACATTTATTCTTTCCTGCTGTGGCCCCTGTTGGCCAGAGGTCCGGTGCTGCTCTGAAATTTCAACTAGTATTCGTCTGAGGCAAGGAGAGAGAATAGAGTGAGTTCTATAAAGCTAAATTGATTCAACTCCAAGGATTGTGTATATCCTTGAATTATGTCCTTCCTACTCGATTTGGTGCTAAAAGGACCTTTAAAAATAAAATCAGAGCATTAAAAGGGCGCAGTTTGTTGTCTTATTTGCTCTATTGTCCTTACAAAAGGTAAACAGAAACAGTAGATGCCCTTGTGTAAGGTCATTACCGTTTTAAAAAAAAAAAAAGTGTTTTCAGGGGTCCTTGAAACGAAAAATTCTAGGAATTGCTGCCTCAGAGAATGAAGCTCTGTATTCAGTAGCCAAACTCCAAGGCTGATGATATTCAAGACTGGGATTTCACTCACCTTCCTTTCCAGAGAATGTATTATACTCTCCCATTTAAAAAGCTCTTTTAGAGGAACATTAATTGGCCCTGTGTGAAGACTCAGGAGTAGGTCTACCGACGCCCAGCTCAGGAGACCTACACCTAGCTCAGGGGACCTACAGTCTCAAATACCACCAGCTGATGACGCTTACAATTATCATTTACTGAGCACTTCTCTACCATTTTGTACGGACTCTTTCAATCTTCAGGAATGTTATTTTTCCCATTTAACTGATAACTGAAACTTTGGCTAACATCTTGCTTAGAATCACCAGAGTAAGATAAGGGGGAGCTGGAATTCAAAACCCCTGGGGAGCTCCCCGCTGTGGTCCACACTCCTGGTTACTACTTCACTAGATTCCACACACGGCACCATCTTTGAGAAGCCAGAGGCAGGGGCTCCCGAAGAGGTAGGAGGCAGTGGATCCCCCCGCTCAGCCCTCTCTCATCCCGATGTTTAAGGAGCCCAGTTCACACAGCTTAAAGGGGGAAAGGCTAAGCTCATTGGAACCCTTGCATGTGTGCTAAGCTGCTTCAGTCGTGTCTGACTCGGTGACTCCATGGACGGTAGCCCACCAGGCTCCTCTGTCCATGGGATTCTCCAGGCAAGAATACTGGACTGTTTTACTATGGTGGTCTTCAAACGCACTTGTAGGCAGTGATTTAATTGTACTTACTTCTTGCATCTCTATGAGACATTAGCAAAGGCACTGTGTAAATTCAGTTGTGGGCAGAAGATTTGGGGAGAGAGGAGGCATTCCAAGCATATTTCAGTTACTGGTAGCTGAGGTCTCATAGGAAGATTGAGGAAGATGCTGTAGTGTTGACCGAAGGGGCATAAAACGTTTGGGTGGGAAAGCTTAACAGGAGCTGGGCAGCAATCAGAGACGCCTGGGGGACTGAGGAGACCATGCATGTCCTCCAAGAAGGATAAAAGAACAGCAGGAGGAAGTTGAGTCCTTCAGGGTCACACTGAGGAGAACTGGGGAAATGAACATTATAAGGCCATGAGTTCTAATTCACACGGTAATAATATGGAGGGCTTTGAACTACGCTTCTATTTTCTCCTTTTTAGACTCTCTATCTCTCTCTCCACATCTGTCTGCGAGCGGCTGCCAGGACCCTTCCTTAGTCACACACATCACCTCCCAGGATTTCAACATCCCTTCTCAAGAACTGCACGCAGCTTCTCCCCTTCCTGGCATGGTCAGACGCACCTTCTCTCTCCTTCCCTCCCTCTCTCTCTCATCCTCTCCGGCTCTCCCTTCTCTTCTTGTGTCGTTTGCTTCTTACCTGTAACAAATCACCCAAGACATAGTGGCTCGGAACAAGGGATCATCTCTCCCAGTCTCGTGACCAGACGAGGACGAATGGGGTGGCTCCCCCTGGAGGCAGTTCATGCAATTGCAGCCAGGTGGTCTCTGGTAGGGGTTGGGTGATCCCAAGTCTGCACTGCGTTGGACATCCGAGGTGGCGTCTTCATATTATGTCCGGCGGACCCCCTGAGGTGGCTGGGGACTGAGTGGACTCTTTCCTCCCTCCTCCCTCCTCCTTCCATGTCCTTATACACCACACAGCCTCTCTACATGGTTACCTTGGACTTCCTTGTAGCGTAGGGGGTTCAGAGTAGTGGGACTTCTTACCTGGTAGCCATCTTGCCTCAGACATGCATCCCAAGACACCTAATCAGAAGGAAAGTCAAAACTTACGAGTTAGTCTCAGAAGTCACTCCACACCACTGTTGCTGCCTCTTGTTGGTCCAGAGAAGGTCACAGAGCCAGCCCAGGGGAGAGCAACCACCCAGGGGTGTGAATGCAGGAAGGTTTGGTTTACTGGGGGTGGCATACCTCTCCAAGGACTAACATTTCTTATGTATTGAAATGTCTGTCCCTTTCTCTCTTCCTGACTGAAATACCTTGTCACTGCTTTGTACCTTGCTTTGCATTCATAGTTTTTTCTGTTGTTTATATTAGTGACTTCTTTGAGGAATTCTTCTGCATTCTCTCAAAAGAATCTTAAGAATATGCTTGCATTTCTTGATACTAAAATTCCAGCACCCAAGAAGCCCTATAGAATAGCTCTGTGACTGTTTTTTAGAAAGTCTCTTTGGGAAATCAGATTCGGTTCACCTTTTAACCACTGATGATAACACAGCAAACTGAAAAGGCAGATCAGTTTTAGAGAAAAGTGATCCACCATGAGGTGTGGGTGTCCTTGGATGAACTGCCCAACAATGATGCTTTTCATGCTTGGCCACTAATTTAAAAACCTGTTCTCTTGTTGAGGCTAAATGGTGACTTGCTTTCCGTCTGGACCTTCTTTTTTTGTTTGTTTTTCATACTTATATTCAAACTCTTTTACACAAATGAAAGTTTACCCTTTTTTTTTAACAACTCCTTCTCCTCTTACCCTTCCAAAGGGATAACTTGAAACTAAAAGATTTGTTGCACAGTCACATGGCAGTTTCAGAAATTCTTGAAAATCTCATACTGATGGATGGCTTAACTTTCCCTAGCTTCTGCAATGCCATTGAGGTCTCAAGCTCACATAAAGAGTTCTTGGCGGCTTTTTCTTCTTCTTTTTTTTTAAGACGCTAAATCTGCAAAGCTTTTCTCTGGTGATTATGGAGAACAGCACATGTGGGAGAAAGTGGGCCACTGGAGGTGGCAAAGAACTTTTTTTTCCCTACCCACAAGCCCTGAAGAAACTCTGCCAACAAGGATTAATTTGCTCATGAGATCTTACTGTGGTTGCCATTAAGAAAGAAAAAAACCCAGCAGGAACAGCAGGGCAGAAGCATTTCTGAGCTCGGGGGAGAAGAGTTGGGTTTTGTGGTGGGAAGTGGGGTGCTGGTTTTTCTCTCCTACAGCGATGAGGCTGACGGCATTTCTCTTCCTCGGACTCTGTGTGGACATCTGAAGGCCAGCTCCGAAGGAGGATAATCAGTAGCTTGTAGTTTTCTGTAGTTTGGCTTTATTAAAAGCAGGGGAAAGATTTCATTTTAAAAAAGCCTTCAGGCAGTTCCCGGTGACCTCATGGTTAGGATTTGGCTCTGTCACTGCAGGGGCTCAGCTCCATCCCTGGTCGGGGTATTGAGATCCAGCGAGCCACGTGGAATAGCCAGAATACGGGCAAGAAAAAACGTGTTGATGCGATCCTTTCCCAGTTTTTAAGAAAGCCTTGGACAACAGCACGTCACCCCATTGGTGATGTGTTTGCACATTTCTATCCTCATACTTGGGTTCCATAGACAAGTTAGGCAGACCCCGGCAGCTTCAAACTCAGAGGGTCCCTCCTCACAGAGTTATTCAGCCCCCAGTTTCCTCCAGGAGAAGGAAGCAGTGGACTTCAATTAGAACAATGTTTTCTACGAAGCCTCACACTAAGCCCCTCAACAAAAATTTCCACCAGCCATCAGGCAAAATGTGGCAGACCCTGAAAGCTTCAGACCCAGGCGGAATGCACCCCCGACTACCAGGACCCCCACCAAAGGTCAGCTCAGGGCTGCCCTGGGTCTTGTCAGCTGCTTGGTGGGGAGAGAAGGAAGCAACCCGAGGGGCCAGGGCAACTGGAAGAAGAGGGGCTGGGAGGGGTGGGCAGTGGGCTAGACGGCAGAGGCAAGTCCCAGTCACTGATTCCTGAAGTCCTGCAACTTCTGGGAAGCCCCCATTCTCCCACCTGTGCAGACGAGGACCCCTTAAGCGAAGCGTTTAAATAACTTGCTTTCATGCGACCTGATTAAGCTATTTAAAGTCTTTAAATAGAATCTAAGCGTTGTATTTAATCCTTGAGTAAAATGAAGGATTTTCGTCTGAGCCTGGCCGCCTAGCCCACGGTTCCTTCCACCACCCGCGACCCCGTCTCAGAAGCCATGGGTAACTGGTAATCCTCTTATGAATGAAAACGGGGACTTGCTGGAGGTGAGCCTGTGGCACTCAGCCAATAACAACAGCTGTCACTCTCTCTCGTTTAACCCTGTAGTGGAGTACGACAAGGAGTTCTCCCCTCGCCAGCGACACCACAAAGAGTTCAAGTTCAACCTATCCCAGATTCCTGAGGGTGAGGCGGTGACGGCTGCAGAGTTCCGAATCTACAAGGACTGTGTTGTGGGCAGTTTTAAAAACCAAACTTTTCTTATCAGCATATACCAAGTCTTACAGGAGCATCAGCACAGGTATGGAGGCTCAAGGAACCCCAAAGGGTCGGGCTGGGCCCCGTTTCTCACCCTATCATCCTGTAACCCCAAGCGTGTCTGGGGAAGGTGGCTTGGAGTTCAAGGGCAGCCCACGGGCGTGACGAGGGATGTGTTCCCAGTGCTAGTTTAGCGGGCGAGAAGATACTTTTGCTCTTACGGTGAAGATTTCCCAATAGTTTTCTTTTCTGAAGCTAGCCAGTGAATAGTAATTACTAAGCATCCTTTGTGATCAGAAACAGAACCGACTGGGAACTGGTTCCCACTATTGATTAGGCTGTCTTCTGAATGGAGGGTGAGGGTGGCTGACAGGTTCATACTTGAAAATTATATGAAGATGTTACAAATGCTACTGAGTCAAGTGAATAGAAGGCTATGTGCTAGTGATACAATATATACATATATTTTGATTGGCCAAAAAGGTCATTAAGATAATTGCATGAATGAACGTTTTGGTCAACCCAATATAATGTCTTTGAGAGAGAGAGAGTGTGTGTGTGTGTGTGTGTGTGTGTGTATATGAATTAATGTGTCTCAAATGTATTTTTTTATCATGTAGATGTGACAGAACAGTAGGCTTTATTTTTTTCCATGTCTGTATTCTTGTTTCCTGAAATGAGGCCACACCATTTTACAAAAGAACTGTGTTCTTGGGGCTGCCTAGCAAGTAAAAGAATCCTTCCATGGGGTGATTTTTAAGAGCATCGGAGGGGCTAAGGGATGAAGTAGTACAGCATTTTATTTCAGTCCGACAGAGACAGAGAACAAGCCCATGACCTTGAAATTTTGCTTAGTTCTTAGGGCTCAGCTGAGTGGTTTGGTCAAATGGAGAGCTTGGGGCAGAGGTCAGCACTGCCCGTGGTTCTCAGCGGGTGGCAGATGGGAACTTGGCACGTGATAGGATTTTTGGCAATAATATGGTAAATCTGAAGATAAAAGTAAGAGAATACAAAGGTAAGGGAACTCCCCACCCCTTTGTTTATGGACTATATTAGCTTGGGTTTCATAAACCAACTCCAGATTCTTGCTTTTGGTCCTGGAAGTCTGTTGACTTCCCAAGAAAGTCCAAAAGTCTCGGCCAAGAAGGTCCAAAGGAATGAGTTTCGTTTCTCCTGGACTTATGGGTCTGTGTGTGGGTCTGTCTCAATACACACACTAAAATAATAACAAATGTGAACTTTGCCCCACACAAGAACTGTTTGGAGAGCACTGCTGACATTTGACCCTGATGCATATTCAGCTCCATTATGAGGAAAGTGGAGAAGGAAGGACGTGCCCAGCTTTGGGGACACACGCTGGTGTGGGACATACACACTGACCATTGTCGTGACTCTCAGCTACGTAATAATAAACAATAAGTAAAATAGAGCCACTGTGGGGTCTTTATTACAGACCAAAATTTCAGATTGGAGGGAAGTTTTCTGATGTCTGATTATCACTCCTAAATTAAAATATATTGATCAATTTAACTGTTAAGGGCCTCTGTTGAGAAGTAAATTCTTCATTGCTAGCTTTTCATCTTTCAGTATTTCAGAGAAATTCAGTATTCAGTGATTCTTTGGAATAGCTTTGTTTTGTCGTCCAGTCCCTAAGTTGTGTCCAACTCTTTGCAACTCCATGAACCGCAGTACACCAAGCTTTTCTGTCGTTCACCATCTCCCTGAGTTTGCTCAAACTCATGTCCATTGAGTGATGCCATCCATCCGTCTCATCCTCTGGCATCCCCTTCTTTTGCCCTCAGTCTTTCCCAGCATCAGGGTCTTTTCCAGTGAGTGAGCTCTTCGCATCAGGTGGCCAAAGTATTGGAGCTTCAGCTTCGGCATCAGCCCTTAATGAGTATTCAGGACTGATTTCCTTCAGGATTGACTGGTTTGATCTTGCTGTCCACGGGGCTCTCAAGAGTCTTCTCTAACACCACAGTTTGACAGCATTAGTCCTTCGGTGCTCAGCCTTCTTTATGGTCCAACTCTCACATCTGTTCGTGACTAATTTAGCCATTGACTTTCAGTTTGCCTAATTATCAGTCTCATTACCTTTCTGTGTTGGAAATAATCTGCTGGTGCTTTTTTGGCTCAGACTTCTGTTTGGAAAGCATAGTTTCCTCTGTTCTGCAGGATAAGCTTCATGGTGAAAACACTGGATTGGAGCTTTTGTGACTATGAATTTTTTTTTCAAAATTATTATCATTTTACCAAAGAGAGAGTGTACACGCTAGCAGACTATTTGTGAGGTTTACGTTGAGCTTCAGCCAGAAGTGAACAGCTGCCTTGAGCTTCAGATGCTGGTGTCAGGCTTCCTCCAGGCCAGCAGTGAGCTTGGAAAACAGACTCCCCAATGGTCCCAACCTTTGATGACTCCCTGTCAAAGCAGAGCTGTAATCGCTCTGCCTTCTAGGACGGGAGTATTTGGCGATGGATATGTTTAACTTTTGTGCATAGGAAAGGGGAAATCCTGGGAGATTTGGGAGAATTTCGTGCTTTTGAAGAGTTCCAGGTTGGCCAGGAGGAGATTGTCTTTTCTTATCAGTGGCCTGGAGCCCAGAATGCCTGTGGCCTCCTCATGTTCTTTCAGAGGCCTCCAGATTGAACCGTGGGACCCCTTCTGGGGAAGGTCCTATCTCCCCATCTGTACCATCTTGGGGTGTCTTGGCTAAAAAGGACTCTCCCGGCTCATGAAGAAACATAGCTGTCGAATCTGTGTTTCAGTGAAATTTGTAGCATCTGATGGATCAGCTTAAGACATGTGTGTGTTGCAAAAGAGTTGGCCTCCTTGAAAAAGAAAAAAAAAGGCAGGTTTTTCATTGCTGAGTCATACCCTCAGCTGGGGCTGAAGGAGTTCTGTGTCAGACCTCCTGCTATAAAGGGCAGCTAGGGAGTCTGACCCAGGGAGGGCCAGGAAAGATGCTTGGAAGGGAGGCTTTTGCTGTGAACTCTGCAGAAACCTCATGCCTCTGGTAAAAAATCACTGGACCAGGTAAGTTAAAAAACAGTGATGACTAGATGGTGTTTGTTGAAGCAGCTGATCCATTATTCAAAATCTGAGAATAAGCCTAGAGATGAAATCTAAGTCCTGAAAAAAACTAGAGCAACTCGTGGAGTGGAGGGGGGTTGGCAACCCAGAAGCACACATGTGCTCTTTGTAGTCTATTTATTTATTTTTAACTTTTTATTCTGTATTGAGGTATAGCTGAGTAATACTGTGATAGGTGGACAGTGCAGGGACTCAGCCATACATATCCATGTACCCATTCTCCCCCAAACTCCCCTCCCATCCAGGCTGCCACATCACAGGGAGCAGAGTTCCCTGTGCTCTGTAGTAAGGTCCTTGTTGGTTACCCATTTTATTTTTAAAAATAATTAATGTATTATTTTTGGTTGTGCTGGGTCTTCGTTGCTAGGCGAGGGCTTTCTCTAGTTGTGGTGAGAGTTACTCTTCATTGCGGTACACGGGCTTCTCACCGGGGTGGCTGTTCTTGTTGGATCACCAGGTCTAGGGCCCTCGGGCTCAGTAGTTATGGCCCGGGGCTTAGTTGCTCTCCAGCATCTGAAATCTTCCTGGACTAGGGATCGAACTTGTGTCCCCAAAATTGGCGGGTGGATTCTTATCCACGGTGCCACCAGGGAAGTTGCTTTGTTAGTTACCCATTTTAAATACAGCAGTGTGTACGTGTCTATCCCAGACTCCCTAACTCTCCCTTCCACCCATTTTTAACTCTGTAGTATGGAGTGGGGTTGGTAGTTTAAGATGAGTTTGCTGTTAAAATCTGATGTTAGGAATTGTTATATGTTTATGATGACCCTGGTGGAAACTGGCAGTTATATCATGCTCAGAGTTTGGGAAAAACCTTCCCAAATCCCTTCCTTAGAGTTTAGCCATGACTGCATCAGATAGCTGGGTAGGCAGTTTATGCTATAGGAGGATGAAATGTGGCGTATACACATTGTGTCAAGTCCAGATTAGGCCTAAAGTGTGCTCTGCTTACTCAAAGTCACCCCCATGCCATGGGGACAGTCCCAAGGTGAAGTGCCAAAAGGAGGGAAACGGCCCCCTTATGGCACGTCTTGCATCTTCAACTCCTCAGCTTGGATAAGAACATCTCAAGGATGCTCCTGTTTGGGTAGCACAGGAGACAGCTCTGTTGGGGGTAAAAATGTGTCTGTTAGAATTCAGGCCTTTGGCTCTTGACTCCCAGTGGGAAAAACCTCTGCAAACCTTCATTGATCTATTGGTCAACCATGGATGTGTTAGCAGCTTTTCCAAAGGAAAGGTGTGGAGGCGATGAAAGACAAAATCGCATGGAAGTAGTTGTTGTTAGTCACGGTGTGGTGTCTTTGTCCACTTACTTTGCGTTTTCTCCTGCAGCACATCCATGCTAAGCTGTCTTCATACTTGGAGGGTAAAGGCTGCTCTGATTAACTGTCCACCTTTTGTTATCATGTGTGGCAGCATGATGGTAGCATGTTGCTCAGTTCATAGGTACTCACGTGCCTTTAGGGGGCCTTTAGGAATATCGTTCTCATCTGTATTTCTTATTTGGTTAAAGATATACTTTACCTCTTAATTCACTTTTGTATATCCGGAAGTCAAACAGCATCTCTTGGAAGCCAGACAGAAATGTTTTCAGTGTCTGAAAGATGGTTCTGTTTGGCCCATGGATCGGCCCCACGTGCCTCTGCTAGCTGTGAAATTCTGTACTCTGGGCATGTATATGTCGCTTGGCAGTGATAGTCTGTCTTCTGTGTGTGTGATAACTTTCTTTTTTGTGTTTTATCATGGTGCAGTCTTTTGGAAGACATTTAAGCGAGAATTAATTACCAGATTGAAAAGTCAGTTCCTCCTGGTATAAGCAATAGCACAACTTACTCCTCTGTTTGCAAACAGAGGGAGTGGGAGGCAAACAAACAGAGGCAAAGTGGGAGTTTTCTTGTATATATATAGTTTTCTCAGTTTGGATCATATGCTTCATCCTAACTTTAGCATCGTTTTTAGGACTGGAAGATGTGCAACTTTGAATCAAGGAAACAGGGCAATTCTGTGGTGGAGTTGGTTTTTAAAACCGAGAAAGATTTTTTTAGGCTGCCCAGAGGCTATGCTGGTGGAGTTCCCAGGAAGAAGGCCAGACTGAATTATTGTTTATGGGACTAAGTTCATCAATTCTGACCTGTTTTTAAGATAGAATATAATTGTCCCAGGAGAGAAAATAACTGTCAAAAGGCAAAAGCAGTTTTCCAGAATTTTAAATTTGACACACTTCTCTGAACCATTCACGGAGATCGGAAACAGAGGAATCAGTCAGGAGGGGCTTGGAGAAGAGTCCAGGTTGGGACACGTTTGAGTCATGATTAGATGCTGAGAGCCCGTGAGATACGGAAGTATTTAGACCAGCAGAATGAGCTCTACTCTATAGTTCTGGGTATTTGAGAACGATGGACGTAGATTAGAGAGTTTAGATATAAGAATAAAAAAACCTAGTTGACCCAGGACCACTTATTGAAAATACTGTCCTTTTTCCATTCACATCAGTGGCATCTTTGTCATAAATCATGTGACCACATAAGTGTGGGTCTGTGTCTAAGATCTTTGTTCTGTTCTGTTGGTTGATTTTTCTCTTCTTGTACCAATATTATGCTCTTGAGTCTTTTAGTTTTATGGGAAGTCTTGATATCTGGCGTGTAAGTTCTCCAAATTTGTTCAAGCTTTTCTTGGCTGTTGATGGTCCTTTGTAGTTCCATGTATACTATAAAATCAGCATTTCAATTTCCACAAAGAAGCTCTGTGCTGAAATTCTGAATCTACTTGGAATTTTGTCAGAGCTCAATTTGGGATGAATTGACTCTTGCTAATTGTGAGTGGTCCAGTCCAAGAATGTTTATTTAGGTTTGCTTTTAACTTCTCTCAGTAACCTTTTACAGTTTGTGGGGGTCTTGAATGTTTTTATTAGAATTATTCCAAGTATTGAAGTTTCCATCCTATTGTGAGTGGTATTGTTATCTTAAAAATTTCAGTGTCTGATTATTTTTTGCTGTACCCATAGAAATAACAATTGATTTTTACATATTGATCTTATATCCAGCAACCTTGCAAATGTACATAGTCTAATACTGTTTCTCTGCACTATTTTAGAATTTCCATGAATATAATCATGTCATCTATAAATATTTTTTCATCATAGTTCTTATATTTTTGCTTCTCTTATTGTGCTTGCTGGACATCCAGTGTAATATTGAATTCCATACAGGTTTCTGGTAGGTTTCTAATCTGACATTGGAAATCTGTCAGATTTCTGATCTAAGGGAGGAAGCATTTAATCTGTACCATTAAGGACAATGTTTGTTATAAATGTTTTTGTAGATACTCTGAATAGACTTAGGAAATTCTCCTCTATTCTTACTTTGCTATGAGTTTTTTAAAATTAGAAATTATGTGGATTTTTTCCTGAATTTTGGGGCATGATTGTAGTTAGTCCTTCATATATCCGTGGATTCTACATCTGTGGAGTCAACCAACTACGCATCAAAATATTTTTTAAAAATTTCAGGAAGTTCCAAAAAATTTGAATTTGCTATGTGCTTGCAACTATTTACACAGCACTTACATTGTATTAGGTACTATAAGTAATCGAGAGATTTAAAATATACAGGAGGACATGCATGGGTTATATGCAGATACACTACATGGTTTTATGTAAGGGACTTGAGCATACATGGATTTTGGTGTCTAGCTATTTTTTGGTATCCAGGATTGGGTCCTGGAACCAGTCCCCCAAGGATACTGAGGGATGTCTATAACCAATGTCACATTCCTGAAACAAACTGAACTTGGGATTTATCCTTTTAATATAACACTAGATTTTAAGATCATGTCTGAAAATTCTATTATTTGAATCACCTGTGGGTCTATTTTCATGATCTGTTTGCTCCCTTGATTTTTCTTCATTTGGTCTTATTTCCTAGCATGCCAGATCATTTTTTGAAATTATATTCTGGACTTTATTTATGAAAAACAGTTCTAGATACTGGTGTCTATTTCCAGACTGGATTTCACTTTCTTCTGGAAGGCAGGCAGGTCACCTTGTTCTGTTTTAATTGAAGCCAGGTTTCTGGATATGTTGAGGCATCTCTTTCTTGTTTTCCCTTTCTCCTGCAGTTTAGCTCTTTAGGGGTCTCAGCTGAAGGTCTAGGTTGTTTACCAGAAGTTCTCTTCCATGGTGGGCTCTGAACTCTTAATTTTAAACTCCCCAGCATTGAGAGACTGCCAAAAACTCTGCCGTGCTTTTGTTTAGCCTCTAAGCAGTTTCTTCCTGCTTGTTTTCTCAGCTTCTTCCTCCACGCAAACACAGCCTAACATTTGGCAAATGTCTCAAATGGAAATACTGGAGTTCACAACAGTCAGGCCTTGAAGAGCCAAGATCCTAGAGGAAGGGACCCCTAACTTCTATGAGATCACATTGATGAGCTCACTTCTGTGCAGTCCTCTGGGACCTTAGCCCTCCAAGTCCTAACTCCCTGAAGCTCCAGTTTGCATTGCCAGCCAATGATACCACTCCAGGCTCTGGGCTGCTACCCCATTCTGTTTGACATCTTTGTGGTATGCCAGGAATTAACCAAGGCCCGGAGATGAAAAAGCAGTGGTGGATACAGGCTCAGCCTTGATGCATTTCTCTCTGACCTCTTGCCGCATCAAGTGTTTGCCTTTCTTGGTGGCTCTAAGATGGCTTCAAACAGGTTTGTGATTTTTGCTGTTCTTAGTAAGAGTGTTCATTTGATGCACCATACGCCAAAGCACCCATCTCTGAAGTGTCATATTTTTATTTGGAAATATTTATAATGAATCCCCACAGATGTTGATGTTGGAACCAAACAGTATGATTCTGGAAACCAGACCTGAACCCAGTCATTGGGCCAGCATCTAGGAGATTCATGTTCTTAGGAAAGCATTTCTCGCAGACTGATGCTCATAGAGTGATTGCTGTATGAATTCCGTTGGGTGTTCAATGATGCCTCCCGAAATGAAGTAACATGAACTCTTATCTCCACTGACCTGAAAGTGAGATATCTGGGACTGTTCTTTTATGAAGAGAAGGGCAAATTTGAGAAAGGCTGGATGGGAGAACTCGATTGTTGTTTGGGCAGAAGAAAATCAAAGCCTTCTTATCGCTGTGCCCAGTCACGCCTGTTTCTCTTTCTGAATCTGGCTGTCACGGGTTCCCTCCCCAGGGACTACTGAAATCTTCCTGCTGGCTTGATAATCTCTGGCACACTCAGCCTGGGCCCCAGACGAGGACTGAACTTTGTAGTGTTTGTTCCTTTGCTCCTGAGAAAGGGATAATGTGCCCGACCCACACCTGCGGTTATGTAACCAGTTACTTTCATCTTCTTAGTCAAGAGCATCTTTCTTAGACTTAGAAAGACCCCCATGAAATCAAAGGGGAAAACAAGAGTCAAGAAGCTACCAAGCCTTCTTCCCCTTGCCTGTCTATGTTCTGTTCTTTGGAAGGGTAGCTGAGAAGGTTAGAGAAGAATTAAAAGAACAAGGACAAATTTTGGAGAGGGGGACGGCAGGGTGTGGGGAACAGGAAGAACTTTTGTTTGGGAATTGTTTACCCACTTGGTAAATGTGGCAGAGAAAAGAAAAGAGGTTTGTTTCTGGAAACGATGCTGCCTTCTCTATTATTCACACCCAGGTGTTCTAGTTGCCAGCATCTCCGCACCAGGATGTCCAGCTTTTTGGGAGGCAGGCCATGGTTGTAGTCAAGATTTTTTTTTTTTTTTTGCTATTTGTTTTAAAATCACCAATTAGCAGCACTTTTATTGCCTTAGTTCCCCATGATGGGCAGGGATGTGGATGTGGGCATGGGTGATAAGAACCAAAACATAAAATTTGCCTGTGACATGTTTAAAAGGTGGCAGAAACTGAGAGGTTGTTGCTGACCCACAAAAGGACGCTGGGATTCTTGGCCTCTGAAAGAGAAGAATTCAATCGGGGGCCAGAGACAATCAAAAGACTGTCTCAAGCTTGTGAAAATTTTACCAGACCCACTCCCATGCCCATAATTTACATTTTAGGATAACAAGATTAGAATTTAACAATAGAAAGATCCTACCAGACCCACTCCCATAATATACATTCTAAAATATCAGGATTAGTCAGAAGGTTTTCAAGAAGGAGAAACTTTACTCAAGCAGGACACGTTGTTGTATAATCTTTAGTACAGAGTTTAAACTTAGTTGTTTAAACTGACTTGTTTGTTGTGTAATCATCACTTCCAGGCTTAAAGATAAAAATGTTTTATGTGACTAGGACTAAGCAATGTAGAGGAAAAGAAAACGTTTGTCCTTTCCTCCTCCTTGAGAATTCCAGACCCCTCTCTCCTTGGGGACCCCGGACTTCTTATCAACCTACCTAGGAATTGACTCGCTCAAAACCTCATTCAGTCTGTACCCAATCACTGGGGTGTGGTGGGATATATACCCCAGTGTGATGTTATTGTTCAGTTGCTAAGTCATGTCTGACTCTTTGTGACCCCATGGACTGCAGCGCACCAGGCTTCCCTGTCCTTCTCTACCTCCCAGAGTTTGCTCAAGTTCATGTCCATTGAGTTGATGATGCCATCTGACCATCTTGTCCTCTGCCGCCCTCTTACCCCAGTGTATGGGAACATTATTGCATCTATATGGTCACCAAGCACAGGTTAGGTAGCCTTGAACTTGAACAAAGTAGCCTTCCATCTTCCCCTGCTCCCTGTCTTGGACACACAGAAGCAAGCTTTCTGATAATCCTGCTACTTTGGACTTAATCTCACCCGTAACTCTGATTGTTAGTCTCACTTGATAAATCCCCAAGGGTAAGGCCAGTCCCCAAGACCATCAAGCATTTACGCATGAAGTCTACATGACTTGATACTATTTTAGAGAGACAGGCAAGGTATTTTGAGAGCTGACAGCTTGGAACTTGAAGTCTAAACAGCAGGCCAAGGTCATTCTCCTCATACTTTAGAGAAAGGCAGAGTGCTCGACGACAGTGGCCCTGAGTGTGGTCCCCAGACCAGCGGCAGCAACGTCACCTGGGAATCTGACAGGGATGCAAGCTCACAGGCCTTGCCGCCAAAACTCTGACAGTCTCTGTGTTAACATGGCCTCCGGGGGAGTCTGGTGCCCGCTGGCTTTGGGAACCTCCGTGGTGATGGTTCAGGGCCAGCTTGCCTGGGCCCACATCCCCGCTGTGCTCGTGCCGGCCGAGTGCCTGTGAGCAAGCCGCGTGACCTGCGTGCGCCTCTGTTCCCCGCTGTGTTCGCCTTTGATGGTGTAAATACTCTTGGGCAGTTGTGAGGACCTAGCACACGTAAGAGCTGTCCCGCGGTGAACAGCGTGTAAGGCCAGAGCTGTGTTACTATCCTGATGCAAAGGGATTTGTGTTGGTTTGTCGAAGATGAAATATACCTTACCGAATTTTGGTGCCTTTGATGCTTGAAACTTCTCTTTATGCCATGCTCATCCTAGAAGTGAAAACTGGGTAAATTCAACTGCCATAAAGTCAGTGGGAGCCCGGCTGATTATATAACATAGTATATGCTATGTTCAGTCGCTCGGTCGTGTCCAACTCTCTGCGACCCCATGGGCTATAGCCTGCCAGGCTTCTCTGTCCATGGGGATTCTCCAGACAAGAATATTGGAGTGGGTTGCTATGCCTTCCTCCAGGGAAATCTTCCCAACCCAGGGATCGAACCCAGGTCTCCCTCATTTGCACGTGGATTCTTTACCATCTGAGTCACCAGGGAAGCCTAAGAATACTGGAGTGGGTTGCCATTCCCTTCTCCAGGGCATCTTCTTGACCCAGGAATCAAACCGGGGTCTCCTGAATTGCAGGCAGATTCTTTACCAGCTGAGCTACCAGGGAAGCCCAATATATACAATATAGTACATATAATATAGTATGAGGGCTTCCCTGGTGGCTCAGACAGTAAAGAGTCTGGTTCAGTTCCTGGGTTGGGAAGATCCCCTGTAGAACGGAATGGCAACCACTCCAGTATTCTTGCCTGGAGAATTCCATGGACAGAGGAGCGTGGTGGGCTACAGTCCACTTGACTGCAGAGAGTCGGACACGACTGTGTGACTTTCACTAGTACAGTATGTAGTGTATATAATATTGTATACATAGTATGCAAGAAAGTGTGAGTTGCTCAGTCATGTCTGATTCTTTGTGACCCCATGGACTGTAGCCCACCAGGCTCCTCTGTCCATGGGATTTCTCAAGCAAGAATCCTGCAGTGGGTTGCCATTCCCTTCTCCAGAGCATCTTTCTGACCCAGGGATTGAACTCAGGTCTCCTGCATTGCAGGCAGATGCTTTATTGTCTGGGAATAATAATACTAGGGAACTCCTGCAATACATAATGTGTATAATTCAAGTAACAGGTGAATGAACATTATTATATATGTGATATATAATGTATACAATATTATTATGTAATATATAGTGTATACAGTAATGTTCATTCAGCCTTGTTACTTGAATCAGTGTGTAGCAGTTTACTCTGATTTCTAGTACTCTGTTTTCAAATATTCTGTTTCTTTTCTACCTTTTTAGTTGGTAAAAGTTTAGATGTGATCCTGTATGTATAATACATTACATAAGAAAAAAGTAAAAACCCTTGCCTTACTCTCTCATTTTCTCAAATGATTTTTGGCTTTCATTCTGTTTGAAAATTGCACTTTATGCTCTTCTTGCATAAAGAAGGCCTCGACGCCCCTGGAGTGGTTTACAGGGGCAGCCCTGCTGCTCACGTCACAGAACCGGGTGTGTCTTGTGTGAGGCGACCCTTTGACAGAGCCCGTAGACTGAGAAGGTCACGTGTCATTGAAGAAAGGTAAACAGCTGTGGGCAGACCAGGGCCATCTTGGTGAGTTGCCATAAATAGTGTCTCTTACCCACCTGAGTCAAGAGCAGCATTGACCCAGTGGGGTTCCCCCTCAGAGGATCATTCTTGTGAAAGGCCCTCTCCCTCCCTGGACGTGTGTCAGTGATGGCTGTATCTAGACGGAGGGCATTGTGCTCGGAGCGGGAGAGGGGAGGAGCTGGGGAGGCTGCTGGCATCCCAGCCGTGGGTGTGAGGCATCTCGACCTTCCTCCTCCTGCCCTGACATGCGGAGTCACCCCTGACTGCTCTCCTCTGCCAGCCCCAAGCATCTGAAACCTGACTTCTGTATCCAGCCTCCACTGGCACTGATGGGCAGTGGGTTTGGATCTCTGACTTTATTCCGAGCCCTTGGTGGGTATTTACTTACCTCTGCCCTATGTATTAGAAAAAAATCTTTTTATTAAAGTAGAGTTGATTTATAATATTGTGTTAGTTTCAGGTGTATGGCAAAGTGATTTTTATATATATATATATATATTCTTTTTCAGATTCTTTCCCACAGTAGTTTATTTATTACATGATAGGTGAATATAGTTCCCCATGCTATACAGTAGGTCCTTGTTTATTTTATGTACAGTCGTGTGTATCTGTTAATCCCCAATTCCCAATGTACCCCTCCCCTGCTTTCCCCTCCAGTAACCATAAGATCGTTCTCTGTGAGTCTGTTTCTAGTTTTGTAATTAAGTTCATTTGTATCATTTTTTTTTTTTTTCAAGATTCCACAGATAAGCAACAACACACGTCATCTGTCCTATGCTTTTCTTGACTCCCCTTTTTGGATGCGTGGTGGCTGAGAGCCGGGGCTCCAGCTTCAAGCTCTGGTCACCCCCCTGAACCCTCTGTGGCCATCACACACACCCCCTCTGCAGGCTGCGGGCTGCGCGCCGCCAGCTCCGGAAGGGAGCCATGACGGGACCGGCCTCCCCATCCTCTGAGGGTCAGCGGGAGCGCTCGGCCGGCGCCTGAGTGCTGGGAGCCCGGGAGGTATTTGCTGCTCCACCAGGCCGATAGCCCAGTTGTTATTTTTTTTTATGTGGACCAGTTTGTAAAGTCTTTATTGAATTTGTTTTGGTTTTTTGGCCACGAGGCCTGTGGGATCCCAGCTCCCTGACCAGGGTTTGAACCCACACCCCCTGTACTGGAAGCTGAAGTCTTAACCCCTGGACTGCTGGGGAGGCCCTGAGCCTGGTTACTTTAAGTCCCTGCGCTCCATCACCCCTGCTCACAGGGACCTGAGCACCCTCGTTTGAGTGGCTGTCTTTGATTTGGCCTCCGTGCTCTGAGCCCCGGAGCTCAGCTGCAGCCCACGTGTGTGTGGACCCCCTGGTCTTCTAATCGGCGAGGACCAGCCTTGTCTTCACTGGACAGTCAGCGAGGCGTGGCCCTGAAGCACTGCCAGGTCCTGGGGGGGTACTTGGGGGGCCCCTGGGTGACCTGGAGCAGCGTCAGGTTGCAACGCAGGCTCCTGTGTCCACTAAGCCCCACCTACCCTGTGGACTCCATTTCTTCCCTGTCATGGTTTCGCGTGCCTCCTCTGCCCTCTTTAAACCACACCCTTCCCCTCTTTTTCCTGTCCTCTGCTGTTTCTGCCCCATTTTTGGATGATGGCCTTCTGTCCCATCTCCCACTTCCTCAGCTGACAGACTCCCCCATTCCTTTGTCCTGAGCCCTACTTTTGAAATATAAAAGCTCATTCTAGCTCAACCTAGATAGCTTATTAAAAAGCAGAGACATTACTTTCCCAACAAAGGTCCATCTAGTCAAAGCTATGGTTTGCCCAATAGTCATGTATGGATGTTAGAGTTGGACCATAAAGAAAGCTGAGTGCCAAAGAATTGATGCTTTTGAACTGTGGTGTTGGAGAAGACTCTTGAGAGTCCCTGGGACTGCAAGGAGATCCAACCAGTCCATCCTAAAGGAAATCAGTCCTGACTGTTCATTGGAAGGATTGAAGCTGAAACTCCAATCCTTTGGCCACCTGATGTGAAGAACTGACTCATTGGAAAAGACCCTGATGTTGGGAAAGATTGAAGGCAGGAGGAGAAGGGGACGACAGAGGATGAGATGGTTGGATGGCATCACTAACCCGATGGACTTGAGTTTGAGCAAGCTCTGGGAGTTGGTGATGGACAGGGAGGCCTGGCGTGCTGCAGTCCATGGGGTCGCAGAGAGTCGGACACGACCGAGCGACTGTACTGAACTGAGCTCTTTCTACCAGCCGTGTCACACTCGTATCTTGGGCTGTATTTCTCTGCATCCTTGTTAGAAGTCCTAAGAACATGTGCCAGTTGCCCCCATTGACGCCCTAGTGACCAGTGCCCCTCAGCCATAGCACCCTGTGGGCCCTGTTGGCCCTCGGGGGCAGTCCCCACGCTGACATCCCCACCACATCCTCATTCTAGAAGCTGCTCCTCTGATAAGAACGTGTCTGGTGCTTCTTTCAGGACCAGACTGTCCCCACATTGCTGTTCCTGGTTCTGTGTTATTTCTGGATGAGAGTCTTTTCCTACCTTCCAGAACAGAACTGATGTCTTCACATCTTCACTTCAAAGCTCTGGACTTGCGTCCCCTCTTGCTGTTTTCCATGAGCACCCCCCGTCTATCCGCCCACAGTCGCCTCAGTGACGGGGGTGGGGGGTAATTTGTCAGCAGGGGTGTGACACGCGCGTTGAGGGGGGGCTTTATAGACGGCAGGCCGGGCCTGCCCCCCGCAGACCCTGTCCACCAGCTGAGTAAACGCTGCGTAGCCACACCTACTGCTCCGAGCTCGGAAAAGATGACAATGGCCTTGCCTTCCAGCTCTGAGCCGGGTGAACAGGAAAAATGGTTTCTCCTCTGAGAAGTCGAAGACTTTTCACTCAGAGGTTTCGCTGGCCTCCAGACCATTGGAGGGACTAGAGATACATTTTGTTCCTTTGTCGCGGGTTGTCTTCCATCATGATCTCAAAAGGCGGGAAGGCCCTTGTGGAAATCTCGGGATCCACTGGCTTCTGGGCCTTGACCGTGACGTGTCTGTGAACTCATGTCTGAGTCGCAGTTTCCTCAGCTGTAAAATGGGGGTAATGATCCTCTGCCTGCTGTGCAGGATGGCCCAAGCCAAGCAGATGCAGGCACTTTGTAACAGATTTAAACGTATGCTGTTCATATGATGATGCTCATTTTAAGTTTAGTACTGAATTCTAGTCATGTTTCTGTCCTGTAAGCTCTCCACGCAGAATGTTTCCAGCACCAGGGGGTCTGCGTCCTTCCAGGGAGGGTGGAAACCTCTCCCTCCATGTCACAGGGATTCCAGGCCACTCTCTGCCCGTGATCCCAGGGCGTCAACTCAGATGGGTGTCCCTGTGATACCCCGAGGTGACCGTCCCTCACGCCACCTTGTCACAGCATATGGGTCCCTCACCCTATCTGTCCATGATCCCTTGAGTTATGTTAGCTGGAAACTGTAAAAAAGAAAAGAAAAGAAAAAAGAAATGTGTATGTAAATATAAGAACAGCCCTGTGGAGTCCAGTGGAAGGAATGGGCTCAGTGAGTTTGCCTCACAGGAGCCCAGGCGGCTCACGGCGGTGCCGACATTGACTCTGGTCTGCGGTCCACATGAGCAAGGACTCGGCTCTTAACCGCAGGCCGTGTGCAAAGGTGTTGATTAAAAGAAAAGTATTGATAATCAGGAATAGCATGTGAACCCTGGTTTCCCCTTCCACAGGAACTAAGAACATGTGAGGATTGTTGGGCCCTCCTTAAAAAAAAAAAAAAAATCAAAACTTAGTAAATGCTCATCTTTACTAATCCTGATTTTAGTATTTTTTTCATCCTTTTCTTCACGGCCCCCCACCCCTCCATTTTCTTTTGAGTTCATTAGCCATAAAGTGAACAACCACAGGCCTGCTTACTTATTTATTTTTTCTTAAATCTAAAAACCCCTGGCACGAGCAGTTGTGAGGCTCCCGTGGACGTGGAGGGCCCTCCCGTGTCAGGAGGAAGCCAGTGTGGCACCCCAGCTCATGCGCACTCCCCTTGATGGCACTGGGCGCGTGTCCTGTGTGATGGGCAGGCGCGGGCTGCCGTCCTGCCTGCATTCTGATGCCGGGCGGGACCGCGGGCTGAGCCGGGGCCCTGTGCCCTCACCCTCTGTCTCCTCTCTCTTCCAGAGACTCGGACCTGTTTCTGCTGGGCACGCGTGCTGTGTGGGCCTCGGAGGCGGGCTGGCTGGAGTTTGACATCACGGCCACCAGCAACCTGTGGGTCCTGACTCCGCAGCACAACATGGGGCTGCAGCTGAGCGTGGTCACGCGCGATGGTGAGTTCAGGGACTCGGGCCTTCGCCTCCTTGGCAGCAGGTGTGGGCAGCCGTGGTCCGCAGGCGGGACCCCCATTTCCCGACCTCCTGGAGCCTTGGTGGACAAGCAGAGTCCTGCCCCAGGGCCTCCTGGCAAGGACTCGGGGACGGTTAGATGGTCCGGGAGCCTCAGAGAGGGATAGGAGCTGGGTGCTGAGTTAAAGAGGAAGGCCGGGGTGAGCTCTAGGTGCTGACGTTGAGTAGGTTTGTGGGGGCCCTTCCTGCACCCTCTCCTGCACTGTCAGAGCTCGGCAGGTCCCAGTCCCCTCGGGCTGGAGCCAGTCAGCCCATGACTTCACCTTCCTGGGTGGGAGACGTAAGATGGCAAAGATGAGTGTGAACAGAAGATAGCAGCAGGAACAGGGGAACTGGGGGTCCCACCACCCCTTGCCCTGCCTCCCGGGACCTCGGCAGGAAGAGTGGGGAGGGCTCAGGGTGCCCCGTGTCTCCCTGCACGTGGGCTCCTCCTCTCTGAGGGCACTCGGGAGGCTCGGGCGTGCCTCTGCAGGTGGACACCAGGCTCAGTGCCACATCTCAGAGGTGCGCTTTGGTATTTGCCTTGCAGGGCTCAGCATCAGCCCCGGGGCCGCGGGCCTGGTGGGCAGGGACGGCCCCTACGACAAGCAGCCCTTCATGGTGGCCTTCTTCAAGGCCAGCGAGGTCCACGTGCGCAGTGCCCGGTCGGCCCCCGGGCGGCGCCGGCAGCAGGCCCGGAACCGCTCCACCCCGGCCCAGGACGTGTCGCGGGCCTCCAGCGCCTCAGGTGGGTCAGGAACGCCGTCTTTCCAGGACACCTGTGGGCCCCGGGGCGTCTGTGAGGACACAGGAACTGCCGAGGCTTGCAGGCGCTGCCCAGCTTCTGCAGGCCTACGTGCAGCTGTAGGTGCCCTGGATTATCTGGACGGGCGCCTAGGCCGTCAGAGGGGAGACTTTGTGACCCCAAGATCGTCTGCAGGTTGAGACAGCCTCACTGTCTGCTGTCCCAGAAAAGCATCCTTCTGTTTGATCAGATTTCTCCCAGCTCTTCTTCATTCCCATAAAGATCCAGGGAATGACTGCATTTTCTCCAAATTGAATTATTCCCCAGGAAGTGGTGACGAACAGACTTCATGCATTTGTAGAAGGCGGGCTCGTGTTGGTCAATGCTCTTGGCTGGGAGTGATGGCAAGTCAGTTCCGGCACCCCTCTCTGATGGGTTTCATTGGTTTTCATTCAACTGGGAAGTTCGGTGTTCTGCCTTGAGATGTGGTGAGACCCACGGGCTCAGCGGATAGTAGGAATCCCCTTTCCTGTGTTCCTTTGTTGGTGGCGTTCTCAGAAAGCCTAGCTCAACATGTGGTGCTGAGAAAGGCAACCTCAGCTTCAGGATGAGAGCGCCTCTTCTGCAGTAGCTTCAGCAGACAGCTGGTCTGGGGTCGGTGCTCAGCCTGGAGCTAGGGGGTGGGGTGTGGCCCCCGCCCCCACCCCCCACCGCCTGCCCTGAACGGCAGGTTCAAAGGGCAAGAGAGAGGAAACAGCCCTCTCTGCCGGAGTGTCAGTTCAGCAGGCCTGCAGACAAGCTCCCTCCCATGCAGAGCCTCAGTGGGAGACGCAGAAGTCCAGTTTCAGAACAGGAGGCAGGGCGTGCAGGCGCTGATATGCAGCACAGAGCTGGTCAGTGTTGAATTCAAAACAAGGTGCATCTTGCTCTAAAGTGGGTGCTTACAGATTCTAGGCTTCCTTTCCCTTTAACTAGCCCAGAAATCAGGCACGAAGTTGAGGGTTCACTTTGGGATTTGTAGTCAGAGATCTTGCTTTCCTTATCAGTGCTCTGTAACTTGGTGTGTGTGCATGTGCTAAGTCATGTCCGACTCTTCAACCATGTGAACTGTAGCCTGCCAGGCTCTTCTGTCCATGGGATTCTCCAGGCAAGAATACTGGAGTGTGTTGCCGTGCCAGGGGAATCTTCCTGACCCAGGGACTGAACCTGCATCTCTCTTGTTCCCTGCATTGGCAGGCACCGGTTCTTTAACACTGACACCACCTGGGAAGCCCTACTTTGTGACTCAGGACGAACCTAATCCAGTTTGGCTTCGGTTTACCCAGCAGTTGGTGGGCATGCTTGATTCGCAGTGGCTTTGCTGGGATTGAATGAGGAGCATCGCTCTGGCTCAAAGATGAGGTGCCTCCAGCCATAGGAAGTTCTTAGCAGGTATGTCAGGCTCCTTAGAAGGGATTGTAAAATACGTCAGGCAGATGCATTAACTCTTCCAGGTGGCTTTAAAACAGTGTCATCTTCTGCGGCTGGAAAGAGTTCGTGAAACTTTCCAAAGCACCCAGTTTTCCTGTGGGAAGCAGTGTCTTCACTCTGGATTCCGACTCAGCCATTTCAGTTACCAGTGACTTGGATGTGGAACCAGAAGGTGCACCACCCAGCGTGATGTGACATTCTGCCGCTTGTCCTCTTGGTGTTTCTTGGAAGCGAAGCCCAGCATGGGTGTTCCTGTGTTTACTGCTAGAAACAGTCAGGGCTAGGGTTTAAAGAAAAAGAAGAAGTGATGACTTTCCTGTATGCGCTTTGGAGGAAGCCTTCTGAACAGCAATCATCCCGGGCTTCTCCTCGGGGCATGGCGGCCGTTCATTAACGAGCTGCGGTCAGTTTGGTGCCGGGACCTCAGACATGAAGGCAGCTCTTGGGATGCTGATTGCTTTTTTTAAATGAAAATTTCACTTGATTTATTCCACCTCCCCTCCCCCCACCAGTACACACATAAAATTTCTTTTCTAATTGAGAAAACATGTCATCTCTGATTTGGGTTTCCGTGGCATCACTGAATTATTCTCTTCCAAGTCCCTTTCAGCATTTTGTTTCCAGTTTTATGAGTTTAAATTAAATATGAGTATTAAAGGTGGACTGCTTTGTAAGAAGAGGCAAGTATACCTGCCTTTTTCAGGGGTAAGAAAGCAGAGTTCCTAACAAACGCCTCTGCCCTCACAAAAGGGGGTTTAAACCCCTTACTCTGGAGAGTCCTCCCCCCCGACCCCCCACTATCTTCAAAGACTCTCTCAAGATGGTCCAATTAATGATCCGGTTAGGCCCACTGAAGTATTGCTTTACTTTTTTTTTTTTTTTTTTTTAAACATGTATTTCTTAATTTTTTGGCTGAGTCAGGTCTTAGTTGCAGCATGCAGGATCTTCGCTGTGGTTCACGGGCTTAGTTGTCTATCCAGGGATCAAACCTGCGTCCCCTACATTGCAAAGAGGGTTCTTAACCACTGGACCGCCAAGAAGTCCCCAGCTCTCTCTCTCTGGTTCTTTCCTCCTTACTTTTTCTTGCCGTTAATGGGGATGGATGTGCAGAGGCACTTGCTCTTGGAGAAAGGATTTCCAGAAAGATAACAATCTCCTGCCCAGGGGCACAGACCAGCCGGTTTATGTTTATTTCTGGGCTATTGTGGGGCCAAGCGCTTCTGGGTCTTCATGCACTTTGTAGATGCTGCTGAGACAGACCGCTGTGGTCGCGTGTGACTGTGTGAGTCCAGGCAGGACTTCTCCTTGTGAGTCTTTCTGGAGGTTGAAGGAAGAGAGTGTTGCTCCCTGCTGCCCCCGTCTTCCACGGTGTGCTCCTAGGGAATTAACATTTCTCCACTCAAACGACCAGCAGCAGTAGCCCACTAGATACCGTTCTGCTGCTGGGCAGAGGAGTGAGTACATCAGTCCTCCAGCTGCCTGTCCTCCAGCTGAAACGTGGCAGGAAAATATGCGTCTGTGTTTAAAACTGAGCTGCCAAATCTGGAGACGGCAGGACTGGTCCTCAATGAGGAAGGGCCACTAGCCCATCTGCCTCTCTCCGTCCTCCCCCAAATCTGCTCTCACATCTCTCTTTGGCCTTCTAGTGGACTTTCCAAACACATGCACCGAAACAGTGGGTTTGGACCCAAGTCTCCCTGGATGGGCTTCACTTACCCTCTGTTTGCGCTTCTCCAGTGGGCTTGTGTATCGTCTGGACCATATCATTCGTCGTTCTGACACGTTTTACCACTAGAATCCCCAGTGGGCTTGGGGCAAGCCCACTGGGGATTCTAGTGACTCAGCCACTGATCCTGTGGTGCCCACCCTGTGCACGGTTCCCGGAGCTCTCATTAGATGGTCTCATTCTACCTGCTGCTTCCACAGTATCTTTCTCTCTGGTTCCATGATTTTGTCTCCAGGGGGACTGACACCTGACCAACCCATTACATGAGTTGTGAACAAATGGCCTTGAGGGATGGTTCCGTGTGGCGATTCTAGATTCTGTTCGAGCTCATTTTTCAAGATCTTTCCTAGACATCTTTGGGGCAGGGGTAGTTAATGCGATTTCAGTTCAGCTGGTGAGTCTGAGATTTTCTGCCATGTCTAGCAGCTGGCTGCCAACACCACGGGTGAGACTTGCTCTATGTTTTGGCAGATGGTTTTAAAACATTTTCTGCCACTTGGAACAATTATGTCAAATCAGATTAGCTAACTTTGGGTCCCCTTCATCCTTCATGTTTGTGGTGCCGTCACTCAGCCCTGCTGACTGTCATGAACTAGTAACTTCCCAAGACCCTCTCTCTCTTCGAAATGAGCTCTTCATTGATTCAGATGCTACCTGTGAGCATCTCTTAAATTCTCCTTCTGTCTTTCACCAGCCCACCCAAACATGTATCTTTAGGGATCCTGGGAGGAAAGCTGGCTCTGGTACATGTAAATATACTGCTGACCTTCTTGTTGCTAGTTGATACCTTCTACCTCTTGAACTTTCCAGTTGGGACCATTCAGTATGCTTCCAGCTTAAGAAAAGTAAGTAGAACTCACCACTTGCAAAGCAGCGATGCGGGTACTTTATTATAACTATCACATCTTTTGCTGTAGATTTCAGGGAATTTCAGCCCACAGACTAGGGCTCTCCTCCTCACAGATCAGTGTTTACTCAGCCTTTTAGTTCTTGGGAGGTGTCCCCTCTAGTTCCTTGTTTGCTTCCATGGGTGGACGTGCCAGAGGTGAGTGGGCTCATCCACTATGGACATGCGATGCTTGGGTAGAATGGACATGGGTCAGGGCTGTGACATAGCTGTTTATAGTTCTTCAAAGGTATTGAGCTACCCTGGTGGCTCAGACAGTAGAGAACCTGCCTGCCAATGCAGGAGGCATGGGTTCGATATCTGGGTCAGGAAGATTTCCCTGGAGAAGGGCATGGCAACCCATTCCAGTATTCTTGCCTGGAAAATTCCATGGACAGAGGAGCCTGGCGGGCTACAGTCCACGGGGATTGCAAAGAGATGGACACAGCTAAGTGACTAACCTTTTAAAAGGCATTGGGGATTTTGTCATTTTGACCTTAAATTCAAATTTTAGGGCCAGTAGCTTGGCTCCCAGATGTCTCAGTCAAGAGGTAGAGGCTTGTCCAGGGTTTTTTAAATGAAACCAGAACTTAATTCTCCACAGCTGTGGAGGACAAGTGTGGCATGAGTGATTGGAAAGTTGAATTGTTCCAAACTCCATATTCATAATACTTGACTCGCTTTTGCCATTAAGCCCCTTTAGGGTAAAAGTTGCCAAGGAATGAAGCTGACTAGAATTTGACCTTCTCCTCCATCCCTAGGGTTCACCCCTTATGAATATGCTATTGGCCAGTAGGCTGAATAATAAGAGGCATAAACAGATGCTGCCAGACACTCAAATTATCCATCGAGTACTGCCATCTCCCAGGAGAGCACTGGGGGCCGGGGGCCTCTAGCTAGGGACTGGGGACAGAGGGACATGGAGCAGAGTCTCAGGGCTCAACCTTTAAGGGATATCTCTGTCGTCAAGATCCTTAGCTCCCTATTCTCTTATTCATCAAGACAAAGGCTGAGAAGAGATAAGAGCCCCGATTAAATGGAGCTGTGTGAGACCTTGAAATCCTGCAGCCACAAACGAGTGGGATGGGCCTTCACCGCTGCCTCTCCTGCTAACCATCCCGCCGTAAACAAAATCGAGACACTGAAAATCAAGCTGCCCTCTCCCCGCCTGCCCCCCACCTCCCCAAACACTTTATGAGATTATCGACACCAGAAATCCTGCAGCGTCATGGCACAGGTCTGGGCTTCCCCTGGCAAGCCTCGGAAGCTGCGTGGATCATGGGGTACACGGGAGCCAGAGCCGCCTCTGGGAGAAGCTGGCGGATCCGGCCGAGGACAAGAGCGGTCAGACCGGTGCAGACGGAGGTGCCGGGGGAACAGCTGCTCTTTGTCCCTGACCTTGTCATTCTAGGCTGGAAGGGAGATGAGAGCAGGGAACTGTTGCCTCTAAAAAACAAGTTTCCTCTGGGAGGACTAGCCTGAGCTTGGAGAACCTGGGCCGTGTGGACAGCATGCTCTGTGCGCCTGCTGTTCTAGTGTTTTCCTGGCTGAGCGTGGGGCCTGCAGCTGGCGTGGCCTGGGGTGGGGAGGGGCACGACCAGCCCCCCACAGCCCCGGGTTGCGGGGGCGGCAGAAGCCCTGGCTCCTCCCCTGGGCCCTGGTTTCTTAGGCCGCCCTGCCTCTGTCTTTTCCCTCCTCTGTGTTTCTTCTCTCTCTTCCTTTTGGGGCTGGAAAGGCGGCAGGGCTGCTGCCGAACCCCAGGGCTTGGGCTGGGCCGGGGCTGCCCAGACTCAGATGCCGCCGCCTCCCCGGGGGCTGCCCAGCCCCGCCTGGGTGTAAGGAGGGCCCTGCCCTTCTCGTCCAGCCGCCACCCCCCCCTCCCCGACTCTCCTGAGCATCTCCCAGCCTTTGGCCCCAGGGAAGAAAGAGCCAGAACGGGGTGGGACCATGGGTCAGCCAGAGCGGAGTGTCGGCGGGAGCCCTCGCCCACGTCATCTCGGTTCCAGGCGGCAGGACGAGAAACTCCCCCGCCTGCATCCTGACACCAGCCGGGGGTCCTCCAGTCCCGTTCCGTCCTGACCTCCCTGCCTGGGGTGGGCACAGGTGCCACGAGGTCAGGGGCTCTGCCCGCTTCTGATGCCCCCGCTGGTCTGTCTACTGGGGGGATTCAGGGCTTCCTGCAGCGCCCCCTCCCCGGTCTGATGATACTCTGGAGCAACTCCTGGGCCTCGGGGGAGTGCTGCACTCAGGATTCCAGTTGGATTATAAGGGACACAGGGGAGGAACAGCCCCCTCGCTCCCCCTCTGAGAAGAGCGGCTTGGGACACGGGGCTCCCCCCGCCCCCTGCAGGGATCCCGCAGGTCGCCCTCCACATGCGGACGTGCCTGCCCACCTGTGGGCTCCCCCAAGCCCCGTGTCCAGAGCCATTACACGGGGCTCAGGACTTGACCTCCATCTCCAATCCCCCTTCCCCAGAGGTCAGGCTGGCCTGAGTTCTTTCTGGGGAGCAGACCCCATCCTGGGCTCTCTGGGGACCCACGAGGAGCTGGAGTGATCGCACAGGAGATTCCACGGTTTGGGTCACTCTTCACGCGTCCTCACACTCATTCCATGACTGCTGTCTCCCCTTCCACCTCGTAACTGTGCCTTCTCTGACCTCCCGAGGGGGTTTCTCTCCGGCACCCCCGTGCACGGCGTCCAGATTGTGTTTTGTGCTGGAGTGAGCTGGGCACATCACGCATCACCCCTGCCGCTCCCCAAGTTGCTGGAGGACAGAAGCCTCGTCTGACGGGGCCCCTCGTTGCTTGGGGAGGGCATGCCACACAGAAGCGGCTCTGTCAGCCCTCGATGAGCGGGGGTCGGGTGAGAAACCAGACTAGTGGGGCCTGACTCCAGAGAGGTGTGCGCGCTTCTGCTGATGTGCTGGGCGCTGCTCTCCTGGGCTGGCTTAGTGGGGGCTGGGGGACACTGACCCGGTCACGGGACTGGACAGCAGTGTCCCCCCACTCCTGGCCTCCTGGCTCCAGGGCGCCCCCTTCAGGAGGCCCTTCCTGACCCCCCAAGCCATCCTCACAGGCTCCAAGCAGCTTCAGGATGGTCCCCGTTAGAATCAGAACCTGCCAGTGTGTTTGTCTTAAACGTGAATCGTGTCCTCTGAGTTAGTGCTCTGGGGCCTCTTGGTCCAATAGGGGATCACGACATGCCCCTGTTGCTGAAAGGGGTCCACTCGGGTCAGTGCGGGCGTGTCGAGATGGGAGCCGGTGTGCCCGACCCTGGGGTAGAGGGGAGACAGCGTGTCAGACGCCCGAGCGGCTGGCAGCCTGCGGAGCTCTGGGTGCCCCAGGCCGCGGCCAGCGGGGGCTCGCCCGTGGCCAAGGGTCCGGGTGAGGCTGTGAAGGAAGGAATGAGGCAGTTATGGGCGTGCCTTCTGATCCCCAGCAGACTACAACAGCAGCGAGCTGAAGACGGCCTGCCGGAAGCATGAGCTCTACGTGAGCTTCCAGGACCTGGGGTGGCAGGTGAGTGCTCCTGACCGTCTCAGGGCCTCCTCTCGTCCTGAAGGCAGCGGCTGCCATCCTCAGAGACCTTGCACTTCAGGGTCAGGAAGGTTCCTCCTGGGAAGGTACTTAGGAGCCTTTCAGATGCCCAGGTCTTGGAGAGGAGGGGCGACAGCCCGCCCACTTGTGCTTGAAGCCCCCCCGCCCCCGCACCTCTCCAGGGGCCCCCAGGTGCACGGCCTCCGAGTCCCTGCAGATCCACAGCCAGCCCAGAGTTCTCCCCTCATTCTCTCTCGGTCCCCAGGGCCTGCATTGCTTTGGGCATTTCAACAGTGTGCACTGGGTTTCGAGAAAGGGCTGCAAAAACTGATCTGACAGTTATCAGCTCACCCAGACTGGAAGGGCACCCGTGTGCTGCCTCTTTCCTGAAGCCGCTGCTCAGGCAAATTCTAGGTGCCACGTGACTGGAGATGGTTCCCATGTGTAGGTGGCCTTATGGGGACAGGGGAACCCTGGACTCCAGGAGGCACCTCTGGTCCAGGTTCCTGGAGCCAACCACCTCCGGGCCTCCAGGCAGGCTGGGGGCAGGTGGGCCCAGCGGTGGGAACCAGGGCTCCAGAGTCAGACTGAGCAGGTCTGCACCTCCCTCTGCCCCTCATGCATCCTTGACCCCGTGTCTGTCTCCTTAGCTGCCCCACGTGAGCTAGGCCTTCTCACGGGGTTCCTCAGCACCCAGGGGGTGCGGGGCATGTGTGCTGACCCCTTGTCGCTTCCTTTTTGCGTTCACTTAAGGACTGGATCATTGCCCCCAAGGGCTACGCCGCCAACTACTGTGACGGAGAGTGTTCGTTCCCTCTCAACGCGCACATGAACGCTACCAACCACGCCATCGTGCAGACCCTGGTGAGTGCCGGCCGGCTTCACACCACGGCGGCGGGGGGTCAGCCAGGACTGGGGGCCATCCCTAACGCCGCCCCCTCCTCTCGTCTCTGGAACAGGTTCACCTCATGAACCCCGAATACGTCCCCAAACCGTGCTGCGCGCCCACGAAACTGAACGCCATCTCGGTGCTCTACTTCGACGACAACTCCAATGTCATCCTGAAGAAATACCGGAACATGGTCGTACGAGCGTGTGGGTGCCACTGACTTGGGGTGAGTGGAGTGGCTGGGGACGCTGTGCACGCACTGCCTGGACTCCTGGATCACATCCGCCTTAAGCCCACAGAGGCCCCCGGGACGCAGGAGGAGACCCCGAGGCCACCTTTGGCTGGTGTTGGCCTTTCCGCCGGACGCAGACCCGAAGGGACCCCGTCCGCCCCTTGCTCACACCGTGAGTGTTGTGAGTAGCCATTGGGCTCTAGGAAGCAGCACTTGAGCGTCTGAAGTCGGGGGACTGCAGAAATGTTAACTTGGAAGGGTTCCCCTCTGCACCCTCCCCAAACCCACCAAAATCAGTTACTGCTTTAGATCCAAGCTCCTTGTGGTTTTAGAGAGTAAATAGGGAAAATAATCTTGAAGTAAAAGTCTTCTTTGGCTCAAATATCAGCGGGTTCAGTAGTTTCTCAAAGGCAGAGTTTGCAGATCACGGGAAGGGTCGGATACACCTCTGTTCCGATCTTGCCCTGGGAACGTGGGTCTCAGCTGGGCGGCCGGCAAGTAAGTGCCTTTTGTCTCAGTCTTGCTGTCATGTGGGCATTTTGTTGGCTGAGAGAAGATACACTTATTTTAGTTAAACTACATCCTTTACCCCTCTCCTCGCCCCGGCATTTGCTGTTTTCTGTGCTAGGACCAAAAGCAGAGAGAGTGTGACCCCCTCTTTGAGGGGGGAGGCTCCACAGAAGAGAAGCCTTTTTAAAGCCATCGTTTACCCGAGCGACTCGTCTGCACCCCTTCCCGTGGGGGATGGCTCTCTGAAAAGCTCACTTACGTTAGGACTGCCACTTCTCCTGTGTTGGTAACGCAATTCTTTGACGGGACAGCGTCCTGCGTCAAGGGTTTAGACCAGTAGAAGTGATGGGCTGAGGACTTCCTAAGTCATCTAGACTGAGGAAGGGGTTAGGACAGGCGTGTGGGTTGGGAACTGAAATCATGGTTTTCTCCTGTTGAAAATGAGACTCAGATTTAAGATGTCTTTTTCACGATCATGTACTAGGAAACCAATTTCATACTAAACTGATTAAATAATACATTTATGATCTATATCTGCACTTACAGCTTTTTTGTAAATAGAAACTATAATTTATTGTCTATTTTATATCTGTTTTGCTGTAACATTTAAGGAAAGACCAGACTTTTTTTTTTTTTTTTTAAAAAGAGTTTATTTAGAAAGTATCATAGTGTAAACAAATTGTACCACTTTGATTTTCTTTTAAAACAAGACTCAATGCAAAGCTGAAGCCACTCATGAGGATTGTGCTTCTCTAGAAAGTTGGGTTGTTTTTTTTTTTTAAAAGAACATCTGTGAACCATACATGATTAATAAAGATCTCCTTTAAGGCAGAGGCTGGCCGGGATCCTGCTGTTTCGTCTGCTGCAGACAGTGGACGGGGTCTCGTTTCTCACTAAGCGGCCACGTCGCCTGAGCAAGGGCGGTGGGGCGAAGGGTGTTATCACGAGGGCTAACTGATGCTGAAGGACGTACAGGTTATATACCTTAAGGGAGCCTAGGCCTACGGCGGCTGATTTCCAAGGGCGTCGGTAAAAGGGCTTTATACCCAGGATGGCGTGAATCAGGACACCAGGGACGTGGCTGACTGCAACCCTGCCTGCCTTGGTCTGGAGGTCGAATCAATCCCCTCTGCACATAGGAGACGGGCGGCCTCCCAGAAGGCAGACCAAATACAGGGCGTCTGACGCCACCTGCTGCGGGGCCGTGGGGTGTCCCCGGTCCCCGACACCCGACCTGGGAGAGTTCGTGCAGCCCTCCTGCCCCCTCCTGGGAGGCAGAGACAATCAGAACCTTCCTAGGAGTTCTTAGAAGGGTCACGACGAACTGTGTGGCACTTCCCACGTCCACAGTTTCCACGAGAGACATCGAATCCTGACGTTCACAGGGACTCTGGCTTCACATTCCCAAATGAAATCTTGCAGGAGAGACAGACGTATTCCTTGAACAGTAATAAGCAATCGGTTGAGTGTCGACACCCACACAAGGCCATGGCAGCGGCACTATCTTCCTCAGGCACGTGTCAGGGGTACCACGGCTTTCACGGCGGCTCACCACCCTCCGTGAGAGGCACCTGCAGAGACAGGAGGTCCAGGAGGGGCTGGACAAGTGGCTCTTCCACAGGCATCGGGGGTTTGTGTGTTAAATCTGCTCCAAGCTATGGACCAGCCACGTATGAACAAGTCATGTGATCAAAGCAACTCAACAGGGCCACAAGGCAAGGCCAACTGGCTAGGACTCGCGGGCCCTTTGAAAACAACGCTTTGGATGACGCTGTCACCAGACTCACTCGGGAGCCAAAAGTAGTCTGGCAGTTGGGTTTTCCTCGACTCTTGTTTTAGTCTCAAAGGAAACCATTTCGATTTCACCAAGAGCAAGTTAAAGGGGGGAATGGATGGTAGGTCGCCACCGAAAATATTTAGTTTGCAAAGGGATCGTGAGTTACACATTTACTTAGAGAAACTTAAGAATCTGTAGGGTGTGTTGGCTTAAAAACACACACGGAGAAGACAGCACGAGTTTAGTACATTCGGATCTCTGAGTCACCGCTGCGGGGAAGCGGGGAGCGGCTGAGGGACGGCGCCCCGCCGGGCTCACAGCTCGTCCTTCGCCTGACGCAGGACGAAGCGGTGCAAGGAATCCAGGTCGCGACTCCCGCTGTGCTCGCCGACCTTTTCTCCTCCACGGAAAAGCAGCAGTGTGGGATAGCCTCGTACCTTAAAAAAAGAAAAGAAAAGCTTAAAAAAAAGCCTGATTCATGCACAGAGTAAAATCAGAAAAGATCCTTGAGCCCAAGGAAGTCTACAGCTAGATTTTCAGAGCGCAAGACCCTCAGCAAACTACCCGAGGCTGCAGAAAGCAGAGCCTTGGGGCTCTATTTCACTTTTCAAACCCAAACGAAACACTTTCAAGATTAGCACTGAGGAGGCACTTCACGCTGAAGTGCGTCTTGTATTTTCACAGCAGCCCTGGGGAGCTGGTGCCGGCCTGAGAGGCTGCACTCCTGACAGGCTCCCGGGTGACGTGCAGGTGCCCCGAGGCCACACTGAGAAGCGAGAGCCTCATGGGCACACGCCTGTCCACTGCGGCTCACCGCTTTTCTCTTGAAAACACAGACACACTGTGTTCTAGTAAGCAGATGACGTTTGTGGTATTATCTCTTCTAATAAACTCCAGAGGCCTCAGAAGTGTTTTAAGAGAACAACACAAGTTGAAAAACAGAAATTGCAAGTGTTCTAGGCTATTTAATGGTGCTAATAGCTTGGAAAGAAGGCAACAGCTGCATGAAGAAGCCAAGCCACGCGCCTAGGCTGCTGGTGCAGCCCTCCCAGCGGGGAAGTGTGGGATCAAACACTTCCTCTATGGAGCGCCGCCTCGTGTCTGAAAAGCAAGCTCCTCAGGTGTTTACAAGGAAGGCGACGCGCCAGCTGTTCGGCCAACAAGAACGGTCCTGCAGGTGGGGTCTTGCCCTCCAGCTCTGAGTCTCAGCTACCGCCAGCCTCCCGCCAGGTGGGGAAGCCTCACTCCCTACCCACCACCACGGAATCATGTGCACTCACAGAGAAAAACCTTTCTTTTGGGAGAGCAGCTCTTTTTGCTTTTCAAATGAGAAAGGAAAAAACCTCAAGATGCTCAAAAGGACACGAACACTTTGTTGAGAGGAGGAGGGCAGCGTGAGTGACCTCGGATGGGGCCACGCCACCCCATCACAGTCCCCCTGGGAACCCCCCACCCCCCGTTCTGTCCCCAGGAGGCTCCAGCCACGCGGACCCACCGAGTACTTGCTGCAGAGGTTCCGTTCAGCAGTGCAGTCCACCTCGGCGATGGTGACCTCCGCCAGGCCGGGGAATTCCTTCTTGGAGAGGTCCTCCCAGGTCGGGGCCAGGTCCTTGCAGTGCCCGCACCTGGGGACAGAACATGACGGAGCCGCTGAGGCGTTGGATCCACTCACCCACTCGCCGCTGCCCAGACGGCCTCCTGGGCCTGAGTTTATAAACGTCAGCCTTCCTCCTCCCCCACCCCCATCCCTGAATCCAAATGTTCAGGTAACTGGACAGAGGCAACATGGTCTGAGAACGATACTGAGCTGGGAAACCTTCTCTGCGGTAAACTGCGGGCTCCCTTGTTTATAAGTGTACCATGAGCAGGAGGTGAACAGGAAACGAGACCCTTTTTAAAAAAATCACTTGAATATCAGAAGTAGGATAGATTTCTTATGGTCCCAAATGTTCAAGAGAATTCGAAGCTTCCTCGAGGCACTGAGTCTCCTTCCAGCCCACCTTCCCCTCTATGAGCTGCTCCCCCCGCTTACTTGGTCCACACAGCTTTAGGTTGACAGAAAACACTGAAAACACCTAACAGTTTTAAAGGCATCATTTCCTCGTGTTTCTATTCTTTAAGAAGAACTGGGCAACTCCAAGTCACAGGCTCCTTAGCTGTGTGGCTGTTACTCATGAGCACTTGGGACGAAACAAACCGAGGACCAGAAACGGCCCGTGGCGACCTTACTTGCTCACGTTTAGAAACAGGAGCCTACATTCTCCTCCACGTTTTTCCCAAATGGGCTGTTTCAAGACAAAGCTCTCCTCCCATTTCACAGCTGAGGAAACTGGGTTCCAGAGAACTCAAGGGGCTTCCAGGGTCACACGTGCGAGGCACAGCCCGGAACCCGCTGTGTTCCCGCCGCCTCCGGTGCCTTGGTCTGGAGCAGCCCCCACCCCTGCTCCGGTCCACAAAGACCACGGGATGGGCAGGGCAGCTGACTGACATGCTGCACGGCTCCAGCGGCAACTGGAGCTCCAGTCAGTTCCCCTCTAACATCCCGAGACGGATTGGCAAAGCTACATCAGGAAGTTCACGGTGCTGAACCCAAACGGCCATCCGTGTGGAAGCGCACACAGATCCCACACGACTTCAACGTGACGCTGGCCGTGGTACCAATCTTGTTTCAGTGTTTTCTCCAAAGCAGACTGAGCTTGAACCTCCTCCAAACTTCTGCCTACCTGAATGCAGGAGCTGAGCGGTAACACTTCTTTTCCCGGAGAGCATGACTGTGTGTGAGCGTGGTATGTGCCCAACACTGAGTCTCGAGGCTCGGCACACGAGTGGGGAATCAGGGTGTACCTTGAGGGCATGATGACAGAGCAGCTTCTGATCCAACAGCCACTTACCATGGAGCATAAAACTTGATGAAGGTTATGCCTTCTGCGATGGCGTCATCGAAGTTCCTCTCTGTCAATGCCAACACGGTGCCCTGAGGGGAGGGAAAAGCCACAACTCAAACACAGCAGATACGACAGTGTGGGTCAAGTTTCGGGATCCCAGATATGCCAGTCAGACATCTTTAAAATGCTGCAACGTGTGCTCCAAGGCTACACACACCCCCCCACACGACTCGCTGTTCACAAAACATCAGCAACTAATCACAGGGCCCACGGTCCGGAGCCCAGGAGATGCCGTGCGGACGGGTGGGCCATGCCCGGGTCTGCACCGCGCAGGCCTGGAGCCCCAAACACTGACCCAAGTCCAAACCGCCAGCCTCCCTGAAGTCTGCACACACACTGCTGTTCTCGCTGGTTCTACTGCTCTCATCTGTGGATTCGTAAAGAGATTTTCTTCTCTAAAGACCCTAGAAAAGCATAGGCACTGATGTGTTTTACAGATAAACAGGCTGCTTTCCATCTTAAAATTCAAAGTCAATGTGAAAACTGTTCAATCTGAACTCTGGAGAATTCAGGGCAAAGGGGCAGCAAGCCAGTCTGCTCTGAAGCGCTTCCATCGGGATGGTTCTTTAGAGAACTGTATCTGGTCCTCCAAAAGTGGACGTGCCATCCTCGCGTGGGAGCAAGGGCACGGCGCTGCGTCACGTGACTGCAGTCCCCCGGCCGCCCCCTCGAGTCCGGCGCCGGGTCCCGGTTCAGTGCCCGGGAGGCCGTCTGGACCCTGCCACCTTTCTGTCCGGAGAGGTGACCACACTCCCCGAAAGATCCACTTAATGGTGGAAAAGGTGAGTATAAATAGAAACCGTCTGGGCTTGATGAAAACATCCAAGTATATAATTAGACTGGATCTGGGATGACCTTTACAACCACTGCAACACACTCCCCGACACGGGGTCCGTAACTACAAAATCATTTGTTTACTTCTGAAAACAAAACGTCAATGTTTAACCAACATCCACGCAGTCCCCAGGCGCCGAGGTTCCCGCTGAGGGCAGGGGAGGCCCACCGCGGCCCCACACGGGGTGGAGGGGGTAGGCTGCCACTGGCTTTTCCAAGCATGGATGCCTGGCCTCGGGGCATGGTGGCTCCAGCCAGTCACAACCACCCTGTGAACACTGAGGCTAGAGGGTCACTGTGGGGCAGGGAGGGCGTCCCCGACAGGACCAAGGCGCCCCGTCCCGGGGAAGAACCCCACAGGCCATGTGGACTGAATCAGCAACACGAGGATTCCACTTAGGAACTAAACTGACAACCACGCCTTACAGTTCCTAGCTGAGCAAACACAGTTGTGATTCCCCGAGTAGTCTCATTCCCACCCCTGGCACCCAACTCATCTGGGGAGACAGACATTGGCTGCAGCTTCAGACGCACACACTGACCTGTCGCTGCGTCCACACCCCCAGCCCAGCCCTGAAAACCGCTTCCCTCCTCCTCCCACCCTGAGCTCGGTGCACTGTCCCCTGGACACCCCAGTGCCCACCCGGCGTCCCTGGCCAAGCTCTCCACCACCCCAATGCGCTGGTGGAGCTGGACTCCCCTCAGCCGTGGGGGCCTGACACCGCCCATCTCAATACAACCCTTTCCCATCTCTTGCACACGGGCTGTAGCCGGGCAGCTTTCGTCAAGTCCCCGTCCATTCCAAGCCCGCCACTGGCTTCCTACAGACCTAAGACCCTTGGCGGGCTGACAAGACCTTCCTCGGTGCAGTGACCACCTCCTCTCCGCCCCACACGGCGCCCTTGTCCTCCTCGCCCTGTCCTCCTGCCGGCGCAGCCCCTCCAGCAAATACCCACTCGCCCCTCAGCTGTTCGCTGACACAAGGGCAGCGATGACTAACCCAAGGGAAGAACGCTCCAGAAACGTGGACACATACTTTCAGGATCCTTGTCTCACACCTGCTTCAAGGTTTTTAAAGAGAAACCCCTATAAGTACGTAAAAGCAGGCAATGAGGTCGTGTTGAAAACGTGGAGTGTGGGCCATTCCCACACCGTCCCTGGTTGGCACCCACCTGGTCGGCTGCGGGCTCGGTGGCCAGCGTTGGGGCCTCCGAGGGCTGGGCGGGCTCCGGGGCGGCACGCCCCGCGCTCTGCAGCTGCGACTCCACGTATTCCCTCAGCGAGTCCAGATCCCGCTTTCCCTTGTACTGGTCCACCTGTTGGGGCACAGGCACACGTCAGCGCTGTGGGCCCTCCCCTGCCTGCCCGGGACCCCTGCCTTCGGGCGGCTCCCTCTGGGGGTCCTGGCCAGTGGTGTCCGCTGCTCGAATGTCAAGGCAAAGCATAAATGATCTGCTCTGAGCAGAGAGTTTGATAGGGCCTTTCTTCTGGGGAACCAAGGGTCACCAGGTCTGGGCGCAGTCCATCGGCCAGGGATGGAGCAGACACTGACCCCCTCAAAGGCCAGGGCCAGAGCAGTGGAGCAGGACCGTAGATCCAGCTTGTTCTAAAGATAACCTGAGCCTGCAACGCTGTGTGTCAACAGCTGACGGTTCCTCTCAACCACCAGATCTCACCAGGGAAGACCAAGAACCTCTCGTCCCGTGACATGTGTCCCTTTACATCAGAGCCCAAACCACTTGTGCTGGCAAGCTGTGCTGAGCTCAGTCGCTCAGTCGTGTCTGACTCTTTGCGGTTGCATGGACTGCAGCCCGCCAGGCTGCTCTGTCCATGGGGATTCTCCAGGCTAGAACACTGGAGTGGGTTGCCGTGCCCTGTTAACCCACGTGATGGCTCAGCTGGGGCAAAGACACACCTCCTATCTCCACACGGAGACCCGAAGACGTACCTTTTTGCCATCTCGGAACCAGAGGAGCGTAGGATAACCTCGGACCTGGTTTCCTGAGCAGAGTTCATAGTGCTGCGTGCAGTCCACCTGGAGAGAGAGACCGCACACCCAGTCAGTTTCTCCGAGGGCCTTCCTGACCAACTACCAACTGTCTGTCGGACACTCAGCACTTTTTTCAGAAAGAAAACTACTCAAGTCCCCCATGGGCAGAGTCTCTGTAGTGTCTGCAGATTCTGGAGAGACCTTTCCCAAGAACTGCTCAGCTGCCCCTGAGTGGAGGGGGCAGGGGAACAAGATGTACTTCAGAGACGTGATTCATTTTCACTCATTTAAAAACACCAGCTTTTAGGAAGCGATCATTTACCCTGAGCAGGTTAACAGGTGGAAAAAGGGACCCTACCCTGACAGCTGGAGAGGGGATGGCCTGCTGCTAGGGACAGAGACCGCCCCCAGCCAGTCACAAGGTGAGCTGAGAAACATCTTCTCAGGTCTACAGCCAGACCACCCTCAACATGCTCTATCTCATCTGATCTCGAAAGCTAAGCAAGGTAGGGCCAGGTTAGTACTCGGATGGGAAAAATATCTTCTCAGGTTCAAGCTTACAGAGTTTCAAGATAAAGTGGAAAAAAGTCATCAGTTTTAAATAGGAGTATTTGCACTATAATAAAAAGACAAAACTGAAAAAAAAAAAAACAACTCTAAGTCTTTAACAGGCAACAGTCAAAAGTTCCTTTAACGACTCTCACTTCCGAGGCCTTTGCTCCGAGGCCTCTGCTCCGAGCCCAGGTCTTTGCTCCGAGGCCTCTGCTCCGAGCCCAGGCCTTTGCTCCGAGGCCTCTGCTCCGAGCCCAGGTCTTTGCTCCGAGGCCTCTGCTCCGAGCCCAGGTCTTTGCTCCGAGGCCTCTGCTCCGAGCCCAGGTCTTTGCTCCGACGTCTCTGCTCCGAGCCCAGGTCTTTGCTCCGAGGCCTCTGCTCCGAGGCCTCTGCTCCGAGCCCAGGTCTTTGCTCCGAGGCCTCTGCTCCGAGCCCAGGTCTTTGCTCCGAGGCCTCTGCTCCGAGCCCAGGTCATTGCTCCGAGGCCTCTGCTCCGAGCCCAGGCCTTTGCTCCAAGGCCTTTGCTCTGAGGCCTCTGCTCCGAGCCCAGGTCTTTGCTCCGAGGCCTCTGCTCCGAGCCCAGGTCTTTGCTCCGACGTCTCTGCTCCGAGCCCAGGTCTTTGCTCCGAGGCCTCTGCTCTGAGGCCTCTGCTCCGAGCCCAGGTCTTTGCTCCGAGGCCTCTGCTCCGAGCCCAGGTCTTTGCTCCGAGGCCTCTGCTCCGAGCCCAGGTCTTTGCTCCGAGGCCTCTGCTCCGAGCCCAGGTCATTGCTCCGAGGCCTCTGCTCCGAGCCCAGGTCTCTGCTCCGAGGCCTCTGCTCCGAGCCCAGGCCTTTGCTCCGAGGCCTTTGCTCTGAGGCCTCTGCTCCGAGCCCAGGTCTTTGCTCCGACGCCTCTGCTCCGAGCCCAGGTCTTTGCTCCGAGGCCTCTGCTCCGAGCCCAGGTCTTTGCTCCGAGGCCTCTGTTCCGAGCCCAGGTCGCGCTCAGCGCTTCGCTGTCACCCACTTCAGTCACATCTCGTCTGGTTTTGCAGAGCGGGAGACGGGGGTGCAGAACTGCTTGAGGTGGCTGGCCACGTCTATCTGAACCCCAGGCTTGTGCTTTTGGCATCTCCCTGTGCTGGGCTGCTGGCAGATTCTCTTATTAACTACTGGACACATGGCGCCGAGTCTGTATATGAATCAGTCCCCAGCAAAGCAGAGGAGGAGGTTTTGATAAAAAGCGATGCAGGCAGGGGTGTCTGGTGGGTGCTGGGGGATGGATGAGATTACAAGTGCTTGAAGATCCAGAAGCTACCCTAGATATTTCTAGAAAACCCAGTGGTTAGGCACCACTTCTGGCTTCCCCACGTGAAGTAGGAAAGGATTCCAGGCAGCAGGGTGAGCAGGTGGGGCTCACTTCAGGTGGGTCTTTTGTACCCTGTGTGGGCATGCAGCCGAGGTCCTTTAGGAACCAGATCCTGGCCGAGACCCAGTGTGGCTGGTCTCTGAGGGCGTCCAGTGAATGTTCTCTACGGCTCTGTCCCAGGTTTTGGCAGAAAGGCCTCTGGGCTGCCAGTCCAGAACAGGCCATGGCTTCAAAATCAACCAAGGAGCCAAAGCCCTAATTTTAATCTCTAGAATGTGGAAAAGTCAGCACTCTCGAAACCAGATTGCCATCTGTGAAAGTGAAATGAATTATCAAGTGGCGCGCTAAATGGAATTAATAAATCAAGTTTGCGACTACACGCACAGAATTAATAATGGGCTACTTGGCTAATTAATCCAGCCAAAGATGGTCTATTTCCAGTTCAACAGGGTGCTCACTCACCTTGCCAATCTTGACAGTTTCGGAATGTTCAAGGCCCAGAGCCAGCTGCTCCCAGGTCGGAGCCAGAGCTTTGCAGTGACCACACCACGGGGCGAAGAACTTGATGAAGTGGTCTCCTTCGAGGGGAGAAGGCAGGGAGGGGGAGAGAGTGATTCACAGCCACCCACACGGACAGAACGGGCGCATCTCAGCTCCGTCTTCCTGCAGAGCTCAGCTCAGGATGAACCCTTCAGCCGGTAAGAAGTGACTCCCCATCAAATATGTCTCTATCCCTGAGTTCGTGGCAATTCTTAGAAAGGAATTTGTCACCTTTGAAGGACACCAGGGAACCAACTCATTATTTGGAAAACTGGCAAAAAAGGGGAAGAAGCGGGCACTTTACAGCCTGTCTTTCCTGAGATGAACTGCACTCCGGATAACGGAGTGATAAACGAGGGCCAGTTACCTCTCGCTGGAAAAAATGAAGGGACGCTGTCACTTCAGCAGTGCTGCTGGCTGGCATCTCGGGTGAATTACGGATTCTGCGCGGTGATGGGCAAGGCTGCTGACATCAGAGAGAGACTGCCCAGCCATGCGGCCACGCTCACACCCCTCAAAACATCAAACACAGAGCGAAAACAGCCCTAGAGCCAACTGCCAGCTCACATGGAATAGAGACATGAGGGCCTGGAGACAGGGAGGCTGTATTCCACACCCTGGGAATACGACGAGTCCCCACTGCGGGAAATGTGCAGGTCTGTGTGCTTGGCAAACAGAAGGCAAGGGAGAAAGAGATGCTGAGGGAACAGAGAGACTGAAAGAGACTTAGGAGAGAGATATTTAAAAAAGGAGAGCGACCAGCCTCAACTACTGTGCTGGAGGGCACACTCGAGTGACGAACCGGAGAGGAAAGTAAGTGGTGGTTTCCGCACGGTCAGGCAGGGCTCTTCGGGGGACAGAAGGAAGCGGGTGGGAGAGGAGCGGGGACGTGAGCTGGACAGTGGCTACAGGGTGAGTGCTTTACGACCATTCACTGCCCCTACACTGCTTTCTGTATCCAGCTTTTATTTCATGATAAAATAGAAGATAAAAAAAAAAAAACCCAAAAACTCAAGTATCACTCTCTTGGCTAGGAAGTAAACCACATCATGACTGAGACACTGAAGACTTTTATCTCGGCTCTTCGACCTCGACCAGCCTAGGGCAAAGAAAGGTGTCAGGCTGTGAGCAGACCACGTCAGGCTGCAGGGAGGGACAGAAGCAACTAGCAGCCCTGACGGGGACCCAGGCTCCAAGTCAGGCTCGCCGTGGCGACGCCCAGGGGCACCTGGTCAGCGTAGCAGTGAGGCACTGGAGGGACCTGGGGGGAACCTTGCTTCGACAGTCAATGTTTCGTATCAACTATACCTCAGTTCTTTAAAGTAAAACAAAAACAAAAAAAATATATATATATGTTAGCAGCTGGTCTGCAAGGCTGGAACCATGTCTCCCCAGACAGGCCCGTCACCGCCCTGAGCTGTGAGATGGAGACAGCCCGTCCAGGATTTCCCAGCGCCTCAAGAGGAGCGGGGTCAGGGCTGGTGGGGCACCGCTTTCCCAGCAGACCCGCAGACTCGGCCCCTCGGCAGGTGACCCGCTCAGGGGGTCGGGTTGGGCTTTCGGTGGTTTTGGTAACACGTCCTGAGGGGAGTCCCAGCATGCCTCAAAGTGACTCCCAGAGAACAGAAACCCTGAAGGTCCACTCCCAGAGTATCAGTACCAATAATGACCTTTAATTAAAAATCGAACGTGGCTGCAGGCATCACAAGTGATTCCAGCCTTGGAGGGGGTGGGCTTTCACTCCCAGCAGGCAGGACCCATAAGGTCAGACACAATTTTAAGCCCCTTTTCAGAACGGTCCTGCCTCAGTCACACGGAGGATCTCTCCCCAGGGCAGCATCTGAGAAGAGAGGTCAACCTGGCGGCTGGATTCATGTTCAAGCCCTTCACTGTTGAGCCCAACGCTTCTGAGCGTGTGAAGGGAGGTCTTACATACGTTATTAAGAAACTGTACTCGGGTCACTCTGACATTTAGGAGACTAAGAAAGTGAAAATGAAACTGAAGTCGCTCAGTCGTGTCCAACTGTTTGTGACCCCATAGACTGTAGCCTACCAGGCTCCTCTGTCTATGGAATTTTCCTGGCAAGAATACTGGAGTGGGTTGCCATTTCCTTCTCCAGGAGATCTTCCCGACTCAGGGATTGAACCTGGGCCTCTCGCATTGTATGCAGATGCTTTACCATCTGAGCCATCAGGGACGTCCCAGGAGACTAAGATGTGGTATCAAAAAAGTAGTTTAAGGGTGAAGAACACGTATCCTGATTTGTGTGTTATAACAGTCCCAACTAAATTCTGCTTTAAACAGGTACGAGAAACCTTTGTTTCTGCCTCAGGTCAGTAAGCACATGATTAAGACTAAGAAAGAAACATGTCATCATCCAAGGGTGCGAGTCCAGCCCGTGCACAAATTAGGTGAGAACACCCAGTGCTGACGTGTGTGCTTCGCACACCTGAGGCTTCAGCCTGGCACCAGAACCGGCCTCTCCATCGGATGGAGAAGTGTCATCTCCAAGAGAAAGAGCGCTAGACACAGGTGTCGGCGGGGCTGCACGAGAGAAACCCTGGACAAACACCACCCATGCAGTGGCCCCCGAGCCCTCGAGCTGGGAGAGGAGAAGCCCTGGCCACCTGGGAGGTAGCACCCCAGGCAGGCCCCGCCCCCAGGGTTGCGGCCCCGCCCCTAGTCAGGCACGCACGCACGCACGCACGCACGCACGCACGCACGCACGCCCGCCTACCTTGCGCCACGTGCAGCTCAAAGTTGCCGGCAGAGAGCTCATACAGGCCCTGCTTGAGCTCGGGAGTGCGGGGCGGCTCCACTGCGGGCTCTGGAGTCTGATGGGGGAGACGGAACAAGAGTCACCGCGGATGTGTGTCGAGGCACCATGGAGCGATCACGGCTTCTGCCTGGAACCTTGTGCCGCTGCCCCTGACTCCAGCCTCCAGGGGATGCTGCTATGTCGAGGGGCGCCCCAGGCAGGAAGCAACTTAATCGGGGCAAGAGGCCCCTTGGCAAGTGCTGTAGGACTGATGCTCCAGGGCAACCAGGTGACAACCAGCCCCCGCTCCCAAACCTGTCCTTTGCTGCCCTCAAACCCAACCCAACAGAGCAAACTGAAGGATGGGCCGCCCCAAACCAGCACCCTGTTGGGTTCATGGAAAGGAGGCCTGAGATGGCTGGCAGAACACAGCAGCGAGTGGCACCGAGGGGCACAGGGCACAAAGCCGGCACCAGGCGGGCCCGGCCACCCTTTATGCACAGCAGCAGTAAGGAAATCTGGGAAGGACGGTGAAACTCTGAAGAGCTGATGCAAGAAAAAAGGTGACAAGAGGGAAATCTGGACGGATGAAAGGCCTCAGAGAGAAAATCCACAGGACAAACGTGGGCTGCGCCTTTAAGAATGTAATTCACAGGACTGAGTCTGGGACAGAAACAGTGAAGGGACAAGCAGTGGCTTTAAAAAGGCGCTTCTCCAGTACCTGAGCAGACACCAGTGTACAGCTAATTACTAACCACCAAACCACACCATTCCAGATATCTCATTTTCTTTTAGGCCAGCACGTCTGTGGTCTCCAGCCAAAGCAAGCAGAGATAAAGAGATGAGCACTGAGACATTACTGTCCTTCAGACACGTGGTTGTCTATTATTCAGTTCTTATCTAGGGGTTCGTATTTCTATTAAAATGAATATCCAAGTCAAGTCATTAGAAGTCATTCAAAATGCTGAAAGCTCAAAGCTGGGCAGGGTTGTAACTGTAAAGCAGCATGAAGTTTTCTACTTCTGCTTCAATGACGATGCTAAAGCCTTTGTGTAGATCACAATGAACTTCTTAAAGAGATGGGAATACCAGACCACCTTACCGCCTCCTGAGAAATCTGTATGCAGGTCAAGAAGCAACAGTTAGAACCAGACGTGGAACAACGGACTGGTTCCAAATTGGGAAAGGAGAACGTCAAGGCTGTATACTGTCACCCTGCTTATTTAACTCACATACAGAGTACACCAGGAGAAATGCTGGGCTGGATGAAGCACAAGCTGGAAATCAAGGTTGCCAGGAGAAATATCAATAACCTCAGATATGCAAATGACAATACCCTTATGGCAGAAAGCGAAGAGGAACTAAAAAGCCTTTTGATGAAGGTGAAAGAGGAGAGTGAAAAAGCTGGCTTAAAACTCAACATTCAAAAAACTAAGATCATGGCATCCAGTCCCATCACTTCATAGAAAATAGTTGGGGAAACAGTGACAGGCTATCTTCTTGGGCTCCAAAATCACTGCAAATGACAACTGCAGCCAGGAGATTAAAAGACGCTTGCACTTTGCAAGCAAAGCTATGACAAACCCGGACAGCATATTAAAAAGCACAGACATTACTTTGCTGACAAAAATCTGTCTAGTCAAAACTATGGTTTTTCCAATAGTCATGTATGGATGTGCGAGTAGGACCATAAAAAAGGCTGAGCACCGAAGAATTGATGCTTCTGAACTGTGGCATTGGAGAAGACTCGAGAGTCCCTTGGACTGCAAGGAGATCAAACCAGTCAATCCTAAAGGAAATCAGTCCTGAATATTCATTGGAAGGACTGATGCTGAAGCTCCAATACTTTGGCCACCTGATGCAAAGAGCTGACTCATTAGAAAAGACCCTGATGTTGGGAAAGACTGAAGGAAGGAGGAGAAAAGGACAACAGAGAATGAGATGGTTGGATGGCATCACTGACTCAATCGACATGAGTTTGAGCAAGCTCTGGGAGCTGGTGAAGGACAGGGAAGCCTGGCGTGCTGCCGTTCACTGGGTCACAAAGAATTGGACACAACTGAGCGACTGAACAGCAGCAATGTGAAGCTTTCTGCTGCTGGCTTGACTTCCACGCTACGTTTGTGTTAAGTGCTAAGACCCACAGAGAAGAGTGTCTGAGAGAGTGATGGCTAAGGCACAATCAGTGAGTTCCAACAAAGTGAAAGAGGAGACTGGGTGATGCTGTGTGTATGTTCAGAGGGCCTGCGGTGGTAAAACACCCATTTGTGGCACCAAAGGAGCACGTTTTTGGTCCTTGTTCCATGGCAGGTAAAGATAGATGATCGTTACAGGAACTTCACAGTGTATCACAGAATGGGTACCGTCCCCAAGCTGGGGACAACGTGGGCTTAAGAGTCTTAAGAAAGCAACCTGGGGCTTCCCTGGCGGTCCAGTGGTCAAGAATCCTCCTGCCAATGCAGGAAACACGGGTTTGATCTCTGGCCTGGGAAGATTCCACATACACAGAAGCAACTAAGCCCGTGAGCCACAACTACTGAGCGTGTGCTCCAGAGCCACGGTCCCCAGAGTCGCCCCGCAGGGAGACAACTACTGAGCGTGCGCTCCAGAGCCATGCTCTGCAACCAGAGACGCCCCCGCAGGGAGAAGCCTGTGCCCCGAAACTAGAGCGAACTCCTGCGCCTCAACCAGAGAAGAGCCCGCGCAGCAGTGAAGACCCAGCACAGCCAAGAATAAAGACATTTTTAAAAAATGAAAGCAGCTCGGCACTACTCAACAGGAGCTCTAAAAGTGGTCTGGCTTTTTTATTTTTTGCCTTGCAATGTTATGTTTGGATATTCTAAAAAGTCACTCCAAAGTAGGGAAAAAAGTCCTTTACAAAGATAGCGTTTCTGATGAGAGAAAAATTACCTCAACAACCTAAATATCCAATGACAGAAAAAAGGTTAATTCTGGCATATCCAGAAGATAAAATATGATCACTGTAAAGATGTTCAACTGTATAAAAAGATCATTAATGAAATGAACCGTGTCTATGTGATGATGACTACTTAAGGAAAAAACACAGAAGGAAACATGGAAATATAAAAATTGGAGAAGGTAAGAAATGGCAGATTTTCCTTGACTTTAATGTATTACTATAAAAATAGGAGGGAAAACCCTAAATTTATCCTGTTTAAATAGGAAAATGTATATATTAAGTTATTTTTAGTTATAAATACAGAAGGGCTTCCTGGTGGTTCAGATGGCAAAGAATCTGCCTGCAATGCAGGAGACTCAGGTTCAAACCCTGGGTCGGGAAGATCGCCTGGAGAGGAAATGGCAACCAACTCCAGTATTCTCGCCTGGGGAATTCCAGGGACAGGGGCGGGCTACAGTCCATGGAGTTGTAATGAGTTAGACATGACTGAGAGACCAACACTTTCATAGAAGTTTTTAAAAAAAGCTTTCACTTAAAATATAAAGCAAAATTCATATGGAGAAGAATTTTGGTTTGTAATATGAAGTCTGAATACTTGAATTTTTCTGTATAAGCCACCCTATCATCATTTCCAGCAATTACCTGAGATGCCCACGGCTCTGAGACGCCAAAATATGGCAGGGGGGTGACTGAGGTCTGGGGTGGGGTCCATGTGGCTATGCCCCCAGGACAGGCCCTGAGGTGGGCAACACTGAGCCTCGGCCTGGCCACACTGTCCCCAGCCTGTGCTCTGGGCTCCACCCCGAAAGGGATGTCGGCTGGGGAGATGACGGGAGGGTCTGCCATCCTGACCCTTGCTGATGGCTACCTGAATACAGTCATCACAGAAGACTGGCTTTTTGGTGAAAAACTTAAATGTTTTTGGAGACTATGAACTCTCCTTTAAAACTGGCTTCCTCCCCTCTCCAGAGAACACCAAAAAAACAATCAAAAAAAAAAAAAACAACTTTAAGTTTAAATCTATGTGAAAGTTACACCTGCTGGTCCAGCTTTCTTGTCGTGACAAAGATGCAAATTTACTCTGAGGGGTTTGTGGTTTCCCTGTTACCTAAAATTAGACACAGCTCTGGTCAACACTTACTCAACACTGTATGCCAGCGGTCCTCAGCACGCAGTTCTGGGTGGTGGCGCTCAGTCGTGTCCGACTCTGCAACCCCGTGGACTGTAGCCCGCCAGGCTCCTCTGTCCATGGGATTTCCCAGGCAAGACTACCGGGGTGGGGTGGGTTGCCATTTCCTTCTCCAGGGGATCTTCCCGACCCAGAGATCAAACCTGCATCTCTTGGGTTGGGAGGTGGGTTCTTTACCACTGAGCCACCAGGGAAGCCTTGAGACTTTTTAAAATGTGAGATAAAAGCAGCACTTGGGAAGTAGCTGGGTTTCTGATTGGCTCTGACCTCTACAAAGAATGTAGGGGAGAGCTGAAGGACCACACAGACACCCTGGAAGGGGACAGCAGAAGGCCCCTGCAACTGCCCAGACAAGCTCCAGGCCAGGGGACGCCCACCTGATGCGAGACCACAGACTGAGTCAAGCGCTGAGATGGAAGCTACGTGCAGAGACCTCAGACGCACTCATGCCTCATCAGAAACGCACGGCAGGTGCACTGGCCACCTCTGCTCCCGTCAAGGTCCAGCTCGGCCTCTGCGGCCTGGGCCCTCAGCACTCATCAGAAGGCAGCGTGCACGGAGGGACACTGCGTGGAGGGCTCACGGTCATCGTGATTCATGACAAGATGGAGACGCCTATCGTCCACTGGGGGACTGAGGACTACAGATTTTTCTCAGGAACGCTACACGTGACTATGTCTTTAAAAAGCATCTCAGTAACACAACACTGTAAGTCACTACACTTCAATTAAAAAAAAACAGGCCTCAGAAACCAGAGTTTCCACAATTACATCCTCAGAGCAGGGAGTAGTGGCCATTAAGACACAGGGAGTTCAGGGTATTAAGTTTTGTCATCAGCAACGCCACCAGGGCCGTGGGGCTGAGCAGCAAAGGAGAGTCACACTGGGGGTACGGCCCAAGGCAGTGGGCTGTGGAGGTGGGGAGGGCTGAGCTGGACTGGGCGCCCCGGCAGAGGCCTGGCCCCCGGGAGGCCGCGAGTCCATCTCTGGTGCTGAGGAATTAGCGTGATTTGAATGACGCGTGAGACGGGAGTGGAGGGTATGTTAAAAAGGAGTAAGTGCGCTTCTGTGGGCTGCATTCTGAAATGGTTACCAACGACCCTGACCGCATCCAAACAAGGGGTAGGAAGGCCGGAGGACCAAGCTGTCAGCACTGCTGGGCCGGAGGTGGACACACAGGACCATCCCCACTGCACTCTGCCTGCCACTCATCAGACTCTTCTCCCTGCTTCCGTGCATGTTCAAACACTTCCAAATAAAAAGCTTCTAAAACTTCATCTTTTCCCAGTAAGGTACTTAGAGAGTACTCCAATTCATAGAGACAGAATATAGGGTGACGAGTGCCAGGGGCTGGGGAGTTAGTGTTTAATAGGAACAAGGTTTCTGTTTATTGTCCATTCGCTCAGTCCTGTCTGACTCTTTTGCAGCCTCAGGGACTGTAGCCCACCAGGCTCCTCTGTCCATGGGATTCTCCAGGCAAGAATACTGGAGTGGGTTGCCATTTCCTCCTCCAGGGGATTTTTCTCAACCCAGGGATCAAACCCATGTCTCCTGCTTGGTAGGCGGGTTCTTTACCACTGAGCCATCTGGGAAGCCCGGGTTTCCACTTGGGAAGATGGGAAATTTCTGTGGGTGGATGGTTGCACCGCATTATGAATGTATTTAATACCACTGACTTGTACACTGGAAAATAGTTAAGAGGGTAAATTTTATAGTGTGTTTTATCAGAATTTTAAAAAACTGCAACAACAACAACAAAAAGGTGAATCTTTACCTATGATATCACTGAGTTCTAAAAAGTTGCTTTAAGATGGTAGCTAATCTGGCCTATTTACTACCCCGCAAATGCAAGAAGAAAGAGGGGTGGCCATGTGTGCACTCACAGGGGGCTCCTCGTTCAGTGTCTGCAGCATCCATTTTTCCAGGGCCTGGAAATCCCGGGGACCCTGGTACTTCACAGCTTCTTGGCCAGGCTTGAAGAACTTCAAGCTGAAAGAGTAACAGAGGATTAGACGGAGTAGATTTTAAAGCACTTCAAACTGCTCCGAGCGAAGAAGAAACTCATTTAGTGAGCAATCATAAAAACGGGGTGTTGGCGGGCTGCAGCCAGCTCACTCCTGTCCCTCTCTGATAACGCTTGGGAAAAAAAAGAAAAGCGATGTTCGAGGAGGCGGCATATTCACTTAATCCTCAATTTTTAAAAGCTTCTCATGTTATTCTTGAAAAACAAAACCAAGGTGAACATATCAGGCTTAGCCCCACAGATCCAAGGATTCAGGGGTAAGAATTCCCCAGGTTCCCCTGCCCGGTATTCATTGTCCTTTCCCGGCTTCAGTCGTTTTTATGTTCTGCATTTTGAAGAACATCTAGAACTGTCGTGGAAACTGCACTGTTCTGCAATAAATTTATTTCCAGGCTATTTCCTGTCAGCTATTCAATTTTCACAAGGCGTGACTATCCAGCTACAATGAGAGCTCAAGTTTCCAACTTTAAGCACAACCCTGACTTTGGTTGATAACAGCCTGTTCACTTGTCCCCAGAGAAGGACTCTTTTCTATTTTCCACACATACGAGCCTCTGAAGGTATCTGCAGATGGAGCAAGAGTTCTGCCTTTGGAGGGGAGCGGGGACATCACCTGGCTCGGTGGCAAAGAAATCGAGTGCCAATTCAAGAGACGCAGGTCCAACCCTGGAGAAGGAAATGGCAACCCCCTCCAGCATTCTTGCCTGGGAAATCTCGTGGACAGAGGAGCCCGGTGGGCTATGGTCCATGGGGTCGCAAAAAGGCATGACTGAGTGACTAAACAACAACAAAAGGCATCATCAGAGACTGAGACGAACAGGTCCAAAGCCGGGCCGCTGCCTGGGCGACGAGACAACGTGCTCCTGACAGAACGTAACAGGAGGCGTCAAGGGGCGCAGGGAGGGGAGGGAATAATTCTCTGATTGACAGAATAGAAGGGGTCAAGGATGGAAGGGGAAACATGGCTACTAAAATATAGTTACTGAAAACAGAGCAACACAGACTAGCATTTTGGGGCAAGCCTAGCCATCTAAACACCCCCTAATGCTTCCTGGCGTGTATGTGGATTTTGCTGGAGATGCCCAACGTGCAGCATCAGAATATAAGAAGTTAAGATATGCACAAATCAGAACTGTGCGTTTTTTCAATTTCAACTGTGGCTGACCCCACAAAGGTCTTAAAATGAAGCTTCACACCAAACAAGAAAACCAACACATTGGCTGCAGAAGGCATTCAAGTGAGAATGGGCTTACCAACCTCACCCAGAAACTCAGATCCTGTGATGGGCTAGGGGACACCTCGATGTGACTCCAATGAAGAGTATCTCTCCCCTTCCCTGGCAGCTTATGCGTTTATAACCATGACAAAAACCATGAAGTTTAACATTTCAAGCAACTCAACCTGCCCTCACGCCTGTGACCACCGGCGCCCGCCCCCTTGAGATGCTCTGGAGATGTGCACCGCGCCCACCGAGGACGGGGGCGAACCGTCCTCCACACCTCCCTCTCGGCCAGGCGCCATCCTCCAACAGAGCGCTTCAGGATGGAAATAAGTGGCTCCTCAGAGCATTAGAAGGAAACCAGACATTGCTGACCTCGCCTCTCGTTTCTTTGCTAAGGTTAAAAGCAGAAGAGCCTCATCTGTTCATTTTTCCTCATTCGGTATACATTGATTGAAGCGAAACTGATTTTTAAAAATCTCTTTCTGTTGTTGGATTAAAAACCTCTCTAAGCTGCACAAGTCTGAGATTCTGGAGAAGTTCACAGACCCTGGGGAGAGACAAGCTTCCCTGACGGGGCATCTGACTTCGTTTTCACCATGGATGGAGAGGCAGGCGGCGGTGGAGAGCAGGCCATCAGGTTCAAGCGCCAAGGACAGCCCCAAACCTTTCTGCTGCTGCCGAACCTCCACTGTGGGCACTTGTTTCCCTGGTGAACTGTCTCTCTCTAAAGGAGACTGCAGGGGAGACAATCCCCACTGACGGGTCTCTCTGGAAAACAGCAAGACCAAGTCCTACCACCATAGATGGGATGGTGTTATGGGGTGACTAACAGAAGATCTGCCGGAAGTCCTGACCCATGCTACCACAGACCGTGACCTGAATTAGAAACAGGATTTGCATGGAAGCAATCAAGTTAAAATGCGGTCAGTAGGGTGGGCCCTAAGCCAATATGGTCTTTCCCTGACAGCTCAGCTGGTAAAGAATCTGCCTATATTGCAGGAGACCCTGGTTTGATTCCTGAGTCAGGAAGATCCCTTGGAGAAGGGATGGGCTACCCACTCAGTATTCCTGGGCTTCCCTTGTGGCTCAGCTGATAAAGAATCTGCCTGCAATGCAGGAGACCTGAGTTTGATTCCTGGGTTGGGAAGATCCCCTGGAGAAGGGAAAGGCTTCCCACTCCAGTATTCTGGCCTAGAGAATTCCATGGGCTGTATAGTCCATGAGGTCGCCAAGAGTCAAACACAACTAAGCAAATTTCACTTTCTTTCTAAGCCAATACGACTGGTGACTGTATAAAAAGGGACATTTAGACAGAGAGACGGCACACAGGAGAAGGCTGTGTTGAGGAGGAGGACTGGGGTGGTGCTTCTCCAAGTCAAAGAACATCAAAGATTGCCAGAGCCAGGAAGAGGCAAAGGAGGATCTCTGAGGGCTTTCAGAGCCTTGATTTCTGGCTTCTGGCCCCCAGGACCATGAGAGTTTGCCTCTCTGTTCTTTTTGGGGCACTCTGCATGGCAGCCCTGGAGACCTCCTTCAGCTCTGCCCCTAACATTTTCCCAGATGATAAAGATGCTTTAATGGCTCAACAGGAAGATCTCAAAACAGCTTCCCAAGCACAGGCAGCCTTCTCTAGGGACCTGGGAACCCAAGCTCCCTCCCTCTCCAACCCTTTACTCCCGTTAAAGGTGCCCAGAAGGGATGACACAAGCATTAATGTGCAGACCCCCCCACTCCCCCAACGCCCAGCATTTACAGCATCATCTGATCCAGGCCTCAAAACGCCTCTAGAAGCCCACACAGGTCAACCTGTGAAGGCCCTAGGCCCCTACATTTTATGCAGCACGACCCCACCTCCTGCATTCTGTGAAAAGAATCTGGTGTTGGTTGTGATGGTCACAGGGCTCCTTGGCAAACCATGCAGTGGGAGCTGGTAATTCTCTTTAACGACCCTAAAGCACGGTCTGGTTTTCTTGGAGAGATCACATCTTCTAAAAACCAAATCAGGATGCCTGCTCCAACGTGGATCTTTTGATATCTGTGAACAGCGTCTGTGGGGTCACTGATGGTGCACCCAGAGAGCTGAGACGAGCAGGCCTGGGTGGGGTGGGACGCCCCCCTCCCCCCCTCCCACCTCCCCGACACCCCCAACACATGCCTGCTCAGCCCTGTCACTGGTTTACGGCGCACACGGCCACACACAGCCAGACTCAAGAGTGGACACCAACCACCTGCAGCTCCTGCCCCTCGAAGTCACAAGCCCTCAACAGGGAACTGGCCCCACAATGCACTGGCTGCTTCTCCGGGATGCTCTTCATCCAAAGCAGAGTTTACTTTAAAGGCAATGCAGTGAAGCACAGGACAATGATACCAACAGGCAGGTATGTACGGCAGGAAATTGTGTCTCTAGTGCTCTGATATGACACAGACTTGAGCTTCCATACCCAGATCAGCAAGCAGTCACCAAAGATCAAGAGTCCCAGAGCCCTTTATGGAAATGCCAAGTCTCCGAATGCTGGGGGAAACCTTAGCATGCATTGGGTACGTTCAGAATGGTGCCTGCACACACCAGTGTGGGGGGTGGGGGTGCCAGCATCCGACTTCACACTCAGAGGCTGAGGACCGCAGCCAGAGCTGCAGGATAAGTGAATGGCAGAGGCAGGGTCCTAAGCGCGGCATCCAGGTTCCAGCTCAGAGCGCCCGCCACTTTCCACGCGGCCCCTCAGGTTTGAAGATCAGCAGCTCGGGTCTCATACAGGATCGACTTCATTCATCAGTTTGAACAAACGTTGGGACCTGCAGTGCCCGACCCCTCCCCCTCAAGCCTTTTGGAAATGGCATCTTCCCCTTTTTGAAGATGTGACCTTCACCCCAACATCGAATGCAGAGTCCGGAAGGGGCTGCTGTCTTCCAACAAGATTCTGCCTCTCTGGCCATAAGGTCTGTTTCTGGAATGAATACTCCATCCAAGGTGGGCCAATCAGCGATGGGCCTCAGCCCACCATGGCAACAGAGTGATGCAGAGCTGGCAAGTTGAGTCACCATGAGTGGGGCGCAGAGAAACAGGCCTCCAGACCCGTGGAGCAGCACCTCGGCGCTCCCATAGCCTGCAGACTAAGCCAGCTCCATCAAGCCCCTCTTTTGTTCAATTAGCCAGTTTCAACTTCTGTTCTTAAAAACTATTTTAACTGCCAAGGAAATAGACTCTCACTTATCGGAATGACTGTACTTTCTTTCCAACAAAAACGGCCCTTGTGCTGGTCACGTGGGGAATAACTCTAGAAAAGAGACTGAAGAATTAACAGCGTGACGGGGATTCCCTGATGGTCTAGGGGTAAAGACTCTGCCTTGCAATAATGCAAGAGACAGCAGTTCGATCCCTGGTCCAGGAGGATCCCACATGCCTTGGCGCAGATAAGCCGGCGTGCCACAACTACTGAGCCTGGACTCTAGTCTAGAGCTGCACTACTAAAGCCCGTTCGTGGAGGGCCTGTGCTCTGCAAAGAGCGGCCACCGCAGTGAGAGGCCTGGCCCACAAGCAGAGAGTAGCCCCTGCTCATCGCAACTAAAGAAAAGCCTGTGCATGGCCACAAAGACCCAGAGTAGTCAAAAACAAACAAATCTTGCAAAAAAGAAAAAAAAACACCAAAAATTCAGACAAAAATTCCTGACAGTCGGTGTTCATTGGAACATCAGACGTGGTAAGACCTCATGGAGAAAAATACCATTTTTGTCTGGCAGACACGTTCATAATTATATAAAAAGGAAAACTCAGCTAATTGAAGCCTTTTTCCAAACAAAGTACAAAAAAGCATCTAACACACAGCGTACAAATAACCCTCCCTAACAATAGGGACTGCCGGCTCCAAGCTGGCATTGCCTCACTTCTCAGAACTACAAAGTTGCCAAAAACGTAACTTGCACTTCGTTTGGCCTGAGGCGGTTGGCGAAAAACCAAGACGTGGAGGGCGCAGAGCGCGCGCCTGTCACTCACGTGGGGTCCCCGCGCGCGCCCGTCACTCACGTGGGGTCCCCGCGCGCGCCCGTCACTCACGTGGGGTACCTGCGCACGCCCGTCACTCACGTGGGGCGGCCGTCACTCACGTGGGGTCCCCGCGCGCGCCCGTCACTCACGTGGGGTCCCCGCGCGCGCCCGTCACTCACGTGGGGTACCTGCGCACGCCCGTCACTCACGTGGGGCGGCCGTCACTCACGTGGGGTCCCCGCGCGCGCCCGTCACTCACGTGGGGTACCCGCGCACGCCCTGGGCGGAGCACACCTCCGAGTCTGCCGTGCAGTCCACCTTGACCACGTACACCTTGGCGTCCTCCATGCTGTTGTACTTGTCTCCCAGGTCGTTCCAGGTTGGCTGCAGCCGCTGGCAGTGTCCACACCTGTAACAAGGGGGCGGTAAGAAGCGTGCTAAGCGCGGGGGCGGTGGGGGCCCAGCCCAGCTCCTCAGCCAGCCATCTCCTACCCTAGCGGGGCGCTCTGATCCCACCCTTGTTCACACCGCAGCGAGACGCTGCCGACCAGCCCACGGTGGCTGCAGAACCTCCCGAGAGTCCCGGCAACGTTCTCAGCGAGGCGCGGAGCCCGATGCCTCTCGATTTGCCCCCTGCTGACCTCCCAGCTGACCTCTATCCACCTGCCTTGCTTCCTGGGCCGCCCCTACTGCTGGGCCCTACTGGACACATTTCCAGGTTCCTGCAAGCGCCCTATCTGGGCCGGGCCCTAGGAGTGAGCACGCCTTCCCCTGACCCTTCCTAAGCCCACCCGGCCGATCACTACTTGTTCGGTTTGGGTGTCACTTCCTCCAGGAAGTCAGCCCGGACTCCCAAGCTGGCCGGTATCCACTCTCTTCTCTCTCTGGTCGGGAGAGCCCCCTCGCTCCTTCTCCGTGGCAGCAACTCCGCCCTTCTCGCTGCCATGGTCCCTTTAGGGTCAGGTCTCCTCCCCCATGTAACCCACTCTCTCCAAATATAAATCAGTCTCAGAATGAAATCCATTCTGCATTCTCGCCAGTGAGAAGATTAAAAAAAAACAACATGCTTTGTGGCCACTCAAAACTTCTAAATGTGACACGCTCAAATGGACACTTAAAATATTCACTGTAAGAATTTAATGACATAAGGATTTTAAAATCATCATTTAAAATAATATGCTAACTTAAAATGATTGCTTCTACTTGTCCCATTTCTTGACAGCATCAGTCTCTTCCCCATGGCTAAATCTTTTTGAGTCATATGGCTGATCACCGTCTTTAACTGTCAGCTGTTCACAGGGCCATACTTTTGATACTGAAAACTGAATCTCAGACCCCAGGCACGCTCTCACAGCATTAGAGCACATGGTCTGCTCCCCCTTCTCCTGGTGAGTGTGAATTCCTGATCTCTGCCATGGAACTCCTCGCTGTAGTGCTTTTTAGAGTGCTGTCAGAACACCCAGCACTTCTGAGTTCCTCCTCAAAGCAGCTTCTCCACAAAATCAGTGTTAAGTCCCCTTGCCCCTTTTCTGACAGATGACCTCACCAGGAAGCATCTAGAGGCAGCACTAGAAGAGCTTGCTTTAAGCAAACTTTCCCTAAGCAACACCTTCTAGGCCAGAGGAGAGAATCCTGCTTTATAAGAGACTCAAATACAATATGAACTCTCTTTTCTGGAAGATAACTGTGAGGGGAAACCACCTTCAGATTTAAGTAGATGTGGTGCAAGTGCCAAGAAGACAGGCATCTTCTTTTCTACAACTGGATGCCCGAGACATGTACGAAGTGCTTAGCAACTTCCTAGTGATGGTTCCATGGGTGCCTCACAGTCAGCACTCTGGTTTTGGACCCTTGGGGCTACAGCACAAAAACTGAGACTGCAGCTGCATTGAGGCAGTTTGTGGTCAGTAACAGAGCAAAGCCACCTGGTCCTTTCGAGGCGGCGGCCCCAACCTTGACCTCGTTGTCACCAGGTTCAATGTGACCTGAAAACTGGCCATACAGAAGCTATGATCTGACGCTGGCACACCATTTACCGCAGTAGGACAGCCCGGCCTCTGCTAGGTTCAGAGCAAACACACAGGATCAATGCTATCATTGGCTCCTGCCCCCGAATCCTGCATGGGTGCGCAACATTTCAGAGACTGAAATGCAAAGAGACCAGGGGCAGCCCAGTGTATCCTAGCTGAACTCCAATCTGCTCATAAAGTCTGTTAAATGCTGTCACAGAAACCCACACATCTGTTTAAATATTTCCTAATAGACTATGAGAAAGCAAACAAAAACTTTAAAAGTTACTTTTTCTGGGAGCATCCACCTAAAACTCTGTAAGCCGCACACAATGAAACAGGAATGTACTAGTCCTCTCCCTCACTCAGGCCAGGACTAAATGGTGAGCATCACAGAGACTCCAAATCCAAAACTCCATTGGCACTGCGGGGACCTACGATGTCTACATGTCAGGTGTCTTTAAAAAAAAAAAAAAAATACACCCAGGGGCAGATTTATTCCACAGAAGCAGACTTCAGTTCAGTAGTGTATTTAACTGCAACAGCTACTCTGAGAACAACCTCCACAAAGAAACTATCCACAACCATTACTTTACATTTCTATACCACTGGGTTCTAAAAATTCAGCTCCTTTGGTTCTTGAAACACAAGCTATCCCATAAATACAGTTAGGAAGTGACAAGTCTGAGCTCGACCGAAAGTGTCGATGTCACTCCAAAGGAACTGAAATGCAGTAATAACCTGAATATGGGGGAAAAGTTTCCTCCAACTTCTGCCGGCACATTTTCTCAACAGGCGGCTTTTCTTGGGCATCTTCTTCCTAATCCTTTTTGCATCCCTCTCCCACATCTCAAGGAGTCTCCTGGCTCTGGGCAAGAATGCCAAATTTTGCAGTGAAGCCTGCAAAGGCCTGGGCCCTAGACCGACTGGCTGCGCCAGAGGACCCCCTCAGCGGGCATCTAGGCCCTGGGAGAAGGCACTCGGTCCCTCTGCTCGTGTCAAGGGCCGGAAGTCTCTTGGACGACTCGCAGGGCAAGGGTCTCTGGGGTCGGCACCGAGGCTCACAGCAAAGCCCCCCATCCTGGAATCACGGCGGGGACGGGGGAGTCTGTCCAACGCTGTGCCTTTTCCCACCTCACACTTCCCAGATGGCCAGGCCCCAAGAAAGCGGAGGGGAGCACGCGCTCGAGGACAGCCTTGGGTCGGGGGTCAATAGCTCCTGTCACCCGGAGCACAGCTCGCCACGCCCCCGGAGCTGCGGAGGGGTCCCCAGCCTCCAAAAGGCACCCCGATTCCCGGGATCAGAGTGGGAACCCTCTAATGTCCGGACCACCCCCTCCCACTTCGCGAACGCAGAGCCTGGGAGTCCCTGAGTTTCAATTAAACCCCCAGGCCGGGGTCCGCCCTGCAGCGAGCGCACGGGACAGGAAGTCCACGTGTACACGCCGGACCCCGTGTGTCCGCGCGGCCGCACGTGGCCTCCGGGTACCGGCCGAGCTGCAGGCCGCTGCCTCCGACCAGCACATTAGTTTGGGGCTGGGGAACTGGGGGCGGACAGGTTCCGGGCTCCCAGCGGCCCCGATGGACAATGACCCCTGCCCCGACCCCCCGGTGCCGGGACCGGGGGACCTGGCGAAGGAGCCGGAGCGCCGGCCTTTTCCGGTTCGGCCCTCGGGGACCGCCCCCTCTCGCTTGGTCCCGGCCCCTGCGCCACGTCAGCGGCGAGCGCCCGGCCCGCGCCGCCCCCCGCGCCCCCAGGCGCGAAAGTCCCCCTGCCCCTCGCCGGGCGCCCCAGGACGCGGGCCCGCGCCCCACGCGCCAGCCCCGGCCCGACCAGCGCCCGCAGAGCCCCAGGCGGGCGGCGCGGCCAGTTACCAGGGCGCGAAGAACATGACGAAGTGCGCGGCGCTCTGGATGCCGTGCGCGAACATGTCGGCCGTGTACAGGTGCTTGGCGTGCGGGTCCTGTCCGTCCTCCCCGCCTGCTGCGGGGGGCCCGTCCGCCGCCGCCGACCCCGGCTCCTGGGCCCGGGCGGCCCCCGGCCCGCCGCCGGCGTCCAGCAGCAGCAGCAGCAGCAGCAACAGCAGCGGCGGCGGCGGCATGGCCGGGGCCAGGGCCCGAGGCCGCGGCGGGAGGAGGCGTCCGGCGCGCGCGGGCATCTCGGCGGGCTGGGCGCGCTCTCGCCCCGGCCGCCGGTCCCCTCCGCGCCGCCCGCCCCGCCCCCGAAGCCCCGCCCCGAACCCCCGCCCTCCGGCGCGCGCCCGCCTCCCCGGCCCAGACGGGCCCGCGCGCGCCCGGGGATACTCGCTGGGAGCCCGGGGGAGGGGTGGGCCGGGCCCCCGACAGTCTCCCGCGCGGGCCTCCCGCACCTGAGGGCTGGAGGGACGGCTTGGGCCAATCCCGCGGGCCCCCCCAAGCCCCGCTGGGCCCGCTCTGGCGTGGGGCTGCGCCCAGGACTAGAGGGTCAGAGAGGCCAGGCCCGGAGGCCACCGAGGGCGGTGTCGGCCTCGGTTCACCTCAACTACACAAAAGCGAAAGAAGGAGCGAGCTGCCGTCAGCAGAATTCAGGAAACTGAACAGAAGTGGGCGAGGGTTACACCTGAATGAATCAAATTCTCGGACCTCAACTGTGATTCTGGGTCCGAGCCCAGGGGTGTGATGAAAACCGGTTTTCCAAGCGAAAGCTTGGGGGCGCGCCCTGCCCCGCCCTACCTCGGGTTGAGAGGAAAGCCTGCCTACAGCGTCTTCCCGGACACAAACCCCTTAGGGTCCTCCTCCACCGGCGCCCGCCTGGCGTCCCAGGGCGCCCACGCCCCCAGGTGCATCTGGACGCGCCTGCTCTGGACCCGTGGGCTGCGAGGCGAACTCAGGTGCGACGCGTGTGAATCGGGCACCTCAATTCACACCTGCGCCAATTCACACCGGACGGCACGCCATAATTGAGGGTTAGGCCTCGCCCTGGGGATCTGAAGCTGAATCAGGAGACTCAGGTTGCCTCCTGTGGTCCGCATTCTGGGGAACCCGAAGCAGTGACTGCGGGCACGGCAAGGGGAGCGCCCCATGACTCACCTGTCATTAACACTGCTCTGGCCACTGCTCAACCAAAGACCGCGGTTTGCCAAATACCAAGCCATCAATTTCCCCTCCAAACCAACCAGTTAACACTCAACAACATGGGAGCCTTCTCCCCATCACTCCCTCCTCTCCATTATCTCCTGTAATTCAAGCCCACCGCATTTCTTGACAAATCCCTTCTTTCCACCATTCACAGCGTTCACACCTTGATCAGCCCTTACTCCTGGACCGTGCAGTGGCTTTCTAAGGGCCTCTTTCACTCATCAGGCTGGAAAGTTAACTTTCCCCAAGCCTGCCTTTGACCATGATAGTTCGCTGTGAACACCCTCCCCCAGCCCCCACCTACAGGGTAAAACGCAGTCCTCAGTCCACTGCTCCAGGCCCTTGGTTCCAAAAGTTCTGTGTCCTGTGAAACTCACTCACCACTAGAAGCACAGGGATCCTCTCCCAAAGTCCCATATTTGCTAGACTCCCACTTCCCTGTGTCTCGAACCTCAGGCCTCCCAAACTTTTCCACCAAAGCATCAGCACACATTCTTAGAGCCTCGCTACTTGACTTATCTGAATGCAAACACGGAAACACGGGAGCCCTCTCAAGTGTTAGCTACTTGTCTTTCACACCTTGGCTACCTACCTCCGAGTCGGGAAGAAAACCCAGGCCTCCTTGCTTGCATGATTCCGCTCATAGCACTTCTCCTTCTTTCTCCAGCAAACCACCAGCTCCCTTTCCGTGGAAGCTGCTAAGCATGGCCCCCACTGCTCTTCCGGTTCCGGTCACCCGGGCACTTCTAGTACCAGTCTTCTTCCGGGTAGCTCCCCCTTCCCTGTTCACTGAAGATTCTGGCTCGGGCCACATCTTCCCTGTTTTCATTTCCAGCACCTTCAGCATCCAGGTTGATGACCTGTCTCTCTGTCCCCCAGTGACTCCCTCCCCAAGGGAAACCCCAGAGCTTGTCATAACTGGACATCACAGTGTCTCCAAAATCTGCATTAAGGGCACCCCACTCTGCCCGTCCTTCCGGTACTTAAAGTTTGCTGGCTCAGTGTCTCCTCCTCAACACCCCTGAGGGTTCACCCCTGAAGCCTCAACACCCTATTCTGCTCACAGTCTCCTCGCAAGCCACCCGGCTACAATGTTTCCCTCACCTCCCGGTTAAATCCCGTGGATTCTCATCCTATACTTACTGCCTGGCCAGGCCCTCTCGCAGTGACCCTGGTCAGGCTGAGACGTTGAGTTCCCCACTCTGTGGCTGCTTCCAGACCTCGACTCCTGCCTTGCCCTCCCCGCCCTCCTGCAGTTACCATCCCTCTCGGCTGTCAATACTTCCTGCAGAAAGTTGAAGCCAAAAGCAGAAACTCCCTCATCTTTCTGCCACCAAATCTACAAAGCCCCGCACGAGTCCCTTTCCCTCCAGTTACACAAAGTAAGGAAGTCTCCCTGCTCCAAGCCAAGGCGGGTCCTCCACAGCACTCCAGAGCCAGTCCATGTCAGCTAAGGGTTACCTTATGGGACAAAAGAGACTTTGCAGGTCAGTTTAGTTGCTCAGTTGTGTCCAACTCTTTGTGACCCCATGAATCGCAGCACACCAGGCCTCCCTGTCCATCACCATCTCCCGGAGTTCACTCAAACTCATGTGCATCGAGTCAGTGATGCCATCCAGCCATCTCATCCTCTGTCGTCCCCTTTTCCTCCTGCCCCCAATCCCTCCCAGCATCAGAGTCTTTTCCAAAGAGTCAACTCTTAGCATGAGGTGGCCAAAGTACTGGAGTTTCAGCTTTAGCATCAGTCCTTCCAATGAACACCCAGGACTGGACTGGTTGGATCTCCTTGCAGTCCAAGGGACTCTCAAGAGTCTTCTCCAACACCACAGTTCAAAAGCATCAATTCTTCTGCGCTCAGCTTTCTTCAGAGTCCAACTCTCACATCCATATATCACTACTGGAAAAACCATAGCCTTGACTAGACAGACCTTTGTTGGCAAACTAATGTCTCTGATTTTTAATATGCTGTCTAGATTGGTCATAACTTTCCTTCCAAGGAGTAAGCATCTTTTAATTTCATGGCTGCAATCACCATCTGCAGTGACTTTGGAGCCCCCAAAAATAAAGTCTGACACTGTTTCCAGATGCCATGATCTTAGTTTTCTGAATGTTGAGCTTTAAGCCAACTTTTTCACTCTCCTCTTTCACTTTCATCAAAAGGCTTTTTAGTTCCTCTTCACTTTCTGCCATAAGGGTGGTGTCATCTGCATATCTGAGGTTATTGGTATTTCTCCCGGCAATCTTGATTCCAGCTTGTGCTTCTTCCAGCCCAGCGTTTCTCATACATTAAGGATCTTTGGTGGGGGGAGGGGGGTTATTCTGGACTGTCTCGATTGGCCCTAGATGTCCTCACAGGAGAGGAGCAGGGGGGAATGTGGGCATGGTAGATGGTGTGACTAGAGCAGAGATAGATGTGAAGATGTTCAACACCCCGGCCATCTCTGAAGATGGAGGGAGTGACAAAGAACAAAAAAGCAGCTCTAGAAGCCGGAAAAGGCAAGAGACAGATGGTTCCCTGGAGCCTCCAGAGGGACCTTTGGCCATACTATCAATCTGACTTTATTGGTCCAGCGACACCGATCCGGACTTCTGCCCTCCAGGCTGTAAAAGGAGAAGCATGTGTTGTTTTCATGATACCAGGTTTGGGGTAGTTTGTTAGAGCAGTCCAGGAAGACCCTTAAGCCGGCTGCCCCTGCCCCCACCGCAGGCCTGCTCCCGGCCTGGCTCCTGCTGCAACCGCTCTCTCTCCTGCACGAATTCCCAACCGCTTCCCCTCTGCTGGATCATTCCCACCCACAGACAAACACACCTTCCTATTTCCTAACTTTAGAAAACATCCCTTGACCGCAGGAGCCCCTGGCTACTACCCCAATTCCTTAGTTTTCCTTCATAGCAAAATCCTTCCAGCACTATCCACAAGTCCCTGTCCATTCATTCTTCGTGCCCCTCTGGCTCCCGCACCCAGTGGACACCAAAGTCACCAACGATATCACACCAGCAAATGGGAGGAACACTACGCTCTCTCTGTTACTGGGCTTCCTGGCAGCTTCGGGACAAACAAAACTGGCCATGTCTTGATCAGTCACTCACCCATGATGCCTCCCACGCGTACATCCTCTGCGGTGCCCTCTGCCCGGCCCTGAGATCGAAGCTTCTCGGCCTCCAAACGGCTCCTCTTGCCCTCTCTCTGAGCTCACGCACGGCCCTGGTGGACACCCTGTCTGTGTGCTGATGATGCCGACCTTCTGTTAACCAGCTGAGACCTTTTTCCGTGCGCTCACTGCCTATTTGATCTCAGCATCTGCCTGTCTTGCAGGCAGAGCCTGGCCTCACACACAGGATTCCCCGCAATTTGCTTGGCCTTCTGTTTCTCCACCTCGGAAAATGGTCCTTCCTTGTGGTTGGCTCAAACCAGAAACCCTGCTCGTTCGTTTTGATGCCCTTTTCCTGCGGCTGGTCTTACCCCACTGCAGCCCTCAGAGCACATCAGCAGGCTCATCGTTTCATTTCTGAAACAGCTCCAGTCGACCCCTGTCCACCCCTGCCCCACGACCCCAGCCCCCTGATCTCATCTAGGAGATTCTCCTGACCATCAGGCCCCAGAGTCCCTTCAGTCTGTCCACCCAGCAGCTACAAACAAGTCATAACACTCTTTCACTCAATTCCCTTCAGTGGCCTCCTTTTCTCTTAGGAAAAAAAAAAAAAAGCCCAGCTCTTTGCTCTGGTGCTCAAGGGCCTTCAGAAAAGATATCACCTCCTCCCAGCCTGTCCTCTGCCACCCTGGGTCTCAGCCCACGGATTACCCTAATCCCAGTCCCCTCTGCATTTCTGGCCCTGCATTGGCACAGCCGGGCTCGCTGCCCAGCTCCTCTTTTCCTGGGACTGCCCTCGTGGCGCCCTCAAGTCTTTTGCCCCCACGGCACCTCTGGTGGAGCCCTTCCCTCTGCTCCGTGTACTCTGTCAACGGCCACACAGTTGAGTTTCCACGTGGCCCTTTCTGCAGTTTGATGTTACTCTGTTGCACATTTCTGTGCTCACATGGTTGCTGGCCCTCCTCCCTGTCAGCCCCAGGAAGGACACTCTCTCCAGTGAGCCCACCACTCTCTCCCTGGAACCCAGAGCCCATGTCCTCCCCGTCTCTCTCCCAGGCTCCACTAAGACTAGATACTGGTAACTCGCTCTTCCCAAGGAGGTGTCAAGCTGCTCCCCCGCCTGCACTGCCACTCCCCTTCTCTGGGCCAGTCATGGCCCTGCCTTCCCTGCGTGGCCCCTGTCACCACTGGCCCAGAGCTCTTGGCTTCCCTGGCCGGCTCTGCCAGGTTCCTCCTCTCAGCTCCCAGGGCCCGCTTGGAACGAACACGTCGCCCCAGTGGGAAGCAGCCAGGAGCGGCCTGCTTAGATTCCCAACTCTGGGCGGCCTGCCTTCCAGCTCAACGAAGTCTAAAAGTGGGGAGACTGCATATTTATAACAATGAAGTGAACATGATTCTCTCCAGGGAGACTCTCCTGACCCCCAGCAGGGGCTAGCCCCCAGCCCCACGGTGCTCTCCTAACATCTGTCCTTTCTCTCCGGACCCTCTAACAGAACAGTGACTGTGGGTTTGTGTAGTGTCAGCTTTCCCCTCTAGTCTCTGTAGGTTGATGGGCGTGAACACGACGTCTGGTGCAGGCACTTAATACACATTTGTTGAATGAATGAACGAAAGCGTATTTGGTTATCCCTCAGATGATGGCTTCCTTGAGAAACCATCAAGGCCTCTTCCCAAACAAACAACAGGCACAGGAGTGTTACCACCACTGATGAACAGAGCTGCTACAGTGCCTCCTTCCCAGCCCTGTACCCGGGTCCCCACTGCAGCCGGGAGGTGCGGGAGAAGCTGTCCTGCGTGGGGGCTGGGGGGGAGAACGCCAGTGGGAGAAATCCCTGCTGGTGGAGGGGGGTGGGGATCTACAGCGTTTATTTCCCACCTGCCGAGAGTGAAATGAACCCCCAAGTGTGTTGCCACTTTGGGAAGAGGACCGCAGAGAACATTCTCTAAATGTGGAAACCGAAACGCCGCCATTTGAACTCTTCAACAGGTGCGTTCTGAGTTATAATTGGGCTACAAATGCTGCTTTTAGGCAGGCACTGAAAGCACTGACATCCTGTTGTTCTGTAGGTCAGAACATTCTGGAAGCTGTATCTGAAGAAGAAGAGAAACCAGTTTCCTCAAGGAGCTTTTGTGATGGTTCAGATGTGATTGCTGGAAAAGAGAGCAGAGCTGGACGATTGCTCTCAACAGAGTAAGTCCAGAGAAAAGACCAAAGCAATTGCCCAGTTGGTGACGATCAGAGAAATGGGGCTATTTTTAGTGCTTTACAATAGTTAATGGGGGACTTTGCTGGCAGTCCTGTGGTTAAGACACCGCACTCCCAATGCAGGTGGCGTGGGTTTGATCCCTGGTTGAGGAACTAAGATTTCGCATGCTGCAGAGTGCGGCAAAAAAAAAAAACAAAAACGAAAATGGTTAATGGAAACTCATCTACAAAACAGAAATAAGAGTTACAGGTGTAGATTTATGGTTACCAGGTAGTAAGGGGCGAGGATAAATTAGGATTGACATTCACATACTATATATAAACTAGATAACTAATAAGGACCAACTGTATAGCACAGAGAAGTCTACTCAATACTCTGTAATAACCTATATGGGAGAATAATCTTTAAAAGAGTGGATGTGTGTCTATGTATAACTGGTTTAAAACTCAACATTCAAAAAACTAAGATCATGGCATCCGGTCCCATCACTTCATGGCAAATAGATGGGGAAAATGTGGAAAAAGCATCAGATTTCATTTTCTTGGGCTCCAAAATCAATACAGACGACGACTGCAGCCATGAAATTAAAAGACGCTTGCTCCTTGGAAGAATAGCTATGTCAAACCTAGACAGTGTTTTAAAAAGCAGAGACATCACTTTGCCAACAAAGGTCTGTCTAGTCAAAGCTATGGTCTTTCCAGTAGTCATGTATGGATGTGAGAGTTGGACTATAAGGAAGGCTGAGCACCAAAGCATTGACGCTTTTGAACTGTGGTACTAGAAAAGACTCTCGAGAGTCCCCTGGAAAGCAAGGAGATCAAACCAGTCAATCCTAAAGGAAATCAGTGCCGAATATTCATTGGAAGGACTGATGCTGAAGCTGAAACTCCAATTCTTTGGCTACCTGATGCGAAGAACTGATTCACTGAAAAAGACCCTGTTGCTGAGCAAAACTGATGGCAGGAGAAGGGGGTGACAGAGGATGAGATGGCCGGATGGCGTCACCGACTCAATGGACATGAGTCTGAGTAAGCTCAGGGAGACAGTGATGGATAGAGAAGCCTGGCGTGCTACAGTTCATGGGGTCGCAAAGAGTCAGACATGACTTAGTGACTGAACAGCAACAATAACTGATTCACTTTGCTGTACACCTGCAAGTAACACAACATTGTAAATGAAGTAAACTCCATTAATGGTTAATGGAGAGTTGGTATTTACTCACTATCCACATAACCTCCTTGGTTAACACTGCCCATCTCCTCCTAAATGATTAATAGGTGCAGGAAGAGACATTCTAACATAAGAGATTCAGTTGTCTGGGAGATAAATCTTTCCAAATTCATGTGGGATGCACGCTGGTGGGGGTGGGGGGGTTGGGGGGGAAGAGCTCCCATGTTGAATGATGAAGCTGAAAGAACCGTGCTATTTCTCCGTGTCTGGGGACATCCGGCTCCGGCCTTCCAGTGGGGTGCACAGGGTCTGTGCACAAGCCGCTCTTTGGCGTGTTCCCGCCCTGCCGTTCTCCCAGCTCCGCCTTTGCTGGCTGCTATCATGGCAGCTTGTCTTCCACACATTCCTTGGGTGCAAGGCCAACAGGCTGATGCAAAGCTTGCCCGTCAGTACCCGGGCTAGGGCACAGTCTTCCCACCAAGGAAGAAGGCCACTTCCTCAGCAGCTCCTTTCTCTTCTTGGCCGTGCTGGCTGGTGCAGATGGCCTTGGCCATGGTCTGCAATGTTCTCTGTGAGCACATGGACACGTCTCTCTCACGGTGCTCGGAGGCCGTCTCCTAACAGCTGCCTGAATCCCAGAGCATTATTCCAAACTCAGACTCCAGGGGAATGGTGGACCCAACCCAGTGGGTCTCATGGCTGTAGTCAGCTGTGTTCTGAGCACAGGGCTGGCGTCCCAGCCCCGCTCCAGCGTGGAAAAGCACTGGGCCCCACTGAGGCACAGTCAGGGTCTCTGCCCTCGGTGCCCAGGAGAGGGGTGCTGCAGGGCTCTTTGAGCACAGATGTCTAGCTGTCCTCTTCTGGTTGCTTCCATTTTGTCCAAATGGGAGCCAGTATCATGAACCGAGACCAAAGCAGTCCTGGAGTCTGGAGAGGGAAGAGGAAGTCTGAGGTCCAGAAAAGCATGGGAGAGTGATAGACCAGGGTGGTCTGGCATGACTGATTGGTGGCTGTGGGGACCCACCAGAATTCAACGGGACACACCTGGACTTCCTCCAGGTACATTCTGTTGTGCAGAACAGACAAGGAGCTGGGTTTAGCCAGCTCTGTGTTTTAGTCCAGGCAGGGAGCAAAGAAGGAGACAGGGAACACAGTGAGAGCAGAGGCAGGAAAGAAATGATAGTACTTGAACTGAAGCCAGTAAATTAATCAAACAATTCTCTGAAGTGGTTGTGATACTTAGCCATGTCTACATACAGTGCATGAGTTCATGACAGCTTTGCTAAGTAAGTTCCAGCAGGTCACTTGGCAATTAGTTTATTGGGAAGTCATATGTATGCTCCCTTCTCTGGTTCTGCTTGCACTGTTTGGCTCAGCCCAGCACCACTTGCTGCCTGGGTTGTCTTTCTAGTCTTCTGGCTCTTAGGATGAGTTCTGTGTACTCTTGTCCAAACCATGTGCAGCTGCTTTTACCAAGATCATCTTGAGATAACAGGTCTAGTGTGTCACTGCTCAGTCTCCAATAAAGAATAGCTCTTTGAGAAATGTTAATATATATATATATATATGTACACATATATACACGAGTACATTTTCATCTACTTCTTTTTAGATTGAGTAAAATTGTATCTCCATAGAAATAAAAGTCTCCTTTTAAAGAATTTTAGTCCAAATTTAACATCTTCTGGATATGTCATTACTTTTTAAAAAATTCTTCCTTTTTTTAAAAAAAAAATCCATGTGTATAAAGAAAACTAAAGTTTAAGACATTTTAATAACTGATTCCATTAAGGCAACAAAATCAGGTCTTCGGTCTACATGCATACAAATAATGGGACGACCATGAACCTTTGACCAGCACCAGAAACTAGGTCTTGAACATCTAGCATTTAGTCACTTGTGCCTTCTTGCTCCATGTTTCACTAAACATGGAAGAATCTTCAGTCCCACACAGGCAGCTGAGACATCATATAAACTAAACCGAATGCATTTCATGATGGGCAAGCCCTAGTGATGTAACTATAACTTTTCTGCTCCATTAAAACTCCCTTTGCATTTTTCAGCAACACGGTGGTGTTATTCCCATTCTTCCAGCCAAATCCCAAAGCCCGCAGCGACCTCCCCCCTTGGCTATCAGGGAAGACACCCCGGGCATCCTGGGGGTGTGGTCTCACTACGTGCAGGCGGGCAGCTCTGGTTGCCAGGGCAGCTGCTCACATCTGTCCTGGAGATGCAGGAGCATGGAATTTCTGAGTTACGGGGCTGTGTCTGCCAAGACTTCCTGGCAAAGTGTTGTGTCTGCAAAATAGACACAGTACCAAAGACCTCCGTATGGATCTTTAAGACATGCCCTACACCCTACAAGGGCTTCCCTGGTGGCTCAGTTGGTAAGGAATCTGCCTGCGGTGCAGGAGATCCAGGTTCAATCCCTGAGTCACGAAGATCCCCTGGACAAGGAAATGGTAACCCACTCCAGTATTCTTGCCTAGAGAATCCCATGGACAGAGGACCCTGGTGGGTTACAGCCCCTGGGGTCGCAAAGAGTCAGACACGACTGAGCAACTAAACCACTCCAGTGCAAAAAAAAGAAACAAAAGGCCTAGTGACAGGACTTAACACCAGAGCTCTCAAGTCAAGGCCAAGTGGGGTGGACTTTGAGGTCCTTAAGGGGTCCTTCCTACTTATACCACTGCCAGTCCGTCCAGTCTGACCAGTAAGACTGCCTGGTCTTTTAGGGTTCACTAAAACCCTAAAAGTTTAGGGTGAACTCTTTTAGGGTTCACCTGGCTGGAGACAGGTGCTGTTTGTTATCTAGGGGGATGAAGGGTGCTCCCCACCCCACTTCATATATTGTAGTCTGAACCCTCAGTACCTTGGAATGAGACCGTATTTAAGTTAATAAGAACTTTAAAGAGGTAATTAAGTTAAATGAAGTCATAGGGGTGGGTCCTGATCTCATATAATTGGCGTCCTTAGAAGAAGAGACTAGAACGCACACAGATGGAAAGACCACAGGAGGACACGGGAGAAGAAAGTCGTCCGCAAGCCTCAGAAGACACCTGCCCTGCTGGCACCGTGACCTTGGACTCCTAGCCTCTGGAACTATGAGAAAAAATACTTCTGTTGTTTAAGCGCCCCCATCTGTGGTCCTCTGTTGTGGAGGCCCGGGCAAAGTCAAACCCCATCCAAGTCTTCCCTTCGCTGGGTGAGACTGAGCCTCAGGAAGTCCTTCTGTTTTGGAGGGGGACCTGTGCCCGGGAATAGCCACCCAGGGGGCTTCTACCCTGGAACTCAGCTCAGGGAAGGAGGCACCTCTTCTCTGATATCACAGTGAACTCCCTTTTCTCATTTTCCTCTCCGTGCTTTTTAACACAACAAAATACAAGACCAGTGAGAGGCAAACCAAGCCAAGTTGCTAAGGAAGGTCCAGCCACGGTCCCCGTTGTCCAGGAAAGGGGACAGCCTGCAGTCCCCTGCAGCTCACAGTCCACACCATCTGTGACTGTACGGGCGGGTCCCTGACTTCTCAGTAGGGGCCCTTTTCACACGAAGAATTGACAGGGAAGAACAAATCTGACTCCATGTTGGATCTGTTTCTTTTCCTTGGACCTTTGTATTCTATTGCTTCTGCTACAAGTTAATCACTAAAATGATATTGTGTGAGACTCCTTCACCACCCCAGGGACTATAGCCCGCCAGGCTCCTCTGTCTATGGAATTCTCCAGGCAAGAATACTGGAATGGGCTGCCATTTCCTTCTCCAGGGGATCTTCCCCACCCAGGGATCGAACCGGCACCTCCTGTGCGTCCTGCATTGGCAGGCAGGCTCTTTGCCACTGCACCCGCCACCTGGGAAGCCCAGAACGATGTCGCCTATAACTTAGAATACACATAAAGGCCCACCTACGGAAACCCTGCCTCCCAAGCCTAAACATTAGGCTAGAATACCTTTGTTCAGTTCACAGGAAACAGTCTGACCAGGCCCACCTGTGAGTGGCTGCAGGAAGGAAGATATTGACACATTCCCCTCTGGAGTCTGGCCAGAGTCAGGAAATAACTGCAACAACTTACCACCTTTTTACTTTACGGTGTCCTCCCCCACAACTCCTTCTATAAAAGAAACTATTAATAGCATCAAACCTGGGCAAGACGGTTCTTTGGGACACCAGTCTGCTGTCCTGCCAGTCTGCTGGCTTTCCAGATAAAGTCGCTTTTCCTGCCTTAACAACTGTCTCGATTAATTGCCCTGTCATGCAGCGAGCAAGGAGATCCAACCAGTCCATTCTAAAGGAAATCAACCCTGAATATTCACTGGAAGGGCTGATGATGAAGCCACTTGACTTGCAGAGCCGACTCACTGGAAAAGACCCTGATGCTGGGAAAGACTGAGAGCAAGAGGAGAAGGGGGTGACAGAGGGTGAGATGGCTGGATGGCATCACTGACTCAATGGACATGAGTTTGAGCAAACTCAGGGAGATGGTGATGGACAGGGACGCCTGGCCTGCTGCAGTCCACGGGGTCACAAAGAGCCGGACACGACTGAGTGACTGAACATAGGCAGTGAGCAATACCAGTTTGGACCTTTAACAGTCTGCGCGAAGCCTGACTGGTAAGGATGGAGTAGGCATTGTCGGTGAGTTAGACAGTTTTTGCCATTTATGGAATAAAAGACGTGAACGTTCCTTTGCTTCACATGTCAATTCACTCTCGGCCATTTCTGATCCTCTCCCTTCCATCACTATAACATCTTTTCGGCCGAAGCTTATTTCCGACACCGGGAACGGCTTTTGCTTTTGCATTGCTAGGTGACAATATCCAACCACTGCACGCTCGTCCTATTTATTTGTTCCTACTGGGCTGTTCAGGATCGCTTCCCCCTAACTCACAGAGGAACCCTCGCTCCCAGGCAGGAACCAGACCCACGATGGAAACACCACTGCTGGGTCCAGCCACGGCACCCGGGTCTGTTCTGTGCTCCTGAGTCCTGCTCTTGACTCACCCGCCGCAGCCACGTCTCTCACGTTACGTTTTCGATACGACTTGAAAAAGGCAAATGAATTAATGTGTGCCTTGAGGATTTAACCAAGCTGCCAGTAAAATCTGTTTTGTTTTCACAGCTGTGCTTGCACGCTGAGATGATGCCGTTTCAGGAGAGACAGCCTGAGGTAATGCTGTGACCGCGCGATTGTCATCGGGCTGAAGAGGAGAGCATTGTGATCGCAATGGAAAAGAGAAGTGAGGTCTGCATCCGCGGGCTCAGATCCCACTCGCTGCAATAATCTCAACCTTTGAGCAAGGCTAGGAGGGGAAATTACTGCAAGCTGCTGAATACACATGACATCATCTCGCCACCCACAAATCTTAGGAGCTTGACAGCCCAGAAGATGGCATACGCGCAAAGGAAGACAACTCCAACCGAGCTGACAGGTTCTGTGGGTTTGAGAGGAAACATTGTCGCAACAGTAATTCTCTGCCCCGTGTTCTTTTTCGGTTTGGCACCTGTGGGCACCATGAAGTCAGGACCATGACAACAAGCCATTAGCTTCCCCCAGAGCCACGTCAAAGCGCCCTCTGTGAGGCCTTTTGTGAGCTTCAGAGCCCCTTTCCATTAGCACTTTCAAAGCCTGGGGCTTGGGAGGCTGGGGTCTGAACACCAACAGGTGCAATTGTGTGGTCAGTCCTTAAGCTACCTTTCCTGCTCTCACCACAGAGCTCCTACGTGCTATGTACAGACCCAAGTTGTCAAAGGTCACAAAGAGGCTGCTTCCTGCCTGCTGACTCTGCAGCTGCTCCCCTGTGTTGGCCGGAACGCGGGACACATTTTGTGTGTGTGTGTTCAAATTCTCTTCCATTAAAGGACACACAACTTCTTGACATGTGATTTTGGAAATGCTACTACATCCATATCAGGGAACTGTGAGATGAAATATTTCCTGCCATATTGGCGGGGAATAAATGTCACAGCGATTTCGGGCCTCCAAAAACATGACGAGGGCTCCCAAAAGGGAATACAATGCCTGCTATTCAGCAGATGCTTATAATTAGGTTTTAATCAAAGTTATTCTAAAAATTGTTTGGGAAGCTCTTTGGATTTCAGAACAACGAAGGATTATGGAGCTATACCCAAAGAGAACAACAAATAAGTTACTTCTTTTACATTAAATTTCCTTAACTGATAAAATACTCTTTTAGGAAGACACCCCCCCCCACAGTGATTGCTCCGGAGGAGTGAGCAGCTCGGGGGAATGCAAGCAGCAGCGCTTCGCCACTTCCTCCCGAGCGAACAGGAATTAAGGATGCAGACAACTCGGAAACAGGATCTGGCCCCAGACAGCCAACGTGCTTATAAAAGGAATGAATTCAGTGAGCTTGAGAAGAGCGCCAGGTTCCTTGGCCTGATACCTGGTTTTCCTTGCTAAGTCGCTTCAGTCGTGTCCGACCCTGTGCGACCCCATAGACGGCAGCCCACCAGGCTCCCCCGTCCCTGGGATTCTCCAGCCAAGAACACTGGAGCGGGTTGCCATTGAGGCTTGAGAAGAGTGCCAGATTCCTTAGCCGGATACCTGGTTTTCCTTACTTAATAATAATCTTTGATGTTTAGGCTGCCCTCCCTCTTTGCTGCAAACCTGAGTCCCACTTGCACCTCCTCCGAGCAGTTTTCGCAGGGCTATGGAGATGCTGTCTCCTGGGCTCAGAGTCCTTAACATTCCCACCAAATAAAATAACTCTCTACTTTCAGGCTGTGACTACTTTTTTAGTCGACAGAACTGTATATGCTATAATCATCAAAGTGGGAATAAATCAGAAAGGTACAGTTCAGAAGGAACAAACAGCGCCAGAACCACGAGGCACCTGGACACAAGGCTTTGGGGGAAGAAAAATTCCTACGTCTCCATTTACTCACTTTCAGGGCTTGGTCTAGCACCTTTAGGATTTACCGGGAAAGCTGCTTCTAATTAGGTTTTAATCAAACTTATTCTAAAAATTGTTTTGAAAGCTCTTTGGATTTCAGAACAATGAAGGATTATGGAGCTATACTCAAAGCGAGGAACAAATAAGTTACTTCTTTTACATTAAATTTCCTTAACTGACAAAATATTCCTTTAAGAAGACACAGTTCTATTTCTGTAGTCTTTCAGTTTTTAACATTTTATAAATAACCTATTAACACTCATTGTTGGAAAAATGTTAAAAACTCCATCAGTAGACTTAAGGCAAAATCTTCCCAGATGACTTCCCTTCTAGAAGCTCCACAGATGCAGCTCAAGGCAGGGCAACACCTTGTCTGCACAAAGTCCTCTTGTGAGGTCCCTCACCTCCCCCTTCCTCCCTGATCCAGCCTTACCTTGATGGTTAGAGACAGGAACAGCAGGGTTAAGGACACCGAGATTTTTGCCAGCTGTGGTAGCCAGCAGAGTGGCAGAGACGGGATGAGCACTCACACGCTCTGCATCTCAACAGCCTGTGTGGTTTCTGCCAACACAACGGTTTCCACCGTCATGGGGATTATTCTTAATACCTTGTCAACGGTCAGGGGTCATTGTTGGGTAGACACTGTTCACCCAAACCAAGGTAGACCGGGTCTCCCAGGCTGGTGGGGCCCAACCTACCCTCCCCTGGCTCCTGTCCTGGTTTAGCCTGGGAGTTTGGGAGCACTTTGCCAGATTTGGATAATGTCCCATCCTATCCCCCAGCAGCTCGTCAAGTGGCCGTTTCATTTGCTCTAAATTTACCATCATGTTCTTACAAATGTGTGTGATTTATCAGTAGTGATCTGTCCCTTGAAAATCACGTTACGATCATCCCATGATCATACTTGTGTCATGACTCCCAAAAGAGAGTGCAAATAACCCCACGTATTTTCTGTCTTGAAACTGAATTCTAAGAAGCAGCACTCGGCATTCTTCTCCTTTCCTCCTCCTTCTACGGTTGGCTTCTAGGGCTTCCAGCCTGTGTCTCCCCATTCCAGAAACACATCTCTTCAGGAATCAAGAAAGCCTTTCCCATTCAAGGAAGAACATTCCTAGACGTCTAGAAACCTTCCTGCGTAACATTCTGGAGGGTAGTACAGAAAACTCTCAGGGACGAAGAGGTGTCGGGAGAGACGTGGGTTTGTTTGACTGATTTGGTATCCGATGGCATCCGTTCATAAGAGACCAACGCCTATGACTAGCCAGGTCCTTCCTTGAGACCCAGGCGTTGAATTCTTCTGGAAACACCCTCACGCTATGCCACTGGCAGTCAGGGAGACACTTCTCTGTTGTCAACGACTCTCTCTGAGGCGACTCACCTCCTTTTTATTTGTTGACTGTCTCCCTTCTCCCTATACCAGAAGCTCAGAGATGTCAAAAGTGGTCTTTTCTGCATCTCTGTTTTCCCAAGGCCGAACACCATTCTGGGCCCTCCAGAAAGATTTGTGAATTAATGACAAAGGTGGCATCTCTTCCATTTCAAAGGAGAAAGCATCTTTTGCCTGAGGAGCAGAAAAGCTGCGGCTGGGTTACTGCTGCTTTTCCTCGCAGTGAGGAGCAGGGGCACACCCGCCCCATCTATCAACCCCAGGGACCGTCTGTGGGACAAGGAGCAGCTCCTGCGAAAGGGCTGTAAGCCAGAGGTGGACTCAGACGAGAACCGGGTTCCCGGAGGCTGGTCTCCTCTGTTCCCATTTTAAAGTTCTGCATTTTTTCAACTGCCCGAAAGTTTCTTGGAAGTCCTTATTTTAATAAAGTCTGGTATGGGCAGCTTTTAAGGAGAGAAGCTAAAGGAAATCCATCAGAGAAGGAAGAACTGTCATGAAGAGGGATTTTGCAATAACTTGGGGTGTATTCAAAGGCATATAATTTCTCCCAGTCCAGCAACCCAGTGGGAATTTGTGGGGGGAGGGGGGAAGGGAGGAGAAAGAGCTCAGGCTTCCCTGGGGGCTCAGACGGCAAAGAATCCGCCTGTGATGCAGCAGACCCGGGTTCAATCCCTGGGTCAGGACGATCCCCTGGAGGAGGGCATGGCAACCCACTCCAGTATTCTTGCCTGGAGAATCCCATGGACAGAGGAGCCTGGAGGGCTGCAGTCCATGGGGTCGCAAAGAGTCGGACACGACTGAGCAACTGACTGACACTTTCACTTTCATGAAGGAGCTTAAGGAAAGGCAAACACACATACACAGGCAAAATACTGATGAGGGCACCACTAATAATTTGGGGAAGCTATATTAAAACATTCCTATTGAGAAATGGAATATTTCCTGCTCTATCAAGTAAACAAAGGACGTCACGGTCACCGGCGATTACAGCCCTCCCACTTGAGCTGGTGAGCCCTGAGGACACGCAGGATGTGAACACACAGGAAACTGTTCCCAGAGAGCTGTGGGGCACACCAAAGGGCTGGTTTCAGTGGGCCCAGACTCCTGCAGCTTCCCACACACAGAGAAGCACTTCATTCCTTAACTGCCCGTATCTGGTTTCTTTGATTAACAGGAATCTTTTGATGTCCTGACCACCTGCCCTTTGCTGCAACACTTCCATGTATCTTAGCTTCCCCGGTCGCCTCCTCGGAGAAGTTTCTCAGAAACACTGTCTCCCGGGCTGCAGTCCTCATTTTGCCCCACATGAAACTGAACTCACAATTTAATGTTCTGCAGTTGTTTTCAACACTATATACTTTGAAAACCACTACCAAACCTGTCTTCAAAAATGGAAGCATCCGCAAGTAACTAAAGTAGCCGTTAAGTGCCATTGAAAAGCCGAACGCTTAAATGTCATGAAAGAGGGTACACTGGAGACTGTCCCACAGGTTCTATCACTTCTAACAACAGCCACAAAAATTACTGTTAACGACTTGGCACACAACAGGGTTTGATACATGATTAATAAGTGTTCCTTTTGAATATAAAGAATCATATTTTCTTTTTTAAATACTGTGCCCAATTTTAAGAAGTGTGTATACACACATACATATGTACATGCTATAAGCAGTACTAATGTTTAAGTTTACTGAATACAGTAAAAATACTGTTAAATACTACATATAATCATTTAAACTATAGTACATGTTAATAGGTTTCACACCAGCCAATTCATATGTCATTTATTGGGTAGAGTTCTTTTTTGAAAGTTGGTGAGAAAATATTTTATTTGATGATAAAACATTTTGTCTAGCTGATGATAAAATTATTTTATCATCGTTAACTTTTCTTATAAAATTGAAGGTATATTCCAACATGCAATAAATATCACAGTAAAGAATACCTGGAAACAGTAACACTTCCAATGGAAAACCTGTTTGGAAAGCAACATCTTATAACTCAATATATAATACTGAGACTTAAATGTTATACTTAACATTAAAATGGAGACTTAAAATGGAGTTATATTATTTGGGGCTTAGCTAAATCTAACAGGAGATGGAAAAGTAGCCTACTTTAAATTAAATTAAATTAATTATTTTATTTCTCCCTCAAGGCAAAACATTCATATTTTAAACCACAAGCTTATCAAAGGACATTTTACTAAATGTACCATGGATGGTATAAGAAGTGTTTTTAGCCTTAAAAATACTGTAACCCAAGAAATAATTCTGGACTGACTTAAGTGCTTCTTTGAAATGTGTAGGTAGAGTATGAACTCAGGAAGCCTATTATAAATGACTCATGAGTAATATAATTTGGAACAAAACAGAACTCTCAACCAGCACCCACGGCCAACTAAAGTAAACATGTCACTGCTCCCCACCTGCTAAATTAACACGGGGGTAGACTGACTACCTCAAAGTACTGATAACCCACCCGTGTGCAGGGCTGTTTAACTATTCTTTACCGTTTGAGTCCGTAAAATAAAAGGAACTATTCATATCAGTTATTTATCAGTGAATTCCTTTTCTGAAGAGCCCATCTTTTTTTTTTTTTTTTTAGCTGCCCCATGCAGCATGCAAGATCTTAGTTCCTGGACCAGGGACTGAACCTGGGCCGTGGCAGTGAAAGCTCCAAATCCTAACCACTGGACTACCAGGGAACTCCCTTGCTTTCCTGCTCAACTGGGAAAGATTTTTGGGGGGCCACAAGTTCCTTGAGTGAAACTTTTCTTATAGCCAGCCTACAGGGTCACGTCACTATGCCACATTGGTTGGCTCCTAGCATCCTTCCGCCTGTACAGTTTTGCTCCCTGTCTCCAGGAACATACACCTGAGAGGAATCAACCCATGGAAAATTCCTGCTGCTACTGCTACTGCTGCTAAGTCGCTTCAGTCATGTCCAACTCTGTGCGACCCCACAGACGTCAGCCCACCAGGCTCCCCCGTCCCTGGGATTCTCCAGGCAAGAATTCTGGAGTGGGTTGCCATGTCCTTCTCCGATGCATGAAAGTGAAAAGTGAAAGTGAAGTCGCTCAGTCGTATCCAACTCTTAGCGACCCCATGGACTGCAGCCCACCAGGCTCCTCCGTCCATGGGATTTTCCAGGCAAGAGTACTGGAGTGGGGTGCCACTGCCTTCTCTGATGGAAAATTCCTGGTAAGGTTCAAAAGCTCCTCTCAAAGTAGGAAATTATTAACTGCTGCGTTTCCCAGGCTAATTTTACAGACTAACCATAAAAAGGAAACTCGTGATATTGACAGGTGTCCATGTTATTTTCTCACTGAAAACCCAAGTGTCTAGTAAATAATTCCAGCTACGAAGTAAAGACGAAAAGTGGCACTTTAAATTCAGATGATTCAAAAGTTTAGCTATTGCTCCTAGGAGTTAATCACTCAATGACATAGTTCCTTTCCTAAATACACGCTGACTTTTTGACATCTGGGCTGGAGCTCATACATTTATGACTACGGCTTGGTTCCTGGAGCGAGTGGAGTCAGTTACACGAGACGAGTCATCAGGCCACACCTCAGTGTGCTCACCAAGAGGATGCTGAGAAAGGACTCTCAATAATGTCACAGATTCCATCTCTGCAAGGAATGCCATCAGAGGAAAAATGGTTCTTACATGGAAAACTGGCAGGGAAAGGTTGCAAAGTCTCATATTAAACACATCAGGTTTGGTTACTCTGCGGGAACAACTTAGCACAGAGTAAATTAGGGGACAGGGCTTCCCTGGTGGCTCAGTGGTAGAGAATCCACCTGTCAATGCAGGAGACGCGGGTTCCATCTCTGGGTTGGGAAGACCCTCTGGAGAAGGAAATGGCAACACATTCCAGTATCCTGGCCTGGAAAATTCTATGGACAGAGCAGCCTGCTGGGTTGCAGTCTGTGGGGTCGCAGAGTCGGACACGCCTGAAGTGACTGAAGCGCCGGAGCACAGCACAGCAGCAAACCAGGGGACGGTGTGAGGAACAGATTCATACGCTGAAGAGCCCGACTCACAACCCAAACTTCTACAGTGTTACCTGCTCCAGCTCATTACAGCTCAATTGCCTTTCAGATCTTAAAATTTCCCACTTTAGAGACTGAAATTCTTCAGTTTCCTGTGATTTGGAGATTTCTGAGTTTCCCAGCCCAATAAAACATTAACACAATCTTAAAACCATCTCCCTGATTTTTTTTGATTTCTAAAGATAATCATAAAATTCACTAAAATTTTAAGAGGAGCCTCCATATAACTGCATGTTCACAGAGTCAACAAACTCCTTGAGACTGAAAACATTTCTGAAAAAAAAAAAAAAAGTTAACCAAATTGATGAAATTCTGAATAGACCAAATATCAAGAAAGAAGTGAAGATGCTTATCAAGGAATTCTTTTAATAGGCTCTTTGTTTCTACTGGTGAATCTTATCCAATTCATACACACAAATTCTATAGTATAAAAACTGTTCCAAAATACAGACGATAACTATTTATCTAGAAAGCAAATGTAAAACTCATGTTAAAATTATTTGTTATTGAAACTAGAGAAAAATAAAACAGACCAATTTATCTATTGCTAATGGAATCAACTTCAATTTCCATGAAGTTCAGTCCAGAGTATTAGGTTACATTGTGGGTTCTATCCCAGAAGGCTGTGTTCACCCATAGAAGTGCTGGTGGTCTTGAAAGGGCAGCAGCCACTTAAGCTGATTGTAAGTAGTAAGAACCAGCTCTGGGGTTCCAGCAGGTCAAGATCTGTCACCAAGCAGAGGCTCAGACCAATAGGTCCTTTTTTCTAGAAAAAAAAGGCACAATCCCTAGACAGTTGTATATACATAACTGTATAATATATATTATATATATAATATATATTATATAAATATATAATATATATACAACATATAATTATCATATAATTATATATTACAATATATATCATGCATTATAATTATATATCATATTATAATTATATATTATATATTATAATATGATATTATATTATATAATATATAATTATATATATATTAGATATATTAGATATAATAAATGATAATAAATATATAATATATAATATATATTAATATATTATATTTACTATAAATATATTAATATTTAATATATTAAATATATATTATATAATATATAATTATATATAAATAGTATGATATATTGTATAATATATAATGTATATAATGATTATGTAATATATAATATATAATTATATAGTTAATATAATTCATATAATATAATAATATATAATATAATTAATATAATAATATATAACATGCTGCTGCTAAGTTGCTTCAGTCATGTATGAAGTCATGATATATTGTATAATATATAATGTATATAATGATTATATTATATATAATATATAATTATATAGTTAATATAATAATATATAATACAATATAATATAATAAAATATAATAATATATAACATGCTGCTGCTAAGTCGCTTCAGTTATGTCCGACTCTGTGCGACCCCAGAGACAGCCCACCAGGCTCCCCCATCCCCGGGATTCTTCAGGCAAGAACACTGGAGTGGGTTGCCATTTCCTTCTCCAATGCATGAAAGTGAAAAGTGAAAGTGAAGTCGCTCAGTCGTGTCCAACTCCTAGCAACCCCATGGACTGCAGCCTACCAGGTTCCTCTGTCCATGGGATTTGCCAGACAAGAGTACTGGAGTGGGTTGCCATTGCCTTCTCCAAATATACAACATATATAATATATAATTATATTAGTATATAATATATTATTAATATTAATACAATATAAATAATAATATATAACTGTACTATACTAATATCAATATATTAATATTATAATATATAAAATTATATTATATATTAATATTGTTATAATTACAAATAATAAATATACAATATACAATATATGTAATATATATACTATATAATAATATATATGTAATATATATATATATCATTTATTTACCTGGCAGCACATCTCAGTTCTGGCACACAGGGTCTTCAATCTTTGTTGCCACATGCGGGCTCTTTAGCTGCAGCGTGTGGAATCTAGTTCCCTGACCAGGATTCAAACAAGCTTCCCCTGCAGAAGCTTTGGAGTCTTAGCCACTGGACCCCCAGGCAAGTCCCTAAGATGGTTTTAGTCTCAGTATCAGAGTCTCTATTTCAGGATGTCACATTTCGAGCAATTCTAAGAATGTGACATTGCAATCCTTTGCAGACTGCTCACATGAATGAGAAAGAAAGTCATGCAAGAAAGAAAACATTCCCTGGCACTCTGTGCTTTCACTGTTGTGACCTGGGTTCAGTCCCCTAAGATCCCACAAGCAACGTTGTGGAGCCGAAAAAAAAACTAAAAACAAAAAACTAATATTCCTTCTAATGGAGGAGCAAGGAAAACTCAGGGCGAAAGGCAGAGAGGAGTCTGCACAGAACGAAAACCTAAGGTCCCGATGTCTCTCCTGGAGGCAGGGGTCGGGCACTGCAGAACATTTCAAGCAACAGGGATGAAGCAGGCCTGCGTGGGCACCTGGGCACCAGTCCTGCAGAGGTCCACTGCAGCTGGCACCTCTGAGTGGTACTCTCGTACCGCAGAGTGGCCAGGGCCTCAGATGACCTGTCAGAGCAAAGCAGAAACAGCCCCAAGTTCCTGAATCAAGATATCAGATGCCAGAACACACGAGTGGGAAGTCACGGTGTCTCACTGCAGGCTGTGGAGTCTGACCCGCGGGTTAACGCCCCGCCCCCGCCGCCGCTGGCCCCAGCTCCCTAAGGATGTCGTCTCACCGCGGAGGAAGGGCAGGCTCTGGGCAGGAAGGGCTGGAGTCTGCTTCTACAGTCTGGCACACGGAGAAAGTCTAATAAAGCTAATTATTTTTAAACAGCAAAACACTTAGGATGTATACCTTCAGTTGAAGTGCCCGTCAGCCGTACTGCATCAGTCATTCTGCAAATACTTGTTAAGGATCTTCGAGGTATTTATTCATTGAAAGACAAGAAACAGTTGCTGTCCACAAGCGGAAGAGGGAGAAAAAGAATGAAAATACAACTCAGCCATAAAAAAAGAATGAAATTTTACCATCTGCAACAATATGGATAGACCTAGAGATCATCATACTACGTGAAGTTAAGTCAAAGACAAATACTCCATGATGTCACTTATACATGGACTCTAAAGAACAAAACAAAGTGAATATAACAAAAAAGAAACAGGCTCACAGATACATAGAATAAACGTGGTTACGAGTCTTTCTCGATTCACAAAAACTAATTTAAGATGGTTCTTTGACCAAAGTGTACAGGTTAAAAATACAAAATGCCTAAATGAAAACACAGCAGTTTTGCACAGGTCCTAGTATCGTCAAATCCTTGGATCTTTATCCAGGGTACAGACTCCAAATACACTTCCAGCATTTTGTCACTGGTCAGATGAGCTCTCCAGAAAGGGCAATGCTGGGGCAGGTTTTGATGGGTGGAACCTATGAGTAGTTGCTGGACACTGACAGACCCCAGAGGCGGCTGCAGGGAGTCACGGAGGCTGTGAAGGCGGCCTGAGTTCTGCCTCTGCCGCCCTGGCTGTGGCGCTCGGGTGAGTTAGGTAATCTTCCTCAGCTTTATTGCTACCTGGTAAGGTGTGTGTGTGTTTGGCCAAACCTTGCAGCATGAGGGGACTTCCCTGACCCAGGGTCGAATCCATGCCTCCTGCATGGGGAGCTCAGAGTCTCACCCACTGGACAGCCATGGAAGTCCAACCTGGTGAGTTTTTGAGGGTTCAAGTACATGAGAAAATCCACGCAAAGCTTGTAGAATAGTAGTTGTTATCAAACAATACTTGATACAAATATGTAAGCTGTTATTACTGTGACAAGACCTTTGGACAAAGATCTATCTCCATCTCGTCCACCTTTCCCAGGCTGTACAAACACAGACAAACATATGTGAACTACCAATAACACCAAGAATATATACATTTCCATTCACACACATCAGTGTTTTCAGGAAAAGAAGTGGTTGTTTTTATAGAGTAGAGCCATTAAATTGAATTTAAGAGGTGAGGGATGCCATCCATGTTTTATTGGGGAAAGGTTCGCAATGGGAGGGGAGAGGGTATTGAAAGAAGGGGCTTGAACACGACAGTGGGGACCTTCCCTGGAGGTCCAGTGGCTAAGACGCCAAGCCTCCACGGCAAGGAGTGCGGGTTCCAGCCCTGTTTGGGAACTAAGATCCCACAGGCTGAGCAGCGAGGCCAAGATAATAAAACAAAATGCTAAGAAAACAAGTTTAAAAAAAGAAGGAGTGTAAGAGATATAGACAAATTATAAAGAATTCAGAAGGAGGAAAAGCAAGATGCTGAGGGGACTTGAAAAAACATCTTGTAAAAATTATTCCCTTAAGTCCATGTGTTTAGCCCAGAGATAAGACAGGATGGCATTTTTAGAGAAAAATTGGGTCTTTTTTATACACCTTTCCCCCCTTCTCCCTTAGACGCAGAGCTATTTCCAGTGGGCAGAGAGGAATTTCAGTTCAATAAAGCTATATAATAGTGAGAGCTGGCCCGTCCTGGGACACAACTTCAGAAGCTAATGAACCCTAGAGGCTTCCGAGCTCTTGGAGGCTTAAGGCGCTGCTGACAGAGGGATCTGGGGAATTGCTGGCTTGTTTGTTTGTGCCTGGAGCACCATTACCACTTGCGCCCTTGAATGGAACATGCTTTCCCTGGGCAACTTTTAATTTAATAATCCGTGAGCAGGGTTTTCCTGATATTTCATTCAGTTCAGTCACTCAGTCGTGTCTGACTCTTTGTGACCCCATGGACTGCAGCACACCAGGCCTCCCTGTCCATCACCAACTCCTGCAGCTTGCTCAAACTCATGTCCATCGAGTCGGTGATGCCATCCAACCATCTCATCCTGTCATCCCCTTCTCCTCCCACCTTCAATCTTTCCCAGCATCAGGGTCTTTTCCAATGAGTCAGTTCTTTGCATCAGGTGGCCAAAGTACTGGAGCTTCAGCATCAGCATCAGTCCTTCCAATGAATATTCAGGACTGATTTCCATTAGGACTTCCATTAGGACGAACTACAACAAAAGTATATCTTTATGGTTTGATCTTCCTGCACTCCAAGGGACTCTTAAGAGTCTTCTCCAACACCACATTTCATTAAGTCTTTACAGAAAAGCTCTGCTCTGCTCATATCCGACTCTTTGAGACCCCATGGACTGTAGCCTGCCAGGCTCCTCTGTCCATGGAATTTTCCAGGCAAGAATACTGGAGTGGGTTGCCATTCCCTTCTCCCGGGGATCTTCTTGACCCAGGGATCGAACTTGTGTCTCCTGCTTTACAGGTGAATTCGTTACCGTGGGAGCCATCAGGGAAGCCCTCCTAGCACAGCCAGGTGTAGCCTAGAGTTCTGGTTTGCTGTCAATCCCTCTGCTGACTTTCCTTCTCTGTGGATTCACACAGGGAACAGCCATTAAATGTTCAGCAGTAGCTGGAAGGGAAAACGCTCCCTGGTTTATCCCCAGGGAACAAGCATGAGAAGCTCTTCCATTGCTCAGAGGCCAGAATAACACAGAGGAAAAATCAAGAGAGATTCTCACCAGGCCATGCAGAGGGAGGGCCCAGTGTGGCGTGGGCATGGACTGGATCGAAGCAAAAAACAGGGAGCCCGAATGAATATCCAGGCCTTCTTAACACAAGCAGTAGACAGAAAGGTATTTTATAATCTATTACATTAATCTGGATTAAACATAGCATTGTCCTGATGAATCAGAGCAGACCACTGGAAAGGGACATACCTGTATCACAAATGAGCTACCATTACGAACTACAACAAAAGTATATCTTTATGGTGGATATCATATTGACTTGAATTTTCAAACAGAACTCTGTACAAAACATTCCGAGAAAGTTGTCTTTGGTGTTGAAAGCTCCCATATCTGGTTTCAGGCCAGAAGAGACTTTTTTCCTTGCATGACTTAATGATGAGGCATTCAGTCACCCAGGGGCTACCTGCCTATGGAATAGGGCCATGGGCCGCAGTGCGCCCCCACGGTCTTCACACCTGCCCGCCACTGCCTGTCCCTTCCTAGGACTCCCCAGCACGATGCCCATTGAGATTCCCGACACGGAATGCTTGGGGAGGGCCCCGAGGCTGACTGTGACCTTGTGTGCTGTGGAAGTAAGAGACTCACCACCCTAGAGAAACCGAAGGCACGGTTATTTATGGAGAGAGGGGCAGGGAGACAGGGAGCCATGGAATCTGAAGGAGCAGCAGCAGTGGGTTTGCGGCTGAGCCCTCCCCGGGGCAGGGAGCCAACAGAGCCCCCTGGAGGCGCTTCTGGGGACAGAAGGGGGGTGATGGGGTGGCCCTGGGGGGCTCAGAGGTAGAGAACCCTCCTGTAATGCGGGAGACCCCGGTTCAATCCTGGGGTCAGGAACAGGCCCTGGAGAAGGATATGGCAACCCACTCCAGTATTCTTGCCTGAGACATCCCATGCACAGTGGAACCTGGTGGGCTACAGTCCACGGGGCCGCCAAGAGTCAGTCACGACTTAGCGACTGAACAACACGAACAAAGAAGGGATGCGGGAGGCCCAGCCTTGTCACCTTGAGCTTCCGGGAGAGCTCGCTCGCGCTCACTCAGAGCAGAGAGCTTCCCTGATGGGAACCAGGAGCCAACTCGAGCGGAACACACTGTGGCCCAACTTTGTCAGAGTTAAGGTCAAGTGGGCCTTTGTGTTCCTGAAACAGGTGCATTTGCACCCAACTCCCATGTGCTCAACACCCCGGTGGCTTCCGCACAGTGTAACCCTAGAATCCCCTCGAGCATCCACCCCCACCCCCACCGTCTATCACCTTAGCCTATTTTAATATTGCTTTCACACCACGCCTCGCATCTGAGGTTCTTGTATATGCCGGTCTGGTCACCTGGGACCCTAGACCCAGATCTCGAAGAGGCAGGGGCTGTCTTTTGTTGGACGCTGCTCTATCCTGATGCTAGAACGGTGCCTGGTCAAGAGGAAGAGCTCTAGAGATGGGGCTAAGTGGACTGGTAACCGATCGAACGAGTGAATGGATGCGCTGAAGACGTGGGGTAGGAAATGGTGGGATGTATAAAACAGAACACCAGGAAATGGGAAGAAAAAGGAAGCTGAGATTAGTTTGCTTGCAACCTGCAATCACCCACTATCTGCCAGGTCTGCCTGCCACTCCCAAGACATGCAGCCTGACCCCAGGGCTAAGCCGCAAACTTGACCTGTGAGATACCTGTGGGCCATGTGGCCAAGGGCACACAGAGGAAGTTCCCTGGGAATGTGACTGATGATCTTCGATTCAGAAGGGCTGAGGATGACTGTGGTCACATCCGTGATTCAGCTGTAATCCAGCCCTGAAATGCTCAACCAGAGAGGACATTCCTCCTCTCTGGAGTGAAGGACAAAGTGAGGAAGAGTGTGGCGTTGAACACGGTCTGGGGTCTAACGGTTTGTTCACTTATGGAGCTTTTTTTTTTTTTTTTTTTTTAGTATTTATTTATTTGGCTGCACCTGGTTTTTGTCGTGGCATACGGGCTCTGGTTCCCTCATTAGGGATCGAACCAGGGCCTCTTGCACCCGGAGTCTTAATCCCTGGACCACCAGGGAAGTCCTGCTTCTGGATCTTTTAACACTTATCACCAGGAAGCCAAAGTTCAAAAAAGGTGTACAGTGATCTGAACAATGGGATCAGACAAGATTTATAAGATTTATAGAAAATCTTAATAACCAGAGAAAGTCAAAGATGAATCCGAAACTTGGAGCTGAATCCGAAACTTGGAGCTTCCATGCCTGGGAGGACAGGGGTTTCTATAAACCATGATGGGGATTTAGGACAAGCTAATTCAGGGGATGAAGTTAAGCATAATTTAGGATTTGTTGAGCTGCACGTGGCAGCAAGAGACAACCCTCGGAGCCTGCAGTGGGCTGTGAGTAAGCCAGTGAAGAGAGCCGAGCTAGAGACACAAGCTAGAGCCTTATACAAAACCTGGACTATGCCCCAGGGTACCATGGAAAATATATATCTGATCTTTGTCTCCAGTCCCTGGAAATTTCGAGACTGACTGAACTGTCTTTGTTGTGCTAATGAGATGACTCAAGTTGGGTCAACTAGAGAGCTTCAGGATGGGGCTGATTACCAGAAAGACCAACTGCTTGGAATTTGGGACAAGCTCAACCCCCATGGCTCCATGGTAAAGAACCCGGCCTGCCATGCAAAAGATGTGGATTCCATCCCTGGATGGGGAAGATCCCCTGGAGAAGGAAATAGCAACCCATTCTAGTATTCTTGCCTGGGAAATCCCATGGACAGAAGAGCCTGGTGGGTGGTGCAGTCCCTGGGGTCGCAAAGAGCTGGGCACACACGCACAATGTCCAGAAAGGGGGGACTGGAGATGATTTAATCAACTGTGCCTACTTAACGAGGCCCCACCCCTCGAAAACCCTGGAGTTTTCCGGTTACTCAACACGCTGATGTTCGGGAAGGGTGGCCCAGCCAGATTCCACACGGAGAGGCACAGGGCTCCATGCCCAGGACCCTCCTAGACGGGGCCCTGGGCATCCCTTCCATTTGCATCCCTTTTAAGAAAACTATGTGATGCTTTTCTGAGTTCCGTGCGTTATTCTAGGGGAACCCAGTCCATCACAAGCGTGGGCACCTGCGACTTTGGTGTCTGGAGAGAGGGCAGGCTGGTGAGACTGAGCCTTTAACCCACGGGCTGTGACGCTCACTCCAGGCGGCTGGTGCCAGGGCGCACTGCAGGACACCTGCTTGGTGTGTGGATGGAGCACGCCCGAGCGAGTTGCCGTGAGTAAAATACACAACAGCTGCAAAGTTCAGTGATCTTTAGAAGTATGGCTCCAGATGGAAACGTTACTGACTCTTGTATTTTCTCTCTCATCATCTGGAGCCACTAACAGAAATTCTAAACTACGTGATGGGGGAGGATCCTGCATACACCTTATCTAAGAGATATGGAGCAGGACAGCCACTTTGCCCTCATACTCCTTTGAGGACAACCATGTAAGGGAAAACGGAATCTTTACACTTCAACATATATGACAGGCTCTGAGGAAGTATGGGAAAACTGATCTCTGCTTACTTCTTGGCATCTTTATTCCACTAATTCTAAGATGTCACTGATTTTTAAGACGAGTTTGTAGCAGACTTTTGGTGGAGGTGAGGAAGGAAGGTAACATAGACACATTAAATACAGAGATCCAGTGTAAGATGCTATCTATTCCAGAAAAGTAACATGTAAAAAATAAACAAGTGTATCTTAGATTTGAGAAAACATGGTTTAACATAGCAATAATTCAGATCGTCTGTGCTTCTCTTTAGCATTCAGATGATTTGCCTTAGATGTGTTCAGTGTCACTCCTTTTTCCTTAATCCATTCTCCGTTCTAAAATATTACTGCCTTAAAGCATAACTGTTAATAAAAAAAACCCAAACCATCTAGATTAGAAGTAAAGTGGCTGAGACAAGGGCCTACCTCATTCCATTATAAGCATTCTGACAATCAAAAAATACTTAAATTTGTCACATTAACTGAATTTTGGAAAACAATTCTTCCCCAATAACCTGTTAGTACCTTCTGTGCTGATAAGAACTGGCTTTGTCTCATATGCACACATAAGGTGCCAGCGTCCCACGGAACCGGCAGGTACCATGTCCCCTCTTCCCCCAAAGTCCTACTCTTCTACCTGGAGAAGATGACTTGGAAGACACCCTGAGGGCTTCTCCATTGCTACATCCTTTCTTACCTGCCCTCCCTTGGCTGGCCCAAGGGAGGTAGGCCCATAAAATCCAGAATTCTGTTTTTAGGGCTCTGTGCGTTAAAATCCCCTCATCACAAGGAAGTCACTGCTATGCCTTTCTGGCCTTGACATTTCTGATTTATCTATACTAAGTCAAGTGCCTCATGCAAGAAAGGGGCTGCTATTGAAATCAGATGGCTAATTATAATTACAATCTTACACAGTCCAAGAGACTAATGACAAAAACGCTTCGACCAAGATGTGTGGTCCTTACCCACACCGAAGCAATCTCTAGCTAAGCCTCATCTTCACTTGCCAAAATCTTACTGAGAATAAGGAGAGCCAGGAAACATGGATTTCACTGGGGTAAGACTCATACTCTGAGATCCCTCTTCAGGGGATTTAAATGACCAACATATAAAAACAAACCCAGGCACACATTAAGAAGACAAGGAGTGCCGTAAGATCTGGAGGGCTATTTTTAGGTGACCAAGCACAACCCCGTAATAGATGCCTGATAAGACAACTTTTGGAGATGCTGCTGATTAGTTTACAATACTGACTGCATGGGAGTGGGTGTTACGTAAGGGGAAAGAGAACACTGTATTTACACACAGTGTAATTAAGTTACTTACACTGACAAGGGAGCTTTCATGTCGGACTCTTAAATCACTCTGTAAACATCAATTATGTATCAAGATTCCGATAACGCAGCTCTGACATCTGCTTTGAGTCCTTTTTTGAAGGACAAGCCCTGTAACTTTGAAACAGAACTCTGATGCCTGGCTCTCCACTGCCCTCTTTCAAATGAATCAAGCTCATCTGTACTCACACTGCACAGGACTTGTAGTTTAATTAGTGATGTATGGTTTAGTATTGTACCACTAAAAAAAAAATCATCCCTTTATTGCTGTTTTAATTATCTAAAAAGTTTTATGAGACAAAGAAGGAAATTTTCAACGGAAACTGGCAAGGGAGGTACCACTTGATGCATCTGATGTCGGTAATTGGAACAGCCTGCAAAGCGATGTGTACCATCCTGAGTTCTAAGGCAAAGTGAGGGGAGCTGAACAGTTACTACTAGTTCTATATACCCGTCCAGTAGTTCAGAACAACCAGGTCCAGCCTGCTGGGCCACTTCAACTGCATCTCTAGGTTATCAAAGCCACCCCTGGAGAAGGAAGGATGTGTCAGGCTGTAGAAATCATCGAGAGGGTGATTTATACGACAATCACAGCCTTGTCTTGGGACTCCCCTCACAGTCCACCAGTTAAGCCTCTGCGCTTCCACTGCAGGAGACACGGGCTCCATCCCTGATCAGGGAATTAAGCAAAACAACCCTCATCTTGTCACACAATCATGTATGTTTTATCCAAAGCAACTGAAAATAGATTCTTTTTCAGATGAGTTGCTTGTATTAATAGTTTTGTGTGTGTGTGTGTGTTTTAAATTACATCTCTGGAAACTCTTCTCTGCAGCATCAAGTATTAAGCATTCTTACACGACTCGGGATCACACTCTGTCCTTCTGGCTGACTTCAGAACACTGGCTCGTGTTGGCGGCGAGGACCGGGCACCAGGAAGCCATGTGCTAACTGGCCGCTCCATCCCTCTTTCCTCTTCGGCGTCTGCCAGGTGGAGCCCCAGCACGTCTGGCTCTCGGTCGCATCCTGCCTGCTATCTCTGTCTGGCAAACAACCACGCTGGGCTTCCAGAACAGGCACCGACGATAAGTAATTCTCAGCCCGCTCTGCCAAGTGTTTTTGGCCGACGGACTGAGGAAGACCATTGTTGTCGCTGGCGGTTATCTCTCGCCGACTCCACTTGGCAGATGTGCAAACCCATCTCTCTGGTGTGGGGACGAGTCAACACACCGATAAACAAGACACATGGAGGAAATGGCAACCAGTCTTGAAAACAGCAAAAAAAAAGAAACACGTGGAGGTTTACTGGATGCCAAGACGTTTGTCCTCCACGGTTCGCCCCTGCTTTATCTCACTTCCCAGCCTTCCTATCAAAGAAAGGGGAAGTTCAGCGTTTATCAAGTGTGAATCGGCTGTGATGTTTGTGTGTAACTTACATAGCATGGAAAGTATTTTTGGGGGTTGCGGGTGCTGTTTTCTTTCATTGCGAATCTCTATCTTCATCCTTCATCTCCCCTTTGGTCAGAGCCCGTGTTCTCAGAAGCACTAAGTCTGTCAAGAAGTTGACTGTCTTCTGAACAGCGGGCACGTGTGCTCAGTGGCTCAGTTGTGTTTGACTCTTTGCAACCCCATGGCCTGTAGCCCGCCAAGCTCCTCTGTCCATGGGATTTCCCAGGCAAGAATCCTGGAGTGGATAGCCATGCCCTCCTCCAGGGGATCTTCCCCACCCAGGAGTGGAAACTGAGTCTTGCATCTCCTGCCTTGGCAGGCAGATTCTTTACCGCTGAGCCCCCAGGGAAGCCCCTCCAGAACAGATCCCCCTGTAATCAGGGAAACCATCCTGAATGTGGCCGTGGACGTGCCTGTAGAGAGAGAAACACAAGCCTTCTCCTAAAGCAGGCGGGGACCTGCTGCAGACAAGGCTCTGTCCCTGAGCAGAAGCACAGGGCGGGGTGGGGTGGGGGGGTGGGGGGTGCGTCGTGTATACCCTGCACACACGGCAAGACGCTGGGTCCAGTCATGGGCCGCAGGAACCAGCACCTCTCGCCACCTGTGCGGGTCACACACAGCGGGGCCAAACACAGGCTTTGCTGATTTAGCAGGAACCCCCTGGGCGGTGCCCAAGGGAGGTGAGTGCTCAGCCCTGAAGGTGTGGGTCACAGTGAGGACAGGCAGGGGGACGAAACCTGCTCCAGTCCCAGGAACACCTTCCCTGTGGAGGTCTAGGACAGACAATTCAGCATCACGTGGGCCTGGGATCACAGGAGATGGAACTTCCCTGAGTCACTCAGGGATGTCTCGTGTCGCCCTATAGCACCTGAGGGTGACCAAATTGCTCAGTGAGACTCTCGGGCGTGGAGGGATCATCTGGGGCACCTGGACTCCTTTCTCCCCATATTGCAGAGGTAGGAAATGACCCCAGGCAGGATAACTCATCCAAGATCACACAGCCAGCTACTGGCACGAGCAGACTTTTAGGTCAGTTATCACACTTCCCAGAGCTCCGAGTTCTTCCTTCCATAGCTCTCCAGCTTGCTGTTTGAAAGCATCTACGTCTGAGCTAGAATTTCAAGTATGCTGATACTAGGAAGGAAACGAGGTTAGAGCACTTGACCAGATAGGACATTCCAATCATTATGTATGACTTTAAAAAAAGGGCAGGCATGAGTCGATCGGGTGAAGACACTGACGGACCGCTGCGATGACAACGATGAAGAAAGCACACGGGCTGGGCCACAGGTGCCGCCCGGCCCAACGAGGACGCAGACGGCGAGTGCTGCTGTCTGCAAAGCGAACCACCCTGTGCTTTAGTTCACAAAGCAATTTCACATAATGCATCACAGTAATGGTAAAACGAGGCAGGAGTCATGGCAGGGAGGGACTGGGCTAGGTCACATCCTTCGGTTAAAAGCAGGTTCAGGTGAAAAGGAACGGCAGGAAGGGAGGAGGGTCGGTCATCCTACAAAATACATTCAATGAGAAGTTAAAGTCTGGTGGAAAGTGGACACTTTTTTTCTGGATTCATAGATTTTATAAATCTTGTTCAGTCGCTAAGTCGTGTCCAACTCTTTGCGACCCCATGGACTGCAGCACACCAGGCTTCCCTGTCTTTCACTATCTCCCTGAGTTTGTTCAAACTCCTGTCCATTGAGTTGGTGATACCATCCAACCATCTCATCCTCTGTCATCCCCTTCTCCTCCCACCTTCAATCTTTCCCAGCATCAGGGTCTTTTCCCGTGAGTCGGCTCTTCCCATCAGGTGGCCAGATTATAGGGAAGCTTCAGCATCAGTCCTTCCAGTGAATGCTAAGTCGCTTCAGTCGTGTCCGACTCTGTGCGACCCCACAGACGGCAGCCCACCAGGCTCCCCCGTCCCTGGGATTCTCCGGGCAAGAACACTGGAGTGGGCTGCCATTTCCTTCTCCAATGCATGAAAGTGAAAAGTGAAAGTGAAGTCGCTCAGTCGTGTCCGACTCTTAGTGACCCCATGGATTGCAGCCTAAGAGGCTCCTCTGTCCATGGGATTTTCCAAGCAAGAGTACTGGAGTGGGTGCCATTGTCTATACAGGCTCAAATGTAGGCTACCATTTACTGTGTACAGTATTCCAATCAGTCACAGATGAGTCTGCAGTGTTTTTGTATTAGCTGTTGCCTAAGTCCAAAACATGATCATTTACATTGTGTGTATCTGTAACTTCACTTCTCTGCTAGGAAAGATACCTGCTGGGATACTGGGGTTTTAATGAGAGACTCCTGGGAGGTTAAGTTACCCGCGTCCTTTCTAAGCCATGTTCGTTGTCCACCTACTAAACCACTCATTGGAGAAGCACTTATTAAAATTTATGCTAGGAACGAAGGAAACAGATAAAAAGACAGGGTTCCTGCTGCCAAGAAGTTGCTTGGCTTACTGATGGAATTTCCCAGTACCCCATGTTGCTCTTGGCCATGCAAACATAAGATTTTTAGATTTTTGCTCGAGGTTTTTCCACTTAGAAAAAGAGGCCTCACTACTGTTTACTGAGGCTGCCATTCAGGCGGGAGGTGGGGCTCGGGCCCCAGGACGGCACCTGAGTCACAGCTGCAGGCCCTGCGTGGTGACCGACTGTAGCCCTTCCCTCAAACAGCGTGCAAACCATTTCTTAGGTGTTGCTCTTAAAGCTCCATGGCAATGCTTTGCCCAGGAAGGGAGAAAATAGCTGCATCACTTCTGTATGTGCCTGGACACTAACGTCATGATGGGCTGGGATGTAAAGGACTGAAGCTGGGTGGCATCGATGTTTACACGTCAGCGACAGTCAGACCCTATCAGACACCCTCGGTCACACCAGCCCACGGCCGGTGGCTGCCGTAATGGGACCGCTCACACACCTCCATCACCGCAGAAAGTTCTACTGGACGATGCTGGAAACGGACTGGGTCTCCTAAAAGGGTGGAAAAGTGGGGATTGTACGTGGTGCCCGTGGGCTTGGCTAGCAAAAAAAGGAATCGTAATTAAATATAATGAGAGATCTTATTTTAAAAGCTCAGCTGGAACTTCCTAGCATGTAATTAAGCCAAACAATAATGACGGAAGCAAGTTTCTCCTGGCTCTGGGTATCTGGACGACTGACTGTTTTGGATCTTGATTGTAGGACAGACGAGATGCCACGCCCCTGTGCTCAGCCACCAGGCGGGCCAGGGATCATAACTGTGTAGACGCCATCCAGCTGCTGGCTGATGGCAAAGGCCCCGCAAGGCAGAGCACTGGGAACAGGCAGCAAGACTCCCCTGGGGGTCGAGTGTGAAGACGCCGAGCTTCCACCACAGCGGACCTGGGTTCAACCCCTCGCCAAAGAACCAAGGTCCCCCAAGCCACTCAGCGTGCACCCCCTCCCTCCTTCAAAAGAAAGAAAGGAAGCACATTGATTCTGCACATTGAACAAATTACCCCGCCGGCCTGCTACTGGATTCCAAGAGGGTAGAAATTCCTTTAACAAGAGAGTCACCTTATACACCGTGACCGGACGCTTCAAAGGTTTGCCCTTGACCTGATCACACGGCAGGGACAGAATGGAGTCCTTCTGCAGTGGAGTCTGTGGCGGTGCAACTCAGCTTGCGCAGCTTGACATCATATTCTATTTTACACCTCGTTTACGTGCTCAAATTCCAGTCAACCTGATACACGTTACTCTTGGTCTTAAAACATAAGAGAGAGGTATGTGGGTGCAGTCTTTCTTGAGTCATGTGGATGTATGAGACCCATAAAGATGTCAAATTAGCTAACGAAGGCTTAATGAGACTGGCCAGCGGTGGTTTATGTCCTCTGTCTACCCCCTGGTGGAGGGATTCATTACTAGTTGGAGCCAAAGAAGGAAGGGGAGAGAGAGAGCAAGAAAAAAAAAAAAAGGCATGAATTATTTCCTGAGTATCTATTCAGTCGCTCGCTCAATAATCTGGGGTGTGTTGTTTAGAGGAGCCGGCCTGCCCCGCGGGAGGGGAGCTGAAGCCTGGTCTTCCCCTTTGAGCCTGTTCTTTGCCGGGAACCGCGGCAGCAGTACAGCAGCAGGAGAGCCGTCCCACCAAGAGGCCTCATTCTGAACTGAAGGAGCCATCACTCTGGGTGCAAGAAAAAAAAAATATATATAGTGAAGAGCTTTGCTTCTGGCAGGTCTGCAATCCTTCCCTTGGCTGCGGATAATATCTAATGATTCAGAGGAAGTACTGTCCATTCTTCAAAGAGAACCCAGCCAATTGTGTAATGTTATTCTGCGGCACTGAAGAAGCCAAAAACGAAGGGAGGCTGGGGAGAGTCCTTCCTTCCCAGCGACCAGCTCACATCCTGCACCAGCAGGTTTGATTACCCTTATCTCTTCTTGCATAACGACAAGTGTTATGACTGCACAGAAGTGACTAGTCTTCCAAAAAACAGAAAAAAAATCCAGCCACAATATTTGCCTCCAGGACTGCCTGTGGCGGTAAATTCCTTAGACTGGCCACACACTGTGTGAAAAGCTATTTCTTTTGATTTATTCGTTTACCAGCTCTTAACTCCATCAGGCGCCCGCTCCCCGTGTTCTTACATTAGGGAACGAGGCAAAAAGAAAAGTCGGTTCGACTCACAGGCACAGAGGGCAGGTTTGGGGTCGCCAAGGGAGAGGGGGCTGGGGGAGGGGGTGGACTGGGGCTTTGGGGGGAGCAGAGGGAAAGTGTTACGAGCAGGACGGACAATCAGCAGGTCCTACTGCACAGCACAGGGAGCGACACCCAACAGCCCACGGTAAGCGATAATGGAAAAGAATGCGTGCATTTCCATACATATACATACGTAACTGAATCACTTTGCTATATAGCAGAAATTAATACGTGTCAACCCCACTATGAATCAATAAAATAAATAAATAAGCCTGTTCATTTTGCAACATCCCTTTCATTTAGGTGGATTTCATGTAATCTAAATATTCTTTCATTTCTGTTTCTCATACTCAATACTGATTTTAAAAATTAATTTCTGTTTTAAAAACTAGCTTTAAAAAACTAAATACTATTAAGGGCCCAGTTAGAATCATTCGGGTACCACAACACACAGAAAAAGTAAGCGTCTCCCCGCCACCTGAGGACCCGTGTCTTCCAGCTCCCACCTCCAAGCCAGTCGTCATCACCAGCTGCTGGTGTAAACTCCAGAGACAGCCAAACCTACATGTGTGTGCATTTTCTCCTTCTAAAATGCATTTTCACATTTTAGTATATTCTGGAGATCATTCCATTTGGTCATCAATAAGGCTGCTCAATCCTTTTTCACGACTGCATTATATTCTGTTGTGAAGACATGATAATTTATGTAACCAGTTCCAGGTGTTTATACTGACAGGCTAGTTGCTCACTCATGCATGTAAGACTCTAACAAAGACCTCTGTATACATGTCTTCGCACCCAACACAAGTACGTGCACTTTAAAAGCTGACAGGTATTTTCAGATTGTCCTCCAAAGAAATAACACCAATTTATACTGTCATGAACCGCTCCCACTTCCTTGCCAGCACAGTCTAGTAACAGTCAGTCTTCCAGCCAGTGACAGCTCTACCTGAAAAAGCACACAGAGTACAGGGGCCTTCAGACAAAGAACAGTTCCCAACACTGAGCCTTCTATTCTGGCTCCTGTGAAACCATGCCACAGCATAAGCCCTAAAACCGAACAGAGCAAAGCAAACAGGATGAACAAAACAGAATGGGATATACAATCAAACCAGCCAGCACTGCATGGAGGGTCCTGGTTTTGGGACCGAGTCTGTGAACTACTCAGCCTGTGCTAACTGTCGGTGTGCGTGCTTTCAGCAGGCGGAGGTGCGAGAAGAATCCAGGGTTTTCATCAGGTTCTCAAAGCGATCTGTGACTTCTGCCAAAAGAGCTAAGAATCACTGACTTAGGATAATAAAAAAGAGAGAGAAAATTAAATTTGTATAAAAATTCAAGTGCCTGGTTTAACGGCTTAACATAAACTAAATATACTGCGAACCTAAACTCTTAATACGTATATATTGAAATCATGCTAGAGCACTGATTCTCAAATTCTAAACTCAAAAAAAATCTCTAAAACAAAGGCTGTGGACCAATGCAATGTTGCCAAAGTTCTATTATATCAAGTAGGGATGCTAACAAACAAAACAAAATAACCGTGTTCTGTCATCATTTCGTAAGACTATCCGAACACCAAAAAGCAGGAAAGATGTGACCTGGGAGTAACAGGCAGGGCTTTAAATTGGATACATCTAACTCTGTCTGAGGGGCCCCTCACTATCTTACTTCACCATCAACCCAAGAGCTGAATGACAGAGAGGAAACCCTGTCATGTATCATCGCCTTCTGTGGACAGGCCCTTGGAAATGACTGCTGTCAGGGACCTGCTCTTACTACATTCATGAAAGTCTTGCTTTTGGTCTGTGCTGCCGAACGAGGCACAGGAAAAAGCTCCAGATTCTGAGTCTCGGATTTGCCATTAGTTAATTTCAGCTGAGTTACTTAAAGCCTCTTTGAACCTCAGCTCTTACATCAGATGAGAATACTAACACCTTTCCTATCCACCTCACAGGACAGGCTCAGATAGATAAATATGTGAATATGTGAGCAAGGTTTTTTTTTTTTTTTTTTGTAAAATATAATTTGATACAGCGTGCAAAGTTGACCCAGCTGAGGAGGAGGAGGTCAGGCCCAACCCCACCCCTCTCTGGGGATCACATAATCATTATGATACAGTCCTTCCTAACATTTATTACCACTGTTATTACACCTCTTACAAGTCTTCATCCCAGCCAGTGGCTGAACATACAAGTTATTAATAATTTGCAGGACTTGGGCTCCTTTAATATGTTAGCAACAGCTATGCCTCGAGATGAGAGCTCTTAGTTTAATTAACAAAGGATTTGCTCAGGAAATACTCAGCCTGATTACTTTCTATCTTCAGATATTAACCTTTGTAGATGATCGCAAGACCTACAAGGTGGAACCACTTGGCTATATTGCTAAGGAAGAAGATTGGGCATTACTGTATTCAAACTGGACATACCCGGTGAAAACGTAAAAAATGGGGAAAGGATGTAACGTTAGAAATGTCCAGTCTTTTGAGCAGTGCAGTCCATTTACTAGATTGTAAATTATAGGCTGGCATTAAAACAGCATGTGAGGCTTGCTGAAGACACAAAATCACACCCTAATGGACTCTCTGGTACATTGCACTTTCCTCATTCATTCAGTTTTGTGGTTTACGTAGAATAAAACACTGTGGACTTCTTCTGTTAATCGAGACAGAATCATCTCTAGTTAAAGTTGACTGTGGCTTTGGTAGGCGAGGGAGGTCAGGGGTCCCCCGAGGGGCAGCCGTGGCTGGGGCGTTGGCAGCGGGACAGGGTTCCCCAGCGGGGAGGGCGGCACCGGGAGCCCCCCGTGCTGCCAACCGTGCACAGTGCTGACACATGCCAGATCCCCCCGTCCCCCGACGGTGCCGAGCCCCCTCTCCCCGTCCTCGAGCTCCCTGGCGTTTGGGGTCCCTGTGGCCCCCAGCCTCCACCCTCTGCCCGGCGGCTGACACCCCTCAGCCTCGGCTTCCAGCAGACTTTCCCCGTCGCTCTCCCTCCCTCACCAGCCCGACCCCCGCTCAGGCAGGAGGGGCTCCGCCTCTCTTCAGCAGACATGCTGCCTGCACTTATTCTGTCTGGATTTCCCATCTGCTCCCTCTGCAAGGGACAAACTTTAGAGACGGACAAGGTGTATGTGTGAATCTCACTCCAATTCTCTCTATATGTATCTTTAAAACATGTATGCGGTGGATACCGTAGGTCAGAAACGGCTAAGTTCTTGGTCTCATTAGTTCATTCATCACACTAAATCTATGAGGTGGCTATTATTATTTCCCCCAGTTTACAGGTGAAAAAAAAATTGAAGTTCAAAGACATTACGTACAGTCAGTCGTTTAGAGGAGAGGGGATTCCTCTCTCTAAACAAAGAGAGACAAATTCCAAACTTCCAGGAATTCAGAGCCAATAAGCTTAACCACCATTTATTAGCAACCCTAACCTAGCTGCACGAGCTTGAGCAAGCTTTGTAATCTCTCTAATCCTCAGTACTCTCATGTGTACACAGGGATATAAATGTCCACTTGGCAGGATTAATGACATTACATGCATGAAGCTACTGTCAAAAGAGTCTGGTGTTCAAAAGAGGCTCCTCGATGTTTTTCCCACTTCTCTTTTCTGGCCAGTAACGCTGCCCTCATCTTTTACATCCTGCCTCTTCCACGAAGGGCTCCTTGGAAGGTGGAACGAACTATGTCAGCCACCGTGGTCTCTGCCTCATGCACAATCCAAGAGGTCTAAAATTTAGTTCTGAATTGTTTTCCAACCATTTCGTGTAAGGTAGCTTTTGTTTTTCCACCAGAAGTTTTTATAAGCAGCAGCACTGTTATACTTCACTTCCATCTCCTGTTCTTCACAAAGTATGCTGTAATAACTAAATAAATGTGGACTGGGTGAGTGATGCAGCCCTCAGATCCAGTCCAAGATAGATTTTTGCTTTAGAAAAATTTCATTCTATATTTTGAAGTAATTATTAAAGAGGTATTATGGTAAATGCAAATTCATAATCGTTCCTTTACCCAGCATGGTAACAATGAATTGAAAACAAGGAGCAAACTGGAATTTAACTGTGATCTACATTACTGAACTGCTGTATTACCAAGGAAATCACGTTGATACTAGAAAACATTAATGGCATCCATCCTTAAATATATATGGCAGCCATTAGGATTTAAGTGTTTCAGTGTGTTGATTATTCACAGCTGGTCGTTAGAAAGACGATGAATGTAACTGGGATTTATACAATGGCCTAACGGTTGTGTTAAGCCAGTCCTGGGAGTGAGCCAAGATAAGAGAACAGGAATGACTCCAGTGATACAAACTAGAGCCAAACGCCAGGGCAACTGACTTAAGACTCCAGACACAGTCTGTTCTCCATAAGCTCCTGAACCGTGCCGACGACCACTGAACCCGGCCCAGCAGACGCCACGGGAGGAACAGGGCGCCAAGACCTTGCCTGGCCCTCTTCCACCTGCCCGATCGACCTCAGCCAGGACCCAGAACCGCACGGCCCGCCGCCCGCCAGCCACCCCGTGGGGGCACGAGCCCTCGTCACTTAGCTTCATCACACTCCTCGCTAGGCATTCTGAGTGTAACCTGCTACCTGAAAGCAACTGACCCATTTCCACCTGGAGTTTCTCAATTTCAGTCTCTGGACTTGAACAGAGCTTTCAGGAGTCCAAAGGAGACAGGTCCACAGCATGGACACGTGGACCACTGGGAGCCAGGTGGAGGCTGCCAACAACACCGTCCAGCCAAGTGAGGTCAGGCAAAGTGGAAGGATGTTTTAAAGGAAGAAAGTCTCAGGTGAGCTATTTCCACTATTTCCAAAGAATCAACCCATTCCTGATACAGTCAGAAAAACAAAACAAAACAATTTTAAATGCCGGTTTCATACAGTGTTTTTAAAAGTTACATATTTCCTTAGAGAAAAAAGTAGAATACTTTTGACTTGATGTATCTGAAGGAAAGGGGACGTCCCCGGTTGCTTAGCGGTAAAGAAACCGCCTGCCAGTGCAGGAGATGCGGGTTCAACCCCTGGGTCGGCAAGATCCCTTGGAGAAGGAAATGGCAGCCTGCTCCAGTGTGCTCATGCTAGGGAAATCCCACAGACAGAGGAGCCTGGCGGGCTGCAGTCCATGGGGTTGCAAAGACGACCGAGAGACTGAACAACAACAACAATTTGAATGAAAAGACACTCAATAAACACCTAACGTTCCAGGCAGGGAGAATACTTATGAAACCCAAACAGCCGGGCTGAATACAGCCTACCTTTCTGTGATAAGCTTCTGAAGACAGCCTCTACAGCCCCCTGAGCCATCAGTGTTCGAGTTCCTCTTCATTCTGCTGCCGCTCCGGTGATACTTGCACACACATATTACACTTGTATTTAGTAATGAGAAGTGTGTCAATACAAACATTCAGATGAAATGCAAGGCAGTTAACCCCCTGAAGCGTCCAAATACCTTCACAACTGGCATTATCCAGGATCACCATCCAAAGGACTGCCCAGTTTTGTCTCAGGACATGAAGAAGAAAACCTGTGTGTGTGTCCCGGATGAAATGTGTTGCAAAGGTTTCTTTCAGATGAGAATTCCAGAAGGCACGGTCTGAATATTCATCTCAATTGCTAACTTTTGCCATGAATATCATTAGGCTACCTGGGCGATGCCTTCATGGTTAAGGATCACAGAGAAGACAGCTCTTATTATGAGTATTTATCAATCAAACTGTGGTGTTGGAGAAGACTCTTGAGAGTCCCTTGGACTGCGAGATCGAACCAGTCAATCCTAAAGGAAATCAACCCTGACTACTCATTGGAAGGACTGACGCTGAAGCTGAAGCTCCAGTATTTTGGCCATCTGATGTGAAGAGCTGACTCACTGGAAAAGACCCTGATGCTGGGAAAGATAAAAGGAGAAAGGGGAGGCAGAGGATGAGAGGGTTAGATAGCATCACTGACTCAATGGACATCAATTTGAGACAACTCCAGGAGATAGCGGAGGACAGAGGAGCCTGGCACGCTGTAGTCCCTGGGGTTGCAAAGAATCAGACATGACTTAGCAACTGAACAATAACCACCACCAATCTCTATTCAAGAAAAAGGAACCAAAGGGTTGAGAAAGCTCTCACAATACTATAAATCGTATTATACTGATTCTTTCTAGAGAACATACATTTCTTATCTAGAAAGTCTGAAACAGCAGTCTCAAATTCTCTTTAGGAGCAAAAGGAAACAATGTCATTAAACAAGTGTAGTTCCAGGAACTGCAGGTCCTCTCTGGGATGGTTCCCATAAATGGACAACAAATAGTCCAAGGCCATCCTCACACAAGTACAGGGTTCCTGGAGCAAGATAAGCAGCTCACTGGGCCAGAGCCCCTCTCAGTAACGCCAAGTGGGTAGTAATTCATTTCTGCTGGTCACTGGGCTCCCGTCAAGGAAACTGAATTGTCACACCTTCATTCACAACACCGTCTCATGGAATTATTTTTTCCGGATTCCTTGGGAAGTTAAAAGTATTTGAGAAGAATATCAGGAACTGTTGTTTCAGCCTGTTTTGTGAGTAGATAATTGCCTTCCAACTCCATTACTGCAGGAAATGATGTGTGTGGCATTGTTCCTAGTTGGGGGGAGCGCTGTGTTTTAGCCAGACCGATACATGCTTATTAAACACAACAAAACAAGAGCATGCAGCCCAAGTCGCTTCGATGAACTCAGACTTTCTGAATCTGGTCTCTAGATAAGAGGCTGGCCCCAGACAACCTACCCACATACCAGTAACATTCTTTTGAAAGGGTGTAAGCAAAACTTGTTTTGAGAAATGAAGAAATTTCACCAATATTACTAAATGTGGTAATGAGTAACTCCAGTACATAAAGTGCTATCAAAATGGGTTCGGCAGAGACCTATGTGAAAGGCTAGAGTTTTCCCCTCATCTGAGTCTAAATCAAAGACCAACCTGGGAACTAGAAGTCAAACACGTTTCATCCCGAGAAGTACCTTTGAGTCCATGGAATATATTAGCTGGTCTTCCTGAAATGTGACATCATTTGTGGTACCAGCTGTATGGGTGTGCCATGTAAGGATTTACAAAACTAGTATTCCTTTGGCTTTAATACGTATTTTGGGATAACAGAAAGTAGTCTAATCGAGCTAAATGCTCCAAAGGGAACTGCTATGGACTTCACTTGAGGAAGCTTAAATCACTTATGATCTTGACCGATCAACCTTTTTACGGGTGGATTACAAAGAGTAATCTCCTAGTGGACATCTAGAACTGATGGTGATGATGATATAAAACTTATAAAAGCAAATATTAAACATAGCACTTACATGTCAGGCTCTGTTTAAAATATGTGACGAAAGTTAACCAGTGAATTCCTGGAACAAAGCGGGTAGGTTTTGGTACTTTTATTACTGATATTTTAACAGGTGAGGATACTGAGACAGGGAGGTTAGGTAACTCGCCACGGTCACCTAGTTACTATGCAGCAGAGGTAGAATTTGAGTTGACAGTGAATACTCAGACCCCTCAACTATCCCAAGAGCTCGTGATTCTCAGACTCTTCTGACTCAGTCATGATACAAGGATCGTACCTCCGAGATGATTATTTGGTTTGTTAATGATATGACAAGTACTGAACATTTTCGAAGTATAAATATTTTTTAATAGAAACATCACAGTTCTATTATAATTCAATTTTAGTTTTCAATAGTTGCTACAGAAAGATTTTAGCTTTCCTTGCAACAGTATGCCACAGGGCCACATGGTAAGGCACATCGATGAAGAGGAAACCACTTCCACAGGACATCTACGCTTGGCACTGTCATCCAAAAGTTTAAGGATCTTTAAGTGATTTTTAAAAATCCATTACCAAATGTAGAATTAAGCTCTTAAGAAATGCCTCAGCTGCTTCATGTTACACTTTTAAAAAATCAGATGTAAAGAAATCCAGGTGAAAGGGTGCTAGACTACAGCAAATCCACCCACCCATCCATCCGTCCATTCACTGGTTCAATGAATAAGTCCCACATGCCTGGATTACACGTGGGAACACAGAATGGATAAGGCAGGCACGCTTCCTGCCCTCAGGACTCACGTTCTAGTCAGGGAAACACTAGATACCAATGGGAAGGTGCTATTTTGGAGTGAGTGGTCAGGGAAGGCCTCTCAGAGGAGCAGGGCGGTGGTGGGGCATCATATGAACCGAGAGCTAAGAAGAGTGGTGAGGGAGCTGGTAGGATCTGTGGACACAGCGTGTCAGGCAGGGTGCCCAGGTGGAGACAAGCTCAGATGTGTCTGAAGGGCAGAGAGAACCACGGTATGGCCGGAGGGGACTCTGCGAGGCACGCGGGGAGGGAGACGAGCCGTGACATCGACAGGATCCCATCAGCCATGGGTCAGGGCTCTGGGTTTCACTGCGAGCGAGAGGGTGTCAGTAGAGGGTTTAAGGTGGTGGGTGGCAGATCTGGTTCGTGCCTTCTAAAAGATCCATGGCTGCAGTGAGAAAAATGGACTGGGTGGGGCTGGGGGGTGACAGGACGATGGACAGGGAGAGTGGGCAGGAAGCAGCGGTGCAGGGGGCGGGGGGCGGCTGAGAGCAGGGCTGCAGTGGAGGCGGGCGCCCTGGCAACTGAGCAGGAGCTGCACAGCGAGGCAGAGCCGACTGGCAATCTGCTGGGTCGGGCGTGGGGTCTGAGGGAAGAACCCAAGTCCAGACTTTGATTCACACAACTGGATGAATAGCTGATGCTGCACACGGCAATGGGAAGTCTGGGGGAGCAGGCCGGAGAGGAACAGGGGGCAGGAGGTTCAGGCACTGGAGCCTGACAGACGTCCTGGATCCCTAACTGGAGATGCTGACCAGGCAGTGAATCTGTGAGGGCAAAGTCAGGGCTGCAGGTACAAGCTGGGGCATTGATAGAATCATGGGCCCGGCTTCAGGGCAGAGAACAGGCTGGAGACCTGACTGAGAGGCACGGCAACGGTGTGAGAGCAGAGGAGTCCCCACAGCGAGGGGAGGCAGAGCGGCACTGCGTCCATCAGGACACCCGGGGGAGAGGGACCCCCGAGGAGGAGGGACAGGTCACCTGCTGACCACAGAGGGGAGACAGAGGACGGAGCAGGGATCTGGCCCGATGGTGGCTGCTGGGGGTGCTGACAAGAGGGGCGTCAGTGGAGGGGAGGATGGGGAGGGGCGCTGGGCCTGGGAGGAGCTCCAGGCTGGGCTCAGGGAAGAAGGCCGGGAAGGGAAGTGCAGACAGCACCGAACATCCAGAGTCCTTCCGGGCATTTCGTTATGAGCATGAGCAGGTGGACGGAGCGGCAGCTAAAGGAAGGGTTAGTGTGTGGCCTGGGGATGGTGGGGGGGATGTTGTCCAGTTTAGGGGTCAGTTCCAGTACATTTGTAATATGTTAAATTAATGATTCTGCATAAGCTTTAAGTTTGCAGCTTTTCATCTTCTGAAAAATTAAAGAAAATTAGTTTGATTCTAACTAATGTTTGAAACATGCATTTTTTTCTTCTGTACACATTTAATCACTGGGCACCTAGGTCTGGCTCAGCCAGTCCACTGGCTGCTTCAACTATGAATATTGCCTCTTACTTTTGGACTTGCTGTAACCTTGAATTTTCTTTTCCCAAACACTTAAAGAGGAACTTGCCCTTTCTTTACTAAAACTGAAACCAGATGCTCCCAGGCAGGCACAGGTACAGTGCCCGCCTTCCCCTCGGGGCGCTCTCTCCCTGATGTCCCCACCATACATTTGAGGCTGAGGATCAGGTCCTTCCTTAATTCCCGCCACTCAGCTGACATCTTCTTGCAGCATTTTAAAGATTGGGGGTCACAAAATAGAAATAGTCACAAAAGTAAAATATAACCAGGTCACCTGGTTTATCAAGCATAACTCGTGCATCTTTGACCCTGGGCCTCCTATGAGGATGACACCCTGACCACCTCCATGGCGCAAGGCCATCTGCAGCCTGCAGCCACTCGGAATGCTATCAAGTGCGCTGAGACTTCTCACAGTCCAGATGAGAACGGGGCAGGGGAGCGCCGGGGGCGAGAGAGGTTCTCACACCCACCTGGTCTCAAGAATCACCGTGCCTTCCACACTCAAGTGTGGTCTCAGTCTGTGCTCATCAGCCACCTCCGTGAGATGGTAAGACCATGAACCCAAGATTAACACAAGAGATCCAGGCAAACACACGTTGTCTGATGCAGAAGAGAGGAAGGCGCCTTGCTATCCTCCTTGGATGGGAGACACCACAGGGGCCTGGGATCTCCACCCCCACCCTGCCTCGCTTCACACACGTCTGTGATGGGAGGATCTGCTGGTGCAAGAGAGAAGGGAAGAAAAGAACTGAAAACAGAGCCTGCGGGCTGCTCGCCCCAGCCCTCCGTCACTCCTCCAGCCCCGGTTCGAGGCGGTGGGCAGCCAGCCTCACGGCCAACTTGGCGGCTCACAGCACGTCCTGCCTTAGAGAGCCAGGGCGTGAACGCCGCGAGAGCTCTCAGAAGCTGCAGATGGAGACCCCTTTCTTCAGCAGCGGGTTTAAAGAATTACCACCGTCCTGTGAGTACGTCAGACATGTGCCTGTGGGCGGTGGTGAGAAGGAATTCTCTCGTCTTACTTCTTATCCACAACAAATCACTGAAAAAAAGCTTCAAAATCTCTTTAGCACCAGAGCAGAAACTGTGAGCCTTCACTGGGGAGTGGGATGGAGAACTCTCTGTTTTGAAGCAGTAAGTGTAACAGCAAGGAGAGGAGACAGGAGAGAGGCCACAGGGGGAACCAGGAAGGATGGGGCCTCAGCCGCAGAAGCCTCCCTTCAGCAACGAAGGGGTTCCGCCTCCCCCATTTCCACCTGGCCACGCTGCTTCCAGAGCTACGTTCCAGCTCCCACGAGGTGAGACTCGGATATATTTCTCAAAAAAAAAAAAAAAAAAAAACCATTCAGTACAGCGGCTGATTACCAGCTTACAGCACGACGCACTACTGGTTCTGCGGCTGGTACTGGGATATTCTGAGACTGTGGCACAGTCTTTGTGGGCTAGAAAAGCCTAATCACTACCTACATCGCTGCTTCTATCGAAGATTCATTCCAAGTCCCAAACAAATGATCTAAATTTTTAAAGGGAAAAGGGTCGTCGGGAGTCATTGTTCGTTTTCAGGGGGATAAGAGGCCAAGTTTCGACTTTCACAGTATGCAGTTTATCTTAAAAGCTTCCCTAAGAGAAATAGCAAATGTTATAAGCTAGGTGACGACAAAACAGAAACCTGATGATGTAGGCTAAAAATAACAGAATATGTTCATCCAGTCTTTATCTTCATAGTCAACCGCTGTGAAACAAACGTGGACAGAAATAGCAAGGGCAATCCAAATCTCCCTTAGTCAAACTCATCGCTGAGCCTGATACTATGGAGAGAACTTTCCTTTTTTAAACACACAGCACAAGTCCTAAGTATGGGATATGAAACAGCAATGAACACGTTCTTTGTTCTTGAACAATTTAATCTTCTGGGAAAGGAAATGGGAAATCCTTAAATAGGCGTAGCTGCCCACTAAAAGCCCATAGTATTTTCTCACTGATTACACAAAAGCAAAATATTTATCTAAGGCAAAGATATCTTTTTGATATCTTAACATCTTTTTGATCTTACTAACAATGATGATGTTCCCCAAAGGAAAAAAAAAAAAAAGTAACTCTAGTCACTTGGGCTAACGATTATGAACATGTATTAAAAAAAAGTGATAGGGCAGATTATCTAAATTTTATTGTCGTAAGAAATATAAACAGTGCATAGACATACCTATATATGGATGTCAAAAATTCCCACGATCTTAAATTCCAAACCGAGCTCTTCATCACTATCCCTGCCCTGTCTAGACTAGGAATTGCTATTTTCAGCTTCGTTCTCAAAAACCCACGTGCTGGGTAGCAATTTTCCCTATCGGTCACACAATGGACTCTGCAGAGCAACCCTCCTGTCACGTGTAGTCTAATTAAACCACAGGGTGAACACAAATTAATAAAGTTGCAAATGTGAAAACTAAGTGACGTTAAGTCTGTAAATTTAGCGATGGAAGCAGAACTAAAATGTAGATCTTCTGACTCTCAAAGCCAGTGAACTTTCCAATTTCCAGTTTTATCTGATGTTTTCAACATCAAAGATGTCTATTAATTATCATTGGAATCTGCCAGTATTTTCATCTGTATTTTTGATAAACAAGGGCAGAAAACAAGTCTTATTAATTTTTCTTTTTAAATTCCTACCATTTATCTAGGAATATAAAGTGGCTGGATCACAGGTGCTTCATAAATGCTTACTGAACTAAACCAAGCCAGATAGTCTGCCATTTTTTCATTCTCTAAATCCTAGTAAATTCAAATTTTATCTTTAATCCTAATGATTCTCTGATAATAACGTACACAGAAAGTTTCTACTAGGAATTCCCTGATTTTAATCATAAACTGCTCGCTTATAGGGCATAGTCTTTGCTGTGAGACTGTGTAATATTATAGTCCTGGTTTTTCTATTTCACTCTTACATGTGCACAACTAGATTGTAAATTCCATTAAGATGGAGTGCTACTATTGACTACGGAGCTCTCTGAATACAACCAGACACAGTACAATGCTTCAGTGAGTCAATGCACATAAATTCTACTTCGGCTCCCATCAAAGTGTTAGCTGCTTACTCGTGTCTGAGTCTTTTTGACCCCATGGACTATGGCCTGGTAGGCTCCTCTATCCATGGAATTCTCCAGGCAAGAATACTGGAGTGAGCTGCCATTTCCTTCTCCAGGGGATCTTCCCAATCCAGGGACTGAACCGTGGTCTCCTGCATTGCAGGCAGATTCTTTACAGTCTGAGCCCCCAGGGAAGCCCTTGGTTTCCACACTTAGTGGGAAAAAGATACCCTGACAACTAGCACTTTAATTCCTATTATTTTTCACCAATTACCATATTTTTGTCTCTAGAAACTTAATATCAGTTACATAATTTAAAGATCTGCATGTATTAAATATGAAGAAAGTAAGAAAAAAATACAGTTCTCAAAAGTACTACTAACTCTCCAGAGATGCTGTATATACTTTCCGAAATTTTGATCTTTGCTTAAATCTATTATTTCTTGCACATCTTTGTTCACAGATGGTATGCACCCGTCTACACAGAACTACTGAGAGGGGGAGAAGAAAAAAAAAAAGTCTGTCATCATAGTGACACCTGCTGGTTTTTAGCTGTAAATTTTAGATCCTAAGTAAAAAATAGATTCCTCAGCATCAACATTTTTCTTAGTAAAATTAAATGCTGTTTTCCATTTTAATAATTTACTAGATATATAATTAATTAAAAACAAATTTACTCTATACACAATCGACCACATCAGGTTTCTGTTTGTGTGTGAGACCACAATCTCACTGTAATTTTATGAACTATTTTTCTAAAAAAGATACATCTCCCAAAAAGGTGCTTAAGCATTTCAGAGTACTGAAATTAAAAAAAAAAAAAAGATTTAACTTGTGGTTTTCTATTAAAATTCTCTACAAATTCTATTTTAAGGGACTGCATTATAATAGGCCTTAGAAACATTTATAAAATTATTTCTCTGCAGAATTATAATTTTAGCAATGCTTTCATAAAAGAATCTGATCTATAAAAAAGAAAAATCTTAACAATCTAGCTAAATTGAGATATACTTATAACATTGTATTAGTTTAAGGCATACAATATGATGATCTGACATATGTGTCTACCAGGAAACGACGACAATGTTTAGCTGACATCGTATCACAGTTACTATTTTTTCCCTTGTGATGAGAACTTTAAGATCCACTCTCAGCACTTTTCAAATACACAACACAGTACTGCTAACTAGTCACCCCGCTCTACATTACACTCCCAAAACTTTAACTCTGGATTCTGTGACCTTTGATCCACTTTATCCATCCCCGTACTCTTGCTGCTGGCAATCACCAGCCTGGTCTTTTCTATGAAGTTTTTGTTTCAGGTTCTAAATATAAGTGAGATCATTTAGTATGTGTCTTTCTCTGACTTATTTCACTTAGCATAATACCCTCAAGGTCCATCCGTATTGTCATAAATGGCAGGACTTCCTTCTTTCTCACGGCTGACTCATATTCCATTGTGTGTGTGTATACACACACATCACAGTTTCTTTATTCACTCATCTGCTGATGGGACGCTTAGGTTGTAGTTCTCAGTGTATAAATCTTTCATCTCTTTACACTTATTCCTAGGTATTTTACTCTTTCTGTTGTAACTGTAAATGAGATTTTCTCATTTTCTTTTTTAGGTTATTTTATTTTTGGCTGTGCGGGGTCTTCACTGCTGTGGGCGGGCCTTCTTCAGATGCAGAGAGCGGGGGCTGTTCTCCAGTTGTGGGGCACAGATGTCTGACTGCAGTGGTTTCTCCAGCACAGGTTCTAGGCGTGTGGCCTCAGCAGCGTGGCACACAGGCTTAGCTGCTCCACTGGACACAGGCTCTTCCAGACCAGGAATCGAACCTGTGCACGCCCCCTGCACCGGCAGACGGAACCCTTACCACTGAGCCACCAGGGAAACCCCCTTAATTCCTTTTTGATAGTTCATTGTTAGTGAACAGAAACACAGCAGATTTTTTGTATACTGATTTTATATCCTGCAAGTTTACTCAATTTATTACTTCTAAAAGTTATTTTTCATGGAGTCTGTGAGAGGCAGTATCACAGAAAAAGTAAAACTCTATTTGCAGATGACACTGACTTCTGTATTAGTTGAATTTTTCACTCATAAATCGTGTCAACACTTCTATGGCAATTAACCTTTTCCATGCCCACCTGATTTCAACTAGAAGGGATTTAAGTTTGGGGCGGAAAACAATTACTCCAAAGGAACAAATGAAGCCACGTATTCTCCGTTCACTTGAATTTTTTAAAGGCGTAGTACTTCCTGCGTTGGATCTGCTGGCCTTGGGGCCCAGGCACATCGCAAGGGGCTGGGCCGCGCACTCGGCCCTTTTGCTTTAAGTGCTAGACCGCTTTCCTCTGGTGACAGGCCATGTACTGGTCTCTTTCGAGCGGCATTCCTATTATATTCCAGCCTAGGGTGCAATCTGACCATCCAGCAAATAGTGACATAGTTCTTTTTTAAAATAATTCAGCTTATTTTAAAAGACTCAAATTCACATTCAGGAATTCCCTGCTTTCTGGAAGCTCACTTCATGCTCTTTGTCATGGTGCGTACGTGGGTTGCAAAAGAATTTCCAGATATGAGACAGAATTTGAGAAGAGAGCTTATTAGAGTGGGAAACACTGTTAGAAGAGCGGGCACGCTCGTGGGAGAGCCGACCCCTTTCAAGGGCCAGTAGCCAATGTTTATAGCCTCGAGACAGAGAAAATTGCTGCTGGAAGGGTGGCATGAGGTGATGCTGTAGGGTGGGTAACAGGGTGGTACTTCACCTAATACGGGGTCAGGGAACTGGCGGGTTTAGATCCAGAGGCTCAAGGCCACAGCTGCTGCGGCGACGGGTCAGCTCCAGAGCCGTCTGTCCTGTGACCTTGGTATAGGGCGCCACGGTCTTCACTTTCACAAAAGACATATATTAGCACTGGTTTTTGCTAACCAAAAGAAATCCAAAGAGGGTTTTCATTTTTATGAAAAAAGGTGGAAAACACATAGCTTTCAGCGTTGATCTTACAAACTGTTACAGAGGCAGCGTGTACCGAGAAGCTCCTTCACTCAGCATCTCAGCATTAAGCTGCCACAGCTTTCAACTGTGTCTGGGAGTACTTGGGTTTTATCTCGATTTATCTGTATTTTGTGCGTCCATTAGCAAGATGTGCTCTAACGTCACTGCTGCTTCACTCGACGCCATCTGGCTTACAAAAGGCTGCACAGTAGGGAAGAGCCGTACTGACGTCTGAGTGTTTGTAGTACTTGAAGTGTTCTTTAAAAAAAATACAAACTATGGAATTGTGAAGAAAAATTGGGGGACACATCTGTACTATGGATTTTCATATCACTTTAGGAATTTTTTTCATTAAAAAATTTATTGGTATATAGTTGATTTACAATGTGTTAGTTTCTGCTATATAGCAAAAAGTGAATCAGTTAATACACATTAAGGAGTTGTTTTTTTTTTAAATCATAAAAGTACTGTTTATCTGATGTGTTGCTGCCGGTTCAACATTAGGTGAGCAAAACACGAAATTCCCTATATTTCTACCTTCTTACTCTTTCTCTAAAAACAAAGTGAGCACATCTTGTTTAGAATGATGAAGTAAGATTATATTATGTAAGGCACTTAAAAAGTACACTGTAAGCTGTGTTATACAGATATAATTATTGTATTTACTTACCATAAATTGATTTTTACTATTTCCACAGAGAGTTTGAATCCTGACTTTTATGAGGATCAAAACAGTGTAATTATTAATTTATTACTCTGTTGAGTGTATCATGTTTGAAAACCTAGGTTATTTTCCTCTTGTTTATGGAACACAAATATGAAAATATCAGAGAAAATACGGCTTTGCTAAGGTGGACAGGCAGGTCACAAGAAAACATGGTTTTAGCAGTTAAAAAAATGAGAAGAACAAGAAGCAGCAGGCAGTAAGTGACGTGACTAATTACCATCTGCTGGAGAAGACTCCCGCGAGTCCCCTGGACTGCAAGGAGATCCAACCAGTCCATCCTAAAGGAGACCAGTCCTGGGTGTTCATTGGAAGGACTGATGCTGAAGCTGAAACTCCAATACTTTGGTCACCTCATGCAAGGAGTTGATTCATTGGAAAAGACCCTGATGCTGGGAGGGATTTGGGGGCAGGAGAAGGGGATGACAGAGGATGAGATGGCTGGACGGCATCACCAACTCAATGCACATGAGTTTGGGTGAACTCTGGGAGTTGGTGACGGACAGGGAGGCCTGGCTTGCTGAGATTTATGGGGTCACAAAGAGTCGGACATGACTGAGCGACTGAACCGAACCAATTCACTGTATGACTTTCAGTTACACTAAGTCAATAAAATATTAATCTCTGCATTTAATTGGAGTTGAAAATTAATGAAATAATTGTAAAACCTTTCTGAAGGACTAAAAGCAGGCTACTAAAAATGCATTCTCTATAATGATCTAGCTTCAAATAGTCTGACTGAATTAACATTTAAAATATTTTTTCTGATATTTTTCATCCTGAGATAAAGACTTACAGCTGTAAAATGACAAAAAAGAGGCCCGAGGGTACAATTTCAGAAAAGGCAGTCATTGTGCCAAATTACAAAGCAATAAAACCCTCTGCCTTTTAATCTGCAATGGCAACCAAAACCCAATGTATTGAAACATACATACTGTAGAAGACAGTTCAAGAAGTGAACAGAAGCGTTCAGACTGGAAAACCTATGTGTGACAGAGGCAAAAAGGAGAATTCACAGTGTACACTGGAGGCGTCTGTGATTTCTCCAGAGTTTCATGGAACTTTGGGGTTAATACCACAAATCTAGTACTTCTATCTCAGAGAAGGCAATGGCACCGCACTCCAGTACTCTTGCCTGGAAAATCCCATGGAAGGAGGAGCCTGGTAGGCTGCAGTCCATGGGGTCGCTAAGAGTCGGGCACGACTGCGCGACTTCACTTCCACTTTTCATTTTCATGCATTGGAGAAGGAAATGGCAACCCACTCCAGTGTTCTTGCCTGGAGAATCCCAGGGACGGGGGAGCCTGGTGGGCTGCCATCTAATGGGGTCGCACAGAGTCGGACACAACTGAAGCGACTTAGCAGCAGCAGTAGCAGTACTTCTATCTACATACTTATAACAGGGACCTGGCACATTTTCACAAACTACAATAATGTCCTAAAAAGAAAAAAAAAAAATCCAAAATGAAGTACTCAGGTAAGAGTTATTCAGGTTCAAAACAAGACTACTATGCTCTTATTTGCTTTTATTAGCTCACGAATAGTAAAAAGAAAACAACAGAACAGAAACAATCAAATTAGCTCACAGACAACAAGAGATCTAATAATAATAATTTAAAAAAAAGGAACCACCAAATAGAAAATATTAGGCACAATGACTGAAAGAAAAGATATTCTTTATACTAGAATATGGACATGGTGTTTTAGGAGGGAAATTTGAACATAATAAAATCAACATATACTTATCTAACATGCCATTTCTTTTTTCTGGTAACTTTATTTTTTGATGTTTCTAACTTTTTGCTTTGTATTGGGGTATAGCTGACTAACAAACAATGCTGGGATACTTCCCAGTGAACAGCAAAGGGACTCAGCCATACACATACACATACACATACACATACACATACGTGAATCTATTCCTCCCAAACTCCCCTCCCACCCAGGCTGCCACTTACCACTGGGAGATGTCTCCTGTGCTGTACAGTAGGCCCCTGTTGGTTACCCATTTTAAATAAAGGCATGTCACACACTATTTCTCACTAACTACTGAACACCTGAAATGCTAGAGAAAATTTCAACTGTATATATATTTTTTAATATATAGGGCTGCTGCTGCTGCTAAGTCGCTTCAGTCGTGTCTGACTCTGTGCGACCCCTTAGATGGCAGCCCACCAGGCTCCCCCGTCCCTGGGATTCTCCAGGCAAGAACACTGGAGTGGGTTGCCATTTCCTTCTCCAATGCAGGAAAGTGAAAAGTGAAAGTGAAGTCGCTCAGTCGTGCCCGACTCTTAGTGACCCCATGGACTGCAGCCCATCAGGCTCCTCCATCCATGGGATTTTCCAGGCAAGAGTACTGGAGTGGGGTGCCATTGCCTTCTCCGATATAGGGCTGAGCTCTCGGCAAATTAATGAAACAACTGAGGGCAGACTGGGAAAAGGTGAAATTCCCTCAGACGGTTTGGCTACGAAACTGATAACTGTCCCAGGTCCCACCCCTGATGCCTAGAAGCACCCTAGTTTTAAGGACTACAGCTGCACGGGGGCAGGAGTCACGGCCTGGGACTGGGTAGGTCTGCTCGGGCCACCGAAACACAACTCCACAGCTGGGCAGCTTACACACAAGAAAATTATTTGCACATGGTTCTGGAAGCAAGAAGTCCAAGATCAAGGCGCCAGAAAATTCCGTCCCGTTGAGACCTCTTCCTAGTTTGCAGACAGCGGCCTTCTCTGCTGTATAACCACGTGACTGTGTGCACAGGGAGAGAGGGTCTCTTCTTCTAAGAACGCAGGTTCTGTCAGATCAGGGCCCCACCCTTCTGACCCGCTCAACCGTAATTACCTCCATAGAAGCTCCATCTCCAAATACACATGCACTGGGGGCTGGGGCTTGAACATGAATTCCGGGACACGACTCAGCCCACAGCAGGGGCTGAGCTGGACTGCAGCACCACTGATGAGTCCCCAAAGGGCACCCCTCAGGGAGTGAGCCAGGAAAACACCACAAGTTTCTCGTCTGTGTTCCAAGGGGAGATATGAAGGATGGAAAAAATCTCTAGCGACGTCTTACCACAGCCTGAGACTGTTGTACGTTTGAGGAGGAAATTCACAAGGCTTGTGAGTATTGGTGAGTGCCCATACACACTGAAGGACAGCGAGGGAGCAGGGGGAAACCCAAGGGGAACTCTGACTCTGAAGTGGTCCAGGGTTAGCAGGGCCAAAAGGAACAAAACGGAGGTGCTAGAAAAAAAAAAAAAAAACACAGCAAACTTCTCTGTTGGAACATATCAAAAATTCCCCTAAATGGAGTTCAGAGGAATGTCAATTCACAATGAAAATTCACAATGAAAATTTCTGATCGCATCAGAAAACAAGTCATATACTTGTTTCAGACAAAACAAACTATAGATTCAGATCCACAAAAAAAAGGATGAAAATACTGACATTATATACAGAATGTAAAATAAGAACATTTAATATGTTAAAATAAAAGAAAAAGAGAGAATAGAGGAACTACCCCAAATGACCTAGAAAGTTTGAGAAAGAACCAAACAACATTTCTGGACATGAAAAAATATAATCACAATTAAAAACGATAGGTAGGTTAAGTACATTAGAGACAGCGAGAAGACAAAATTAGTGAACTGGACGATGGATGTAAGGAAATTATCTAGTGTTCAACACAGAGATAATGAGATAGAAAAATATGAAACAGAGATTATGAGATATAAAGAACAGAGTGAGATGGTGCAACTTAAAGTCTAATTTGATTTCCTAAAGGAGAGAATTGAGAAAATGCAAGGTATATTACCAATTCTCAGATTCAAGAAGCTCAGTGAATCTGAGTAGATTAATAAAAAGAAATCCACAGCAGACAGGTTGTAGTATAATGACATTTGATTGCAGAGATAAAGAACTTAAACATAACCTGAACGAGAAGACTGACTGCCTACAAAGGAATACTCATCAACCGACAAGCGTCATTTCAGAAGCAACGATGGAAGCAAGATGACGGTGGAGCGGTATTATTATAATTAGAGAATAACTGTCAATCTAGACTTGGATACCCAGCTAACTTTCAAGGATAATAAAACGGTAAACTTACAGGTAAATTTAAACAAATACTGACTGTATGTAATAACTATTTTGGGATTAAACTGAGATAAAACTAAAATTCTAGACACTTATAAATTAAGGGAAGGCAATCAGATTTTGCTCAAAAGTCTGATGTTCAGCATAAGAGTGAAACATAAAACTTTAGATTCTGTTAACTATGCAAACTAAAATTCACGGTAAGCATTAAAAAGACAAAATTTTAGTTTTACCTTTTAAACTTGCAGAGAAAAAGTAAATGGAAAAACAAAAAGCTCAATGTGGAAGATGGGGGTGGGGAACACCCAAGGGCAGAGATAACAAAATGGTAGAACAAAAAGCCCAAAAGGATGGTATAAATAAACCCTGGTATGTTAGCAATTTCCACAAATGTAAATCAATTAACGTCTCCAGCTAAATGATAGATACAAAGGAAAAAAAAAAAACCTAGTTAGCTTTTAGTGGGTACATGAAAACACATCATAAAGGTCTGACTGAAGAATAGAGAAACATATACCATGCAAACGCTAACCAGCTGGTGTGGCCTCTATAAATATTCCTTTCAGAAACGTAAGATTTTAAGGCAACATAAAATGATATAAAAACACTGTTAGAAACAGAAGCTGTGACAACAAATATAAGATTCAATTCTAAACGTGATAAATAATTCTAAACTTCTAATATACTGAAAACAAAGTTTCAGAATATATAAAACAAAAACTAACGTAATTACAGAGAGAAATTAGAAAATCCACTAGAACACAAAATTTTAACACCTCTTAGGATCTGAAAGATCAAGTAGAAGAAAAAGAACATTAAAATAGAGACAATTTGGCCAACAGAATTAACAGTTTGGTCTAATGAACACCCAACAACTGGAAATACGCATACTTTCAAGCACTAACACAACGTTTACAAAAACTGACCTTATTTTAGGTCAGATGGCAAATCTCAACAAACTGTAACATTTCAGTCTTATATGAGTCTATTCTTGGACCACAGTCTAATGAAAGCAGAAATCAATAAGAACAGAACTGAGAAGTCTACATGTTAGGGAAAAAAAAAAAATCCACATATGCAAGTAAAAAAAAAAGAAATCATGACGAAAAATAAAAAAAAGTGAGAATTTTAAAACATTTCTACAGCACTTTATATTGACAAAACAGTATTTCATTTCATTAGAAAGTAATCCTGTGAGCCACCCAGAAGCTATATTCTCTCTGCTAGACAGCGTAACAGCAGAAATGCTGTTTATTATGTAACTACTAAAGCAAAATTTTATATATAAATAAAATGCATATCAAAAGTGATTTAGAAACTGAGAAATATAAGTGAAAGTGTTCACTACTAAAAATATTAAAAGGAAAGAGAACCAACCATCTCTTTTAGAAGGTATATTAAATAGCTAAGAAAGTTACAAAGAAGAGATTTAGCATCAATGTTTAAAGCTCAAAAAGTTCATAAAGTCATTTTGGTTTAAGAAGGCCCTTAGATCCTCATATAATATATACAAACTCATATGGTAAAGTCTTTATTATTCACACGACATGAATGAACATGGTCAAAAATCTATGCACAAGTGGAGGAATCGTTACTGCTCACACGCACGGTCCTGGTTTCCTGGTTCCAGCCTCTGTTCAGTGGTGCACTGGCAATTAATAGCTCTTCTGAAACTGCCTACAGTACAAAGGGAATTTTCATTTAGGGTTCCCCTCCCTTTTCATGTGCAGGATATTTTTGGAAGTATGTTTTCTTTTTCCATCCACTGAAAAGAGAATTAAGAAAATTCCAACATGCCTGCGTGTCAGCAAGTACTCTTTTTGGTCCAGGTACCAGAGGATGATGGATGAGCTTGTCAAGCCTACAGTAGCGGACAGAGGGAGTTGGCAGAAGTTCTGTGTTATTGAAAGAAATTTCAAATACTTATTTCATCTCCTCTATTAACTTTAATCACATTTTCAACATGCAGCCAAGAATGAAGCTTTGACAGTAAGCCATAAATTTACACAGGCAGGCATTGTCACTTTTCTGCAGGAGCAACACTAAGATAACACAAGCGAGCTGGGTATTTTCTTTCTTGTGCCTTTCTTCACTGAAGAGCAATGAAAAGACCTGAAAGGTCTATCCATACCTCATTCATTTGCCATAAATCTCTTGAAATTATTGCATATAATTCTGCTTGGTTCATGGTAAATAAAAAAAAATCTATTTTGTTCCTCAATTAGACTGTTAAATGCAGATTTTTAAAGATCACAGTGATGACAGAACTGGTACATGTTTCATCATAATACACCTGCTTATGAGAACAGACGTTCAACACTAAAAAGGATTTACATTTAACATGGATCATTTGCCGTGTGGGCAAATACTTCTGGTTTACTCAGAGCCAGGATCTTTATACGGTTCCAGAGGGAGGCCTTGGCAGAATTTGCTGATTACTCATTAAATGGCTGAAACATGTAGAGACGTTATTTATCTTACAAAGCTCACCCACAGCAAAAACAGACGTAAAAATGAGGTAAAGACTATGGGCAAGATTATGGTTCTTGGAAAGGTTAAAAGTCAACCATGTTTCTGGTAAGCTTTTCCTTGTAAGCATGTTTTAAACAAAGCTGAAAACATGAAGTGTTGGAAGGCCACAATCTTAACAAGCGTGTCTTGTTGTCCAGCGAAAACACAGCATTATACAACTTCTCCCAGCGGGCCGCTCAGAGACCAGCGTGGCCCCATGTCACAGCAGAGACGCAGTTCTGATGCTCCTCTCTCTTCAACATGATCTCTGCTCCCAGGACAGCTGTTTCTGTCTACATTACTCACGAATAACACTGTATACATTCCTTCAAGAGCCAAGGAGGCCACAACAGGCAGACACCATCTCTGCTTTCTAAGCCACAATGATAAACTAACATTAACCCTGCAGAAGGATGAATTAAATTACTTCCCTAAGAAGTCTGTACTTACGGTTAGTTCTCCGAGATAATCAATCAATGGAAAGCAAGACTGGTCCACATTAACCGAGAGCACGTGGATACCGCTTTCCTCCAACTCCTTCCCCTTTGAATGATCATTTAGAGGCACTTGAAACTGGAAAGATGTGGCACTCCTCTAGGAAACAGGGAAGCCTCCAGGAGAGGGCTCCATCTTCCGACAGAAGAGTGCCATCGAGTATATTGCTAAGCTTGAAGCAGAGGCTAAATGGTTTGGTGGGAGGTTTTTTTTTGAGGGGGGAACGTCAGTTTTTTCTCGTTAGTTCGTCACTGCTGTGGTTCACGTTCTCAGAAGGTTGAGAACCTTGCCAGGCCCTTCTCCATCTCGGTGTACTGCTCGCGCAGCTTCTCCACGGCCTTCCTGTGCTCCTCGTCCACTTCTGCCTGCTTGCTGTGCTGCTCTTTCATGAAATCCTCCCACTGCGTCACGTGCTGTTTCTCACTAGCTATTAAAAGGTCATTATGAATCTGAGAAAAGAAAATTTGAAAGTCACATGACATTTTCCAGACAATTATTTTGCCATGCAGGGAGACAAAAATAATTTTATCTCTTGACATTTGCTCACTGCAGCATAACAATCAGCTTGTAAGTCGCAATGATAAAACTCCGTTAACAGTTTTAATGTCCAACAAGAAAACAACATATCAGACACATCTAAGGCCTCTCTTACTATGCCTGAAAGTGGGCATTCACATTTCTGAAATTTCAAAAATATCTAGTATTTTAAACAACAAATCCAAACACAATCCAAGTAAATTTTCATACGTCTTTCTCCAATTCCATTTAATTGCATATAATTTAAAATTAAAGAATATATGCCAAAAGAATTGCTGTTGCAAGAAATTAAAATGCATGTCTTACACAAAATATCTTTTAGACACATTTAAAAGAACCACAGGTTATTAATCAATAGGCAAGAACTCAAGCAATCTCTTTAGTTCAGTTCCAATTCTTAAAGCAAATAAACACCAAAAGTATCTGCATCAAATATCCTAAGTTCATCTTGAGATGTTTCTTAATATTTCTGTATGAGGACACTAAATGGACTTCTTCATGGCCACTGAGCTACTAAATCGTAGATGCAAAGGTAGGACTCGCTGACACCCAAACCTAAGCCTTTTCTATCACAAATGCAAATCAGATCATTTCAGGGAAGTTTTTACACAGATGGCTAAAAGTCTTACATACACACACACACAAAGCTATTGCAAGAGTATTTTTCTGCCAATCTGATCTAAAGTTCCTCAGCACCAAGGCTTTCCAAGTAAAAAGAGGTCAGGAGTGAATCTGAAGTTTCAGTTAGAGTGAAACAACCCCCTCAAGTACGCCCCTCGACCCAGGGGGTCTGAGCAGGCGGACCGTCGTGCGGAGAGACCAGGGTGGAGGTCTGCCGATCCAATGCGTTGGGGAAACAGGTTAGACAAAAGACAAAACATGACTTTAACCTTTCAGCCTCAGAGGCGGTCATTCTTCAAAAGATAAATAAAACATTAAGAGTTCATTAAATTCTTTTCATGGAACTTTGGCAAAACTATTATATTCTAAGAGAAAAGCCATAGTCAGATAAGAAAAATGCAAATACACTTTATCAAAATGACACCCTGGCGTGAGCTGGAAATTAATTTCTAATAAGCACAGAGGACAGGAACTAACTCCGCATGCTCAGAAGCAGGTTAAAGAGCGCCCTAAGCCGGCAGGAGCGAAGGTCGTCTCGGGGGTCGTCTACTGCAGCTGTCAGGGAACGCAGCGCACCTGGCTGTGACTGCCGAGAACGGAGCCTAGACGGGGCGCCCACCTGCTCCTCCCTGAAGCAGCAAAGATGCCCCCAAGCGCATCCCAACAGGAGCACGCCTCCTGGCCTAACAAGCCAGTGACTGTTCACAATTAAAAAGGACTCTCCCAAATAAGGGACAGGGTGGGTGGGAGGCAGGCTCACGAGGGAGGGGATACATGTATACTTATGGCTGATTCATGTTGTAACACGGCAGAACCAACACAACATTGTAAAGCAATTATCCTCCAATTAAGGTCTCTCCTGTGCCTCAAACCGTAAAGAATCTGCCTGCAATGCAGGAGACCCAGGTTCGATCTCTGGGTCAGGAAGATCCTCTGGAGAAGGGAACTGCAACCCACTCCAGTATTCTTGCCTGGAGAATCCCATGGACAGAGGAGCCTGGCGGGCTGCAGTCCACGGGGTTGCAAAGAGTGGGACATGACTGGGTGACTAACACTACTTCTACTACCCTCCAATTAAAAATAAATTAAAAAAAAAAAAGGAACAATCTTTTGTAAACAGTGAGCTAACTTCAGACGACCACCTCCTGGGCGCAGTGATTCTGCTTTGAAGGTCAAATAAAGGGACTCTGTGTCAGTGTGAAACAAGGATTCCTCTAGCTGAAACACTCTTGAAAAATCATAGTCACATCTGTCGTTATGCTCAACAGATTCACACACAACTAAGAGAAGAACACAATATAGCAATCAAACTATTTACCTGTAATAAGTTAAAATTACCGGTAACAGGTAATTATGGTTTGCAGTTAAAATTTCTAGCAGCTACCAAAAATGTGCATATTAAATTATACATTCAAAGTTGATGTTCATGGTGGTGGGAGTAATTAGTATTTTTGGCGAGCAATCTGCAAAAATCGATTAAAACAGAAAGTGTAAATATTTATGGCTCAGTAGTTTCTCTTGGATTAGCATTTCGCCTTCATTTTTATTAAAGAAGTATTACAGAGCTTAGAAACAAATTCAAACACAAGAATATAAAGGGGCAGTCGCCCCCTGCACCGCACACACACGTCAAATGCATTTCCTGTTTGCTAGTGCTGCAACTAGTTGCATGGCTGCACCTGTGCTCTCTCCTATGTTTATACAAACATGCACCTAACAACAAATGGAGCCATACCACACGCGCTGGTCCGCACGGACAAGTTTCCAATAATGATACAATACATACTAATGGTGCACACAGCAGGAGCGGGGAGAGCTCTGCCTGAGTGCAGGCCACAAGGGGGGCACTGTGCGAACAAAGTTTACATCCCTGACACACGCAACAGAAAGGCTGGTTTTTATTACCACCAGGACTCCTCACCCCCAGAGCCTTCTTTGGTCTGAGTTCTAAACAATTGCTGAGGTTACTGCTGAAGTTCAGTAATACCCAACTTTCAAATTAGGACATTTTCATTGTTTCTCCTTTAATAATAAACTCTGAAGTTAATTTAAAGGACTTCAGGTACAGAGCCAATCCTGGACAAACTGAGTCGCCTACACACATTTCATTTCCAAAGTAAACTCCGAACAGCTCAGAATCACGTCACATGCTTTCCTTAGATGCTCGGCCCCTCTAACCCCGGGGTCACTCAATATTCTTGCGTTTAAAAAACAACAACAACAACAACAACAACAAACAGCAGAGCAATCGCAGAAATAAAGTCTGAATTAGTTCAAATCTAGAATTCTACACTACAATGTTTACCTAAGTTTACATATTTTTACTCTGTACTTAAAATTTTTTATCCTGTGGAGACTGGGACCCACTGCAATGGTTTCCAAAGAAATATAGTATTGCAATTTCTAAAATTTGCTGTGAAATGTGCTTTTTATGAATCTCTTCCAGACTTATGTTTAATACTTTCCCGAACTATGTATGTGTGCATTTTATTGCAATTAAAAAACCTTCTAGTTTCAGGGTGGGTGGGGTTCCCAGATGAAATCAATTTCATACTCAAAGATGTAGACACATTTGTTTTCTCAAGATAAAAAAAGAAAACCCCACTATAAAAGAAAATAAAGGAGAAGTTTACTAAGGAGCTGTAACTCGGTACTAAAAGTAATTAGCTGTAAAGGTTTTGTCTCTTTCTACAACAGAGAAATAGTAATAATAACCCAGCTTCCTTATGTCCCATTAGACATAAACGTGAAGTCAGTCCTGAAGGCAAACTGTGTCCAGGACCAGGTCTATAAAAGAAGTGATGGACACAAACATTTTTGCATGCGTTACTCTAAGCTGGTAATTCTCAACTGGGGGGTGATTCTGACACTCCTGTCCTCTGTCCCCCAGATTTTTGGTTATTACAATGCAGGCTGGGGGGAAGGGGTTATACTGGCATCTGGTGGGTAGCGGCCAAGGATGTGCTGAACATCCTACATAAGACTCTACAACAGAGATTTATCTGCTCCAAAATGTCAACAGTGCAGAGGGTGAAAAACCTGGATCTAAGGGAAATCTCTGAATAAACCAATGGTCGTCTAAAAGGTTCTCTGGAGTATCTGTAAGCAATAATGTGCCTTTAATCTTACATATGCCTTACGCAGATAAACGAGAAAGTACTAAGTGTCAGAATAACAAGTGTCGTTATTTTCAGTACTTAAAACACTATGTACGGTCACCCTGAGGGATCTGTGGGGTGCTGATTCCAGGACCCTCACGGATACCAAAGTCCGCAGATGCTCAAGGCCCTTAGAGAAATGGTACAGGACACGGCATGTAACCTGTACATCTTTCCACACATTTAAAGTCATCTCCAGATTACGCATAATACCTAATACAATGTAAATGCTACGCAAGTATAATGTAAGTGGTATAGAAACAGCTGCTGGCATGTGGCAAATTCAAGTTTTGCGTTTTGGAACTTTCTGGAATTTAAAAAATATCCATTTAGAACATTTTGGTTGAATTCACAGATGCAGAACCAGCAGATACAGACAGCCTAGTGTACTGACCCACTACCTGCCATCCCCAAACTCTATCAAGAGAAATGGCTAAGCCACACTACCTCACTGCTCTCCTAACAAAACAAGATGACGACTAAATCTAGTAAGTACTTGTGGACAAGATGAATCAAAGGATTCACATTCACTTTATTATTATCTCTAGTCTGACTGAACAGAGCTTCAAAAGTTGATGCCTGTGCGTGAACCCTGTAAACTAGTGTCAGATATCAATCAACTCAGCGTCTGCTTTTGACGGCTTATTTAAGTCACTGAATTTTATCCGCCGTGTATTTTCATTTCACTGCTCTTATTGGTAGCACCCAATATGCAGCTTGCATTAGTTACTAGTTTTTAAGGCATATGTCAAAGAGCTGGGGAATGTGCCTTTGTTGTTCTGAGTGTACTTTTAGGTATCAATTGCGGGAAATGTGACTTGGATGAATGACGTTTATCATGATTTACTTCCCACAGAATTCCACAAATTGTCTCGATATGAAAGCAATAACGATTAAAGGCAATGGTCTATTTTATTCCATTACTACTCCCATCTTTCTTTGTTCTGAGAGCCATTCAAACACACAAAATGCAGCCAAGGGAATAACCAAGGAGCGGTTCACATTAGACTGTAAAATGCAGCTAGAGGTCAATTTTGCTTGGTACAGACTTGCTAGATGAGAAAATAAACCTCACTTCTCTGTCTTATATATATGTAGTCCCAAACCTCTGCCATACACAGTTTTGGCAAAACCAGGTAGGACAGTTGAAAAAGAAAAAGACTTTAAAGATCCTTATTTCAAATGCTCTGCTAACTAGATAAGTACAAATAAAGATATTTCAATATATTCTAAAATCCTGATTTTTAATGTGTATTCCATTAAAAAAAAAAAAACAGTTCAATAACAATCTCTGAGATAACACCTATATTTAAGATGAAAATCCCCAAGGGCTTTATTATTTCTTGAGGCTCTCTCTTTTTTTTTTTAAATCAAGGGACAGTATCTTTTAATTTAGAAAATCATCAACAGGAAGGATTCTCAAGAACTTCACCAGCTCTACAGACCACAGCAGGGCTCTTATCCATAGTGATTGCCTGATCTTACCCCAACACTCGAGCTGGTGGGGAAAATGCCACCTGACACTTGGAGAGTAAGACTCTCTCACATAAATCCCGCAGCATAGCGGGCCAGGCACCTGAGCCGCCGGCCCGCCCGGTGAGCACCGCCGGCATTTGTGTCGAAGCTCACGGGCTTACCCAAGGGCACGTGGTTAGCTGACAAAGGCAAGCGGCTAACAACACAAGATACCACAACTTTTTTTCCCCAGTCTGGTCATTTTCCTACTTAGACACTGTTAATACACCAAATGTGAAAAAAGTTCAAAGAGTCAAGAAGAACCATCCATCCCCAGTATAATTTTAGGTTAGTTCTGCCGAAGAATGGCAAGAATTGCCATTTTATAAAAAATCAAATTGCTCTGAGAATGTCTTAGAAACGAAGATCAATAACGAGTGCATAGTCACATTAAGAAAAAAAAAAAAAAAGACTCTTTTTCATTTTTATTTTGAAAGCCATGAGAACTCCACGTTAGCCAGGGCTCTATCATAGTCTCCCTGATTCTCAAACGCAAACACGTCCCTGGTGCTTCCGCAACAAACTGCTTCACATCTCACGCCTGGTTCTTTGTGCTCCTCTCCGGAAAGACCCATGTGGATACGTGGATACTCCACGGGCCAGCTCCCTGGACCTCTCCCATCCATTGCTTCGCTCCCCTTGTCCCCTGTCCTACAATATCTTTCTTCCCATCTTCCATCACTCACATTCCTACACGAGGATCAAGGTTGGGCTGGGGTGCCCCCATCCTCCTAGTAAATACACTTTTTGCCCGGACCATGCAAAGTTTCCCACAACTTTATGACAGGTCTTAACTTCATCCTACATTCTATTCGTGTCAGTGGTTTGGGACTCCTAGATCTTTAGCTTCTGCATGTACAAACTGCCTTAAACTAAAATCTTTCACCCCCAGTGGCACCTAGTCAAGTAGAGACCAGAACAATACCTGCGGTCCAGCCGGCCCCGGCCACCCCGCCCACGGTGGCGCCCTCACCGTGCTCTCTGGACACCGGGCGGGTACGACACCCCGACTTCCCCGGCCAGCACGGCCTTGCCAGGTCACAGGTGTGCTGGCGACAGCCCTGCTTACCCCCCTGGCCCACTGGGATCCTGTTCCTCCCAGGCAGCCTTCCCACCTGGCTTAATCATCAAGTCCTTTTGGTAAGGCTTGATTCATCAAACTGCTGAATCTTTAAACTTCATATCAACATTAAGAGTTGAACAGAAAGTTGAGAAATTTAAACTTGGGCAAGGTTCATTTTTTTTTTTTTTTTTGCAGTGGCAGATCTATACCATTATCAACCACACACTGCAGAGAAATGGAGACAGTAATACTTGCTGATATACTACATGCAAAAAGGCAGTATTTTCCATATTTCTTAACAAGCATATTTCTACTGGCTTAGAGCAAAAAGTAAGTTATGAAAATTCTTTAAACTGTAAGTTAAAACACCAAAGTATCACGGGAACTTAAATTCTTGTGCTGTTTTTCCACACCTGAATTTAGTTAAGATATAATTTAAATAAGCAAAGCACTACCCAGCAAGTGATTCACACACTCTCAGATTAGTCATTAAAGAGCCCATCCACAGGCACGAATGCCTCCTCCTCTAGAAAAAATATACATCATACACTCAAGGCCTCAGGCTCAAAGACTGCTATTTCCAAGCTGGTGAGTATTTTCTGTTTCATGTAAAAGTCCTATTCTTTCTTCTCCTAGACAGAAATCCATTTTCAGGGAAAAGACGGAAATGTTGAAAAGGAAAAAAAAAGAAGTCTGCAATCTAAATTATAAAAATACACAGTGCAATTATCTGACTTCACTGACTCAGCACAGCTTCAATCAATCAGCCATTTTTTAATCTTTAAAAATCACTGCATAAAAGAAAACAAATTCAGAGGTTTTTTTTTTTTTTTTTTTTTTAACCAAAAGTAACTGCTAATAATATGATGATAAAAGCCCTGGAGTTACAGGCTCCATTATCCAAAGGTTCCACTTTTACCTTTTTTCGCTCCTGTTCCCTCTGCTGGAGTCTACGGACCGAGTCAGTAGCTGCTTGCACTGAAATAAAACAGACAGTGGATTTTCAGTCACCAGCCCTTACTCAAGGGGAGACTTATCTGGATTAAAAAACAAAAGGACAAACAAAAAAACACTTGGATTGTCTTAGATCTCAAGAAACTACACCAAAAAAACTGGTTTTGTTCACAGCATGGTGGCTAAAAAGTGAAAAAAAAAAAAAGGATTCGGAACGGCATAATGAGTAGTACTATCATTTGTGAGCCAAGGACATTTAGTACCGATTTCGATGACAAGTCATCATTAACAACCTCAAGATTCTCTGAAAAGACATAAAACACCTGATAAACGTATTATTCCCTTCTGATGGAGGCAGCCTTTACAGCGTCTCTGATTCATCAACTTCCTCCCTCCTTTTCCTCACCCGTACTGCCGCTCCCTTGCAGGCAGGACTTGATACCCAGAAAGCGCCAATGACCTTCTACTATTCTTCTTCCCTTCTCTCCCATCTTTTAATTCACCCTGGCCAGACTGCCAGACTCAGGTTTCTCTGGACTGCTTGCTTTCGAGTCAGTTCCCTTTTCAATGAATTAAAACAGCTGGTAATAATTACTGTAGCTAATTGCTGAGTATGACTATGTGCCAAGAGCTGTGCTAAGTACTGTCCACGTTTTACTCCTCTCCACTTTCCTACTAGGTGAGGATCACCGTCCCATTTTACAGATTTTTGGCATCTATAAAAAAATGGAGGTGTGAAGAAGTGAAATGTCCGTAATGGCATAACGGGACTGACAGACACGAGAGCGGGGCTTAAAATCAGACCCCGGCTCTGCAGACTCGGCTCTCACCTTCAATGCTCTACCCCTCTCACGATTTCAGCAAGGACAGTGGTCCATCACGCCAAACCTCTTCATTTCCCAGACCCATTTTATTTCTGCACACACGTTTTCACTTACTGCGCTGGCTGGCGTGCAGGCTGAGAGTCAGCCTCAGTCAGTCACACCTAGAGTTGAGCTCTTACTACCTGTGTGACTGCTCTGGAGCCTGTCTGCTTCCTCACTCATTCAGCCATTTGTCAGGTGATCTCCTGAGCGGCTACTAGGTGCCAGGGGCTACCGCTGCTGCTCCTCACCTCTCAGAATCCTCGTTCCTCATTTGTGAAAGGAACGTAATGACTGGTGAGAGGACTTCAGAGCTGATAGGAGAGCACGCTTAAAAACCACGGAAAGAGTAACACTAATAGTAAAAAAACACTAATGAGTGCAGAGCAGAGGTCTTGCACACAGTAAGCGCTCAAGAAAGTTACTGCTGCTATTGCTCTACACCCTGGCCCCTCCCTAGTGCTTTCCTCATTCCTCTCCTCTAGTTATAATGTTTACGTTTCAAAAGCCCACTCCCACGAAAGTGCCTTCATAAAGCCCTCCAGAGGAACCCTTTCCCTATGTGGACTTACTCTTATTTGAAATTCTTTTCTCAGGCAGGTGTAAATCCTACCACGTGACCTTGCACCGCCTCAAACAGAGGCTTCCCCAGCTGTTTCACAAGCAGGCCTTCCACCCGCCCCGAGCCAGCCCCAGTGAGCTCCGCGCTCCGTGCAGGGCAGGCGCTGGGACTTCCTCCAGAAGAATGTTAGGCCCTCCCTGTGCAAGCATGGCAAAGAGGAGGATGCCACTGTTAAAAAGTCAAGTTTTTATCAGCAGCCATTTGTTCTAGTCCTATCAAAGGTAATACTGAAGTACTAAAAGTGAAGGTTCCCAATCATTGTTTGTTCTAATAGAAAAGCTGAAAACAAAATAGGAGTTGATTAGATCTGCCTTCTTTCTGTGGTATATTAATATTACATCATGTCTCCTGAGCAGTGGTTCCATCATTTCCTGGTTTCCTTCCCCACTGGTTCTGCACATAACTTTTAAAAAGTACATTTTATGGACTTTGGGTGCTTCATCATTTTCTGGGCTTAATCTAAGAGTTACAGGAACATGACATTTATTTTTTCGTTTAAAAATTTAATTCGAACACCTCTGACAAAGGCACACTTTCCTTCCTTATCACAATTATCTTTGTATTTAGAATATCCATTTGTAGAAATTTCAGTCTCTGAAGTAATGTATTTTTTAACTTTTCATCCACATGACCAAAAAAAGGTTTGCTTTCCGAATTTAAGGAAACCCGTTTTCCTAAAATCTAAGAAAACTACCTTAGAAGTGACTACACTTTTCTTTTCCCTTTCCTCACAAGTCGAGACTCCACGAGGAAAAGGCTCATTTCTCTAACCTTTCCTGTCTCTTCTACACCACGTTTCGGTTGTTCCTAATTCAGTAGCAACAGGAACAGATTCTATGAAGAACTGAGATGCCTCACCCCACCATAACCACCCCACCCCCTGAAAAATGAGAAAAAGAAAGTGGGTTGACAAGATTCTTAGAACTCTAACATGCTTTAATTTGCAGAGAAACAGAGCGGGGGAGTAGGGAGAAAGGGATACAATAGGGAGAGACAGATAAGACAATTCTGAAAGGAAGCCTCAGCATTCTCCACAGATGCTCCCTAAGAAAACTAATCATACGAGTTTATTAAAAGACATCAAACACACAGCATGAAAAACAGGACTAAGGAAACAAACAGAACTATAACCACATCATTATAGATCTAAAAACCAATCAAAAACAGAAAGAAATTGAATAGTCTTAAGACTAAACAATTGGCAGCATTATTACTGCAGAACGGAAAGCAAATACTGTAAAACCTCACTTGTAGACAAAGTTAGGGGTCACAACTGAGAGGCTGGGGGGAGAAGCAGAGGGAGGGGTGAGGGCCTGGCCCGCCCCGCCCCCGGCACCTAATGCAGAAACGACAGCGCTCTAACTTCTGCCTGTCTTTTAATCATTATTTTTCTGAGTGATCTTTCGGTAACAACTCTCTCTTACAATAAAGAAAAAATTATTTTATTATATTTCCTTCAGTTTTACTTGAGATTTTGTTCTGCTAAATTCAAGTAAAATTTAAAATTAATACCTTAACTCAAAAATTGCCCGAGCCCATTCTTACCAAAAGTTCTCTTCTGCCCCTCACACCTTCCCAACTGTTCATTCAGTTGCCACCTCCACTCAGCCTTCTATTTTGATACATATACACAAAGATGTCGGCGTGATAATTCACCAAAGTTAAAAACCACCGGTTATCTTTAGATAATTAAACTGATTTATTGCTTTCTTCTTTTTCTTATTTTCTTATTTCTACTTTCTTATTACTTAGACATATATCCTTTTGTTTAAATAATGAAAAATAAAGTCTTAAAAAGAGAGAGGAAGGCAGGAAGGTAGAGAAAATTCTTTTACTATGGCCTTGTTAATTAACTTAAATTGAGAAACACCCTAGAGACCTTCTGTCCTTCTTACCCTCTCAGAGGAGGACTGGTTCCTGATTTTTTTTTTTCTTTTTTTTAAATTTTATTTTATTTTTTAACTTTACAATATTGTATTGGTTTTGCCATATATCAAAATGAATCTGCCACAGGTATACATGTGTTCCCCATCCTGAACCCTCCTTCCTCCTCCCTCCCCATACCATCCCTCTGGGTCATCCCAGTGCACCAGCCCCAACCATCCAGTATCGTGCATCGAACCTGGACTGGCGACTCGTTTCATATGAGATATTATACATGTTTCAATGCCATTCTCCCAAATCATCCCACCCTCTTCCTGATTTTAAGCAAGCAGAACAGACACTCAGCAGTGTCTCTGGTATGGAGAAATGTAAAGGCTGTGTCCTGCTGACAGGGTGCTGCGTGGGTCACTCTCCCCGCTTACGCACCCTCCCAGAGCTCAGGGACTTTCCGGGGTTAAGATTTCCAGAAGCCACAGGTGATTCTTGGCTCTGTCGCCCCTGCTCACCCAATGCTAAGACACTCAGCTAGGATTCTATTTACGTCTCCGTGCCAACAGTCCAGGATGCGCCCCCACCCCCAACGCCCCACTGTAGCTCAGTTTCACACACAGTGTTAGACCAACAGCTGGAGATCCGCACTCCAAGCTCTGGGAGTCTCAGCTGACCGCATGCCCAGCTCAGCTCCCAGATGTGCGGAGCTAAGACAGGCCTGACGGGCACAAGACAAAACTCCACCGTCACTAACCTTGCCGCTTAACTGTGATCTACTCAGATGAGAGTGTGTCCCATAGATAAACACAAGCCAGCACCGCGGCTTAAAAGATCAACTTTTCAAACATGAGATTCCCCAGGAACAGCAGCTGGGCCCGGGCCAATTCTTAAAAAACTATGTTGGCTCTAAAAGCAAACGATTATCTCCATTATACCTGTGAGGTTCGTGATAACAGATACAAGGACATCTTCAGGCCGGAGCCTACTGGGGAAGCCATTCCTGTTTCTGGCAGCAGCAGTACCCCCAAGGCTGCTGTGCGTTTCTAATGCTAAAACTTTCATTATCGCCTCACATTTTAATTCTACCTTTTAGGAAAATACATTTACCGTCTGGATTCCCTGTGACCTCTAAAAACGTTGCTATTTCACTGTGAAGACTATGCTTTAAAAAAAATTTTTTTTAAGTTATTTTTGGCTGTGCTGGATCTTCACTGATGCACGTGGGCTTTCTCCAGCTGCAGCGAGTGGGGCCACTCTCTAGCTGTGGTGTGCAGGCCTCTCACTGTGATAGCTCCTTTTGGTGTGGAGCACAGACGCTAGAGCGTGCAGGCTCAGAAGCTGTGACGCAGGAACGTAGTGGCCCCACGGATCCAGGGATCGTGGGCCAGGGACCAAACCTGGGTCCCCTGCACTGGCAGACAGATTCTTAACCACTGGGCCACCAGGAAGTCCAAGACTATGCATTTAACATGAGGCTTCCCATCAGAAATAGCAATGACCCAGGAATTAAACTGATTGAAAAATCCATTCATAGTTTTTAAAAAATACTAATTGTAATCCCACTTATTTTTATATACTCAAAGTGTATAAAAGGAAAGTTACAGCACATCTCAAAAGCATACACAGGCATTCTGATCAATAAATCTGAGTTTTATTTCCAGTGTAAGTCTAGACAGCTTCTCAAGGTTAAGGAATTGACTGTATGAAGGAGCAAGGGCATGTCTGCAGCGACACGTAAAGCCTGAGATCAGGTTTAGACTCTTCCCTCTTCCACTCAGAGAAACCACATGTCGCCCTGTCCTTTCCACCCTGCTCTGAGCATCCGAGGGCGCAGACTCACCCGGACTTGCACACACACCCTCATGTAACTCGGTCATTAACCAAGCCCTCCCGCCACTTCCCCTCACAGGCCACTATGTCACCAGCCTTTGCTTTCTTTAAAAAAAAAAAAAAAAAAAAACTTGTTTACTTGGCTGCACCAGGTCTCAGCTGTGGCATGCGGACTCTTAGTTGCGGTATGTGGGATCTGTTAATAGTTCCCTGTCTAGGCATGGAACCCAGGCCCCTGCAGCGGGAGCACGAAGTCTTAGCCACTGGGCCACCAGGGAAGTCCTGGTGCTTCCCTTTTCCCCTAGAAAGACTCTGCTTCGTTTTCCACCGCCTCATTATCTGCCAGCACCTCTGTCCTTGGACAAACTGAACAGCATCAATGTGGGTTTGAGGGGAAGCCCCAAGTTTCTTCTAACACCTCTAATTTTAAACTCAGTTACTCATAAAACTCCTTTGATTTTGTAATTTGATATGTTTAAAAAATATTCTTTTTAGCAAACATCTTTCCACATTAAAACATTTTGCTTAATGCAAAAAGTAATAAAACACAAACATTTACAACAGGACTTTTTTTTAAGTTAAAAACTCTGGTGTCTTGCTTGGCAACGAAGCTTCATTGCAAACCCTAATTCTTGGCCATCAAACATTTTCTTGCAGAATCATTTCTTAAGGTAAAAAAAGGTTTCAATTTTCTTATGTCCTGGAAGGGTAATCTTGCACGCCCACCTTGCTGGGGAGGTTGATGCTCTGAACATCAAGGGGGACACACACTGATCACCTGACTTCTGAAACTGGTCGGCTTCCCTCTCTCGTCTCCACCTCCCACCAAACACCCCGGAAATCTGTTTGGGCAGAGCGTGCGTTATGAAATAAAGCAATATAAAAAAAACGCTGGCTTACATCTCTGGAGAACTTGGTTTAAGCTGTCTTGCATTGTTGCTCTACACGTTGGAAGAGTATGTTCATTTGTCTCATGGATCATATTCTTCAAATTTTCAAGAACTCGCATTTCTCGAAGACCACGTTTTTCCTATTAAAAGAAAAGTACATATTGTGCCTTAAATCTTAGCAATTACTTTCTGAGACTTCCACCCAAGTTCTGGTTGCTATGCTACTACTTATTACTGAAATTCATACAGCCTTCTTCTAATTATTTGGCGATGACTGAGGTCACAACCTGGAGGTATTTTTTTTTAAATTATGAAATGCTTCAAAAGTTGCAAATATGAGTCATATTTTCATACCAATGTTTAAAAATGGGCATGAGAAACACTAAAAGAAGAAGAAGAGAGACCTAGACTCCATGCCTTTCATCTGTGGCAAAGAAATGATCAGATTTTAAGTTATATTTTGTTGTTCTTATCATCATAAAGCTTCTATTATTATGCTGATCCCACTTCACTCAAATAAAAGTGTGTGGAAAAAGTAGTAACGTGTGGGTTCTTCCCTGTGTAGAAGAGAGTTACCACTGAGGGCCTGAAACCACCTTACAAAGGCCTGCCTGCATGGTTGGCTTTGTGGCGAGTGGGAACTTGACCAGCCAACAGCTCCCAAGCAGGTAACACTTTCCGTGAATGACACGACACCTCTTTCCTTCCAGGAGTCCGGAACTTTGACACGTGCCAGGCAGAGGCCGTCTACTTGTTGGGTCCCCAATAAGAACCCTGGACCCCCAGGCTCAGATGCGCTGCCCCGGAAGACAACACATCACATTGCCACAACCCACTCCCGGGGCAGTGAAGCGTGCCCCGTATGACTCCACCGGGTGAGACACTCTTGGAAGCTTCTGCCTGACTTCCTCTAGACGCCTCCCCAGGCACCTGTTCCCTTTGCGAGTCTGCTCTGCCTCCTTTGGCCACGATAGACCTTGGGCACCAGCCTGCTGAGAAGTGCTGGTGAACTGATGCATGGGGGTGGTCCTGGGACCTGGAGCCCAGCCCCAGCTTCAGAAAGCTGAGCTTAACCCACCCTCCCGCTTGGGTGGGCTCGACTGAGTGACTTGCTTCCAGAGAATAAAGCGGGGAATGAGAAAAACATGGACTTCACAGTGGAGTCAACAAAGGTGACCTCGTGAGTGACGTCATGATGACGGCATGCACCTCCCGAGGTGACGTGACCAGAAGGACGTGCTCCCTCGCTGGGACGCCTTCCCAGAGTGTGTCAGCCCCGTCTAATCCTAAGGAAAACATTAGACAGACCCAGACGGGGCCACACTCTACAGGATACTGGCCAGAAGTCAAGACTGTCAAGATCAAGAGAAACAAGGAAAGCCCAAAAAATTGTCACAGACCAAAGCGGACTAGAGAGACATGACAATTAAAAGCAGTGTGCTGCCCTGGATTAGGTCCCGGGACAGGAAGAGGGCTGTAATGGAAAAACTGGTGAAATGTGCGTAAAGTCTGGTGTTTCATTAGCAGTAATGTTCCAGTGTCAGTTTCTTAGTTTTTACTGATGTAGCACAGTAATTAATATAAAAGATTAATAATGGGAGAAAGTGGGTGAGGGGTACACGAGAACTTTGTGCTGTATTAGTAAGTTTACTGTAAATCTTAAAATAATACAATGCAAAAAGTTCATTGAAAATGAAGACTGGTAAACGTGATTATGAGGAAATAATGGTATAGTTGTTACTAGAGGTTTTGTTTTGAACCATCTTATGGAGCAGCTGGGGTAAGATATTTCACTCTAATTTTTCCATAATAAAAAATTTTAAACTTATTCAGAAGTTGAGAGAGAATGAAAGAATGAAACTTGGTTTCTGATGTATAACACCCCATAAAATTACAGACCCGGTGAACTTTTCTCAAATTGAAACTGATAACAAGTGCTCATATAATGTGCTTAAGACAGTACTTGGCACAAAACACTTAAAAATGTTAGCAATTATTCAGAGTATTAGTATAGTTATTATATTTTTACATTAAAGTCGTAATTTAATAGTATCAGAGAGGAAATGAGACTGATGTAATATTTAAATTTTCTTTTCTTCAAATAATATTCCCACAAGTCCTAAAAACATACTGTATATATATATAAATTTATTACATGTCATATGGGGGAGAGACTTTTTCCTTTTATTTAATAATCTGAGATACTTTTACAACCTAACCAAAATGAGAGATCAGATGTCAAGTGAAATTTTACTTTGTCCTGCCTTTCAAGCGATTTTTCTCTTTAATAAATCAACATTCAAATGTATCAACATGAACCTTCCCAACTCTTCTCATTACTGTACCTATGTGAACAATCTTTTTTTCTCCCTCAAATTTAATCCACATTGCCTCCACCTTTTCTGTATTTCTCTAACATCTATGTTTTTTCTCAGATCAAACATCAGCCCCTCTTCTGAAAAGTTCCCTCCCAACTCAGCTGAGAGTTATTCCCTCTTCTGAGATCTCAATCACTGTGCTTATTTTATCATCATAATTTCATCATCACAATCTGCTCTCTGCAGATGGTAAATCCCTGGAGGTAGAGACTGTTTATTTGTTTTTGCGTATCTGCTGAGGCAGACAGTTCTGGATCCGTTCCCCTCTTCTCTCTTCCTCTGAACACCCAAATACCATTTGGTGGTGATCACCAAGCATTCCTAGAGTCGCTGCGGTGGTGGTGTGCCTGCTCGGTCGTGTTCAACTCTTTGCGACCTCAAGGATTGTAACCCACCAGGCTCCTCTCACTCTGGAACTTTCCAGGCAAGACCACTGCAGTGGGTTGCCATTTCCTCCTCCAGGGAATCTCTCCCACCCAGGGATCAAACCTGTGTTTCTTGCATCTCCTGTGTTAGCAGATGGACTCCTTACCACTGAGCCACCTGGGAAGCATTTGGTGGTAAAGGTGCCTGTGGAACAGATACCACTAGCTGCCTCCCACTTGCCTTCCCTACTGCTGCAGGAAACGCACACGTGATGGCTGGCTTCCCGAAGCCACCCTGTGAGCAAGAGGACGTGAGCAGCCCTCCCGGAGGAAAGGCTGAGGTTGTGGGCCTCTGGCCACGGTGGGAGGAAAGGAGAGCCACTCTCTTCAGGGCTCTGTCCCTAGGAACCAGTACGTTCCTCCAGACACAGTCGGGTATATTCAGGAGCTCTTGAGTAAAACGGAGAATGAAACTTGCTGAAGATGAAGCAAGGAGCTGGTGCAGGACCGCAGGTCATGAACTGTGACCCATGCGGGCCTCCCCTCTCAGAGGTCCGGCACCTCCTTACTCGCTGAGACCACCAGGCGGACGCACACCAGAGGGGCCCCGCCGGGATCTCTGTTCACAGCACTGACTGGAATCGGGGGAATAAAAGCGCTGTGCAAAGTCGGGAGCAAGACAGTCAAGGGTCCTGAAACTCTAGCAAACACAAAAAGAGGGCCTGCAGTATTACACCAGGACGCCGATAACTGAAGTAACGCTGCCACCGTGTGGCCCTTACTCCTTTCTTCTGGAGACAAAATTTTATAAAGAAAAAGGTCATTGTTGCCGGGTGCATTAACTTTTAAAAATACATACACTACAAACAAGCTTCTCTTTAAACGTGAGCCAGTTTGCTTCAAGTGAACCACATTTAAACGGTCTAGAGAAGACGAAACTCACCACGTTCAACGTCATGTAATAATCTGTAATGGAAAAGAATCTGAAAAACAATGTGTGTGCATAACTCAATCCCTTTGCTGTGTACCTGAAACACTGTTAATAACTGTACTTTAATTAAAAAAAAAAAAAGAAAGATGGGAAACTTCCAGGAAGCCCTGACCGCTGTCCTCACCCTTCCTCCGCTTTCGTTAAGTAGAGGAGGGTATTATTTGGGCCAAGAAAAGAGCTGTAAATAGCGCACGTATCTACTCAACTCTAAATCTCTAAAACACTCTCAGTGTCTCCCTCACAATTTGAAGGGGAAAGGTTAGAGTGTAACAGAAAAGGCAGCTGAGCCCGATGCAGAGGAATTTCCACTGAACTCCCAGAAAGACCGCCCCGGAGGTGACCGTGGGAGAGGCCAGCACCAGGGATCTTTCATGAAGACGACCCAACAGGCAGCTGCAGAGCGCACCAACACGCTGACGAAACGCTCTGAGCCCTCCAGAGACCATTCTCCCGTGAGCACAGGAGTCAGCCCGGATGCATGAAGAGGGGCCTGGGTCTGGCTCACCCACGGATACAGCGCTGGTTCCTAACTCGAGTCTCACACAAAGTAAGTGCTCAAGACGCTCTGTTGGACCTTCTACAACAAGCTTACATCTACCACATCCAGTGTGAACATTTTCTTCTTTAGCAAACAATCTCCTTCCCAGGTGGTGCTAGTGGTAAAGAATCCACCTCCCAATGCAAGAGACATCAGAGATGTGGGTTTGATCCCTGGGTCGGGAATATCGCCTGGATAAGGGAAGCAACCCACTCCAGTATTCTTGCCTGGGGAATCCCATGGACAGAGGGGCCTGGTGGGCTGCAGTCCACGGGGTCACAAAGACTTGAACACAACTGAGCACACGCACACACACAGGTCTTTAGAGACACATTTACAAACTTTAAAAAAAACAAAAACTGTTTAGTATTTCAAATTAGTCAGCCTGGGGCAGAGGGGAGAAAGATGACGTATGGAAAAACCAGTGCATGTTGGAAAAGCCAAGTTTTGGCCCAAGCTCTACCACCTGCTCCCCTGGATCATACTAGGCACCTCCAACACACCAGACACTCTTTCAGGCACTTGGATACAACAAAGCGTAAGAACAGTTAACTGTCTACATTCTCGTGAAGGGCAACAGGCAATAAACAAGCAGAGAGTAAGAAAAACATAGGTAGTAATATGGGAGGCAGAAGTCTAAGGTGGTCCCTGAGACCCCCACCCCCAGATACACCCTGTGCTGTGATGTGCCCCAAGCGGTGTCAATAGGACGAGAACTGAGAACTTCCAGAGGTTCAAGCTGGATTTAGAAAAGGCAGAGGAACCAGAGATCCAATTGCCAACATCCACTGGATCATCGAAAAAGCAATAGAGTTCCAGAAAAACATCTACTTCTGCTTCATTGACTATGCCAAAGCCTCTGACGGTGTGATTAACAACAAACTGGAAAATTCTTAGAGAGATGGGAGTACCAGACCACCTTACCTGCCTCCTGAGAAATCTGTATGCAGGTCAATAACCTCAGATGTGCAGATGAAACCATCATTATGGCAGAAAGCAAAGAGGCACTAAAGAGCCTCTTGATGAAAGTGAAAGAGGACACTGAAAAAGCTGGCTTAAAACTCAACATTCAAAAAACTAACATCCTGGCATCTTGTCCCATCACTTCATGGCAAATAGATGAGGAAACAATGGAAACAGAGACAGACTTTATTTTCTTGGGGCTCCAAAATCACTGAAGATGGTGACTGCAGCCATGAAATTAAAAGATGCTTGCTCCTTGGAAGAAAAGCTATGACCAACCTAGACAGCATATTAACAAGCAGAGATGTCACTTTGCCGACAAGGGTCTGTCTAGTCCAAGCTATGGTTTTCCCGTAGTCATGTATGGATATGAGAGTTGGACCATAAAGAAAGCTGAATTGATGCTCTTGAACTGTGGTGTTGGAGAAGACTCTTGAGAGTCCCTTGGACTGCAAGGAGATCCAACCGGTCCATCCTAAAGGAAATCAACCCTGACTATTCCTTGGAAGGACTGATGCTGAAGTTGAAGCACCAATACTTTGGCCCCCTGATGTGAAGAGCTGACTCATTAGAAAAGATCCTGATGCTGGGAAAGACTGAAGGCGGGAGGAGAAGGGGACGTGCTGCAGTCCATGGGGTCGCAAAGAATTGGACATGACTGAGTGACTGAACAACAGCAACACGGCTCAGTCCTGCTGGACTCTGCGACCCCACGGACTGTAGCCCTCCAGGCTCCTCTGTCCACAGGATTCTCCAGGCAAGAATGCTGGAGTGGGTTGCCATTTCTTACTCCAGGGGATCTCCCCGACCCAGGGTCAAACCTCTATCTTCTGCATTGGCAGGCAGATTCTTTAGAGCTGCACCACACGGAAAGCCCAGACACCTGTCAGTTACTCAGTCAAACCCCAATGAAGTCCTGCTGTGAAGCTATTCTACAGTTTACTTAAAGTCTCACATCAGCTGACTTTAAGGGAGACCATCCCAAGGAGGCCTGACTTCATCAGTGAGTTCTTAACAAGGCCTGGGCTCTTCTTGGCAAGAGAGACTTGAAGCATGAAAGGGATTCCACCTGATGGAGTCTCCACTTGTTAAGTCTTTGAGTGAGTGAGTAAGTGAAGGTTGCTCAGTCGTGTCCGACTCTTTGCGACCCCATGGACTATACAGTCCATGGAATTCTCCAGGTCAGAATATTGGAGTGGGTAACCTTTCCTTTCTTCAGGGGATCTTCCCAACCCAGGGATTGAACCCAGGTCTCCCGCATTGCAGGCAGACTCTTTATTAGCTGTGCCACAAGGGGAGCCCAAATCTTTGAAGAGGAGACCATATGGCAAGGAAGGTGGGTGGCTTCTAGGAGCTGAGTGACTCCCAGCTAACAGCAAGCAAGGAAATGGGACCTTCGTCTACCTCAGTGAGGAAGTGAGTCCCGCCAGTCACAGGAATCAGGAGGACCCTGAGCACCAAGTAACGATGGAGCCTGGCCCAGCCCCGGATTTTCACCCTGTAAGACCTTGAGCAGAGTACCCACCACACTGTACCTAGACTTTCTTCTCACTAAGGAACCGCCAACGATCTTTACATAGCAGGATAAGGGGACAGGGTCTAGTGAGTTTTCCGTGTGAGGGATAACTATTCTTATCCTGCAACAAAAGTAATGATGACAAGGAAAACCAACAGCCACCTTCAGGTACCAGAAAAGATTCCAAGAGACACACGCCTTTCATCTTCAGAACAACGCTGTGAAGCAGGTGTTCTGCAGACTCTGCGTCTGCCGAGCCCAGAAACGGTGTCCAGAGCAGCGCCCTGTCCGTGCCTCCTGGGTGCTCTGTACCAGAGGCTTTCTGGACTTGTAAAGGGTTTATGGAAACCTTCCCTCCTTTTGGCAGACCAAAGACTTCCTGCTTGGAGTCTCACTTGAAAATAAAATCCTGACTCACAGATCACAAAATTGTTTGTGTAACACCATTAACCACCATCAACCTATCAGGAGCTTGGGGTGTTACTACACAATGCACAGTGAACCAATTATACATGTGAAAAACCACAGTCAAACGCAAGAGGATGGCAGGCTGGCGCATCACGACTGGGAACAGAACATAAGAGGCTGGGTGGCAGATGGTCCCGCTACAAAGACAGGGACCAGGTCACAACCGGATACTGGCCTTTGTCTACAGACAGAAAATGACATCCGAGGGCTTTAAACTCTCTGGCAGAGTCCCTTCGACTGTCAATCCTACAGGAAATCAACCCTGAAAACTCACTGGAAGGACTGAAGCTGAAGCCGAAGCTCCAATACTTTGGCCACCTGATTCAAAGAGCCAACTCACTGGAAAAGACCCTGACGATGGGAGAGATTGAAGGCAAAAGAGGGAGGCAGAGGATGAGCTGGTTAGACAGCATCACGGACTCAATGAATTTAAGCGAACTCTGGGAGAGTGGAGGACAGAGGAGACTTACATGCTACAGTCCAGGGGGTCACAAAGAGCTGGACACGACTGAGTGACTCAACAACTACTACTCTGGCAGCAGCGTGAAGACTAGATTTGACTGGGTTGATAGGGCAGGCACACCGATCAGAGAGGACACATTTATGCAGTAATGTCTAGAAACTGGATCGCCGAATGTGACCTACAGGGGAGGGAATAGCCAGGGGTGATTCTCATGCTTTAACTTGAGAGCTTTGGGTAGATGCTGCTGCCTCAAATGAGAAAAAAAGAATACAGAAAAGGGGTCTGGAAAATTGACTCATCCATCTTTAAAATCTTTTCTTTTTTTTTTTTCTTTTTTTTTTTTTTTTTACTATACCTCATCTTACAGAAGAAAAACTGAGCTCAACAGACAGTAAACAAGCCAAAGCAGACCCCAGACCTGGAGCCCAAGACTCCTCCCACCTACACTTGTGCTCCCTCTATTCATGTCAATGCCTCTTAATAAATTTTACTTTGTATATTTTATGGACACAAGAACAGAAATCAGAGATTTTAAAACTAGAGAATTTCCCTTCTGTGTATTAACACACTAGCAGATCAGGGTGGTATCTTTGCAAAATGAGTTGCAAATACTCACTTCAAATTCTTTCACAAAATAACGGGTTTCACCTTGGATAACTGGTCTGTGATCTAAGAGCCTTGAATGAATTTCTCCAAGATCTGTAAAGAGAAAATGAAATTCAAGGTCAACCCATGCTAAGTGACACAATCTCTAGCTTGTTTCACTCTTCCTGTTCCCCATAAACATAAGCAGGTTAAAATCCGGTTGAGACTATGGATTATCCCGTTAGTAAATTGGTAAAGCAGTTTTGACAACAATTAGACAATATCTAATAAAGTGAAGGCATATACACCCAGCAATTTCATGCCGAGATTAAAATCCAGTTCAGACTATGGATCTGGTTAGTAAATCGCTAAAGTAGTTTTGAGAGAGCAATTTGGCCACATCTAGTAAAGTTAGAGAAGGAAATGGCAACCCACTCCAGTGTTCTTGCCTGGAGAATCCCAGGGACGGCGGAGCCTGGTGGGCTGCCGTCTATGGGGTCGCACAGAATCGGACACGACTGAAGCGACTTAGCAGCAGCAGTAAAGTTAGAAGACATGCACACCCAGCAATTTCATGCCTAAGTATGTGCCCTAGAAAAACCTCTTATACAAAAGAGAGAGAATGTATGATTGTTTACTACGGGACGAGTATAAGGAGAGGGAAAAAAAGGGAGGGGAACACCCTAATATACTCATGGATACTACAAAGCAGTGAATGGAAATGAATACAGTGGGTTAACACTTATTAACATGGACAAATCCCACAAATAAAACGTCAAGCACAAAAGCAAGTTTCAGAAGGATAAAGCAAGTAATATAAACTTTCACAACAGGCGGCTTCTACAAGGAAGCAGGAGGGGCTGGGTCGGTTTGCCGTTGCTGAGAGGCACCTGCCGCGGAGAAAAGGGGGCGCACCCGGGCCAGGGTCCCCCACCCCCAGCCTGCCGCAAACCCGAGGCCGCCGGGGCTCGACCTGCGGCTCGGCCCCGGGTCAGAGGGCGCCGCCTGGTCGCTGGGGCTGCGCTGGGACCACCAGGCGAGAGCCCTGCTACGCCATACCCTTGATAATAAGGTGCGCCGGCGAGCCCGCGAACCCCAGAGAGTCCTTCTTCTTGCCGCCGCTGCCGCCACCTAGGGCGGCCTCGCAACCCACCGGGGTCTCCGTCCCACCGCCGCTCATCCCGAACAGCTCCGCCCACCCGCGACCGCGCTGCGCCTGCGCACACCTCTGCGGCCTGCTCTCCCTGCGCGGGGTTTTGGCGTCATCAAAGGGCGTCGGGGAAGCCGAGTCAACCCAGGGGCGGTTCCCGTAAGGGCACTTCAGTGTAGCCAGTGACCTGACCTTGAAGGAAGCCGGTGCCGCCATGCTGGATTAGGGCAGGTGCTGCCGGCAGAGGAGGATGTCTGAAAGTTAGAGCTAAACTTATTCCCCCTCCCTAAACCCGCTGGCAATGGCAACCCACTCCAGTACTTTTGCCTGGAAAATCCCATGGATGGAGGAGCCTCGTGGGCTACAGTCCATGGGGTCGCTAAGAGTCGGACACGACTGAGCGACTTCACTTTCACTTTTTACTTTCATGCATTGGAGAATTCTTGCCTGGAGAGTCCCAGAGACGGCGGAGCCTGGTGGGCTGCTGTCTATGGGGTCGCAGAGAGTCGAACTCGACTGAAGCGACTTAGCAGCAGCAGCAGCAGCAAACCCTCTTGAGAGGTTTGGAGAGGTTGGCGGAGAGGGAATTTAGTTATAGAATAATATTAATAATGTGTGTGTGTTAAGTCATTCAGTCGTGTCCGACTCTTTGCGATCCCATGGACTGTAGCCCGCCAGGCTCCTGTGTCTATGGGATTTTCCAGGCAAGAATACTGGAGTGGGTTGCCATTCCCTTCTCCAGGGAATATTAATAATAGTGGCATAAATATATTATCCGTACTGTTACCAGCCACCAGTATTTTACAGAGGGTTTTGACGTGCCTGCTTTGCCACCTTGGTCGTTATGGCAACTCTGGGGAACAGTTTTGTCATTTCTAATAAATGAAGAAATAGGTCTAGAGATTAGTTTGCCCAAATCACTTCTCCGAGTCATTCATGCCCATGTAAAAAGCAAAAAGTGTCTGTTCTTGGCATCTGTATTTACAAAATCTCAACCAGTTGTTCCGTAGGCTAAGAGAAAACGCGTGTAATTATGGAAGGGACCGTTTCTTGCTAGGCGGCTTTGATTTGTAGTCGTGAAGAAACAAATCCGGTGCTGACAAGAATCTAGTGCTGCTGTGTGGTAAACTTTATAATAAAGTTCATTTTGTAGTCTCAACAAGCCTTCCTGCCTGTTGAAAGGAGAGGACAGTGCAACTTGACAGAGTCTTCACCTCCTGTGTTCATCCAGTGTTTCTAAGACTCATCTCTTAATCCCTCCCTTTCTCCCTCCTCTCTTCCCACACAGTGCTTACCCTCAAGGGTTTCTCTAGCCACCAAAATTTACAACCTAGGGCGTTATAATGATAGTATGGAAGAAGGTGCAGCACACAGGTGGGACACCTGGGGACAGGAGGTGGTCAGGAGAGACTTCCCAGAGGAGGTATATTTTGTCTTCAGATCTGAAATGAGGTGTTAGGTGGGGTGGGGTGAAGATGGAACTTAGGAATTTCTAGCAGAGGAAATAAAGAGGCATAAAATACATGAATTCATAAACAGAATGTGAACTTGGCTTATTGCAAGTTATTGAGTCAGGGTTCTAACTTTTCATTTCCCTCCCTTTGGCATCTACCTCCAGAAAACATAATTATTTTTAAAGCCCTTCATTATCCTCCTCACATCTAGGCACTTTTCTTACTCAAGTTTTCTTCTGCACCTGCAAGACTAAGTCTTCTCTAAGCTTGTCTCTGAGTGTCTTTGAACTACGGAAAAGCCTGGGCAGGCTTGATACCTAGCAGGACCCTGTGGGGTTCCTGGGCACAAAACCTCTCGGTGGTCCCCATTTCTTGATTACAGGGAATAGAATTCATTCAGCCTCCGTGACCTTCCCTGAGTTCCAAGGAGCAGGTTCAAACAGTTGTTAATTAGTAAAGGGAGGGGATGTGGAGACAAGAGAGGAACAGTTAACAGAACCAATAATGTCTAGAGTTCCCTAGTGGTCGAGTAGTTAAGACTCCGTGTTCTCACTGCTGTAGATAAATAGATAGTGAAAGTCGCTCTGTCATGTCCGACTCTTTGCAACCCCATGGACTATATATATATAGTCCATGGAATTCTCCAGGCCAGAATACTGGATTGGGTAGCCTTTCCGTTCTCCAGGGGATCTTCCCAACCCAGAGATCAAACCCAGGTCTCCTGGATTGTAGGCGGATTCTTTACCAGCTGAGCCACAAGGGAAGCCCAAGAATACTGGAATGGGTAACTTATCCCTTCTCCAGCGGATCTTCCCGACCCAGGAATCAAACCAGTGTCTTCTGCATTGCAGGCGGAGTCTTTACCAACTGAGCTCTCAGGGAAGCCCCTCACTGCTGTAGTCTGGGTTCAGTTCCTGATTGGGGAACTAGGGTCCCTGCAAGCTAGGAGGCCAAAAAAAAAAAAAAAAAAAATAGTGCAGCCTCGGGGCAGGGCGCTGGTTTCCCCTCAAGGGATACACAGAACAATGTCCTTGAGCTTTTCTGCAGATACTGAAACCCCTACCAGGTGGGAGAAGTTAACTGAAAGATGCCCACAAGCACGTGTAGACCCCAGACTGGTTGGAAAACAGAAGGTTGATGATGCTGACTCCCACTTACCACATCAGCAGCCCATCAGAAGAGTGTCCATGAGCTGATCACACCCTGTTTGAACCATTCCTATAAAACTCTCACTACCCCCTCCACGCTGGGACACACAGTTTTAAAGCTGTTTTTTTCTACTTCTTTTCTACTTCACCCAAAACTCTTATCTCCAAAGCTTAATTCGGTGTTGGGGTACAGAGGCTGGATTCACCTTCAGGCTCCCTCTTCACGAGTGATCACTTCTCCCACATTACTGTGGAGTTAAAAATGAACATTCTGGGTTGTGCCTCCCCAAGTTCTGTTTTAGTGGTTCTGGGGTAGCTGCTCCCTCCCCTTCTCCAATTGCCAGTTGATTAGGAGATAAGCGATAAAAGAACTCCAGGTGCAGTAGTTAACACTTTCGAATCAGACAGAACTGGTTTCAAATTCTGGCTGTGCCACTTGCCTGAATTTCCTTTTCTACAAAATGGCCATAAAATATCCATATTATAAAGCTGTAATGATTAAAAAAGATTAAACTTGTACTTAGAACTGTGCCTGGCACATATCAAATGCTCAATAAATATTATTTCAATAACCTCCTGTATCTTCTTTTAAAGCCCTGTATAATCTGCTCTCATTCTTCCAGCCTGCCTTTAGCTGCCTTTACCATTATAATTTCTTGCATATGTTTTGCACTTTACGATTCATAAACTGTTACACACATAACATGGGCTTCCCAGGTGGTAAAGAATCCACCTGCAAATGCAGGAGATGAGCGTTTGATCCCTGGGTGGGGAAGATACCCTGGAGAAGCAAATGGCAAACCACTCTAGTGTTCTTGCCTGGGTGATCCCATGGACAGAGGAGCCTGGTGGGCTACAATCCATGGGGTCACAAAAGAGTTGGACACAACTGAGCAACTAAACAACAACAACACGTAACATACCACATTCTCAATCTTCACATTAATCTATTTGAGGAAATATTAAAATACCCATTTTCAGGACTTCCCTGGTGGTCCTGTGGCTAAGACTTTGTGCTTCCGATGTAGGGGGGATGGGTTCCATGCCTGGTTGAGGAACTAAGATCCCACGTGCTGTGAGACGTGACCCCCCCAAAAAAAAATAATTAAAACCCCCAAATACCCATTTTTTAACTACAGAAACTCAGGATTAGAGAATGTGGGTGAGACTAACATGTCTACAACATGTACACTCAGGACAGCACGCTGCTCCGCCATCAAGAGAAGGACTTTGTTCCCCTTCCAGGTCGGTCAGTCTGGACTGACCTTGTGACTTCCTTTGACCAGTAGAACCTATTTTTGAAGTGGGTTAACAAATTAAAAATGGAAGAAACTGAAGAATAGAAAGGAAAATATTAGATGGTCTTTAGGGGTAATGGCAACCCACTCCAGTGTTCTTGCCTGGAGAATCCCAGGGACGGTGGAGCCTGGTGGGCTGCCGTCTATGGGGTCGCAGAGTCGGACACAACTGAAGTGACTTAGCAGCTTAGCAGGGATAATATACTTAATATTACTGTGTATTAATCATATAAAGTTTTGGAAATGCCTCTGGCACGCTAAGCCCAGAGGCGGGTGTGTTGTGAAACAACGTTCTGCGTGTTGGTGTCAGCTGTCTTCTAGGAGCAGCTTTACCGTTCTGATCTTTCCTGGACAGAATCCCTCTTGTTGCCCTGAGCGCTGCTTCAGCGGAGCTCCGTCCCTTGAGAACATGCAGTGCTTCACCGTGAGAGCTGCTGCTATGAAGCTGGTATTGCGACAGAGACAACCGATGGGAAGTCAGGATGCTCTGACAGCATGCTGGGCCCACCTCCAGAACACTGGACTCGGATGTGAAAAACGACACGAGCACCCGTTTGTGGATGAGTGCAGCTGCTCTGTGTCACCCAAGCTTCTGACAGGTGGCTCTCGTGGTGGGGTTGTCACACCAGACCTGTTGAATCAGAAACTCAAACGGGGACCCGGCAATCTGTGTTTTGGGAAGCCCATGGTGATTACCATTCATGCTCGAGCCTGAGAACCACTGCATTCATGCCAGTGTCAGTCATCCATGCCCAAAACTTCTGACAGCGACTGTTAACTCTAGTGTACTTTCACACAAGTCACAAGGCTCGAGTCAAATGCCTATGAGTCAGGAGCTGGTGAGCTGGTGAGGCCAACCAGAGGGCCAAACATTCCCTGGTGGCTCAGATGATAAAGAATCTGCCTGGGATGAGGAAGACCTGGGTTTCATCCCTGGGTCAGAAAGATCCCCTGGAGAAGGAAACAGCAACCCAGTCCAGTATTTGTGCCTAGAGAATCCCACGGACAGAGGAGCGGAGCCTGGTGGGCTAGAGTCCATGGGGTCACAGAGAGTCAGACACTAGTGAACGACTGTATGTGTGTTGCAGGAGGTCGGGAAAAACTGGGCTAGTGGAAGAAGGATAACCCATTTTTGCACAAACAGACTAGTTCGTGGACTGCACCAAAGAAACTTTGTAATTTGTAATCAGATGGCTGGAAGTTTGTGGTCTTGTGCAAAGCAGGCCTGGGGCCTTGCTGTTTAGAGCAATGCCTTGTCAGGTTAGCTGTGTGACTATTGTATTTCAAGCTTAACTTGGACAGACAGGCCTGCCAGGCACAAATTTCTCAAGCAGATGATGTTCGGGGTGGGGGACAAAAATTATCCACAGCAAGGCCTCAAGCACAGATGACCCTCAGCAGAAATGGCAAGCCTAGTCCGTGGGATCCCTCCTACAGCTCACGAGCCCTGGGGACCCAGCCTCTCTGAAGTGGAAGAGACAGCACGGATGGGCCATCACATTAACTCGGCAGGCTGGAAGAGCTGAGGCGCTTTCATTCTCCCCACAAAGAAACCCAAGTTTAAAAGATGAAAATATTCCTCAAGGAATAGTGCTAATGGAAGAAGAAACCCTTGAGCCACAGAAGCAAAAGTGGCCAGCATCTCAAATTCTCCTGACTTCCTGTCTCCCTGCTTTTGGTCTCGCTTGTAAGTGAAAGATGAGTTTTGCTAGGTAAGGTAGCATTTGGAATTAGTTTTATTCATCAGCAGGAGGGAGAATAAGGCAGAGCCTGCAGGAATATGGGCTCCAGCAACAAGTAATCATTATTGCAAAATCAAATTCCCCATCTCATCTCGGATATGCCTGTATGTAACCCTGGAGCTGGGCTTCAGTGTTATAAATCCAGACCTAAGACGTGGAGGAGTGGGATGAGGAGCCCCTTGTGTACCGAGAACCTCTGCCTGGCAAGAGATATATGATGGCAACTTTCCCCCATTGCTTTTGCAGTAAAATTCACCCAGAGCTCCAGAAGAGTTGGGAATGTAATTCAGCTTCAATAAATCAAGACTAAAATTAAGATGGCCAGATATGTAGCTGCCTACTCAGGTGCATGGAGAATTTGAAATTTAGCGCCCTGGTAATGGGTCGGAACAGGTTATCCAATCATGGAGAGAAAGAAGAAATATTGCTCTCTGGGGTTAGAAAGCTAAATGCTCAAATCCATGACACCACCACATCTCTGCCAAAGCTAGATTAATATTAAAGTTTGTGTAACATCTGATTCTTTTTTTAAGTAATGAAGTCAAATGATAGGAAAAAATACACATACATGAAAGAGCTATACTTCGTAATCATTCTAATTTGACTCCTTGTCAAAGAACTGTGTCTTTCATCTCTTGGTGTGATGTATGTGTAACTGATTGTTACAAAGTCCTATTCTTTCCTAACAATACTTCTGCTTAAACTTTTATCAACACATCTTGAAGCTTTTCTGGAAGGACTTTAGCAGGGCTCTCACGTTTAGCACCAGGAGAGGGTGATCTGCCCATTCATTCCACTTCTACCTCCCTGCCTTGGTCCCTGAAGGAAAACTAATGTGCCCATCGAAGACTGTGGGGACTCTGGCTTCAGACTTAACTGGGCGGAGCCAATGGGGGACCTATATGCTTAACAGGGAGTGAAAATGAGAATGCTCACACATCTATTAAAACTCCTTGGTGTGAGGCTTCCCTGGAGGTCCAGTGGTTAAGCATCCACCTTGCAAGGTAGGGGACACTGGCTTGATCCCTGGCTGGGAAGATCCCACATGCCACGGGGCAGCTAAGCCTGCGCACCACAACCACTGAAGCCTGCGTGTCCCAGCGCCTGCTCACTGCAACTAGAGAAAGCCCGCATGCAGCAATGAAGACCAGTGCAGCCAAATACAAGCTAAAAAACAACAAACAGTGCAATGATCTTACTGCTGAGTGTGGATGGTGATGGGATAATTTACATTAGGTCACTTTTCCTACCATCTTGGGCGAGCATCTGCCTGCCAGGGACCAACAACCATAGAGCCCACTGCTGCTGCTAAGTCGCTTCAGTCGTGTCTGACTCTGTGCGACCCCATAGACGGCAGCCCACCAGGCTCCCCCGTCCCTGGAATTCTCCAGGCAAGAACACTGGAGTGGGTTGCCATTTCCTTCTCCAATGCGGAAAGTGAAAAGTGAAAGGGAAGTTGGTCAGTCGTGTCTGACCCTCAGCGACCCCATGGACTATAGCCTTCCAGGCTCCTCCATCCATGGGATTTTCCAGGCAAGAGTACTGGAGTGGGGTGCCATTGCCTTCTCCACAGAGCTCCACAAATCACTTCAAACCCCAGTGCACGCAAGGATGACAGGTGACGTCCTCCAATTCTGCAACTGTATGATTCCCGTTCACGCCAGCTGTGGCCTCAATGGGTGATCAGCATGTTGGTCAATCTCAGCCTCTGCCATGGTTCCTAAATTAACATGAGATAATGTGTATGTTCGGAGAAGGCAATGGCACCCCACTCCAGTACTCTTGCCTGGGAAATCCCATGGAAGGAGGAGCCTGGTGGGCTGCATCCATGGGGTCACTAAGAGTCGGACACGACTGAGTGACTGCACTTTCACTTTTCACTTTCATGCATTGGAGAAGGAAATGGCAGCCCACTCGTGTTCTTGCCTGGAGAATCCCAGGGACGGGGGAGCCTGCTGGGCACCCGTCTATGGGGTTTGATGGGGTCGGACACGACTGAAGCGACTTAGCAGCAGCAGCAATGTGTATGTTGTAAAGTGCCTGGTACAGAGCCCAGAACACAGACATGACTACGGTTATCTCATTATTTCTATTTACCTTCAGAGAATCCACAGGCTCTGTGGATGACACAGTTACACACTTGCCCTCATCGAGTTTCCAATCCAATCTTCTGTAAACAAATTCCAGAAACAGTATGCAAAGCATCCTTGGGAGAGGCTGCCAGCTGCTCAGCACCCCTTCAAAGTATGTGACAGCAGACTTTCCTGCCTACTCGCTGTGACAGAGACAGCCTTGTGCCCACCCATCCCTTCTTCCCTTCCTCCTCACTGACACGGCACAGGTTTTACTCTGGCGGGCGATGTGTGTGCTAAAGAACTACATTTCTGGCCTCCCTCCCAGTGGGGAGGAACAAAGTCATGTAAATAGATAGATATTGCTGAACAGGGCTTCCAGGAAAGGTCCTTCAAGTGAATTGACTCAGCTGGGAGAGGAGTCTTCTTGCCCTTCCTCCTGGCTTCTTTCTCTGGATCTTAATCATGGACTTAAAGTCTGGAGCCAATTGCCAACTTGGACCATGAGGTGAACTTGAGAAAACAGAAGACTACTTGTTTTGTATGAAGAAGTAGCTGGATGCCTACCAGCAACTGTGGACTGTCTTCTTTCACATGAGAAAAAAACAATCCCTTGGTTTTTCTGCTATCCACCTGTACCTAAATGCAATTCGCACTTAAACACTTTTCTTGGTTAGCTCAAGATATACTTAATACTACATTCTTTCAACAAACATATCCAGAATCTACTGTTATGTGCCACTCATTGTTTTTGACGGCTGAAAAAGTACCTCTGGTGGGAGACAAGCGATCAAAAAGAGCACAGTGATGTTCAGAGCCAGAATGGGAGGCGGGGGAGATGGGGTGGTCAGCATGGACCTGGTTTTCAGGGCATGACAAAGTTGAACACTGAAGAAGTTATCAAAGAAAGGGCATTTCAGGCCGAGAAGTGCCTGACGGAGATGACCAGAAGCCCAGCAGCCTAAGAGGAACTGAATGGTTTCAATTTAGACGCTAAGAGCATCATTTAATCTTCACCTGGGGGAACAGGTTTTTCTTTTCTGCCACCCTCTCACTGTCCAAGATCATCCTGGCATGCAGTACGTGAGAACTTGTTTGTTTTTTGTTTGATTGCACCGTGGGGCTCGCAAGATCTTAGTTCCCTGACCAGGGATGGAACTCAAGTTCTTGGTAGTAAGGGCGTCAAGTCCTGACCAGTGGACCTCCAGGGAATTCCCTGGTGATAACCTGTTGAAGCAACGTTGAACTCTGTAGTGAAGAACTGACTAGCAGATATAAGGAAGCCCAGAGGGTTAAGACTCACAAGGCACAAGTGGGAAGAGGGTCCGTTCGGTAAAGAGGCGTCCTCTGCCCCTTTCCTCACAGCGGACCTACACTGAAGTAAAAGAATGAAATGCTCAGGATGGGAGGGCTGGCTAGCCCGTCTCTCCTCTCTCCTGTCTGTCCTGCTTACCTCCCCGGGTCCAGGGGAGACCAGAGAAGTGTTAGGGGAAGGTGTGATTCGCAGTAGTTGAATTTAAGGTGGAAGGCTTACAGCAGACCCAGCTGCGAGAGTGGTTCGCCTGAAAAGTCAGACCAAGCAAGCCCACCTCTGTGGTTCACAAACTCCCAAGATGAACTTGAGCCCTCTAGTCTCTGAATATGCAAATACAAGTCGACAGTTTCTAATACAGAGGCTACTTTGTAAAATTAAAAATGCTCCAAGTAGCAATGAGTTGTGAAATCCAACCCTGTATAAACTGTCTTCATCTAAGGGCTTCTCTGGTGGTTCAGGGATAAAGAATCCACCTGCCAATGCGGGAGACCCGGGTTCAGTCCATGGTTGGGAAGATCCCCTGGAGATGGAAAGGGCAATCCACTTCAGTATTCTTACCTGGGAAATCCCATGGACGGGGAGCCTCTCGGGCTACAGTCCATGGGGGGGTCACAAAAACCAACTACCCAACAACAAATTACAGTATACTCAACACTCTTGCCTATTAACTCTCTTTACTCAGGAGGGGTGGGGCTCTTATAAAGGGAAACCTTTACTGATAGCCAGGGGCTGCACGTTAAGGCTTTTTTTCCCACACACATTGTCTCCACGAATCCTCAAAGTTTAGAGTCATCTTTATTTTTACATATTAAGAAAACGTGGTTACCTGATTTGCTTCAGGTCACGCATGCAGCTAGTACGTGATCAAAGCAGCATGGAGCCAAAAGGAGGTGATGGACATTTCCCAAGTCTCTGCTCTTCGCACTTGAACTTTGAATTGTCTTCTACTGAGACTCAGCCGGGGCACCAAAATCTTACATCATAATAAAGTGCTCAAAGACTCCGCTTTTCCTCCAGTTTGTAAATGTAAGCTCTTTAGCTCTCAATCACTGATTATTTATTGACTCAGCTGCTAGGAGTTATAAATTATATTGGTTTGTTAATAAAGTGTGAGTTTTTGTTCTTTAGGGCATTGAGGCAGCCTTTCTATGTTGGTTCTTATTAATAGTTTAGAAAAATCTAGTAGTTACAGAGTCAAAATTAGGGGGATGGTGGGAATTTCCCATCCCTTTTTAGCTGCTGCATATTCCAATACGCCCAAGGCCAACAAAAGAACTATTAACTCGAGGGAACATATTTTATCCCACTTCCCTCTCGGGCAGAGCAGCAGTTGGTTTCATGTCAATGAATACTGACTACAGGAAAGAAAGAAACAAAAAAGATTTTTCTCAACCACCTTTACTGACTCACATAAATATCGAAAGACAAATCCATCTGTCTTCCCTTTTTGTCTCCTTGGTGACAATTTACTCTAGCTGTTAATAAACAAACTACTAGAAATACACAGAAGGGGAAAATGAATTTTACAAGATGAGAGAGGTCAATAAACAGTCAAATATGTCAATTACTGGAAGGACTTTTTTTTTTAAGATTAAACCACTGATTTGCAACTTTTATTAACAGAAATCTCATCTATATCTATAAAAACCAAGATAACTGATAACTTGATTTCAACTCAAGTTTTGACAGCAGTTGAAGTTTTACATTAAAAAAACTGCAAAATGTCAACTGAAAAAACAGACAAAATGCTGGGACATGAGTTTGTACTTAAATTCTACCAACTTCAACAAATAGAGAATGGGTGCATATCGGTTCACGTCAGTCCTCTGGTCCGAAACACACTTCCCACTGGACATGGGTTATTCCCTCTTCTGGGCGGGGCGCGGTGGCTTCTACTGGGAATTAGTATATAGTCTGTTCTTGACGAAGACAACACTAGACAGATGCTGCCTAATCCCTGGACAGTGCTGAATGTGACAAAACCAGCGCGACACGTTAAGGTATCTCTCCTTCTCTTGAACTGTCAGGTCAACCTAAGTAGAGATGAAAAACACACACAACACAGACATTACGTAAGTGCGACTATTAATATCACTCGAGCGGGAGAGAGAAACTGGGGGGAACCCCCCACGGTGATCAAAGCCAACATATTCAAACAGGAGTGAACCATCTCAGCCACTTGGATGAGCTCTCCATTTGTTTAAGGCTTTCATGTTGCCGTCAAGACCAGACGTGCTTCTGAGCGAAACCTCAAGTTTTCAACAAATGAAAAGTCTACATTAAATCAGGATCTGGAAGACCAGAGGGTTTTTTTTTTATTGAAGAGAATAGCTTCTGAGAGACTAAGATATGGTTCTTTCGCCAGTATTTTTCACAAACCTAAAATAAGGAAGGTTTATTGGCATCTAACATACTTAACTGGAGAAGGCAATGGCACCCCACTCCAGTACTCTTGCCTGGAAAATCCCATGGATGGAGGAGCCTGGTGGGCTGCAGTCCATGGGGTCGCTGAGGGTCGGACACGACTAAGCGATTTCACTTTCACTTTTCACTTTCATGCATTGGAGAAGGAAATGGCAACCCACTCCAGTGTTCTTGCCTGGAGAATCCCAGGGATGGGGGAGCCTCGTGGGCTGTCTTTGGGGTCACATAGAGTCGGACATGACTGAAGTGACTCAGCAGCAGCAGCAGCAACATACTCAACAAGGGAATACAAGGTAAACTCACATACATACATATCTACAAATATACACACACACACATTTCTGGATGGCTGCTGTATATAAACGTGCAGACAACTGCTGATTTCTACTAAACTCTGGAGAAATACACAATGACTCTTTTACTGTTGAGTAATCATCGCTTAACAGAAGAAGGAAGGGCTATTTCCAGGGTGTGTGTCTCGGATGAACAACAGTCATTCTGAATTCTCTTTGCAGTAAAGCTGAACTTGATCTTTAGAGGATGTAGCAGCTCACAGCTCACAGCTCATTGGAGAAGGCAATGGCACCCCACTCCAGTACTCTTGCCTGGAAAATCCCATGGACGGAGGAGCCTGGTAGGCTGCAGTCCATGGGGTTGCTAAGAGTCGGGCACGACTGAGCAACTTCACTTTCACTTTTCACTGTCATGCATTGCAGAAGGAAATGGCAACCCACTCCAGTGTTCTTGCCTGGAGAATCCCAGGGACGGGGGAGCCTGGTGGGCTGCCGTCTACGGGGTCGCACAGAGTCAGACACGACTGAAGCGACTTAGCAGCAGCAGTAGCAGCAGCACCAGCTCACAGAACTGACTGTCCCGCTATAAGGAGGCCCAGAGACTTGGTTAGGGAAAGATGCAATCAACACCGTGGGTCAGACCTCCGATCACTTCACTGGGCTCAGACCCCAGTCCAGGCAACTTGAAGCCTTTTATCTGAGCCAAACTTTGGATTGGAATCATGAAGAGGTGTCAGGCAAGAGGCCAGCAGGCCAGCCACAGACCAGGTAAGATTAGTGTAGTTCCTTCTCCTGTTGTTAGTTCATTTATTTAACATATTGCAAGTCTCCATGAAACTGACTAGGAATGTTCACAAACACAAAATCTCAGTCACCCTCTGGGACTGCAAACCCATTAGCCATCTGCTTGTTGCGTATTCCTGGGTCCACAGGCAAATACTCTCCTAAGGCACCAGCTCAGCAACACTGAAGGACAAATCACTCTGGCATTTGATAATTATTACAGAATAGAAAATATTATAAAGGGTAGACAGGTAGCATTTTCTCAATAAATGTTTAATTGAACTCATATTTTCCTTTCATGTTTACTACCAGGCAATTTAAATAGAAAAGCGGATAAGGGATGGTATGGGGAGGGAGGGGGGAGGAGGGTTCAGGATGGGGAACACATGTATACCTGTGGCGGATTCATTTTGATGTTTGGCAAAACTAATACAATTATGTAAAATTTAAAAATAAAATAAAATTAAAAAAAAAATTGAAACAGAAACTTAAAATTCACCAATATACCATAAAAGAAAAAAAAAAAAAAAAAGAAAAGCGGATAGAAGTCATCCGGCCTTCCTTTTTGCCTTCATGACATTAGGATACAAGTGTACTAATATCTGATCTGTTAACATCATCTTTGATGTCAAATGTTTATCTCTGTTGGACCAGTTTACCAGCAGTGAGAGTCTCATTGCTACTGTTACATAAAACTTCACTTTCCGGTTTAAATCCTACATGCAAAGTGCTATTCATTGTTGTTTTGTTGATAGGTCGTAGTTGTGTCCGATTCTTTTGTGATTCTGTGACCTGTAGCCCGCCAAGCTCCTCTGTCCATGGGATTTCCCAGGCAAGAACACTGGAGTGGATGGCCATTCCCTTCTCCAGGGGATCTTTCCAAGCCAGGGACTGAACCCAGGTCTTCTGCATTGCAGGCAAATTATTTTCTGTCTGAGCCACCAGGGAAGCCCACTTTCACACAAACACATACATATGTACATATATGCATAAATAAAATTCAAAACCAACTTCAAAAAACCTCTTTACTGATGGCTAAAGCAAACAGAAGTAGCAAGTATTACTCCAACTTGATTTCATGTCAGCTGTTGATACATATGGTGAGTCCAATTTGACTGCGTACAATCTGACTAATTTCAGAACTCTTTGATTTTAAAAAGCCTCTACTCAGCTGTTTTGTGAGATGTTATTGTTCAGAATGAATTAAAATGCACAAAGAAAGCATTTCCAAATAGTGAGGCTTGTCTGATCTGGGTTCAAGTTGTTCACTCAAGTTTTGACGCGGGGGAAGGGCGGCGTCTGTTTTACAATCTACCCTTCAGAGCAGCCCGTGCGGTCAGGCTGGCGAGCGCCGCCAGCAGGCCTACTCCCGAAGAGGGCAGCAGCCCACACCAGCGCGCGCAGAATCAGGGCTTCACCACCTAAAAGCTGCGCGCTGTCCAGCCTCCAGTGTCAGGAAGACAACAGACCCACAGCAGAAAATAATTTTTATTCCAAGAGCTTCTGAAGTTTCTTCTAACATTTCCTAATTGATTCTTTTAATTAGATGATCTGTGTTAGAGAACGTAAATTTGTTCGCTTTCCCTCAGGACATTTTGCTAGAGTACAACCTGTTTCCAGGAAGATCACGTTACACTTAACTTCTGGTTTTGTTACCACCACTACTCTTTCGGAAAACATGCTGTAAACAGAGAAACAAACAGAAGACTTGACTCTCACCAAACTTACATTATTTTACAACTCTTGGGAAGGGATCCCCATCAGCTACTTTACTTATAACTGGTTTCCCACCATCCCTTTCTAGCTGAATTTTTCTTTTTCTTTAATAATGGGAAACACAATGCGATTCTTCTGGTTAACACTTCCTGCTTCTCACTGGTCTGCAAGCCAGTGTGTCTGCAGTGATGTTCATCCTTCCTAGTGAACCATTTCTTCCTATTTACACTGGCGCTCTATAACCAGTTTGAACTGTAAGGCCAAACAGATAACATTCCTAGTCACTAATTTTCCATGAAGACATGTCAGAAACACTCTGAGCGACCCTTTTCAGACCAGAGGAAATGCTGGTCTGCGGGCTTTCCGGCAGACTCCACGCTGCCTCCCGGACACTCTTTACAGCTGGCGTTCCTGGATTGTTCGGTAGCTATTTCTTTTTTACTTCTTTCTTTCTAAAAGAATGATACCTCCACTGGTGTTCCAAACTCCAAAACAAATGTATTTCAATTGATAACAATCTTATAGTTGAGCAGCACGTAACGTTACAAAGGATTTTAATAATCTTGAGTAACAGCCTGTTCATGGGGGCTGCTGTGTACCGGTGAAATCACTTCAAGAGAGCAATGAGTCACTGGGCTGATCACGAACGGCCACAGTAACTGGCCGTGCAACAAAGGAGGAACAACGTAATGCTCCCCAGAGGGAATTAAGAGACCAGATCTCAGGAGTGACTCGGCCACAGCTAAAAGCGGGCTCACGCGAAACAAAACACAGCGGGATCATTTGATGACTTGAAGGTTCCCTGCTTCATACACGGTGCTGACTGCACTGATTACATATTAAGTATTTAATAATGTGAACAAGGAAATGAAGGAACATATGAGGGTAAAAACAAATACACAGCCAAGAAAAACAAGAAGCTATGGGATGAACTTGAGCATGGAGCTATCTGAACCTCCCATCAACCCTGCCTGAAATTAATACCCAGAAATCACTTCTCACCTGGGTAAGTTTACACCCAACTCAGCACGGGTGTCATTCAACACCACAGGGCAACACGGTCACAGCACAGGCTCCGTCTGTGAGGCCTGTTCCTTGAGAAGGTGTTTCCTGCTCCGATGTAACCTGCCTGCGCGTGCAGCAGAGTGGAGGCTTCGGTTGTGGACTCATTTGATGAACCCAAGGGGACGGTGAAGTGATTTACATATTATTCCACTCAATTTTGTTTCAGAAAAAATGAGCATGAGATCCTTAATCATAATATTGTAATCATATAAAGAGGATATACATCTCAAAAAAATAGAGATATAAATAAGCAGGGATCACTGAATACTGTCAATGGAAGACTAGGTTTTTGGGTTTTTTTGAAGCTTTATTTCGTTTACTCATTTTTGGCTGAGCCATATGCCTTGTGGCAGCTCAGTTTCCCCGACCAGGGACTGAACCCAGGCCACAGGAGTGAGAGCCCAGAATAGTAACCATTAGGCCACCAGGGAATTCCCAGAAGCCTCGTTTTAACAGACGGCACTGAATGAAACACTTCCAACCTGCTTGAGAACCACAGGCCCTTGTGGGCACCTAGAATCAGTGAAATAGCCTGGCAGCTGGTACATTAGGGAATGAGGACCTTGTTCACTCTGCTGGCAAAGATTTCCACACAAGCTCCCTCCTTCTGAGTATTTCCTTTCCCTACTGCATGACCTGTATAAGCCACAGTGAGAAGAAAGTGAAATAAGCACTGGTTTGCAAGAGTCACACTTCCTTATAGTCTTTTATTTTTTAATTAGAGGGGAGAAATGCTCATCTTCTTAATGACAGCGCGTGTGTGGTTTCTCTGACACAGCTCAGCGTGGAGACAGGACTGAACACGTGTATTTGGACTGACCAAGAGCTGAGGATTCAAGTTACACATCCAGCAATCTAGGCTGGATGGGGAAGAAAGTGCACAGGCTTGAAAAAAGGGTAGAAACTGAGTTACTTCAGGTAACAAAGGGACCAGGGAGTAAGACTGGAGTAAGAGAGGAGGTCGCAGAAGGTGGGCTACTAAAAGCAGGAGTGGACAGGTGATGGCGAGGTCCAGGTAAGGAGGACAACCAAGTCCAAAGGGGCCACAAAGAAAAGCAAGACCAAGAACAGGAACAAAACCAAGCATGTCAAGGAACAGGAAGCTCCTATGTGTGATGGATCCATGGAAGGAAGGAATATTTGCATAAGGTACCTTATATAAAAATAATCCCTTTCATTTGATAAGGTGAAAATGCAAATTTGATTTAAATTCAAGACAAATGAAAAAAAGGCATTCTGAACATTGCAGACAAAAAGAGCCAATAACTATTTGAATACTCACAATAAAGCGATGAAGCCCATAATATAATAGGATATCTGCTAATGTGAAGTTATATCCTGTAAGGTAGACTTTATCTTCAAGATATGAATTAAGATCCTAGAAAAACAAATAACAAAATATTAATTTAAAAAACAATAAAAATAAACAATTATACATTTGATTTGAAACATTTAGAAAGCTATTAGAAAGCAAAACACTGAAATTTAATAAATTCAATCTTTGACAATAACAAATTTATTTGAAATCACAAATCATACATCAACTCATTTTTAAAAACAGGATAATTATTATTCATCTTATTTTATTTTAAATAAATAAGAAAATATTAGAAAATGATATTCACAGTGCCATCTATGGTAATTTCAAAGACTCCAACTGTTTCTTTGGGGAGATGGGGGAACATTTTATAAATCATGCTCATGTTAGATTTATTTTCTCCATTGAAATATAAAAAGCTCCTCAACAACTCCTACGTCTTAAGAGAATTAAAATGTATTGGTTTGTTAGATTTTTTAATATATGTATGTTTTTAACTTCTTAATTGAGAATAAATACGTGTAACGCGTTAAAATTAATCAGATTTTTATCTACCACCACAACCACTGGTAGGTGCATAATTCACTTAATGTTAAGGGCATCCACACTGTGGTGCAATCAATGTTCAAAACTTTTTCATCTCAGAAAGCTAATGCTCTGAACTTTTTAAACCAACTTCCCCTTTCTCTCATCCCCAAGGCCCTGGCAGCCACTATTCTGCTTTCTGTTTCTATGATTTTGTTCACAGCATTTTGTATATGCTGTATATGAGCAGAACCATGCACTATTATTTGTCTTTCTGTGACTGGCTTATTTCACTTAGCATAATATTCTTAAGATTTATCCATGATGCAGCCTGTGTCACAATTTCCTTCTTTATTAAGGCTGATTAACATTCCTAGGTAATCATTCCAGAAAAACTTCTTAAGCTGCAGAGACAGCAGTTTGTTTTCATTTTCAAATCATATGCCACATGCTTGGCACACAGTGGTTCAGTAGTCAGTAAACGTTAGCTGAATTGAATCTGAGCTCTTTGAATTTGCCCAAGCCTTCATTTAAAGACAGTCATTTTCAAAACTGTTTATGAATATGGGATTGTAAGGGGTGGTACAGATGATGACGTTAAAAAAATATGTACATAGACAAGGAAACAGATGCATAAGAATCAAAATAAAACTGGGCAGAGAAGGTAAAACACAATGGTACATACAGGCTATCACTTAGTTCCCTAGCAATCTGTTGGATAGAAATGTTCTTCCCTCCAAATGTCTTCATATGAAACAAGTTTGATACAGCATAAGAATAAAATATCTGCAGTTAAGAACTATCTCTAAAAGAATCTGAAATAATAATTTAACACTGCTTTGTATAGTGTATATATTCTTAAAATATTCCATATCTATGTTTTAGTTAGGGCTTCCCTGGTGGCTCAGAATCCATCAGCAGTGCGGGAGACCTGTGTTCGATCCCTGGGTTGGGAAGATCCCCTGGAGGAGGGCATGGCAACACACTCCAGTATTCTTGCCTGGAGAATCCCATGCACAGAGGAGCCGAGCCTGGCGGGCTCCAGTCCATGGGGTTTCAAAAGTCACAAAGACACAACTAAGCGACTAAGCATGGCACAGCATGGTTTTCGTTATAAAGACTCTTTTAAGGGGATACTCTTTAGTTATAAAAACTTTAAAATGGAGTTTCAAAAACTATCAAGAGTTAATATTTTTCTGATTAGTGATATAAATCAAAATTTTCAGAAATTAAATTTTGATTTTTCAGAAATTGAATTCTGAAATTTAAAACACAGAATTTCACACTCAAAATATTCGTGGAAAAGAACTAAAGTGTGATGTTCATTATTCTGGCCTAGGGGATTCCATGGACTGTATAGTCCATGGGGTTGCAAGGAGTCAGACACGACTGAGGGACTTCACTTCTTCACTTCACTTCTTTGATATTCTTTATTTGGTTAGACATTCCTCTCAAAGGACTGCCATACTGATTAATAGTGACAATTCTTTGGGAAGATCCCCTGGAGAAGGGGAAGACTACCCACTCAATTATCCTGGCCTGGAGAATTCCATGGACTGTACAGTCTGTGCGGAGAAGGCAATGGCACCCTACTCCAGTACTCTTGCCTGGAAAATCCTGTGGATGGAGGAGCCTGGTAGGCTGCAGTCCATGGGGTCACTAAGAGTTGGACATGACTGAGCAACTTCACTTTCACTTTTCACTTTCATGCATTGGAGAAGGAAATGGCAACCCACTCCAGTGTTCTTGCCTGGAGAATCCCAGGGATGGGGGAGCCTGGTGGGCTGCCGTCTATGGGGTTGCACAGAGTCGGACACGACTGAAGCGACTTAGCAGCAGCAGTACAGTCCGTGAGGTTGCAAAGTTTCTGACACAACTGAGCGACTTTCATACATCCTTCATCTGGATCCAAATGTTAGTGTATCGTAATGCCTGCTTTTTTTAAAAAAATAATTTTATTTATTTTTGGCTGTGCTGTGCAGGTTCTTCTCTAGTTACAGAGAGTGGGGGCTACTCTCTAGGTGTGGCACATGGGCTCCAGGGCTTCAGCAGCTGCGGCATGTGGGCTCAGCAGCTCTGGAGCATGAGGGATCTTCCTGGGCGTGCTTAGTTGTGTCTGACTGTCCGCGACCCTGTGCACTGTAGCCCACCAGGCTCCTCTGCCCATGGGATTTTTCAGGCAACAATACTGGAGTGGGTTTCCATTTCCTACTCCAGGGATCTTCCTGGACCAGGGATCCAACCTGTTTCTCCTGCGCTGGCAGGTGGATTCTTCACCCTGAGCCACAGAGGAAGCCCAATGCCTGTTTTTTAATTACATATTACCTTGGCTCTGAGCCACTGTGGTTTTACCTTTGAAATGGAACTTTCACAAGTAAATTAAATCCTTTTACAATATTCTTATAGCAAGATTTTTTTAAAAAGTAAAAAAAACAGAAACAGCCCAGTATAAAAACAGGCAAAGAAGATATGTAAGGAAATTTTTTTAAAAGATGATGAAAATGCTCATGTTATGAAAAAAAGGCCACAGCATTAATAATGTCACACATTCAAAAACAGCAAAGTAAACAAAGAGATCACTTTTTGGCTTTGTCATGAAATTGGGGTGGTACAGGAGGAAAAGGGGTAACATTTTTGTCAGCAGGGGTTTTGTGGAAGAGGCCATGGTCATCATATACTGGCAAACTACAATAAAACACTTTTCTGGAAGGCAAATGAGCAACATAGCCTTAGAAATGTATATAGCTTTGGTCCAACAATTTCCCTTGCAGGAGTTTAGCCTAAGGAAACAAATGGAATGCGTTAAAATATTTAGCCACAGCCTGGTAATTACATGGGTACAGACTAAATGCTGACACAACTATATGACAGAATACTAACAGGACCATCAGAGAGAATATAAGTGAGTATTTATGGACTTAAAAGGGCTTCCCTGGTGGCAGAGTGGTAAAGAACCTGCTTGCCAATGCAGGAGACAGAGGTTCGATCCCTGATCTGGGAAGATCCCACGTGCCTTGGAGCAACTGTGCCCGTGCGCCTCCCTAGCTGAGCTTGTGCTCTAGAGCCTGGAAGCCGCAGCTACAGAGCCGCTGGGCCCATGCTCCACCACAAGAGAAACGACTGCAACGAGAAGCCTGCTCACTGAAACTAGAGTGACGCCCCGCTCGATGCAACCAGAGAAAGCTGGTGCAGCAACAAATACCCAGCCCAGCCATAAAAAAATAAAAAACAGTACTAAAACAACAAACAAAAACACTTAAAAAAAAAAGGATAGTTGATCATGATAGACCTATAAAGGAAAAAGATCTGGAATTTATTTTCTACCAGTTCTATTGATGGTATCTGTCAGGAACAGAATTTAAACCACTTCCCCCAGAATGATAAATGAAAAGCTTTCAGTACTATGAGTTCTTCTCGTACAACTTACATTACCAATTTATAACTGGCATAAAATTAGGAAACAGAAAGGATTCCTACAATGATGTGGTTGACTGGGTGATGTCTAAGGTTCCTTCAAATGTTAAGCTTTAAAAAAAAAAAACTGCTTTATTTTTATATAGGTAACAAAAATAATTTTATTTAGAAACTTTCATTTTTGGTAATTCTAGAGCCATATTTGGTTTCTATTTTATAACAATAGATTCTTTAATTCTAATTTGATTTCTTTAGAAAGAAAATACAAATCCTAGAGCATTAAGTCTCAAGGGAGGGAAATGGGAATTCTCACATCAATCGGACAGGCTTTTCTCAAACTACAACCCCCTCAAACTCTGATTCCTTCTTTCCTTTAAGAAAGTACTTTGCTGCTTAGAGAATCAGAACTACTGACTGGGGGAAATAAGTATCAAGCAATCAAATAAAAGAAAAAATCATAAAAAGCTATAATTATGGACTGTGATGAGTGCTACAAAGGAAAAGCACAGGATGTTAGTAAAGAAAAGCATTTAAACAAGAAAGTGCATCTGTGTGAGAGAGGCAGTAGCCAAGGATGTGACTGAGGAAGGGTATCTGAGCTGAGGTCCGAGCTGAGGGGCGGGCAGAGTCTGTTCCAGGGAAAGGCAGCAACAGATACAAGCAGGGAAAGACAGGAACAGGTATAAAGTATCTCGAGGTAGAGGAAACAGTAAAGAGACCAGGAGCTTCAGTTACTGCATCTCAGGGAAAAGAGATCCCGGCTATTACTAGTTCACACACGGCAGCCCATAAACAGACATCTTGCCATACCTTCAGGACCGTGTGGATGTCGTCTTTACTGGAGTGTCCGTCCACTCGCGTTACCCTGTACTCTAACCACTGCTGAACCACGGCTTTCTCCTCTGCCGTGCTCCCCAGCAAATACTCCTTGTTGGCCTGCTTGACTAGGTGAGCTGCTATGGTAGTCAGTCCCGTTAGACTCGGACCATTGTTTGTCTGAAGAACTGGAATCTCACACAGAAAGAAAAAAAAATCTCAAAATACCATCACAACTGATAAGTTCTAAATCCTAAACTTTTTCTTTTTTTTAAAATACTCTTAATTTATTAAATAGGCTTCTCTGGTGGCTCATTGGTAAAAAATCCACCTGACAATGCAGGAGACACAGGTTTGATCCCTAGGTCTAGAAGATTCCCTGAAGAAGGAAATAGCAACCCACTCCAGTATTCTTGCCTGGAAAACCCCATGAACAGAGAAGCCTGGTGGGCTAGAGTCCCATGGGGTCGCAAAGAGTTGGACTCAACTGAGCAAGTAAGCATGCATGCATGTAGATATTAAACTATATACAAATCAAAGTCAGGAAAATAACAGTTATATTAGTTTACATTTGATAATAGTTGCTTGATGTCATGAAACTGGTGGTAACATTGCAAAAATAGAGTAATGATATTTCTACCTAATTTATAACTACATATGTACAAAAATAGAAAATGGAAATATAATAATACCACATTAATTTCGATCAAGATTACCCACACCCTATTTAGCAAGGTGAACGAATGTGCTTACATAAACCCAATTTTGTAATAACAAAAACGAGAAACAATTGTAGTGAACACTGAATTCGTGTTGATACAGCTAGAACCACCAAATGAGTTGTAGCCTGGCTTAAGTGACATGTGATCTAATGTGAGTAGTTACCTCATTAACTAATTAGTTAACTCATTATATGGTATGGACTGTGATGGTGATTTTGCTGCCATGGATTGCATATTCATCAATTTTGGGGTGATTTGAATGAGTACACTCATAATAAAAGTCTATAATAAAGTCAGGGCTTCAGGTAATCATCTGAAAAACAATTCTACTTTTTAAAGTTTTCCTGATTATAACAGCAATACAAAGGATCAGATTGTAAGAAACTGCTAATTAATTTAAAAGTTTTTGATGCAAAACTAGGCAAAATATTGAGAAATTTAAAAGAAAATGGGAAGTATCACAAATAGGGAGACCAACCAATTATAAAGAACAAGTAAACAATCTAAACGACTTCAGGAAACCGCAAGGGAACATTTTCAGAAGACGGCTGCTCTTTCCTGCTCTTTTCAGCCTCCTGAACTCAGTGACTTACTCTATACAGGGCCCTTTCACACTTGAACCTGGGTCAAAAAGACCATGTGACGTATACGGGAAGATTAACATTTTATGAATACAGATTCAAAGGTTACATCCTAAACAATAAAGGAAGTAACCAGAGGCCTTCTAGCTTTCCCCTTCCTCACCAGCTATTTCCATTCACTAGCTAGCTCCCTGAACTCTCACTTTTGCCTTTACCCTTAAGCGAAACCGTCACTTCTAAGATCGCCAATAATCTCCTTTAAAAATGCATTAAAAAGTAAACATATGAAGCTCGCTGAGGGTGCTGCCAGTGTTCCATTCCCTGACTGTGACGGTGTGCACTTTATGGCGGTGGTTTAGTCACTGAGCTGTGTCTGACTCTTGTAACCCCGTGGACTGCAGCCTGCCAGGCTCCTCTGTCCATGGGATTCTCCAGGCAAGAATACTGGAGTGAGTTGTCATTTCCTTCTCCAGCACTTTATGGTAGGTAAAGAGACTGTGCTTCCAGTGTGGGAGGGAGGCAGGGAAGGAAGAAAGAGGAAAAAAGAGAAAGAGGGAGAGGGCAGGAGGGAGGAAGGAAGGAAGAAACAGAGAGGAGAGAAAGAAAGGGGAAAGAAAAGAACTCACGATTGCTGAGTGTGGGAGGAAAAGGACAATTCTAAAGAGAACTATTTGTAAAAATAAATTATCCACAACCGCATCACAGGAAGTCAAAAAATTCCTGGTTACTTTCTTGTCTAATCGCTACATCTTCTAAGATGTAAGAGGCAAGTAATTGCATCCTCAGTTCAAGATCAAGAACCAAGGTTCCAGGTAGGTTTGTGATGGGGGAGTCAGGATTTCAATCAAGTACAACTGGCTGGAAAGTTCATTTTCTTTCGTTCACACAGTCTAAGCAGACAAACTTTATGCAGTTGCAATCATGGGACATGTACTATTTCACATTCATCTTAAGGTTCCATGATCTTCAAAGTAATCACTTTCAATAGCTACATAAATAATATCTCAATGTGCTGATGTACTATAACTTAACAATGGTTCTCCCAGAGTTGCATTTCTGGATTGTTTTGAAATTTTAATTATTATTGATATTATTGCAGAGAATGCCTTACTGCTGGCTAACTGCTGTCAGTTGTCTTCCCCCCAAAAAATGAATGAATCTTATCGTAGGTCATCATCCCTTTCCCCAAACACATCAACAGAAACCTTCAACAGCTGCCCTCTGCTTAAAAAAAAAAGAAAAAGAAAAAAGTTTAAAATAAGAAACCACACCTTGAACTCCACAACCCTCACAACTGGGACTCCAACTATAATTCTGGGTTTACCTTGTATTGCATCATCCATCACATTGCTCTACTTGTTACCTCAAATTACCCAATCTTACATAATTTATTAGTTTTATACACTTTAAACACCAACTTTTCATGAAGTTTCCAAACTCATTTTTATAGTCAGAATTAACTTTCTCTTTCACACTCATCAATAGCGCTTTCCTGCACTCAGTAACTATTCTGTTCTGCTTAAAAAGAGCCCCCATGACTTTTTCTCATGCTGGATGGTAAACTCCCTGAAGGCAGGATTCATGTTTGGCAAATGTGTGGGGAAAAAAAACAAACCAAATGAGAGAGAAGCAGCAGCAGGAGAGGAATCAGCTGGAGGCCAGAGAAAAAGGAAAAAGCAGGTCTCTCTGGCTCCAGTCAGTAGGCTTGTCTTCTGCAAGTCACACATCTTCTCATGTGTGTGTCTATGTGTGTTCAGCTGTGTCCAACTCTGTGTGTGTGTGGATTCAGCTATGTCCGACCCTGTGTGAGTGTGTTCAGCTGTGTGCGATTCTCTGCAATCCCATGGACTGTAGCCTGCCAGGCTTTTCTGTTTACAGATTTTTCCAGGCAAGAAGTACGTTGCCATTTCCTATCCCAGGGGGATCTTCCCGACCCAGGGATCCAACCGGAGTCTCCTGCATTAGCAGGCGGGTTCTTTACTACTGAGCCACCTGGGAAACCCTTTCTAGACTTCAGTCTAACTTGTAAAAACTACAACACGACTGATTCGGGGATGAAGCAGTCTTCGGTTCTTCCGAAGAAGTCAGAAAAAGGGAAAAAAAGAACCGAAGAAGTCAGAAGAAAGAAAGAAAAAAAAAGTTCATCCAGAAAAAAATCCCCAAGGGGCAAAAACCTTATATAATCCAAAGTTGTTTTCCTATAGTCCCCTCCTCTAACACAGTCATTCCTCCTGCGCAACCACTTCGCTTTATAAAACACAGAAGCCCTTCAAAGCCCTTAGAAATCTGAGTTCCCATGCCTCACTAGGTCCAGACCGCGGAACTTCCCCCCAGATCTCAGCACGCTGAACAAGGAACTTGATCAGACCTTAGAACAGGATTCCACTAAGAGATCTTGCGGCCGTCCACGCCGCAATGCAGCACTTTTCAGCACTGTAACCAAAATAGCTGCGATGTGTGTCCACTCAGCTGAAAACCAAGCCTCCGGAGGGGACGGGAGGGGCACGGCCGCCTCGACCACCGCCGTACCCCCGGGCCTGGCACGGTGGACCCCGCACCCCGTTTGCTCTCTGAGGACCCCTTCCCTTTCCCAGAGCGGGAACCCGAGGGCTCTCTGAGGACCCCCCCCCCCGCCCCGCCTTCCGAGAGCGGGAACCCGAGAGCTCTCTGAGGATTCCCTCGCTTTCCCAGAGCGCGACGATGACAGTTTGGCAGGAGGGAAAGTTCGGGGCGAGCGGAGCATTCCTCTCGCTCCCTCAACTCCCTCCGGGAGCCAGGGCCGCAGAAGACTGGGAGCGCAGACACGTGAGGAGAAGCCGGGCAGCATCCTCGCTCCGCAGCCTCCCCCGCCCGGCCCGGCCCTACCCGGCCGCGCTCCCGTTCCCCTCTCCCGCTCCGCGCCGCCTCCGCTTCTCACCTGGCGCTCGCCCTGAGCGCTGTACTTGTTCCCTTTACTCAGCCCCAGAGACTTCTCCAGCAGCGTCAGCTCCGCGGCCGCCGCCATCTTCCGGCAGAGCTCCCGGCAAGGATCTCCTGCATTGGCTGAGAGGGACGTCCCGCTCCCTCAAACGTCACCGGCTATTGGCTGAACTCAGGGGGCGTGCCAACACGCAGGAGGCGGGGTTAATGAGGGCGGGGCCGAAGGCGGGGTGTGTGACAGGTGGAGAGAGGTTGGCCAGCCTCAGAGATGCACCCAGGGTAGCAGCAGAATTCTGAATTTAAAGATTATTCAGAGAGCGCTGGGTATGTTAGTGTCCAGTAATTTGCGTAGCCCAAGAAAGTCAGCCTTTACTTGTTTTAATGATCTTTACTTACAAAACCTCTAAGATGTAATAGTGATGCAATTTATGTATATATATATTTATGTGTATTATGTATATATATGGTTTCCCAGGTGGCCCTAGTGGTAAAGAATCCACCTGCCAATGCAGGAGACGCAAGAGACCTGGGTTGGATACCTGGGTGGGGCGATCCCCTGGGGGAGGAAGTGGTAACCCACTCCAATGTTCTTGCCTGAGAAATCCCATGGACAGTTCAGTTCAGTTGTTCAGTTGTGTCCGACTCTTTGCGACACCATGGACTGCAGCATGCCAGGCTTCCCTGTCCATCATCAACTCCCGAAGTTTAATCAAACTCTCATGTCCATCGAGTAGGTGATGGCATCCAACCATCTCATCCTCTGTCATCCCCTTCTCCTCTTGCCTTCAATCTTTCCCAGCATCAGGGTCTTTTCCAATGGGTCAGTTCTTCGCATCAGGTAGCCAAAGTATCGGAGTTTCAGCTTCAGTATCTGTCCTTCCAGTGAGTACTCAGGACTTATTTCCTTTAGGATGGACTGGTTGGATCTCCTTGCAGTCCAAGGGACTCTTAAGAGTCTTCTCCAACAGCACAGTTCAAAAGCATCAATTCTTTGGTGCTCAGCTTTCTTTATAGTCCAACTCTCACATCCACCCATGACTACTGGAAAAACCATAGCTTTGACTAGACGGACCTTGGTTGACAAAGTAATGTCTCTGCTTTTTAATATACTGTCTAGGTTGATGATAGCTTTTATTCCAAGGAGTAAGCGTCTTTTAATTTCATGGGTTCTGTCCTGGAAAGCTACAGAGTCCGTGGGGCCCAAGAGTTGGACACCACTGAGTGACTGAGCACAGCGTGCACATGTGTATTTATGTTTAACCTATGTGTATGTATTCAGTGGTGATACAATTTATGAAGCTTCGGTATATAAATAAACAATGCACATAACCTACTCTTCCTAAGTTGCTATAGTCTTACATCTTCAAAGTAGAAAATGGGATAGTATATGTTGAATCTCAAATATTTCCAAAATATTACTGAAGATAATTTCCACACTATCGAATGAATAAACAATGTGTATACTAGTCTGAGAGAAGTGGAAAAGAGCTACAAGATAGTTGATCACTAAGTCAGAAATACAGAAGTCTAGTGGGGAATGCTATCACTGGGTGACACCCTCCCTACCCTAAAATATTTAATGAGTTAATTCTGGCAGCAGAAATAAAGGTAAGGAAAAGAAAATTTGGCCAAAAAGACAGAAAAAAAAGACAAAGGAAATTCCAGTGTAAGTGGATTATTCAGCATTAATTATCCTTGTTTTCCTTATATAGAGACTTGAATGACTATTTCTCTACTTCCAAAAAGGCCAGTCCTCTGATAAAATTCACTCACGTATTTTTCAGTGTTTAAGTATACTGCTTGTAATGAAAGATTTAAAACATATCTACAATGATCTAATTCCAATGGGTGCTATAGTTAAAATAAGACTAGATCTAAATCACCTAATCTAAGATTCGAGGGCCTTCTCTGGTGGTCCAGTGGTTAAGACTCTGCTCTCTCAATGTAGGGGGCCTGGGTTTGATTTCTGGTCAGGGAACTAGACCCCACATGCTGCAACTAAAGATCTTGAATGCCTCAAGGAAGACCTGGAGAAATCAAGTAAATGAACATATTTTTAAAAGGTTTGATTTGAATTCTAGTATCAAGTATCAGGGGCTTCCCAGGTGGTGCTAGTGATGAAGAACCTACCTACCAATGTAGGAGACATAAGAGATGTGGGTTCACTCCCTGGGTCAGGAAGATTCCTTGGAGGAGGGCACAAAACCACTCCAGTATTCTTGCCTGGATAATCCCATGGGCAGAGGAGCTTGGAAGGCTACAGTCCATGGGGTCACCAAGAGTCAGACACGACTAAAATGACTTAGTGCCTGTGTTCACATACACACACACACACACACACGGTATCAGAAAGGACAGCACCCAGATAAGGAGTAGATTGGATACATGGGTGAAATATCCCTTTGTAATGTATGCAGTCTGATTTGAAATATTATAGATAGATTTTGTACTTTAAAAGAAAGCTTTATAAGTTTATTTCTTCCCTTCAAATTCTGAAGATTTTTAACCTCGAATTTCCTTTTCTTCCCTGGTAGTCTTCCTTTTGTTGTGAATGTGCCTAACTGGGGAATAAAATTGGTTGACCACGGCAGTGGTTCTAAGATGGACCAGAGAGCAGGTGGTGCCATATTTAAACCAGACCTCAGGAGTCAGAGATGCTGGTTTCTCATTAGCATGAACTAGTGGTGTTGCTCCGGGAAGGCAGGTAACCTTATTGGGACTCAGTTTCCCCAAGTATAATACAAAGGGTTAGATATCCTCTCTGGTTTCTTTTGATGCTGACGTCCAGTTTTTCAATATTTCAAGAATTTTGCCTTAAAGTGAACATGTATTTTTGTACCACTATAATTTTGTCATTGTAATTTTGTAATGTGACTATACCACAGTCAGCCCCGACAACATTTGTCGGGGCTGACTGTGGTATATAAATCAAACGTTTGCTTGTTTGAACATATTTGGCGCTGGCCATGGAAGGGGGGTGTCTAATGTTCCTCTCATACTTTCTCACCTTAATACCAACGGATGTGGGATCTAGTTTCCTGACCATGAATTGAACCGAGCCCCCTATATTGGGAGTGCAGAATCTTAACTACTAGACCACCAGGGAGGTCCCAGAAGTTTTTCTATATAGAAGTGTTCCAGTTGTGCCCAAGGAGCCGTGGCTGCGCGGGCGCAGGAGGGCCTAGAGGAGCTATCCCATGTTGAAGGTCAGGAAGGGCAGCGGTGAGGAGATACCCCTTGTCCAAGGTAAGGAGCAGTGGCTGCACTTTGCTGGAGCAGCCGTGAAGAGATACCCCACGCCCAAGGTAAGAGAAACCCAAGTAAGACGGTGGGTGTTGCAAGAGGGCATCAGAGGGCAGACGCACTGAAACCATACTCACAGAAAACTAGTCAGTCTAATCACACTAGGACCACAGCCTTGTCTAACTCAATGAAACTAAGCCATGCCCGTGGGGCAACCCAAGATGGGTGGGTCATGGTGGAGAGATCTGACAGAATGTGGTCCACTGGAGAAGGGAATGGCAAACCACTTCAGTATTCTTGCCTTGAGAACCCCATGAACAGTATGAAAAGGCAAAATGATAGGATACTGAAAGAGGAACTCCCCAGGTCAGTAGGTGCCCAATAGGCTACTGGAGATCAGTGGAGAAATAACTCCAGAAAGAATGAAGGGATGGAGCCAAAGCAAAAAGAATACCCAGCTGTGGATGTGACTGGTGATAGAAGCAAGGTCCAATGCTGTAAAAAGCAATATTGCATAGGAACCTGGAATGTCAGGTCCATGAATCAACGCAAATTGGAAGTGGTCAAACAAGAGATGGCAAGAGTGAATGTCGACATTCTAGGAATCAGCGAACTAAAATGGACTGGCATGGGTGAATTTAACTCAGATGACCATTATATCTACTACTGCAGGCAGGAATCCCTCAGAAGAAATGGAGTGGCCATCATGGGCAACAAAGGAGTCCAAAATGCAGTACTTGGATGCAATCTCAAAAACGACAGAATGATCTCTGTTCGTTTCCAAGGCAAACCATTCAATATCACAGTAATCCAAGTCTATGCCCCAACCAGTAATGCTGAAGAAGCTGAAGTTGAACAGTTCTGTGAAGACCTACAAGACCTTTTAGAACTAACACCCCAAAAAGGTGTCCTTTTCATTATAGGGGACTGGAATGCAAAAGTAGGAAATCAAGAAACACCTGGAGTAACAGGCAAATTTGGCCTTGGAATACGGAATGAAGCAGGGCAAAGACTAATGGAATTTTGCCAAGAAAATGCACTGGTCATAGCAAACACCTTCTTCCAACAACACAAGAGAAGATTCTATACATGGACATCACCAGATGGTCAACACCGAAATCAGACTGATTACATTCTTTGCAGCCAAAGATGAAGAAGCTCTATACAGTCAGCAAAACAAGACCAGGAGCTGACTGTGGCTCAGACCATGAACTCCTTATTGCCAAATTCAGACTTAGATTGAAGAAAGTAGGGAAAACCACTAGACCATTCAGGTATGACCTAAATCAAATCCCTTATGATTATACAGTGGAAGTGAGAAATAGATTTAAGGGCCTAAATCTGATAGAGTGCCTGATGAATTATGGAATGAGGTTCGTGACATTGTACAGAAGACAGGGATCAAGACCATCCCCATGGAAAAGAAATGCAAAAAAGCAAAATGGCTGTCTGGGGAGGCCGTACAAATAGCTGTGAAAAGAAGAGAAGCCAAAAGCAAAGGAGAAAAGGAAAGATATAAGCATCTGAATGCAGAGTTCCAAAGAATAGCAAGAAGAGATAAGAAAGCCTTCCTCAGTGATCAATGCAAAGAAATAGAGGAAAACAACAGAATGGGAAAGACTAGAGATCTCTTCGGAGAAGGCAATGGCACTCCACTCCAGTACTCTTGCCTGGAAAATCCCATGGACGGAAGGGCCTGGTGGGCTGCAGTCCATGGGGTCGGGAAGAGTCGGACACGACTGAGCAACTTCACTTTCACTTTTCACTTTCATGCATTGGAGAAGGAAATGGCAACCCACTCCAGTGTTCTTGCCTGGAGAATCCCAGGGACGGGGGAGCCTGGTGGGCTGCCGTCTGTGGGGTCGCACAGAGTCGGACATGACTGAAGCGACTTAGCAGCAGCAGCAGAGATCTCTTCAAGAAAATTAGAGACACCAAGGGAAAATTTCATGCAAAGATGGGTGCGATAAAGGACAGAAATAGTATGGACCTAACAGAAGCAGAAGATATTAAGAAGAGATGGCAAGAATACACAGAAGAACTGTACAAAAAAGATCTTCACGACCCAGATAATCACGATGGTGTGATCACTGACCTAGAGCCAGACATCCTGGAATGTGAAGTCAAGTGGGCCTTAGAAAGCATCACTACGAACAAAGCTAGTGGAGGTGATGGAATTCCAGTTGAGCTATTTCATATCCTCAAAGATGTTGCTGTGAAAGTGCTGCACTCAATATGCCAGCAAATTTGGAAAACTCAGCAGTGGCCACAGGACTGGAAAAGGTCAGTTTTCATTCCAATCCCAAAGAAAGGCAATGCCAAAGAATGCTCATACTACCACACAATTGCACTCTTCTCACACGCTAGTAAAGTAATGTTCAAAATTCTCCAAGCCAGGCTTCAGCAATATGTGAACCGTGAACTTCCTGATGTTCAAGCTGGTTTTAGAAAAGGCAGAGGAACCAGAGATCAAATTGCCAACATCCGCTGGATCATGGAAAAAACAAGAGAGTTCCAGAAAAACATCTATTTCTGCTTTATTGACTATGCCAAAGCCTTTGACTGTGTGGATCACAATAAATTGTGGAAAATTCTGAAAAAGATGGGAATACCAGACCACCTGACCTGCCTCTTGAGAAACCTGTATGCAGGTCAGGAAGCAACAGTTAGAACTGGACATGGAACAACAGACTGGTTCCAAATAGGAAAAGGAGTACGTCAAGGCTGTACATTGTCACCCTGCTTATTTAACTTATATGCAGAGTACATCATGAGAAATGCTGGGCTGGAAGAAGCACAAGCTGGAATCAAGATTGCTGGGAAAAATATCAATAACGTCAGATATGCAGATGACACCACCCTTATGGCAGAAAGTGAGGAGGAACTAAAAAGCCTCCTGATGAAAGTGAAAGTGGAGAGTGAAAAAGTTGGCTTAAAGCTCAACATTCAGAAAACAGAGATCATGGCATCTGGTCCCATCACTTCATGGGAAATAGATGGGGAAACAGTGGAAACAGTGTCAGACTTTATTTTTCTGGGCTCCAAAATCACTGCAGATGGTGATTGCAGCCATGAAATTAAAAGACGCTTACTCCTTGGAAGGAAAGTTATGACCAACCTAGATAGCATATTCAAAAGCAGAGACATTACTTTGCCAACAAAGGTTCGTCTAGTCAAGGCTATGGTTTTTCCTGTGGTCATGTATGGATGTGAGAGTTGGACTGTGAAGAAGGCTGAGTGCCGAAGAATTGATGCTTTTGAACTGTGGTGTTGGAGAAGACTCTTGAGAGTCCCTTGGACTGCAAGGAGATCCAACCAGTCTATTCTGAAAGAGATCAGCCCTGGGATTTCTTTGGAAGGAATGATGCTAAAGCTGAAACTCCAGTACTTTGGCCAACTCATTCGAAGAGTTGACTCATTGGAAAAGACTCTGATGCTGGGAGGGATTGGGGGCAGGAGGAGAAGGGGACGACAGAGGATGAGATGGCTGGATGGCATCACTGACTCGATGGACGTGAGTCTGAGTGAACTCCAGAGTTAGTGATGGACAGGGAGGCCTGGCGTGCTGCGATTCATGGGGTCGCAGAGTCGGACATGACTGAGCGACTGAACTGAACTGAACTGAGCATGTCCATCACATCAGTGATGCCATCCAACCATCTCATCCTCTGTCATCCCCTTCTCCTCCTACCTTTAATCTTTCCCAGCATCAGGGTCTTTTCCAAGGAGTTAGTTCTTTGCATCAGGTGGTCAAAGTATCAGAGTTTCACCTTCAGTATCTGTCCTTCCAGTGAATATTCAGGACTAACTTCCCTTAGGATGGACTGGTTGGATCTACTTGCAGTCCAAGGGACTCTCAAGAGTCTTCTCCAACACCACAGTTCAAAAGCATCAATTCTTTGGCACTCAACTTTCTTTGTAGTCCAACTCTCATGTCCATACATGACTACTGGAAAAAACCATAGCTTTGGCTATATTGATCTTTGTTGGCAAAGTAATCTGCTTTTTAATATGCTGTCTAGGTTGGTCATAGCTTTTCTTCCAAGGAGAAAGTGTCTTTTAATTGCATGGCTGCAGTCACCATCTGCAGTGATTTTGGAGAGCAAAACAATAAAATCTCTCACTGTTTCCATTGTTTCCCCGTCTATTTGCCATGAAGTGATGGGACTAGATGCCGTGATCTTAGTTTTCTGAATGTTGAGCTTTAAGCCAACTTTTTCACTCTCCTCTTTCACTTTCATCAAGAGGCTCTTTAGTTCTTCACTTTCTCCCATAAGGGTGGTGTCATCTGCATATCTGAGGTTATTGATGTTGATATTGTTTTGCATATCCCAGTGAAATAATGGATCCAGGCAATGATTATCAATAACTTCACATCACACAAACGGAGGCGAAGAGACAGAATGAGCTTCTGAGAGAGGTACATTCATCACCTAGGAGGTAGTCTTGCCAGTTGAGTCTAAATTTGATTAAGTCTTTTATCAAACAATCAGTTCACAGGAAATAATAATAGGAAAGAAGAACAAATTAAGTGAAACCATGGATAGGCAATCAGCAAATTCTAAACCACAGCCCACTCTATAGGACAAGTGAGTGGACTGATCATTTCAGACCATTAGTAAGTAATTTGCAAAGAAAAAAAGAAAAGGCAGAGGGGAGATGGAACCGATAAATGTAAAGAGTTATAAGGACATATCAATAAATTACAATGTATGAATCTTTTTTTCCAAACTTAATTCTAAAAACAAAAAAAAGCTGTTATTAAATAAGAAAAATGTTGATGGTCATTTATGACAGTGACAGGTGTCCACGACACTCCATTTATATGCCAGGAATATTAATTAAGTTAAAGTGCCCAAATCCACATGGCTCGATGTATGGAGAGAGTAACGTAGAAATTTACAATACTATATGTAAAATAGATAGCCAATGGGAATTTGCTGTGTGACTCAGGGAACTCAAACAGGGGCTCTGTGACAGACTGAAGGGTGGATGGGGAGGGAGACGGGAGGGAGGTTTGGAAGGAAGGGGACATGGGTATATCTGTGCTGATTCTTGTTGATGTTTGCCAGAAAATCTCAAAATTCTGTAAAGCAATTATCAATTTTAAAAAAGTAAAAAAAAATCCACATGGCTAATAGATCTATGCATGAATCACCTGGAGGATCTAAAAATTGCAGATGTCATGCCATACTCCTTGGAGATCCTGATTCATTTTGTCTGAGGTGGGAATAGGCATTGGTATTAAAAAAATATCCTCTGGTGATTTTAAGGATATGGAAAAGATACATGCACTCAAATGTTCATTGAAGCACTGTTTACAGTAGCTAAGACATGGAAGCCACCTAACTGTCCATCAACAGAGGAATGGATAAAGAAGATGTGGTTCATACATACAGTGGAATATGAGCCATAAAAAAGAATGAAATAATGCCATTTACAGCAACTTGGATGAACCCAGAGATTATTATACTAAGTGAAGTATGACAAAGACAGATATCATATGATACTGCTTATATTTGGAATCTGAAAAAATGATACAAATGAATTTATTTACAAAACAGAAATAGACTCATGGACATAGAAAACAAATTTATGGTTATCAAAGGGGAAATGTGGGGGGCAGTGATAAACTAGGAGGTTGGGATTAACACACACAATATATATATAGTATAGAGAAGGACCTACTGTATAGGACAAGGAACAATACTCAGTGTCTTGTAATAATCTGTAAGGGAAAAGAGTCTGAAAAAGAACATATATGTCTGTTTATCTGCATCGCTTTACTATATGCTTCAAAAGTGTACAGAATACAACATTGTAAATTGATTATACTTGGATTAAAGAAAAGGAAAAAAAATTCCCTGGTGATTCTAATGCAAAGTCAGGGTTGAGACCCTCCTGTAATAGATGGAGAATCTGGACTTTTGACTTAACTTTCCGGTTCTGAAGCCCACACACTTGTAACTTCCCACTGTCCTTTCCCCTGTTTTTATGGTGAGTGGATGCATGGTGTCAACATTAAGCCTCAGAATGATAAGAGAGGTTGTATTTTATTTACAATAGTCAATAATCTGCATATTTGACTTGGAAATATCCATGCAGGGACCATGTTGCTCATAAAAAAAAAAAACAAAACTTGACAATTTGATTTTGTGAAATGGAACCCTTCTCTAATCTGCTGCTGTCCTAGTCAAGTTTTAAATCTACAGTACCTGAGGATACAAATTAAACGTCAAAGGAAATTAATTTGTCAAATGGAACACGAACCGGCTGATTTTCTTTTCTGGAGCAGGCCTGACAGCTTTCTGTCTGTCATCTCGGCATCTGTTAAAACGAGCTGCATGTGCCAGAAACCGTTACTGTATCAGATCGCTCTTAGCGGTGCCTGTCTGAAAATGTTCAGTTCTAGAACTTCACTTTCTGTTGCAGAAGACGCTGCGATCTTAAACCGGGGTTTAAACCCACGTTTCATCGCCATCAACGCGTAGTAAATAAGGTGATGCAGGTGAGTGCCTGCTGTGATGTCGTGCAGGTAACTCCCACATCCACGTCTGTCCTGCATTTATCCCAAGGGTTCATTAAGCCATTACTACGCACCAGCCCTGAATGAAGCGCTAGGGCCACATGGACAAACAATAGCTCTGGTACAGGGAGCCTTGTGGGAAGAGACTTGAAGACAGGATTAGAATTGTGTGAGACGAATAAAGAATCATGTGAGAGACAAGGAGCAGGACACAGAGAGAAAGGCAATACAGAGAAGCCCTGCCTCCGGAACTGGGGAAGGTCAGCGAAGTGTTCCTGGAGGTCAAGGTGTCTGAGCTGAGACTGGAGGGAGGAAAAGGTGTTTTTCAGGTGACAGGTGAGATGGAGTGGTGGTGCAGAGGTTTGGGGGGTTGGGGATTGCACAGGCTGCTGCTTACCTGCTCGGTTGTGTTCGCCTCTCTGTGACCCAGTGGACTGTAGCCCACCAGGCTTCTCTGTCCATGGAATTCTTCAGGCAAGAATACTGGCGTGGGTTGCCGTGTACCTCCTCCAGGGGATCTCCCTGACACAGGGATCAAGGCTGCATCTCCTGCTTGGCAGGTGGATTCTTTACCACTGAGCCAGCAGGGAAGCCTGGGATTGCACATACACAGGCTGTACATCGAACAGAACACTATCCTTGCAGGAGCTGTTCTGGGTCAGTGCGGGAGAGGGAAGCTGGGCAAGCAAGCAGGTGCTGGGCCAGAAGGTGTCTCGTCAACTGCGTTAAGAAATCTTTGCTTCAAAGGAAAGTGCTTACAGTATTGGTGGGAATGTAAATCGGTGCAGCCTCCGTGGAGAAGAACACGGAGGTCCCTCAGAAAACTAAAAAAGAATTGCCATGTAATCCAACAATCCCCAGGCTGGGCATATATCTGGAGAAAACTAATTCAAAACGATACCTGTGCCCCAATGTTCACTGCAGCACTCATATTTACAATAGGCAGGACATGGAAGCAACCCAAATGTCCATCAAGAGATGAATGGGTAAAGAAGATGTGGTACATACATACAGTAGAATATCATTCAGCCACAAAGAGGATGAAGTAATGAAGCATCAATAATGGATGAACCTCAAGATTATCATACCTGGGAAATTTCCTGGCAGTCTAGTGGTTAGGACTTGGCATTTTTCACCGCCGAGGGCCTGGGTTCAATCCCTGGTTGCGGAACTGAGTTCTTGGAAGCTGTGCTGCAGGCCCCCCTCCCACCCCCGACCCCCCCAAAAAGAGAGAGAGAGATACAAATGAACTTATTTACAAAGCAGAAACAAAGTCACAGATGTAGGAAACAAATTTATGGTTACCATAAGTGGGGATAAATTAGAGGGTTACATTAGGGATTATAATAAATTAGGATTAACGCTACTATGGATAAATGAGGTCCTACTGTATAGCATGGGGGGCTATATTAAATAACCTTGTAAAAACCTACAGTGGAAAAGGATATGAAAACGAATGCATGTTCATGTATAACTGAGTCATTTCGCTGTACATCAGAAACCACCACAAAGTTGTAAATCAGCTACCCCTCACTTGCTGCTTGGAATTCCGCAGATGACCTGGCCGCCTCTATAGTAGTCTCAGTTTTTGCTTTAAATGAGGCAACTGAAACTCATGTTTCTCTACTTTGTTTGATTTCATATCAAGCATCCTCCCAATTGAGAGGCATTTTTCAAATTCCCTTAAAGTTTGTGAACAAGAATCTCCAAGGAGGTTTGCTGTCTTTGCTCCTGATTTGTGTTCTCTCATTAGCTTGGAGCTCTTTCCAGGCTCTCTGGTGTTAAATTAATAACAAATGATGTGGAGCTGACAGGTAGGTGAAGATATGGGGAGCTATGATATTAAAAAAAAAATCTCAATCCATTATGTAGCACAGTGTGCAACACTCTGTCAGGTTTTGCCTGTAGGTATCCTAATTTTCCTTAAATATTTTGCTCACATCTTTTTGAGCCCAGAGGGTGGGAACACAGCCCTGAGCAGCTCTCTAACAGACTCGGTAGCATACACGGGTGTGATCCTGAATACTGAACGGTGCCAGTGTGGGGGATTATATGAAACTGCACTGAATAAAACAAAAACGATAACTGTACTTTCTTGGTGGAGGAATTGTCTGATTTTCATTGGAAGTTATAAGGGGTCCTATTCTGGATCCATTTCAACATTATTTCCTTACCAGCAAAGCCATCCGACTCTGACTGCCCAAAATGAGCGCACTCCTTGTCATCATAAGCATTTAAGCAGTGCCAGACCATCTACCAAGAGTTCCTTGGAAATGATTCTCAGCAAGTATGTAGAATATTGACAGAATTAATTTGGCGGTGTTTCAACTGCATGCATTCAGTTTGTTTCGTCTATTCAATTTCAGTGCAATCTTTCTTTAAAAAGAGTTAATAAGGAACATTTCAGACATACACACAAGTAGAGAGAGTAATATGATAAATCCTTATTAATGATCACACAGTTTCAACACATAAAATTTCTTTTGAGAAGTGTGTTTGGGTGAAGTCCGGGAGTTGGTGATGGACAGGGAGGCCTGGTGTGCTGCAGTCCATGGGGTTGCAAAGAGTTGGACACTACTGAGTGACTGAACTGAACTATGAAAAATGAATGGAGAAACTGATGGATGATGTCCGAGGGTTCTATGATTCCATTCTATAGGTAACGTATGCCTCCCTCTCTTGAAGGGTCACTCTCTCTGTATTCAGTTCAGTCACTCAGTCGTGTCCGACTCTTTGCGACCCCATGGACTGCAGCACACCAGGCCTCCCTGTTCATCACCAACTCCCAGAGCTTGCTCAAACTCATGTCCAATGAGTCGGTGATGCCATCTAACCATTTCATCTTCTCTCATCCCCTTCTCCTGCCTTCAATCTTTCCCAGTATCAGGGTCTTTTCCAGTGAGTCAGTTCTTCCCATCAGGTGGCCAAAGTATTGGAGCTTCAGCATCAGTCCTTCCAATGATATTTTTAAAAAAATATTTATTTATTTGGTTGTGCTAGGTCTTAGTTGCAGCACACCTGATCTTTAGTTGCAGCATGCAACTTTTAATTTTGGCACGTGGGATCTAATTCCCTGACCAGGGATCAACCACTCCCCATGCGCTGGGAGTGCAAGCACTTTAATGCCTCCACAAATGTGGCAGGGGCTCCTAGTATCTGCCATTAGAGACATTTGTGTTCAAAAAAGGTGAAGACACACAGCAGTTACAGGTTCATAAAATTCTGGAGTTCAACTGGGCATGTGTTGCCAGGTCCACGATTAGGGCGCAATTCCGATGCCTGGGAACGATTCCCTGTGGCTCTTGGCTTCACCCTCTGAAATAGGCTTCCTTTTCCATGAAATGTGCCCTTGTTTGAAACTGAATAATTTCTCAATCTAGTTTAACCATAGAAATCTGAGCATTCAAAGGCATCGTTTGATGTTTACTGTCTGTGCTCTCAATTCAAGCTAATGTAATTCTCTTAAAAATTCATAGTTTGTGTGTGTGTGTGTGTGAATTTATCTGTAATCCCTTCTATTATCTAAAAGAAACATTTGATATCTCTCGACTAAACCTTTCTGCAGTTTAGATTGCCTGTAAGACAGCGCCCGAGGAACCGAGGCTTTAAGACTCTAAGACTTGTCTATTTGAAATGAGTGCTGCCTTATGCAGAGAAGGCACCCCACTCCAGTACTCTTGCCTGGAAAATCCCATGGATGGAAGAGCGTGGTAGGCTGCAGTCCATGTGGTCGCTGAGTCAGACAAGACTGAGCGACTTCACTTTCACTTTTCACTTTCATGCATTGGAGAAGGAAATGGCAACCCACTCCAGTGTTCTTGCCTGGAGAATCCCAGGGATGGGGGAGCCTGGTGGGCTGCCGTCTATGGGGTCTCGCAGAGTTGGACACGGCTGAAGTGACTTAGCAGCAGCAGCAGCAGCTGCCTTATAAGATCTTCACAAAAGGCGTACAATCACATCCTTGGCTTCATCTGTAGACCATGATTTCCTGACATTCTTTGGGTTTGATCTTTGTCTGAAAGGCATTTCTTAATCTTAGCACTGTTTGCTACTTGGAAAGCTGGCAGGAGAGTTTTATTTTTGAGCCTAAGAAGTCCCGATTTCTTTGTATCTAGCAGTTCTTTAGTTTACTGAGTCTGTTTCTCTACTCGCCTTCTCTACAGTGGCAAATAGAGGCAGGCAGCACCTTCCATACTCTGCTTGGAAGTCTCCTAGACTATCCCTTTCAGAAGTACACATTCTATTTCCATGTTCCCATAGCCACGGTGTTACTACATTTTCAGCCACAACCTCACAAGTTGCCCCTTTCCTCTGGTCTCCTAGAACATTTTCTTTTCCTTTGAGCTCTCACCAACAGTCTCCTTGGGGCCGTCATCAAGGTTCTGTCAAGTCACTCAAAGGCCTTCGGGGCTCCTACCAAGCTCTCAGTCCTGAAAACTGGCATATTTCTAGGATTTAGTTGGGATAGCATCCCACATCCAGGCATCCCAATCCTTGGTCATGGAGACCTCAGTTCAATTCAGTCGCTCAGTCATGTCCAATTCTTTGTGACCCCATGGACTGCCTCCCTGTCCATCACCAACTCCCGGAGTTTGCTCAAACTGATGTCTATTGAGTCAGTGATGCTATCCAACCATCTCATCCTCTGTCATCCCCTTCTCCTCCTGCCTTCAGTCTTTCCCAGCATCAGAGCCTTTTCCAATGAGTCGGTTTTTCCCATCAGGTGGCCAAAGTAATGGAGGTTCAGCTTTAGCATCAGTCCTTTCAATAAATGGGGAGAACTGCAGGACAAAAATTCACTCACAGGCCTTGAATTTCCAAAATAGGTGATAAATAAGGGAATCACATAACCATTATTTTTCTGTCATACATTATTTATGAGGATGGCTTTCTTTAATAGTGTTAAAATGGTTGGTATTTGCTTAAAAAAAAAACAGCAGCACATTTAAAACTTTTTATTACAGTATAACTTGCCTACCAAAAAGCTCACTCAGCATAAACATACACATCAGTGAAATTTCATCAATAGAACACACTTGTGTAGCTCTGACTTACATTAAGCTCAAAGGCAACATCACCTGTATCCTTATAATCCTTCTGGTCAGGACCTAGCCCAAGAGTAACCACCAGAAATTAATTTTGCCTGTTTGTTGAACTTCATATAATCATGTAGTAAGCACTCTTTACCAGGGCTTCCCTGGTGGTTCATATGGTAAAGCATCTCCCTGCAATGCAGGAGACCCGGGTTCAACCCCTGGGTTGGGAAGATCCCCTGGAGAAGGAAATGGCAACCCACTCCAGTATTCTTGCCTGGGGAAATCCCATGGACAGAGAAGCCTGGTAGGCTACAGTCCATGTGGTTGAAGAGAGTCGGACACCACTGAGAGACTTCACTTCCACTTTCAAGCACTCTTTAAAAAGTACTTTCAATGTTTTATTGAGGCATAATTGACACACAATAAATTGCATATATTTGGAGTTACAATTTGATGGGTTTTGACAGATGAATACACCCATGAAATCATCACCACGATCAAGATAATTAACATATTCATCGCCCCCAAAGTTCCCTTATCTACTCTCTCCACCACCCCGGCCTCTCCTCTCCCCAGGCCACCACGTCTGTCATCACGGATTAGTTTGCATTTCCTAGAGTTTTATATAAGTGGAATCATACAGAATGTACTCTTTTTTCTGGTCTTTCATTGCCTACCATTATTTTGAGACTTGCCCATGCTGCTATGTGTATCGATGCATGCGTGCTCAGTCGCGTCTAACTCTGCAACTCCGTGAACTGTGGTCCACTATGCTCTTCTGTTCATGGGTTTTCCCAGGCAAGAATACTGGGGTGGGTTGCCATTCCCTCCTCCGGGGGATCGTCCTGACTCAGGGATTGAACCTGAGTCTCGCGTCTCCTGCGTTGGCAGGTGGATCCTTCATCACTACTGGCAGATTGTATTAGTATTATTGTCCTTGGTGTTAATATTACTGAGTCCACCCACATGGATTGCAGTGTCTCCTTACGTGAGGATTATATGACTACTTCTCTGCCTGCAGATGCCAGGGGCGGACATTTGGCTTATGTCGGTCAATGACTGGCGAGTGGAAGCTTTAAGAGCCGCGGTGTGGTTTGGTCTGAGCTCTTTTCCTTGCCACTGGGTTGCTGTGTCCCAGACCCAGGGCGTTTCTTCAGCCCGAATCTGAAGGCACATAAAACAATTGCTGACCTACAGGTGCAATGGATAATGAGCAAGAATCATTGTTATTGTGGGCAGTAGTTACATATAAGCACTTCTTCACACATGAGAAAATCAACTAGAAATACTGAGTCATTGGTTGTGTTTTTATAATAACACATTCCAACTGCCAATATCTAATTCTAGTGTCCAAATTTTTAAGGCTTCTTCCGTTTTAATCAGTCTTCTTATTCTTTCTTATTTATTCTTCTTATTCTTTCTTATTTCCTTTTGGAGAAGGAAATGGCAACCCACTCCAGTGTTCTTGCCTGGAGAATCCCATGGACAGAGGAGCCTGGCGGGCCACAGTCCATGGGGTGGCAAGAGTTGGACATGACTTAGCGACTAAACCACTATATTTCCTTTACCTTTAAAATGAGTTTACCTTGAATCAAGAAAGAAATTACACAGCATTCTAAAGCAACTCTACTCCAATAAAAAGTAATTTAGAAATAACAAAAAAAGAGAGAGAAATCATTCTGAGTGCCTAGATTATCTCATTTAATCCTTGCTTGTCCAGTTTCTCCTCTTCAGAACACTGTTATGGTATAGACAGTTGCTTCCAAACTCAGTTGGTAAAGACTGCCTGCAACGCGGGAGACCTGGGTTAGATCCCTGAGTTGGAAAGATCCCCTGCAGAAGGGAAAGGCTACCCACTGCAGTATTGTGGCCTGGAGAACTCCATGGACTGTGTAGTCCATGGGACTGCAAAGAGTCGGACACGACTGAGCGACTTTCCCTTTCCAAACTGTGCTCTGTGAATCCCAAGAATATTTCTTCTCCTCCGCTTGGCTCCATGCTCTGAATTAGAGGCATGATGCTCAGAACCTTCTTCCAATCCTCCTTTCAGTCATCTGTACCTGCATTCTTGTTCTGCTTCATCCACAGAATACTGGAGTGGGTTGCCACTTCCTACTCCAGGGGATCTTCCCAACCCCAGAAAATGAACCCACGTCTCTTGCATTGGCAGGAGGGTTCTTTACCACTAGCGCCATCTGGGAAGCCCCGTTCATGCTGGGCTTGGGCTAGCTGGCAAAGCTGTAACTCTCCAAAAGGAGTCACTTTTTGTCTTAATATTGTCTGAGAATCCATCTCAAACTGTGCTTGGTTTCCACTTTATATGTTAAAATCCATTCTTGATCTACAAAATTCATGCACTTTATTTGGGCCGATTATAAAACTTGTTGTCCCAGGAAGGTTTTAAATTCCCATTTCTGAAAGCTTACTTCTAAATTTGTTATTACTACCAGTTATTGATATTACCTAGTTGGAAGAATCATTATAAAAGACACTTTGAAAATCGAGTTATTGTGCAGTTGTTGAAAAATACCTTTACCAGATGATTCTTGTCTGTAGCTGACTTTTAAAGGCTTTCAAGCCTGTTACTCTGTAGCTGGGCTGTTGTTTGGGAACTGACCAGCTGATGTCACTATGGGACCGTGAATGCAGGCATGGTTCCAAGTCCTTGGCTTAGAGGAATTTTGGACTGGCATCCTGGCAGCCTTGGGAAAGATAACCTCCCCCCACCCAGTGCCAGCCTCTGCCCAACCTCCTCTCTCCCACTGCCTGTGTAGTTTATAAAATTGAGAACGAGCTGACAGATTTAATTTTGATGGAGAATTACCTGTAGGCAAGAGGGCAATCAAACCCATACTGTTAAGGAGAGGGGGCTGAGATAATGAATCTATTATCTCTGTTTTGTGAATGGTGAGGGTCAGGCTAATAATCCGTCAGTTTCTTCTTGCTTCCACTGTCTTAGGTACAAGTAACTTGAAAAGTGAAAGTGAAGTCGTTCAGTTGTGTCCCACTCTTTGAGACCACATGGACTGTAGCCTACCAGGCTCCTCCATCCATGGGATTCTCCAGGCGAGAGTACTGGAGTGGGGTGCCACTGCCTTCTCCAGCGGATCTTCCCAAACCAGGGATCAAACCTGGGTCTCCTGCATTGCAGGCAGATGCTTTACCCTCTGAGCCACCAGGGAAGCCTTACAACTAACTTAGAATGACCTCTAATGGGGATTAACTGGGTGGTGTATTTTCTAGACTTCTTATTCGCCATGTCCTTTTCTGCGCCTGCTATTGATCTGGGTGGGCTGTCATAGAGTCCCAGTTGGACTTGAGATTTCAGATCAGTCTCTTGGTCACAGTTTTTTGGCAAATCTTGGAGGTGAGGTACAGGGGGGAAGGTTAGGTGTAAGACCTAATAAGAATCTTGAAATTTTCTGTAAGTAGAAGGTATTTATGCCACTGTTTGTTATCATGCACAGGCTCTCAGAGGCCACAGATAAGCCTTCCCGAGTTTAAAGGTTAAAGTTGTGTTAAACTGAAACATTGCTAATCAATTATACTTCAATTAAATGCACACACACATATACAAAACAGTTTATTTGGAATCATAAAAGTGCACACAGTTGCTTAAAACAAAAAAAAATAAAGTGTTTGAAGGACAGACCTGCTGACTTGGGGTCACTGTGTTCCCTACACTGGTCCACTCAGGCTGCCATAATAAATGTCAGGACTGGGTGCTTAAGCAACAGAAGTTCATTCTCTCACAATTCTGAAGGCTGGAAGTTCAACATCGAGGTGGTGGAAGGTTCCCTTGGAGGGCAGGACTGGTTCCTTCTGAGGCTCCTATCTTCCCCAGCTTGTGGACAGCCATCTTCGCCCTGCGTCCTCACGTGACCACCCCCTGGGCTTGTGTGCATCCTGGCATCTGCCCTTCTGTCTGCATTTCCTTTTCACAAAAGGACACTAGTCAGGTTGGATTAGGACCCACCCTAAGGACCTCATTTTAATTTAATCACCTTCAAAGACCCATCTCTAAAGGCAGACACATTCAGAGGTGCTGGGGGTTTAGGACTTCAGCAGATGATTGGGGTGGGGGGCACGATTCAGTCCATAACGCCTCTTCCACCCCCTCCCTAGTCTACAAATGAGCTGACCAGTCTGAGGTGTTGATTTATTTGACTGAAATATGGTCCCCTGCTGCTGCTCTCTGATTGTGGCGCGAGGGCTTCTCGTTGCTGCGGCTTCTCCTGTTCGGAGCACAGGCTCTGGGCTCACGGGCTCGGTAGTTGTGGCTCGTAGGCTTAGGTGTCCTGCGGCACATGGGATCTTCCCAGAACACAGACTGAACCCGTGTTGCCTGCATTGGCAGGGGGATTCTTAAGCACTGGACCACCAGGGAAGTCCCTCTCTCTTTTCTTAAAAAAAAAAAAAAAAAAAAGTGTTTCTTTATTTGGCTGTACCAGGTCTTACTCTCAGCATAGGAGATCTCTGATCTTCACTGCAGCCTGTGGGATCTAGTTCCCTGACTCAGGACCCCTGCACTGGGAGCAGAGAGTCATAGCCACGGGGCCATCAGGGAAGTTCCAGCAAAATCCCTTTTTTTATGCCATTGGGTTGGTGTCCAGATCATTATGCAGACTTTAAAATATATAAATCATTGTTATAAACAGATTTTATCTAATAAAATATACTATAAAATGTAAAATTTATAAATTTTAATAAACATTCATAAATACATAATAAACTATAAAATATCACATTTTATCTCAAAAGAATTCTATTTTAACTTAACAGAGAATTGTATATATCCTATGGCTTCTTTCCTAGCCACACTCCATCAAAAAAAATTATGATATAAAAATATCTCAGTGAGTTAGTGACTTAAAAATTAAAACACATCCATTTAAAATGTTGTCAACTGGTTCATCATTGCAGTAGATCTTATTATTGTTTACAGTTATGCATGGCCCTTCTGGGGGTGGAATCCTAATCTCCCATGTTCATGTGACATGGTGTGGACAATAAAAATGACCAGAAGGCACATATGATACTTTAAGACACTGAAATGTGGGAGATATTTTGTTACCCAGCATAACCTGGTCTGATAACTATAAGTCTATGATGTCATAAAATAATATTATACCAACATGGGATTTAAAAATATCTCAACTTTGCATGACAGTGGAAAACAATAATTAATTTGGTTTTCATCCAAGTGATTTCTGGATTAAAATGGATACTTCCTAGGCTTTTAGATAAGAAAACTGAGGATGAGGAGGCAGCCAAGGAGAAAAAGGAGAGAGGACTTTCTCCAGATGGAGATCTGATCCGGGGAACTTGCCTCTCAGATCTCTTCTTATATTTGACCTTCCCTGTCTCCCTTCTCCAGTTGTCTATTTCAACTTCATTAAGCTCAGTGGGAGACATGTTGAGGACCTCCCTTCAAGATGAATTAATTCATTACTTTCCAATAAATAGATTGAGATGAATCTAGCACCTGGACAGTTTGTTTTAAGATGCTTATCAACTTGAGCTCGTGCAAGTTCTGTGCCGTATGCAGGGAGGAAGCTCTGAAACTGGTTGAAAGGAGCTTGGATGACATCATCATGTCATTTTGTGACACCGAATAGAAAACTCGGTAAAAGTCTACAAAACTCATGCAAACAAAAAAAATTTTTTAAGTAGCACTGTATCAATATATTTGTCCTATCTATGGAGTTGTAACATTTAGATTCTGTTATCTAACAGGTGTCAATATGCTCTGGATGCCTGTTTGTTAAAATTCCCTTCATGTTACTCTTTACTATCTTATGTGCGTTAGTTCTTGATGGTGATTATCAAAGGGCTCCCCTGATGGTTCAGATGGTAAAAGAATCTGCCTGCCAATGCAGGAGACTCAAGAGACGTGGGTTCAATCCCTGCGTGAAGAAGATCCCCTGGAGAAGGAAATGGCAACCCACTGCAGTATTCTTGCCTGGAGAATGCCACGGACAGAAGAGCCTGGCAGGATACAGTCCCTGGAGTCACAAAGAGTTGGCTACCACTGAGCACACACACACACACACACACACACACGGTGTTTATGAAATGCTTCCTCCTTATTTTACACTTTTTTGTTTCTTTGCATGCGTCCTTGTGCTATGTTGTCTTGTCTGTAGAAGGCTAATGGAATAGTTATTGAAGGGAGTAGCAGCTAAAGAAATAGGTTTATATCATGTGACATGGGTCTAGTTCTTACGATAGCAGTAATGCGAGTTTATGAAGCAAGGTCAGCACAAGTGGCACATTGATCAGAAAGACAGGGAAGGTGGGCACAAAAGAGGCCGAAACATTTATTGCTGAAGAATCAGCAAAGAGGATTTGGGACCACGACGCCTTACACAAGGAGAAAGGCTTGGTTGTCTTTCCTGCAAATGTCACTAGTCTCGGTAAGTAAAACAGTAAATTAGAGGAATGACGTTTACTGCTACATGTTACTTATAATTACCTAAATTTATATGGGAGATTGAATGGTTTCCTTAAATTCTTGAGAGGGAAGTCTACAGTTAAATTTATGAAATGGAAACATGGTCTCCAAGGAATCGTCTTTCCCGTATCACAGAGAAGTAGGTTTTCTCCCAGAGATCTTGCTTTCCATTGTCTTTCCATTTTATATATTCCATGTATTTATCTATTTACCATTGCAAACTATTTAAAGCAGTTTATGAATACTGGGTCTACAGATTTTTAAAAAAGCAACCCTGCATGGTTGTGGCATGAGAATTAGAAATGAGGATCCAGACTTCCCAAACTGCTGCCTTATTCAATCAGCTTTAGCTCCTCAATGTATGCACAGAAGGTACATTAGTATAATTTCAAATGTTAATGGAATTTGCCTAGGGTTCTCATCCATAGATGAATATAGCCAAATGCTACCTTTAAAAGGAAGAAAGATTGAAGGCAAAAGGACAAGAGGGTGACAGAGGATGAGATGGTTAGATAGCATCATGGACTCAATGGATAGGAATTTGAACAAACTCTGGGGGGATAGTGAAGGACAGGGAAGCTTGGCGTGCGGCAGTTCATGAAGTAGGAAAGAGACAGCAGGACTTAGTGACTGAATAACATCTTGCAGTCAATTCTTTGGTCTCCCACCCCCTAGGCCAGACCCTGCTTAGCTTCGGGATCAAACAAGATTGGGCACATTTAGGGTTAATTCATTGGAATGCCTGTGATTGGCTTATGGGGGTCTCATATTTTTTACTTACAATCCCCTAGTGGGGTTAACTATTTAATCATCTATTTTGTCTCTCTCACTAGCACTCACCCTAATCACTCAATAAATATCCATTCTCTTTCACTTTTTTTTTTTCCTGACATACTCTTCAGGAAAACCCTACATTAGCCTCATAGTAAATGAAATAGAATGAATGAAGGATGGGGAAAGAAAGCGACACAGAGAACAACAAAAAAGAGTAAAGGAATGGTATCAATACAATATGAAAGTTCGTATAGAAGCACAGCTTTAGTTAAGATGATTATTTGGGATTGTGCTAATGGAAGGAATTAACTCAGGGTTTAAGAAAATGGGTTGTGCTGACTTCCCTGCAGTCCAGTGGTTAAGACTCTGTGCTTTCACTGCAGGGGTGTGGGCTTGATCTCTGGTTGGGGAGCTACGATCCCACATGCCTCATGGCACGGCCAAGAAAAAAGATTGATTGTGCAACATTCATTGAGCACCTGTTAATTGCCAGGGACTAGGATAAGCCCTAGGATTATATGGTGAACAGGGTGATTCCAGCCCTCTTGAAGCTCAAATTCATGTGGGGGCACAGACACAAAAATAATTATCTCAAATAAGATATGCTACAATCAGTAATAGAGAAGTGTGCACATTGGTGAGTACATGGTTGATGTCGTTTGCTCTAAAAGTTACTTGGATTGACACCTATGAGCTCCCATAGTTTCTAACACATTACGGGGAATTTTATGGAATACTTTCTTCCCATGAAAATTCCTTCCCTTTAGATGGACAGGTGGGATAATTCATTGCTCAGTATCAGAATCAATTACTTTGTCTTCTGTAGAAATTACCTGAGTAGTGAGGCAAAAATGCTTGAGTATCAGGGAAAGACACAAGCACGTAATTGCCTCAAGGGCTGAGAAATTTTATCATTTATGTTTCATTCTGTAGCAAAACAAACAAATGCACAGGAGACTGAGGCTCAACTGAAGCGTCTCAGCCCTTTGCCCTCTAAAATAAGCTGGCATCTCCGATGAGAAGATACAGGCTGGAAAGAGGTTGCTGTCGCTCATGGCTTTAAGCGGATCTGACAGTTTCTTATTTAGAGAGAGTGTGTTCTACACTTGACATGAAAAGTTTTGATGACTCACTGCCCTAATTATCTCCTACTCTCTGGGAGAGTGGAATCTACAACCCAATTCTGGGTGACATATTTCTGCCTTTCTTGGGATTATCAGTCTCTACTAACTGGTCATCACATCAAGGCAGCCTGCAAATACAAACTCCAGAGTGGTTTAACGAGGTCCTGATCTACGGCCAACTTTCTGTTGAACTCCCCCCATCACTGCTTCCGACGAGCAATACTTCCCTGGAAATAAATGCATCTTTGTTAGAGATGTCAGGTTAGGGGTGCCTGGCTTCTGAAGCCAGCTGAGGCATGACTCCTTTCCTAGGATGAAGTAGAGGGCTCACTGAAGCGATTAGAGCAATTATTTAGAGCTGCCTGTCAGGGCTCATCAGCTCCGACTGCCTGATGGAAGAGGTAGCCCAGCCCTGCCTTCTCAGACCAAGTTCTGCTATCAGATGGCATCTTTGCCTCCAGCATCTCCTCAGATGCACTCAAGGTTCAAACATTTACTGGCACAACCTAACTTTCTCATTTCTCTGCTCTATTTTGTAGTCTTCCTATTCAGAGGGGGTCACCTGAGGCTTATTATGATTTCCTTTTCTTCTGCAACTTCTCCTTTTCCCCACCTGACATTAGATTGCTGAACTTCCTTGTGATAAAGCAAGAGTTTTTCTGAGTTACAGAAAATTTCTTATTTTCTTTCATCCCGCTAAATCATGCTGACGAGCCGGTAAAAGTCTTTTAGGGAAACGTGGTATCTCTGAGGAGGAAAGACACTTGAAAGCCATAGGAAAATGGCTTGTGGAACTCATCGGAGAGGAAGGATTTTTCATTAATCACGGTGAACCTCGTCAGCATCTTCATCCTCGCCATCACCATCATCAGGGCTTCCCTGGTGGCTCAGTGGTAAAGAATCTGCCTGCCAGTGCAGGAGGTGTGGGTTCAACCCTGGGTTGGGAAGATCCCCTCTAGGAGGAAATGACAACCCACTCCAGTATTCGTGCCTGAGAATCCCATGGACAGAGGAGCCTGGCGGGCTACAGTCCATGGGGTTGCAAAAGAGATGGACACGATTTAGTAACTAAACAACAATCACTATCATCATCTTAAATTAACAGCATCTTGCAGCATCCTCCTTTTCACTGCCATTAAGTTCTTATGTGAAGCAGCGTGAGAATGCCATAAAAATGGAATTAAATGTACAGTCTTGCTTCTCTAAGTCATCCAATATAAAGGAACTATGATTCAAACAAATATTAAAATAAAATAAAATATGAAAACAAGTGAAAAATAAATAAGAGCTTGGATTGCAAAAATAATTGAAACATTGCTTTTACATATTACCCTTCTGTAAAAAAATATGAGAAGTGAAGGAAAGCTGCGAATGCTGTGTATTTCATCCAGAGTAGGGTCACAAAAATATTTTTACCCCCTCCTCTTATTTGTCAGAGAGAGAATTAGGAAAGAGGTGGGATATTATTTTAGGAATTACTTTAGAAAAGTCTTGTCTTGCTTGATAGGGTATTTCAGCTCTACTAAGACTTTCACTAAAATTATCCTCGTAATTATTATAAAATTAGGAGTATTTTGTTTGATTCCTAGTAGTAGTAATGAGAAGCAGTATTAAGACTGGGATAGTCATTTCCTTGGTGATCACAAGTAGCCCTGGATACATGACAAAGTGTTTGACTTGATCTGGGTAAGTGAGAGATTTCTCTCCTGATGATTTCTGTTTATCCTAAGTTCAGTTCAGTTCAGTTCAGTCATGTCCAGCTCTTTGTGACCTCATGGACTGCAGCACGCCAGGCCTCCCTGTCCATAACTAACTCCCAGACTTTACTCACATTCATGTCCATTGGGTTGGTGATGCCATCCAACCATCTCATCCTTTGTGGTCCCCTTCTCCTCCTGCCCTCAATCTTTCCCAGCATCAGGGTCTTTTCAAATGAGTCAGCTCTTTGCATCAGGTGGCCAAAGTATTGGAGTTTCAGCTTCAACATCAGTCCTTCCAATGAACGTCCAGGACTGATCTCCTTTAGGATGGACTTGTTGGACCTCCTTGCAGTCCAAGGGATTCTCAAGAGTCTTCTCCAACACCACAGTTCAAAAGCATCAGTTCTTCAGTGCTCAGCTTTCTTTATAGCCCAACTCTCACAACCATACATGACTATTGGAAAAACCATAGCTTTGACTAGACAGACCTTTGTTGGCAAAGTAATATCTCTGTTTTATAATATGCTGTCTACCTTGGTCATAACTTTTCTTCCAGGGAGCAAGCAGCGTCTTTTAATTTCATGGTTGCAGTCACCATCTACAGTGATTCTGGAGCCCAAGAAAATAAAGTCTGTCACTGTTTCCACTGTTTCCCCATCTATTTGCCATGAAGTGACGGGACCAGATGCCATGATCTTAGTTTTCTGAATGTTGAGTTTTAAGCCAACTTTTTCACTCTCCTCTTTCACTTTTATCAAGAGGCTCTTTAGTTCTTCTTCACTTTCTGCCATAAGGGTGGTGTCATATGCATATCTGAAGTTATTGATATTTCTCCCAGCAATCTTGATTCCAGCTTGTGTTTCATCCAACCCAGCGTGTCTCATGATGTACTCTGCATCTAAGTTAAATAAGCAGGTGACAATATACAACCTTGAGGTACTCCTTTCCCAATTTGGAACCAGTTTGTTGTTCCAGGTTCAGTTCTAACTGCTGCTTCCTGACCTGCATACAGATTTCTTAAAAGGCAGGTCAGGTGGTTTGGTATTTCCATCTCTTGAAGAATCTTCCACGGTTTGTTGGGATCCTCACAGTCAAAGGCTTTGACATAGTCAGTAAAGCAGAAATAGATGTTTTTCTGGAACTCTCTTGCTTTTTAGATGATCCAGTGGATTTTGGCAATTGCAAAATTGCCAAAAGACCAATTGATCTCTGGTTCCTCTGCCTTTTCTAAAACCAACTTGAACATCTGGAACATCTGTACTTAGTTATCCTAAGTACCGACTGATTTTGGAACTCACTGGATGCATTTCTTATTTATGGTCCAGCAATCACACCATACAGTTACCTTTTATGTAAATAACAAGGTCCTACTGTATAGCAAGGGAACTAGATTCTATACCTTTAATAACCTATAATGGAGAAGAATCTGAAAAATAACATATATATATATATATATATATATATATATATATATATATATCTGACTCACTTTGCTGTACATCAGAAACTAACCCAACATTGTAAATCAACTACACTGCAATTTTAAAAAAGAGTTGAGAAAAACTGAGATGCAAATTAGAATTGGGTTATTTATTATTAATGTTGTTGCTGTTGTTTTTCTTTTCTGAAAAAAAAGTTACCCTTTACCTTTCTGAAATCAACTTGTTTCCCAGTAGAATTGAAAGCAAGGTCCTGTGTCCAGTAGAGATCTGAGAAAATGATAATCACATGTGAGATCTTTGCTCACACTATTTTCCTTGCTGCAGATAGCTTTGGGGTCACCATCATTTACTAAAATTTGCTTTTTCATTCTGGTCTGACCCCTCCATGGGGAGGTTTTTTTTTTTTTTTTTTTTTTTAACTAAAGTCCTCCCAGTTTGGGGTTTGGGAGGGTGGAATGGTTCTTCTGAATTCCCATAGTACTTACCTTACAAAGCAATGATTACTTTTTTTATCATGTTCCACCCACTCCCCCTACTTCTTCTTCTTTTTTTTTTTTTTTGGTATGAATTCTCCTTCAGAGGCACAGGACTTGGTGGAATAATTTCATCTCACTGAGCTTTAGCATTCCCATCTAAGATATGGGAGCTAGGAAGAGTAGCTTCCAGACCTACCCCACAGGCTGTTTTGAAGCTAAAGATGAGATAATATGTATTGAATGGGTGAATGAAAGTATGTTGAAAAGTATAAAATGCTATGCAAATTTAAGTCTGTAGGTGCATAGGAGTGGCAGATCTCTTAGACTCCACCCAATCCAGTGCCTCTGGTAAAGGTCACCGGGCTGGTTGGAGTGGACGAGCCTGTGTGCAGGTTTCTGGACTCAGCCTGGGGTGCTGTGTTTTCCTCCCTGCTTCTCTTACTAGGTGGGGCCGTGCACTCACTGGACACTGAATAATTGTTCGGTCATTACACAAAGCACAACTTGGTTTCACACGGGGCTGTGAAGAATTGATAGCACATCCTTTCTTGAAAGTAGAAGAGGATAGAAAGTTGAAGGATTGGCAGTAAGGCAATGAGAGTTTGGTGCCTGCAAGAGAGGTGGGGAGAGGCAGGGCTTCAGAGGACCAAAGGGAGCATGGAAGCGGGAGCCTGGGCCTCTGGGCCCATGGAGGTAAGTTTTGCTGAGTCTGCATGTTTTCCAGGTGGGCCTGGCTACCTGGCTACTTAAACGGGTGGGGAAACCTTGAGTAGATTTATTTATTTATTTTAAAGCTTTTTTTTTTGGATGTGGATCTTTATTGAATTTGTTACTGTATTGCTTCTGTCTTATGTTTTGGTTTTTTGGCCACGAGGCTTGTGGGATCTGAGCTCCCCAACCAGGGACTGAACCTGCACTCTCTGCTTTGGAAGGCAAAGTCTCAGCCACTGTTCCACCAGGGAAGTCCCTGTTGTGTGGATTTATGCTTGGTTGGGAAAATCACTTTTCTCCTCCTGATAGTCCACGACTTTCCACTGTGTGACCATGCACATCATCTACTGTCCAAAGGGTGAGTGACTTCTGAAAGGAGCTACCTGAAAGCTTAGTAGGTGAGTCGGGCAGTTGATTTTAAACAGTGAGGTCATTATTGGTCTTAGTTCGTGCTGGGGGAGATGGGCGACCAGAAGTCAAAGAGCTGGGGTGATGGCCATTTTCGACATCAAGCTTGGGGCAGAGGGATGGGCCTGAGAGGGGCAACTGACGAATGAATGGCGATCTGAAACAGACAAGATAGGGAATAGGTGCAGCTGAGTAAATGTGGCTGTTCTGGACCAAAGTGCATAAAGGATGGAAAACTGGCAGGCATTCCTTTTACGTGAGCCTGGTTCGCTGCTGAGTGGGGTTGGTGAAGTGGTCCAGCTGGACATTCCGGATACAAGCACTGAAACTTCCCAGGATTAGGGGCTGGGGAGGGGCTGGGGGTGTCGAGATAAACCTACCTGCATGTCTCCTTGGGGGATCGCTGGGGGAGCCGGAAGCTCTGTCTCATTGCAGGTGAGCAGACCGTCTCGTCATTCCTGCTGCCTTCAGAGTACAGCTGCTCCTTCCTTGCCGCTCACGATAGGAGGGAAAATATTTCTTGGAACCAACAGAGGGTTCAAGTTTCCCCCTGTGCACTAGAGGCAACTGAAACAATGCTGCTGTTCTCCCAGAAGACAAAAAAGCGCCTGCCGCCAAGCTTCTGAAATGAAAGGTGTGATGCAAACCTACGAAACTGGAAAGCAAACACTGATGGGAGGAGACACGTCCACTTCTATCCTGGGTCCAGCTGTTTGCTAAGAGACAGAGTTAGTCTCTTAATGTCTCAACACATTGCATTCAAAATCCCTTTGGATTAGCAGATCAAGGTTCAGCTTTTGACAAATGGCACGCTTGCTCCTGTGGTTAAAAAAAAAAAAGAAAAACAACTTTGCCAATGGTCATTTAATCATTTTGGGAGGTTTAGACACCCCTCAATCCCCTTTGTCGAGAATGAGCAGAGTCCTCACAGGCGTGCAGCCTCACTCAGCAACATCACTTGTGACAGCAGCAGAATAGTGACGCTTGTGAGTGGTGGGGTTTTACAGGTCTGGGGCTCAGGAATCAGAGCTCTTACTGGCTGGCCTAATTGCTTCATCACGCAGCAAGGTGATCCTAGCCTGTCAGCAGGCAGGTTCTTTACTGCTGAGCCACCATACCATATCTTAAAGATTTTGGAAAAGAATCCTATTTCTTTCCACAGTAATAAAAGCACATTCTGTGGAAACACTTGACACCCTATGAGATTGTAATTGTTAGCTCATGACTTGTTAAGTTCTCGACTTTACAGCTCAAGGCCCCAAACCAAGCTTGTTCTTTCCTCAGTCAGCTTTGAATCCAATGACAATCGAGCCCAATAAGATGCTCAAGAATGTTAGTTCGCATGTGAGCACTTTCCTATTCAATAAAACTTTCGCATTTATTCTGATTGGATTATAGCACACGGCATAGAAGACATACTTCCTTTTGCTGTTTTGTTTTTGTAGGGAAGGCAAATTAGCGACTGCTTTAGTGATAAGACTGCCAACCTCATAACTTTGCTCTTGAAATCGTCTCCATCTCTTTCCTGCCTCCGTGTGTTGATGACAGAGACAAGGCTGTTGATCGAGAGCCTTTCAGAATGCCGCCCACATTCTTCACAGAATCATGGCTGACAGGGTGATATGCTATATGTTTTCCCAGTGACGTGGAGGTTGAAAATGGAAAAGTTAAATATAAATCTTCATGGAAGTTTCAGTAATTTTTAATAATTTGTTCTTTTGTCGCTTGCATATGTGAATGATATATTTGTCCTAGAGCAATGTGAATTCATTTCCCCACATCTGTAATATCTGTGGTAGGCTAAATTAAAAATGCATTTGTACTTGTACAGTTAAATGATCATATTTAATGAAATGTCAGAGATGAATCTTGGCAAATAGTCAGGAAATTATTTTAGAGAGTGCAGCATTTCATTACCAGCAGTCAGGGAAAAGCAAAGTGATTAAGCAAATGGTTTACTGTTCAAAGGTGATGATGGCTGTCCAGGAAGAATGGAGAGCCAGGGTGTGGGGTTGATAGATGCTGGCTTTCCAAGTCTTTGTCCTTTCTCTTTTCCTGCTCGTGAAGTCTGAAGGTAGCTCACATCTGGAGTTTTGGAAGTTTTCTCCATGGAGGGAGGAAAACAAACCTCCAGAAGGTGGATATGAGGCATGAGAATCTCACATGAGGTCTCCACAACCCGACTTTAGCAAAATTAGGAGGCTCAGATTCACTGAATGAGAACAGATGGAACTAGTCAAAGAATGACGGACTATGAAGACCACATGGAGCAGTTGGATGTGGAGTGGAACTGGGAGGAGGCAGGAGGTCAGGAAACTGTGCCGGGGGTAAGGACAGAGTGAGAGCGGAGAGGTGTTAACACCCAGCAGGTCAGAGCAGAGGAGGCGGGGCGTGTGGAGTAGGTGGGGCCTGATGGGAGGGCCCTGAGTGACTGACAGGGGGCGGGGCCATTGAGTGGCCACGGAAACCTTCCTTGGTCACCAACGCGGGGTCACACTCCAACACAAACTGCTTGACACGCTGGCTGGCCAAGTATTTAAATAAGAGTTATCACCTGCGCTGGTGGGTATTAGAGGTTGAATTACGTCCTCCAAAAAAAGTGTGCTGAAGCGTTAACGCTCAAGGCCTCAGTCAGATGAGGTCATCCTGGAGAAGGGTAGGACCTTGTTATGTCTGAGGACTTTCCATGGAGACGTCGGGAAGGCACAGAGGGAGAAGGCCGGGTGATGATGGACGGAAAGTGAAGCGAGGCGGCTGCAAGCTCAGGGTGCGGGCCCACTACAAATCAGGAAGACAAAGGACTCAACCCGGGAATCCTGAGACAGCCAGGCGATGCAGCCGTCTTCATTTCAGACTTCCAGTCTCTAGAACTGTGAGACGCTATGGTTCTGTTTTGTTTTCTTTAATTGATGTGTTTTTGGTGGTGCTGAGTCTTCGTTGCTGGTGCTTGGCCTTCTCATTTCGGTGGCTTCTCTTGTCTTAGAACACGGGCTCCAGAGTTGTGGCTCACAGGCTTAGTTGCTTCTGTGTGTGTGTGGAATCTTTGCAGACCAGGGGTCGAAACTGTGTCCCCTGCATTGCAAGTGGATTCTTAACCACTGGACCACCAGGGAAGTCCCCATTTCTCTTGTTTTTGAACTATGCAGTTTGTAGTACTTTGTAATGGCAGCGTTAGGAAATGAATACAGTGGGTAGAACACAATTCTGAATGGCAGAATGAATAAGCTATGCCTTTTAGTCTTGAATTTTTTCTTAAGGAGATTCCGTTACATGCCATTAACATTTTGTTTTTGTACTGGGACCAGGTTAAGGTAAATCATTTTCCTCAGCTGTAAACTGTAAGGAGCTGCCAAAACACTCAGTATTTAAGATAAATAATATTCTAAGACAATATATTTTTAAAATTAATGCAAAAAAATCTATGATGAACAAAATATTAAAATTCTGAAGACAGAATCAGTGTTACTGATTTTTCCTTTTGCCTCAGTCTGGTCTGGCATGGCACTGTCGTCAGCGTCTGAACAACACATGTAAGTTTAAAAATGTTTATAGTGAAGAACATAGATGTAAACAGATTCACATAAAAAAAAAAAAAAAACAAAACACTGTATTTCAGTTTTATCTCGGGCAGACACCAGAAGCGATCACAAGGTAGAAGCATGATGTCTTGGGTTAAACTCACTTTTTTTCATGTGAGATCTCAGACAGTGGGAAGACCAGACGCATGACACCATGTAACAGCGAGAACCTGGTGAAGCATGTTTGAAATAGGAAATCTGCCTAAGAAAGACATGCTGCTACAATCCCGGTAGCAAAGGGAACTAGATCCTTCAGCCTTTACCACGTGACAGTAAATGCTGCTGCTGCTAAGTCACTTCAGTTGTGTTCGACTCTGTGACCCCATAGACGGCAGCCCACCAGGCTCCGCCATCCCTGGGATTCTCCAGGCAAGAACTCGGGAGTGGGTTGCCATTTCCTTCTCCAGTGCATGAAAGTGAAAAGTGAAAGTGAAGTCTCTCAGTCGTGTCTCTTAGCGACCCCATGGTCTGTGGCCTACCAGGCTCCTCCGTCCATGGGATTTTCCAGGCAAGAGTACTGGAAGTGGGTTGCCATTGCCTTCTCCGACAGCATAGTAAATAAAGCTGGAATGATTTCTGACTTATACTTTTCTCATCATAACCTGGAAGTGCTTTGCTATTGTTACAAGTATATTGAATGTTGGTCTGATTATGTCCCAGGGAGAGCTGACAAGAAGCGTATTCTGGAACAGAGACATGCTGGTCTGTGTATGGTTGTTGTTGTTGTTCAGTAGCTAAGTTGTGTCTAACTCTTTGTGACCCCATGGACTGAAGCCCGCCAGGATCCTCTGTCCATGGGATTTTCTAGGCAAGAATACTGGAGTGGGTTGCCATTTCCTCTTACGGACCCAGGGATTGAACTTGCGTCTCCTACAGGCAGGCAGATTCTTTACCTCTGAGCCACCTGGGAAGCAACTTTACATATAATGAGACTTATTCTCTTCCTTGACCTTAGTTGGGAGTCTGCCATTCATACTCAGGACAACACAATGGAGCAGAAAAGTTTGGTTCCAATTAAACAAGATCGTTGGTCATGCCTTTCAATAGTTGATAGTTGAAATTAGCTGATGGGCTAAGTTTCTCAGTCTTTGGATGTCATAAAGGAAAAGTCTGTGGTTTTGTTTTTTTTAGCTGAGCCATGTGGGATCTTAATTCCTGGACCAGGGATTGAACCTGGTCCCTTGGCAGTGAAAGCCCAGACTGCTAAACACTGGACTCCAGGAAATTCAAGAAACGTATTATTTTTGATTCACGACTTTAGTATAGTCACATTTATTAATATTTTAAATATTGAAGATATTTTAAAATTAAAAAACCCCATAAAATTTAAAGAGATCATAGAAATAAATTTTCAGAAAACTGGATATTTTAGTTGCATTTGAAACATTGTTTATATGACTGCTGAGCAAATTAGTAGAGAAAAATTCAGTCAATTCACAAGTGTATGCAAAGACAGGTGCTATTTTGACATTTCCCACCTTTGAATTAATGAAGTAACTGATTGCTTTGATTTCTCTTACACAGAGCCCCAACGCTGTCAAGAGCTGAAAAGGAGCACAGTTAACTTTACTTGCTATTTTACAGGAAATGAGGGGCCACAAAATATTGGGAATATTGAAGGCAGGCATAGGGAAACTTCTTAAACTTCCTTGTAAGCACATGTAGATCCCTTTAATTACACACACGGAGTAAAATGGAAGGCAAATCTTTGCTTCAGGGAATTTTCTCATTTATTAATTGAGCATAGATAGTTCATATAGCTTTTTCTTACAATGCACATTCTTTGTTATTGATTCATTCATTCAACAAGTATTTTTCAAGCTCTTGAGCTGTTCCCAGGAACAAGATGCAGATGGGTACTTCACCCTTAGAGAATTCACTTGGGGTGACTGAACTGAGAGCCATGATTGTAAACTCAGCGTGAAGGGTTTCCAGAAGGCCAAAGACCAGGTAGCTCAGAGGGCAGGCTGTCGTTTCTTGTGTGCCAAAGCAAGGCTTTTCAGGAAAGATGGTGTTAAACTTGAGCTTTGAAGAATGGGCAAGATTTGGATCTTTAGGAATGGAAAAGGGCACTCCAGGGACAGGGCACGTGCAAGCCGAGCCAAGGAGAGGGATGAGAGCCTTGAAGGGAGCCCTCGGTCTCTGTGGGAAGCCGGATGGAAGGAGGGGTGGTTGTAGAGTGAAGCTGGAAGTCATTAAAATTCATCTAGTTCCCGCTTGGTTTTTAAAAAACTTTAGCTAATATCTATTTGGCCACACCCAATCTTACTTGCAGGTCAGGAAGCAACAGTTAGAACTGGACATGGAACAACAAACTGGTTCCAAATAGGAAAAGGAGTACGTCAAGGCTGTATATTGTCACCCTGCTTATTTAACTTCTATGCAGAGTACATCATGAGAAACGCTGGACTGGAAGAAGTACAAGCTGAAATTAAGATTGCCGGGAGAAATATCAATCACCTCAGATATGCAGATGACACCACCCTTATGGCAGAAAGTGAAGAGGAACTCAAAAGCCTCTTGATGAAAGTGAAAGTGGAGAGTGAAAGAGTTGGCTTAAAGCTCAACATTCAGAAAACCAAGATCATGGCATCTGGTCCCATCACTTCATGGGAAATAGATGGGGAAACAGTGGAAACAGTGACAGACTTTATTTTTTGGGGCTCCAAAATCACTGCAGATGGTGACTGCAGCCATGAAATTAAAAGACGCTTCCTCCTTGGAAGGAAAGTTATGACCAATCTAGATAGCATATTCAAAAGCAGAGACATTACTTTGCCAACAAATGTCCGTCTAGTCAAGGCTATGGTTTTTCCTGTGGTCATGTATGGATGTGAGAGTTGGACTGTGAAGAAGGCTGAGTGCCGAAGAATTGATGCTTTTGAACTGTGGTGTTGGAGAAGACTCTTGAGAGTCCCTTGGATTGCAAGGAGATCCAACCAGTCCATTCTGAAGGAGATCAGCCCTGGGATTTCTTTGGAAGGAATGATGCTAAAGCTGAAACTCCAGTACTTTGGCCACCTCATGCATTGGAGGTGCATTGGAAAAGACTGACCATGGGACGGATTGGGGGCAGGAGGAGAAGGGGACACCAGAGGATGAAATGGCTGGATGGCATCACTGACTCGATGGACGTGAGTCTGGGTGAACTCCAGGAGTTGGTGATGCACAGGGAGGCCTGGTGTGCTGTGATTCATGGGGTCACAAAGAGTTGGACACGACTCAGCGACTGAACTGAACTGAACTGAATCTTACTTGTGGCATGTGGGATCTTTAGTGCAGCATGTGGAACCCAGATCCCTGACCAGGGATCAAACCCTGGCCCCCAGCACTTGGAGCGTGGAGTCTTAGCCACTGGACCACCAGGGAAGTCTCATCTAGTGCCTGCTTTGTACTAAGCACTGATAGTTCCTTTGAGAGTGTCCTAGTTTTCAATCCCTAAAGTAGCTTTCCCCAATTAAATGTGATTTTCCTCTTTTTGTAGAGTGTTGTTCCTTTTCTACAGATGGGGAAACTGAGACAGAGAGAAATTAAGGAACTTCCTGGAGATTACCTCTTACTAAGTGGCAGGACTTGAATTTAAGCCCAGGTCCTATGGACCTTTAAGTACACACTTTTCTCCAGGCTGCCATGTTTTTTTATTTCTTCTGTCTGCCCTCCAGTGCATAAGGATAAGAGGCTAGTGTAAGCTTCCTGATGGGAAGAACTGGCTGTGGGGGAAACTGGGTCTTCTTCTGGTGGGCAGGGCTGTGCTCAGTAAAACTTTAATCCAATTGTCTGCTGAAGGGTGGGGCTGTGCTCCCTCCCTGTTAGTTGTTTGGCCTGAGGCCTGGAGCCTATAGGCTTCTATAGGAGGGCTTCAGTTCAGTTCAGTTCAGTCGCACAGTTGCTCAGTCGTGTCCAGCTCTTTGCGACCCTATGAATTGCAGCACACCAGGCCTCCCTGTCCATCACCAACTCCTGGAGTTCACCCAAACTCATGTCCATTGAGTCAGTGATGTCATCCAGCCATCTCATCCTCTGTCGTCCCCTTCTCCTCCTGCCCCCAATCCCTCCCAGCATCAGGGTCTTTTCCAATAAGTCAGCTCTTCGCATGAGGTGGCCAAAATATTGGAGTTTCAGCTTCAGCATCAGTCCTTCCAAAGAACACCCAGGACTGATCTCTGTTAGAATGGACTGGTTGGGTCTCCTTGCATTCCAAGGGACTCTCAAGAGTCTTCTCCAACACCACAGTTCAAAAGCATCAATTCTTCAGCGCTCAGTCTTCTTTATGGTCCAGCTCTCACATCCATACATGACTACTGGAAACACCATAGCCTTGACTAGACGGACCTTTGTTGGCAAAGTAATGTCTCTGCTTTTGAACATAAGACCGCCAAGAGGGCTTATGTTGAGACACATCTCCCAGGACTGCTGCTGCCAGTGCCCTGTCCCATGGCAGGCCACTGCTGACCCACGCCTCTTCAGGAGACCCTCAAACACTCACAGGTAGGTTTGGCTTAGTCTTCTGTGGGGGTCACTGCTCCCTTCCCCTGGGTCCTGATATGCACAAGATTTTGTTTGTGCCTTCCAAGAGTCTCTGTTTATCCCAGTCCCATGGAAGTTCTGTAATCAAATCCCACTGGCCTTCAAGGTCTGATTCCCTGGGGATTCCCAGTCCCTTGGCTGGTTCTCCAGGCTGGGGAGCCTGATGTGGGGCCTAGAACCTTCACAACAGTGCGAGAACTTCTTGGGTATTATTGTTCTCCAGTCTGTGAGTTGCCCACCTGGTGGCCATAGGATTTGATTTTATTGTAATTGTTCCCCTCCTACCATTTCGTTGTGGCTTCTCCTTTGTCATTAGATGTGGGATTTCCTTTTTTGGTGGGTTCCACTGTCTTCCTGGTTTGATTCACCAGCTGGATGCGATTTTGGTGTTTTGGCAGAAAATGAGCCCGCGTCCTACTACTCTGCCATCTTAATCTCATCTCTGCCATGTTGTCTTGAATAAGATCTTTTAAAAATACTTATTCATTTATTTGGCTGTGCTGGGTCTTAGCTGTGGTGTGTGGGATCTTAGTTCCCTGATCAGGGATTGAATCTGGAATCCTTGCATCGGGGAGCACAGATTCCTAGCTACTGGACCATCAGGGAAGTCCCTTGAATGAAATTCTAATGCAATGAGGAGGGGTGGACGAGGAAGGTCGCGGGTGAGGGCTCTCTGAAGCTCTGTCAAGCAGAAGACGGACAGTGTCAGAGCTCTTTGCTCAGGATGCTGGTGGCAGTGTCAGCCGGGCTGGAGAAAATATGGTTTAAGCCATTTTGTAATCAGATTGATTATATTCTTTGCAGCCAAAGATGGAGAAACTCTATACAATCAGCAAAAACAAGACCAGGAGCTGACTGTGGCTCAAATCATGAACACTTATTGCCAATTCAGACTTAAATTGAAGAAAGTAGGGAAAACCAGTAGACCATTCAGGTATGACCTAAATCAAATCCTGTACGATTATACAGTGGAAGTGAGAAATAGATTCAAGAGATTAGATCTGATAGACCGAGTGCCTGAAGAACTATGGGCGGAGGTTTGTGACACTGTACAGGAGGCAGTGATCAAGACCATCCCCAAGAAACAGAAATGCAGAAAGGCAAAATGGTTGTCTGAGGAGGCCTTCCAAATAGCTGAGAAGCCAAAGACAAAGGTGAAAAGGAAAGATATACCCATTTGAATGCAGAGTTCCAAAGAATAGCAAGGAGAAATAAGAAAGCTCTCCTCAGTGATTAATGCAAAGTCATAGAGGAAAATAATAGAATGGGAAAGACTAGAGATCTCTTCAAGAAAATTAAAGATACCAAGGGAACATTTCATGCAAAGATGGGCTCAATAAAGGACAGAAATGGTATGAACCTAACAGAAGTAGAAGACATTAAGAAGAGGTGGCAAGAATATACAGAAGAACTGTACAAAAAAGATCTTCACAACCCAGATAATCACGATGGTGTGATCACTGACCTAGAGCCAGATATCCTGGAATGTGAATTCAAGTGGGCCTTAGAAAGCATCACTACGAACAAAGCTAGTGGAGGTGATGGAATTCCAGTTGAGCTATTTCAAATCCTGAAAGATGTTGCTGTGAAAGTGCTGCACTCAATATGTCAACAAATTTGGAAAACTCAGCAGTGGCCACAGCACTGGAAAAGGGGGAAAGAGCATGCTGGTCAGGAATACAATAAACGGTTTGATGGCTTTGTCATAGTTACTCTTACATCTCCTTCTGTTTTTTACCCCTTGGTAATTATCCTAATATCTAGTTTGTACTACCATCTCAAAATGCATAATCAGGTTTGCTGTTTTTACGCAGTGACCGCTATGTACAAAGTGCTGTCTAGGTGCCCTAACTAGTGTGGAGTCCCTGTCATGAAGACTTAAAGACAGTGATGACTATGTGAGAGAATGAGATATGGGATATCTTGCTTCCTGTTTTTTTTTTTTTTTTTTTTTATATTTATTTGGCTTCACTGGGTCTCAGTTGTGGCACGTAGGATCTAGTTTCCTGGCCAGGGATTGAACCCAGGCTCCCTGAACTGGGAGTACAGAGTCTTAGCCCCTGGACCACCAGGAAGTCCCGCCTCCTGTATTTTTCACATAGGTGCCGGCTCCTTGAAACAACATGCACTGCAGTCCTCATGTTAAGCTAGAGAAGAGCCAAATGGTAAAGAAAAATGAGAGTGAAAGTGTTAGTCATGTTCAACTGTTTGGGACCCCATGGACTGTAGCCCTTCAGGTTCTTCTGTCCATGGGATTCTCCAGACAAGAATTCTACAGTGGGTTGCCATTCCTTTCTCCAGGGTATCAAACCTGTGTCTTCTGCATTGGCAGGCAGATTCTTTACCATTTGAGCTACCAGGGAAACCCACAACTATGGTAGGTCCTTGGCAATTCATAGCACCACTTACTGCTGATACTAATGGTGCAATGGGTTCATCATAAACACCTAGAATTTTGTTTTATTATGGTTCCAATTAAAGTGTATGCCATGGAGCTTAGATATCTGACACTTTCTAAGGGCCTATGGATGAGGCCAGCACTGGATAGCTTGCCTTATGGTGACTGATATCCAGACGTTTCTAGAAATAACCCTTACTTTGGCCAATCTTGGAAAGAGTATCAGATCAGATCAGATCAGTCGCTCAGTCGTGTCTGACTCTTTGTGACCCCACGCATCGCAGCATGCCAGGCCTCCCTGTCCATCACCCAGCTCCCGGAGTTCACCCAGATTCACGTCCATCGAGTCAGTGATGCCATCCAGCCATCTCATCCTCTGTCGTCCCCTTCTCCTCTTGCCCCCAATCCCTCCCAGCATCAGAGTCTTTTCCGATGAGTCAACTCTTCGCATGAGGTGGCCAAAGTACTGGAGTTTCAGCTTTAGCATCATTCCTTCCAAAGAAATCCCAGGGCTGATCTCCTTCAGAATGGACTGGTTGGATCTCCTTGCAGTCCCAGGGACTCTCAAGAGTCTTCTCCAACACCACAGTTCAAAAGCATCAATTCTTCGGTGCTCAGCCTTCTTCACAGTCCAACTCTCACATCGGTACATGACCACAGGAAACACCATAGCCTTGACTAGACGAACCTTTGTTGGTAAAGTAATGTCTCTGCTTTTGAATATGCTATCTAGGTTGGTCATAACTTTCCTTCCAAGGAGTAAGCGTCTTTTAATTTCATGGCTGCAGTCACCATCTGCAGTGATTTTGGAGCCCAAAAAAAGAAAGTCTGACACTGTTTCCACTGTTTCCCCATCTATTTCTCATGAAGTGATGGGACTGGATGCCATGATCTTGGTTTTCTGAATGTTGAGCTTTAAGCCAACTTTTTCACTCTCCACTTTCACTTTCATCAAGAGGCTTTTTAGTTCCTCTTCACTTTCTGCCATAAGGGTGATGTCATCTGCATATCTGAAGTTATTGATATTTCTCCTGGCAATCTTGATTCCAGCCTGTGTTTCTTCCAGTCTGGCGTTTCTCATGATGTACTCTGCATATAAGTTAAATAAACAGGGTGACAATGTACAGCCTTGACGAACTCCTTTTCCTATTTGGAACCAGTCTGTTGGGAAAGAGTATAGGGAGAAGAATTATATTGTTATTAAGGAGCCATCTTTCCTCATTCTTGCCAAGTTCTTTTTTGGCTGGCAGGCAATGGCAACCCACTCCAGTACTCTTGCCTGGAAAATCCCAGGGACAGAGGAGCCTAGTGGGCTGCCATCTATGGGGTTGCACAGAGTCAGACACGACTGAAGCGACTTAGCAGCAGCAACAGCAGTGATTAGGGAGGAGTTGAAAATAGTGATTTTCTAATCCATTCTTTAAGGTTGAAAAAGCATAGCTATTATTATAAATTTATATTAGGAAAATTAACAAAATGCTTACTGTACAGAAAATTAAGCTTAATGAAATTTCCTCGTCTGAAAGGAACGGGCTGAGGGTTTTCTTTATTTGGCTTTGGTGGCTGGAGCTGGTATACAGTTCTTTTTCCCATCCTAGGGCTATGTTGGTTTGTGGGGCCTTTAATTTTTATGTTTCTCTTAAAGGCCGTGGTTTCAGGACTTCCCTGGTGGTGCAGCAGATAAGAATCCACCTGCCAGTGCAGAGGACACAGGTTTGATCCCTGGTTCGAGAAGCTTCCTTGTGCCTCGAAGCATCTAAGCTGGTGCACCACGAGTGCTGAGCTGGGGCCTCATGCTCTGCAACAAGAGAAGCTGCAGCAGTGAGAAGCCTGTGCACCGCCATGAGGAGCAGCCCCTGCTCCCTGCAGCTGGAGAAAGCCTGAGTGCAGCAACGAAGATCCAGTGAAGCCAGAAAGAAACCGAAAATTCAAAACACAAAAAAAGGGAAATTAATTTTTTAAAAAAGGGCTATGTTTTCAGAAAAATATTGTTGAGTTTTGGGTTCAGTGCAGTTCAGTTCAGTCGTTCAGTCGTGTCTGACTCTTTGCAACCCCATGGACTGCAGCATGCCAAGCCTCCCTGTCCATCACCAACTCCCGGAGCTTGCTCAAACTCCTGTCCTTTGAGTTGGTGAACCAAAGAATAAACTTAATTCTTTGGGTAACTTTACATTTTCTGTGAAGACCAGGGGTGGACAAAACTGATTCTAGAGTTGCTGAAAAACCCAGGACTTTGCAAGTTTTAGATCAAGGGCTGTATTCGTTTCCTGTGGCTGCTGTTAACAATTTTTCACTAATTGCATAGCTCAAAATGACAGGTATTATTCTATCACTGTTCTGGAGGCCAGAAGTCTGAAACTGATTTATCAGGAGAGACTTTCTCCCTAGTCTCCAGGGATAATCCATTCCTTCCCCTTCTAGTGGCTCCAGGTGTTCACTGACCAGATCACTCCAGCCTCTGCCTACATGGTCACATTGCCTCCTCCTCTTGATTCTGTCTCAAATTTCCCTTTGCCTTTCCCTTTCCACTTTTTCTTTTTTTTTGACTGTGCCACACGGCATGCGGGCTATTAGTTCCCCAACCTGGGATCGAACGCCAGACCCTTGCACTGGAAGCTAGGAGTCTTAACCACTGGACTGCCATGGAAAGTAAAAGTCGCTCAGTCATGGCCAACTCTTTGTGACCCCATGGACTATACAGTTCATGGAATTCTCCAGGCCAGAATACTGGAGTGGATAGCCTTTCCTTCTCCAGGGGATCTTCCCAACCCAGGGATCAAACCCAGGTCTCCAACATTGCAGGCAGATTCTTTACCAGCTGAGCCACAGGGGAAGCCCAAGAATACTGGAGTTGGTAGCCTATCCCTTTTCCAGCAGATCTTCCTAACCCAGGAATCGAACCAGGGTCTCCTGCATTGCAGGTGGAATCTTTACCAACTGAGCTATCAGGGAAGCTGAGACCTCCAGGGAAGTCCCACTTTTTCTTATAAGGACATTTGCCATTGGAATTTGAACCCACCTGTGTAATCCAGAATGATGTCTTCATCCTGATATCCTCAACTTTATTACATCTGCAAAGACCCTTTCTCCAGATAACGGAACAGTTCACAGGTTCTGGGGATTAGTGTATGAACATATCTTTTTGGGAGCCTCCATTCAACTTACTTCCATGGCTCTCAAACTTGTTTTGAACCACAGGAAGAAATACTGTTACAACACAACCTAGCTCCCATGTATCCAGGGAAACAGAATTGTACAAGACAGTGCTTTCTCTTACCAGAGTGAGATGCAATCTGTTCCATTCTGTTCCATAACATCGCGTTCCACTCCAACAAAATCCTGTTTGGTGAGCTACTAAATTGATCTCATGACCCATTAATGGTGGTGCTGCCCACAATTCTAGATCTCAGATGATCATGGTCTAGACTCGAATGGAGGTCACCAGCTTGTCTTGGATTTGTCAGGCTGGCTGAAATGAATTGGCTTTGAAGGACTGGATGGGGAAGTTAAGGGTGTGATCAGAATTCTACTTTACTTGATGGCACTGCTGCTGCTGCTAAGTCGCTTCAGTCGTGTCCGACTCTGTGCGACCCATAGACGGCAGCCCGCCAGGCTCCCCCGCCCCTGGGATTCTCCAGGCAAGAACACTGGAGTGGGCTGCCATTTCCTTCTCCAATGTGTGAAAGTGAAAAGTGAAAGTGAAGTCGCTCAGTTGTGTCCAACTCTTAGCAACCCCATGGACTGCAGGCTACCGGGCTCCTCCGTCCATGGGACTGAACTGTATTAAATTCAAGTTATCAATATTTACTGACATCTTTCCATGCACCTAGTATTGTGTTAGATATGAGAACCACAAAAATGAATTATTCAAGCCCACACCAGGCATTCCCTAAATTTTCTTCTGTGTTGCACCATACAAATTGTATTAACTATATGTTCTTAATCACCATTTTCTTTACAAAGGTAAATAGCTGTTTATAAGTGGACCTTTAGGCCCACTTATTTACTTTTCTCATGTACTCTTAAGTATTGAAAATATGGTATCCTACTGAAGCACCTAAATTCATGCCTAATAAATTGTTTTCAGAGGATTTCCAAGTAATTAGAGGGAAGCTATTTTCGAGATGATATTAATCTAAATTTCTCATAATTGTGTGGACATTTTAAGCACTTTGCTGAAGAGACTACAAGTGTAGAAGCAGTGTCAAAAAAAATCTCGCTTCCATTTCAAGCGAGTGACGTAAGAGAACTAAAACCCATGATTAAGAAAAATGAAATTGTATAAATTATAGCAGAAATGCCTGTCATCACCCGTATTAGCTGCTAAAATGCCTCCAGGGGGTTAGATTAGAAAAAGAAAATTACTTATCTGTAATTCTTATTCTCTTTAGGTAGCAATTATAATAGATATACACTCTTGGGTGTAAGTCATTGGTGTGAGAACCAGGAGTAGACTAGAAGTCAGCTAAAGAATTATAACCCTCAAGGAAGATGCACCCTGGGACGTCAAGGGCAGGATGTATATAGAATGTCATTGCCCCCAAATGTCATTCCTATCTGACCATCGGAAAGAACTGGCGAATTTAGTCCCTTGGAAGAAAAGAACGACTGAGCAGATCTATTATTATTATGATCATATATTAAATGTATAAAGGTCTAGCCCGAGGCAGAATTTGTGAATTGGGTCTACTCATTTTCTCTCTGTGACTTTCTGCCTATTTCAGGAATCCAATACCTTCTTGCCATCTCTCTCACTCCGCTCTTAGGAAATACCTCATTCAACTTATTTACACTGAAGCCAAAATGTTCATTTGGGAGGGAATCAGGAACCATGGGCTTGGTGCTGGCTTGGTTACCAGATTATTCTTCTGGTAGGTGTCGGGGGAACCCTGTCACCTCTTTGGGCTCCAACATCCTCCTTAATACAATAAAAGGGTTGAACTAGGATGTGTAATTTCTAGGAACACTTTCATTTTCATGATTCTTGGTGAAATGACAGGCTAAATGTTAGGCTAATTTTAGGCTAAAGTGTTAGGCAAAAAAAACGTTACTGGTGAATGTAGCATTGAAACATGAGTAGGACTGAGGACTTCTCAGGTGGTCCAGTGGTTAAGAATCCACCTTGAAATATAGGAGACGCAGGTTTGGTCCCTGGTTGGGGACCTAAGATCCCACATGCTGAGCAGCTAAGTCCTCCTGCTTCCGATGAAACGTGTCCACAAATACTTGAGGACATCATTCTACCATGCTTCAGATTCCACTCTGAACTTCTTTACTTAGTTCTTCCTTGAAAAGAAAGAGCTTTTTCTGGGAAGGTTTCTAGTAAAAGTCTACTATAGGATGGCAGGAGCTGTGTCGTGCCCGTTTCTGCTTCTCTAGTTCTGTGCATGGCACTGAATTAGTGCTTACTTATTGAAGAGATCATAGCTCATAGCTTCCTGGTAATAAGGACTTCGATGAGGTGCTCAAACTTTATCCCAATTCGAGAAAGCTCGAAAGAAACAACTATCAGCAGTGATGGTCTATCCTTCTTTAGTTAAAAAATGAAAGTCTGACAGTGGTAGTCAGCTTTGGCTGAGGTTTGTGATTCCATGGAAGTTTTAAAAACACAGAAGTCTCCTGGATCCCACCCGTAAGGATTCTGTTTCACTGGTCTGGCATCAAGATTTTTTTCAAATTTCTTTAGATGCTACTAATGGGCAGCCAAAGCTGAGAGTCACCAGAGAAAGAGACAGAACTCACTGTTACTATCGAGGTTGTCTGGATAAAATCCAGGACTCAGTTAAATCTGGTAGCTGGTGAATAATTTTAGTAAAATTCTGTATACCAAATATTGCTTGGAGCATACACAATCTAAATAATTACAAGTTTATCAGAAATTCAAATTTCACTGAGTGTCCCGTATTTTTATTTGCTGTATCTGGCAAACCTAGTTGCTATAAAATTATTATTAGCTTGTTAATTATTATTATTAACAGGATAACCTTGTTAGAATCTCTGTCTGCAGCGACGTTTATCCCTGCCTGTGACATCTGTCCCGTGCAATGTCATCCTAGCTGTGCTCAGGTCCCTCCAGCTGCTTGTGCAGCCCTAACTGTTCCTGGAAACAGCTTTCCCAGAACTGAAACTCCTGGTGCCGATACCGAAAAACTCACTCAACTTCACAGGGTGTCAGCCGTAAGCAGGCAGACCTAGGAACAAGCCACTGAAACGGACTCTGGAGAACTGCACGGAGGATGAAAGATGGAGAGACTGATCCACCGTATCAACAGTTTATCTACAGCTCAGCTGACACCAACAGTGAGAAGGATGAGCACCTTGTTTTACCTGTTTCCCAACCAGACCAAGTGAAGTAACTTAACTGGGTGATTCCCAGTTAGAATGTGTCGCAGATGACCAGTGTGTCAACAGAGAAAGACCCTCTGCCCCTCGCCCCAGGCCTGCAGGGCACAGGCGGCTGCACTTTCCACCACAGCAGAGTTGGCCCTTCCCTTCTCAGCTGGGCAGGTGGTGCTCCTGAGGCCTTGGGAAGGTTCTAGAAGGGCAAGGCCTCTCACTGGTATACTTCTTCTGTCCTCTTTCTGTGTTAATGAGATTTACAAGCCCACTTATTGGTCTTTGGGCTCTTGGGTTGAAACTCATCCTACTGGAAACCATTATGTTTGCAAGTTTTGTGTGTGTGTGTGTGGGATTCCTGGCTGTATTGCTAGGCACTGAAATGCTTGTTTATTCTCAGCTTGGAGAGATTATGATCCCTTGGAACCAGAAGAAGTTGTATTTCTTTTCTTTTCTTTTCTTTTTTTTTTGGTGGAACCGTGTAGCTGTCGGGATCTCAATTCCTGGACCAGGGATCAAACCAGTGCCCCCTGCAGTGGAAGCTCGGAATCTTAACCACTGGACCACCAGGGAAGCCCCCAAAGGTAAATTTCTGAATAAGCGGGATGATTAGGATTGAGACAGAATTCATCGTAAGAATGACACTTTTCCAGCACGTTATCACTTTCTTATAGCTTTGCCTCTGGTCCTAACAATGGCTCTGCTGGTTGGTCTTTTAAAAAACATATGGATTCCTAAGTCATTCTCTTGTCAACTCTAAGGCAGTGAGGTTGGGGCGGGACCCAGACTCTGTAGTTTCAAGACCAGTCTTTTAGAAAATTAGTAGAGACTATTGTATCTGAAAATTATCTTTGACATTTTTAAAAATTGAAGCATAATTAATATTATTAGTTTCATGTGTACAACATAGTGATTCAATACTTTTTATATATTACAAAATAATCAGCATGATAAATCATGTTACCATCTGTCATACAAAGTTATTACAAAGTTATTGACTATATTTCTTATGCTGAACATAACATGCTGTGATTTATTCATTTTATAACTGGAAGTTGGTACCTTCTAATCTTCCTCACTCATTTCATCCATCTCCCCACCCTGGGATTCTTGATTAAAGTTCTAGAAATCCCAGATGCTTTGGGGAGCAGCAGGAATAAATTTAAGTGAAAAAATTTACTATCTCTTTTGAAAAATTGTTGATATTTGCAGTTTACTTTAAAAATTATGTTGGTAGCCTTTAGTAAGTATAACACAAGTTGTAAGGTGGAAATGTGAAAGTGGGTTAATTATTGGCTTCTTCACTCCTATCACTTTTGGTGTCGGTGGGAACCAATTGAGGAAGATTCTCTCTTTTTTTAAAATAAATGTATTTATTTTAACTGGAGGCTAATTACTTTTTACAATATTGTAGTGGTTTTGCCATACATGGACATGAATCCGCCACGGAAGATTCTCTCTTTTAGAATTTGTTAAATTTAATCCATTTACACACTGAACATTGACTGGGTATCTATAACATACCAGGCACTGTGTTAAACTCTAGAGGTATAAAACACTGAACGAGGCTCGCTCCTTGCCTTTGAGAGGCTCATAGTATATTGGGCAGACAGGGCTGTATGTCTACAGATTCTAATAAACATGATTTATGAGGTAATAGGGGCTTCCCTGATGGCTCAGCAGTAAAGAATCTGCCTGCCAATCCAGGAGATTTGGGTTTGATCCCTGGGTTGGGAAGATCCCCTGGAGAAGGAATTGGCAACCTGCTCCAGTATTCTTGCCTGGGAAATCCCATGGACAGAGGAGCCTGGTGGGCTACAGTCCATGGCATCGCAAAGAGTTAGACTTAGTGGCTTAGTGACTAAACCACCACCATGATATAATGTAGGTATGAATTACAGGGTGTGGGGACATAGAAGGGGGAAGATTTGGCTCTGCTGGGTCAAGTCAGACTTCGAAAGGTGACACAGGGTCTTGGCCAGGGTTCCTGGAGGCTCGTGAGTCTCTGGCTGTGCTTGGTGTTGCGTTGACAACTTCAGGTCCCTTTCCCTGCAGAGTCCGCTCACTAAGAATCCAAGTGAGATGGTTTGCTGCCTCTGCCTGCTGGGAATGCTATGTATATCAAGTCCTTGGGAGAGTCTGCAAATGAAATCAGCCTCAGCCAAGCCAGAGGGGTTCTGTCTGAGCTTGCCTCTGCGCCCCTTTCCAGGAGAGAGTGGGAGGAAGGCAGTCTCAGGGTGGAAGCTGGTCGGTTTCACACTGCACTTCTTCAGTCTTTAAAGAAGCCTGCTCGCATCTTTGCAGCTCTGTTTCCAGGTGTGCCAGTGTCAGAGACACTGACGCCAGCGTTCAGTGACCTGTGATCACGGCTCCTTCCAGCCCTCGGTCTTTCTGCCTTGCTGAGCTCTTTCCATGGACGATAACCCCACACGGAGAGTTTGGAAAGGGCACCAGGTGAACCTCACCTGCTCAGATTAACTTCGAGCTTCTCTCTGGAGCCTTCATGGCCCTCAGTCCTATGGTTTGCTGGTAGAGTTCTGCCCTCTCTGGTTTTATGCAATTTTAACTCTTCCTCTCCACTGGCACTACCCCTCCTCTCTCTCCCTCCCATTTTTCTGCTCCCTCCCCACCTCCCAAACTGCTGGAAAACCGCTTGTCATCCTTTGCTTTGATGGCAGCCACTGTAAATAAAGCCAGGGAGCGGGCAGGACCTGCAGGAGAGGGGCGAGGTCACAGAAGCTGCCCTTTAAGCCCTGGGTTCTGTCTTCTGTGGAAGTCACAGGAACGGCCTCTTTCCTGCCCCCACGGCTCTTTGCTCTTATCCTTACCTCGGGCAATATTTCTGCTTTTACCGGAAGAAAAAGCAGAATGCAGAGCAGCTCTTTCAGAGGCTTGTGTCTGTCCAGCTGTGTCTGGGTCACCTTTGTCCCGACGTGGAGAGAGGAGTAGGGGAGGACGGATGGGGGGGACACCAAGGCCAGAGGAGAAGTGGGTTTCTAAGGCTACAGTCCTGAGCAGGGTTTCCTCTCCGAGCTCCATGACCCTGCATCTCCATGGTAATGGATTTGCCTGAGAAAGTCACTTCCTATTTTGGAGTCATCAATGATCAAAAATATCAAAGCTTTTAAACTCTGGGCTCCTCTAGAGGAAAAACGATCACCAATTTGTGTGACTGGGTGCTTGCAGTGATGCAGAACCTACCCAACCAGGGCTGCTGGATTCTGATCTCGGATGCCCAAATAAAATGAGAAAATCAACGTGGAGAAAAAGATGAATTGCCCTTTATGTGCCAGAATTTTACCTACTTATCTCATTTAGATATACACTCAGGCTCTCTCGGGGCTTTCCTGGTGACTCAGTGGTAAAGAACCCGCCTGCCAGTGCAGGAGATGCAGGTTCAACCCCTGGATCGGGAAGATCCCCTGGAGGAGGAAATGGGCAGCCCACTCCAGTGTTCTTGGCTGGAGAAGCCCATGGACGGAGGAGCCTGGCAGGCTACGGTCCATGGGGTCGCAGGGAGTCAGCCATGATTGAGCGACTGAACAAGAACAACAAATGGTCCTTTGAGGGGGTGTTCTTGTTCTGTGACAGAGGCCGAGAGAGGGTTCAGGGAGTTTCGAGCAGAGCACAGAGCAGAGTCGGTTTTCAATCTAGGTATGACTGCCTGGCTACTGAGCTAAGAAAAAGGGTTGCTGTCCTATTAACTTGGAGAAGCAGGCACATTCGGTTCTAATAGGAGCAGTTTATACACACTGAAATCTGACTGCAGAGTTATTAGGTATGTCTGAACAGAAATGGCACCCAATAGAGAGCGGGTTTATGCAGGAAACACAACTGATATAAAGACTTCCGTCTTCCCTCCCTCCTTAACCTCCTGGAGAGCACAGGGAACTATGCTCAATGTTTTGTAATAACCTATAATGGAAAAGGGGCTTCCCAGGTGGCTCAGTGGTAAGAACTCTCTTGCCAATGCAGGGGATGGAAGATCCCTGGAGGAAAAAGTGGCAACCCACTCTAGTCTTCTTGCCTGGGGAATTCCGTGGACAGAGGAGCCTGGTGGGCTACAGTCCATGGGGTCGCAAAGAGTCGGATATGACTGAGTTCACACACACATACACATATAATGGAAAAGAGGACAGATAACTGAATCACTTTGCTGCACACTTGAAACTAACACAAATTGTAAATTAGCTGTATTTCAATTAAAAAAAAAAAAGAACATCTGCCAAATTGTAGTCATCTCTCAATATTGGTTGTGGGAGTCTAATGAGAATCTCCTTATAATTTTCTAGCACATTGTTAATTCAAAAGAATTTATATCATTAAGATCATTAAACTCTGTTTATTTGCTATTGGCTATTAAAGAGAATGCTAATAATTTAAACTTTCTCTCTGATCCTGCAAAAAAAAAACAAGGTTGATGTGTCCCAGTTCATTTTATTTTCATTCTTGCCTTTTTAAAAACTGGACATCCTTATCTTCCAATAATTTTTTCAAGTTTTCAGTGGTTGAACTTCTCTGTGTAAAAAGATACCATTTAATCGGGGGAAAAGGCTTTCAGGTTAAGTGAAAAAGTTTTTCAAAACATTCATAATACTGTTTTATTTCATGCCGTAATTATTTAAAAGGTGATATTTACACCTCCATTCCCCTGGTCATCTTCCCTGTGTCAGTAAGCGAATGCAACCTCGTGAACACGGTTCACAGAAGCAAATATGTTTGGTTGTGTCAGATTCCATTGTTTTCCAGAGAGCTTCAGACGAGGAACATAAAAAAAGGTGACAGTTTCAGAAGCCAGTAAAATTTTACACTTGGCTTTGTGAGTAGGATTAATGCATTTTAGCACAACTCCACAAGAAATCCTGGCCCTGCTGCTGTGTTTCTGTCACAGCTGTGGAAACTCCCAGTACGTCGGCCTCTCTCATAAAGAGTAAGTAGATTGTAAAACCATTTATAGCGTTTATAAAAATATTTTGACTATTTTACCCAACTACCTGAGTAGGACACCGGATACTAGCCTTTCCAGTCAAGCCTTCTAGAATCCAGGGGAGGGTTGACAAGGGACAAGTCTCTTTTTAATTAAAGTGACATGAGGATCACGTCTGTCTCGTCAGAGCAGAGTCTCCGCGGTGGGGAGCATTCCGTAGTACAGGCAGATGTTAAACTGAAATGCTGCACACCTGAACTTTATATAAAAAAAGAATCTTTGAAATTTAATGTATTTTTTATTTTTTGGCCATGCGGTGTAGTATGTGGGATCTTAGTTCCCTGACCAGGGATTCAACCTGTGCCCCCTGCATTGGAAGCATAGAGTCTTAACCACTGGCTCGCCGGGGAAGTCCCCAAAGAATAAAAGTTTAAGTCTCTTTGCTTCTCATGCTTTATTTCCAATAGCTTCTATAAGGGATTCTGCTCCTGGCTCCCACCTGAGAGAAGCCAGGCATTTTATTGAGGTGGTGTCCGTAAGACTATCAAAGATTGAGGTGGTGTCTGCACAACTGTGTATCAAAGGAATGTAGAGGCCAACACGCTGTAAGGGACACGCCCAGGGATGTCCTATCCACACCCTGAGCCTTGAAAAAGTGTGGTCCTTTTCTCCAGAGGATTCAGCCCCTTGGGGCAGCAGCCTGGGCCTCCGCCCTGCTCCAGCCCGGAAGGCTGAGCACCCTGTGAGCGCGTGGCCGGCCTTGACCTTGCACATGTCCACCCTCACACAACTCCTCCTGTGCCCTTTCTTCCCAAACACTTGTGTGTTTACCAAACAGACCTTACTCTTACTGCCAGCCAGGAATCCAGAAGCCAGTTCTTATTTCACGTATATGGACTGAGAGCTGGTAAATACAAGTGGATGGTCTCCAGAGCATATAGGAAAACAGAGCTGCAGCAACCAGCCCAGGAAACCCATCCATTATCTGCAAGAGTCAGCCCTGGCTGCCAGCCTGCTGTCTCTAAGACAGGTTTGTGTCAGACTACTATCTCCAGTAATAATCCAGAAAACCGAACAATAACCCCTGTGATTATCATCCCCAAATGGTCAGGACTGAATAACTGACGGCTTCCCTAATTTTTGTCCCCACCTCCAACTTAGAACCAAGCCAAAAAAACCAAATACGCACCCCTACCCCATCACAAGGGATGCCCCACTTCTTGTGAGCCCATCTCCAGCTTCCCCAGCCCCACAGCAAAGGGCAAAACTTTAAAGAACCTGAACTTGCTGCTGCTGCTTAAAATTGGGCCTCCCCTTTCTCGGTGCCTGATGGTTAATCACACAGCTAACAAAGCAAGGAAGCTCTTGAGAGGGTCCACAGAAAATTCATCTTATTCACAGGCTCTTGGTACCCCAACAGCAGTAAGAATTTGGGACAGAATGCTAGTTGTTGAAGGGTCTTGTCCTAACTATGTGGCTTTCCTGATGGCTCAGATGGTAAAGAATCTGCAGGATTGTAATGCAGGAGACTTGGGTTCAATCCCTGGATTTGGAGGATCAGTCCCTGGAGGAGGGCATGGCAACCCACTCCAGTATTTTTGCCTGGAAAATACCCTGGACAGAGGAGCCTGGCAGGCTACAGTCCATGTTGTTGCAAACAGTTGAACACGACTGAGTGACTAACACACACGTTTGTCCTAACTGCCACTTCATCCGGTAGCTTCTTGATCATCGGTCCTCGGGGAACAATATAACTCGTGTGGGAATTTGGGTTAGTAGAGTGGAGGGCTGGACAGGGAGAGAAAGGGGAGAATGATGGATGATGAGGGGCAGGAAAAAGGAGGGGGAGTAAGGGAGAGGACAGCCGGCCTGGAACCCCAGTTCCCGTTGGAGTCTCTCTCTGGATCCTGCAATCGTGGGGATGGTAGGAATCTTCAGTTTAGTTCTGGAAATGTCCTGAGTCACTTCCGGTGCATAACCAATGGGAAGGTCCAGTGGAAGCTCTTAGACCTAAGGGACTGTCTGGTAGATGAAGGTGAAACACAGTTATTAGAGCAAAGAGCTACTTCTTTGGGGAGAAATCCCTGAGAAGACTTAGGCTGATGCCTTGTTTATTGGGATCATTTCCCCCCTCAAAAACACATGAGTCGGACACCACTTGGCTACAAAAAAGGATGGAATAATGCCATTTTCGGCAACATGGATGGACCTACAGATTATTGTACTAAGTGAAATAAGTCAGAAAGAGAAAGACAAATACTATATGATGTCACTTACATAGGAGATCTAAAATATGAAACAAATGACCCCATCTACAAGGCGGAAACAGACTCACAGACGTGGAGAACAGGCTTGCGGTTGCCGAAGGGGTGAGGGCTGGGGGAGGGACGGGCTGGGGGTCGGGCTGGCAGCTGCAAACCATCGCGTAAAGAAAGGATGGATAGCAGGTCCTACTGTACAGCAAAGAGAACTATATTCAAGGTCCTGGGATAAACCATAATGGAAAGACTATAAAATAGAATTTATATATATATATAACTGACGGAGAAGGCAATGGCACACCACTCCAGTCCTTTCTCTTGCCTGGAAAATCCCATGGGCGGAGGAGCCTGGTGGGCTGCAGTCCATGGGGTCGCTAAGAGTTGAACACGACTGAGCAACTTTTCACTTTCATGCATTGGAGAAGGAAATGGCAACCCACTCCAGTGTTCTTGCCTGGAGAATCCCAGGGATGGGGGAGCCTGGTAGGAGGTCGTCTATGGGGTCGCACAGAGTCGGACATGACTCAAGTGTCTTAGCAGCAGCAGCATATATAACTGAGTCACTTTGCTGTAGAGCAGAGATTAATACAGCACTGTGAATAAACTATACTTATATATAGAACATAAGACCACACACAAGTGTCCTTTCTCCCCATCATCTAGATGGTCGCGCGTCCAGACGATGCCTCATGGAATGGCCACTGATGTCTATGAAGGCAGAGGCTGCCAATAGATTCCCTTGAATATTTGTGAAAAGGGGCTCCGATGGCAAGTTTATGGTTTACATTTCCTTCTGCTTTTAGTTTTTCAAGATAAAATTCCCTGAAAGCTCAGATGGTAAAGAATCTGCCTGCTGTGCAAGAGACCTGGGTTCGATCCCTGGGTCAGGAAGATCCCCTGGTGAAGAAAATGGCAACCCAGTCCAGTATTCTTGCCTGGAGAATCCCATGAACAGAGGAGCCCGGCAGGCTGCAGTCCATGGGGTTGCAAAGAGTCGGACACGTCTGAGCAACTAAAACTTATGTTAGTTTTTCAACATAAAATTAGAAGATAAAATTCTGACGGCCTTAAAAATCAATTTTTAGTAACTTTATATTTAAGGCCATTTGTAGATTTCCCTTCTGTGTATTTTCTTTCCTTGAGCCCATTTTTATGATCCTCTGAAGCTTGAAAAATAAAGCTTGGAATGACCACCTCCATCTTTCACTTGAGATTGTGGTGATCTTTTTGTTAGCATGGCCTCAGGCTCCAACAATGTGGCTGTGATAAAGCAGCTTGAAAGAGAGTGAGGTTTTATTTAAATACAAGGCAGGGGACAGCTCCAAGTGTGATGACTATTTTTCCTGACTGGTTAAGTCTGTTGGAAGGACTGATGTTGAAGCTGAAACTCCAGTTCTTTGGCCACCTGATGCGAAGAGCTGACTTATTTGAAAAGACTCTGATGCTGGGAAAGACTAAGAGCAGGAGGAGAAAGGGACGACAGAGGATGAGATGGTTGGATGGCATCACCGACCCAATGGACATGAGTTTGAGTAAACTCTGGGAATTGGTGATGGACAGGGAAGCCTGGCGTGCTGCAGTCCATGGGAACGCAAAGAGTCAGACACGACTGAGCGACTGAACTGAACTGAAAGTCTGTTGGGTTTTGGAGAAAACAAGTGGTGACTATCCTTTCCCACATGGGTTCTGAATCAGTTGAGACAAAGGGTCTGATAAAGATCACCCAGTAGAAAGCCAGAAAGAACATTTTCTGTTTTCCTCTTTGAATTGCATGAGCTTAACTGGCCAGTTGGTGCTGGCCAGCTGGGGACCTATGGGCCTCCTGGCAGGTACAGGCTGCTTTCTACCTGGGGAAGAAGGTGCATGGGCTATAGGCAAGTTAAGACTGAGAAAATGAGCACAGATGGGGCTGAAATGCTCTGGAACCCTCCCTAAGCCCCACATTTAGATGTCACTCCTTATTTCATGGGACTAGTGAAAGGGAGCTCAGGTTCCCCCCAAATTCCAGAAGGCTAGAAGCCCCAACTTTGGGGGGCTCATCAGGAACGTTTCTAAGGGAAACCCCTAACTTGAGCCTGCAGCTTGGGCCCGGTGGAGAGCTGGAAACACGTGACGGCCATGGTCTACCTGAGGAGGCACAAATTCAGAGCGATTCTCAGTGATTCTAAATTCTGATCCTTGTGGAGAATGAAGCAAACAGGCATAGTACAGATATAATTTCAGGGTATTTTTTGGCGGTGCTAGAACAGCTTAGGGAAATGAGATTTACCAGATAAAAAGGACCAGTATTTTATCTTGGATTTCCACCTTTATTCCATCAGTGACATTAGCATTTACATCCAAATACATCTTGTTTTCTTTTTAAAAAGTTCTTGAGATAAGATTCACATATCAGACAATTCACCCATTTAAAATACAGAATTTCAGGATTTTATTACGCTTAAGGAATTGTAAATTCATCACCACATTCGGTTTTAGATCATTAAAAAAGTATGTAGTAATCTGAAATTTATTTTAATTTTTTATTGGAGTATTATTGCTTCATAATGTTGTGTTAGTTTCTGCTGCACAGCAAAGTGAATCAGTTACATGGATACATATGTCCTCTCCCTCTGCCCCCCACATCCAGGGCGGGAAGAGAGACACAGGTATAGGGAATGGACAAGTGGGTACAGAGGAGGAAGGGGAGGGTGGGATGCGCTGGGAGGTGAAGTTTGACATATATACACCGTGCTGTGCTCACTTGCTCAGTCACGTCCAACTCTTTTCGATCCCACGGACTCTAGCCCACCAGGCTCCTCTGTCCATGGGATTTCCCAGGCAAGAATAGTGGAGTGGGTTGCCATTTCAAGGGGATTTCCCCAACCCAGGGTCAAACCCAGGGCTCCCACATGGCAGGTGGATTCTTTACTGTCTGAGCCACCAGGGAAGCTCAAGAATACTGGAAAGTGCAAGCCACTCAGTCATGTCCAACTATACAGTCCATGGAATTCTCCAGGCCAGAATACAGGAGTGGGTAGCCTTTCCCTTCTCCGGGGCATCTTTGCAACCCCGGGACGGAACACAGGTCTCCCGCATTACAGGCGAATTCTTTACCAGGTAAGCCACAAGGGAAGCCCAAGAATACTGGAGTGGGTAGCCTATTCCTTCTCCTGGGGACCTTCCTGAATTGAACCAGGGTCTCCTACATTGCAGGCAGATTCTTTACCCCCTGAGCTTACCAAGAAAAAGTGAAAGTGAAACGCGCTCAGTCATGTCTGACTCTTTGCGACCCCATGGACTGTAATCCACGGAATTCTCCAGGCCAGAATACTGGAGTGGGTAGCCTTTCCCTTCTCCAGGGGATCTTCCCAACCCAGGGATTGAACCCAGGTCTCCCACATTGCAGGCGGATTCTTTACTAGCTGAGCCACAAGGGAAGTCCAAGCTTACCAAGAAAGCCTATAAATACAGTACCATGTGTAAAATAGAGAGCTCCTGGGAACCCGCTGTATAGCACAGGGAGCTCAACTTGGTGCGCTGTGATGACATAGAGCTTTTTGATTAGCCCAAGAAAGTGCTCCCCTCCCCTGAATGACCTCCTCTCCAATTCCCTACCAATCTACTTTCTGTCCCTATGGGGCACCCTCTTCTGAACATCTTTTACAAGTGGAGTGATTACAGCATTTATCCTTTTGTGTCTGACTTCTTTCACTTTACAGAATGTTTTCAAGATTCATCCATGTTGTATCATTTATCAGAATTTAACTCCTAAAGGAAATCAACCCTGAATATTCATTGGAAGGACTGATGCTGAAGCTGAAACTCCAATACTTTGGCCACCTGATGCACAGAACTGACTCACTAGAAAAGACCCTGATGCTGGGAAAGATTGAAGGTAGAAGGAGAAGGGGATGACAGAGGATGAAGTGGTTGGATGGCATCACTGACTCGATGGACATCAGTTTGAGCAAGCTCTGGGAAGGACAGGGAAGGACTGGGAAGCCTGGCGTGTTGCAGTCCGTGGGGTCACAAAGAGTTGGACATGGTTGAGTGACTGAACTGAACTGAACTGAGCTCCTTTTCAAAGCTGAATAATATTCTGCTGTACGTAGATATCAGGTTGTGTTTATCCCTTTATCCATGAATGGACACGTGAGCTGTTTCTACCTTGTGATGACTGTGAATAGTGCTGCTGTGAACATGTTGTTCCAGTGTCTGTTCGGGTCCTGGCTTTTGATTCTCTTGGGTAGAACCCCGGAAGTGGTATGTGTTGCTTAACCACTTAGCAACTCCATTTGGAACCATATGAGGAACTGCCATGCTTACTTTTAAATGACATATTTTTACCTATGCTTTTAATTGTGAAAAAAATAAGTGAACAACCTTTCAAATCTCCATTCATCCCTCTTGCTTTTCCAACTGGGCAATATTCACACGACGCTGTGAAAAGCAGACTTACTATCTGCCTTGCTGCTGCTAATAGGAGGAGAAAATGTTCAGTTTCTGTAGAATAAAAAGGAAAACAGGAAGGGATCTTCGTTGCCAAATTCCATTACAAATGGATGGTGTCTTTTTGAGAAATACTGAAAATCCTTCAAGTCCAGGAATATTTATGAAGCCTTGAAGCCTGGCTTGCTGCGCGATGCCAATGCACAGCAAAGAGTTTTAGAGTTTTGAAACAAAACCCCCTAGAAGCTCTCATGGAACCTCCCCAGGAAGCCGGTCTTTCCTTATCTTGCTCCTTGAATCATTTATTTAAGTGGCAATAATAAAAGGTGTCAGCAATTCAGCTGTGAGCTCTGGAAGATTTCTGTGCTCATTGACCTTTAAGCATTTGCGTCTTGACAGGTGAGCTGTTGGTAACGTTTCCTGTGAGATATGGGGCGGCCAGGGGTCAGGCACGCTAATGATAAAATTACCATTTACCTTTTACCTCGGCAGGCCTGGTGCCTGACATTATAAATGTAGGTAACCTTTCACCTGAAGCTCTCTTTTTTTTTTTTTTGCTCTACGAGAGACTGCGGGGACGAACACGGTTCTGGAGGCAGATGACTTATGGAGGGGAAAAGACTGATTTTAGTGCATTTTTTCCCCTCTTGGGCTTCTTTTTGGGAATGCCTTGTCCTCTCTCATCCTGGTTAGAACACTGTCTGTCCTTGGGGGGTGGGCTTGGGGAGCAGGGAGGAGGCGTGCTTTGTCATCCTCTTCTCTTGACATTTTTGAAGCATGGCGGTGGCCCGCGTTCTTTCTCTAAAGCTGCAGGTATTAATGAGGTTGTATTGGTGGCCTGCTTCATCTGGAACATCAACCCCTTCCTGCTGATTCCAGTAGAGAGGCATTTCAGTGCTACTGGAGACCGGACACGGTTTAGTAATTAGGGACTTGGTGGCAATTTACAGAGACCCGTGCTTCTGGCTGATGCAAAAGAGAAGTGAAACACAGAGGGATGCTGGTAACAGAGGAACCGCTGGCAGCTCAGCTCAATCAGAGAAAGTTAAAGGGAAACAGTGTTAATGCCCGTTTCCCAGCTTGGCGATTTGATGCGGTAGAAGCTGTTTTTTTTTTTTTACATATTTATTGATCAGTCTTTAAGGAGTCTTGGGATGATCTGATTCTCCATAAGTAAGTCTTAGCGACATCTTTGAAGACTGGACTGGGCTGAAATTGAAATCAAAATCCTTTATTATCAGATAGTAAGATTCATTTTTTTGGGTATCATTTTAAAATTAACTTTCCTTGGAGTGTATTGGATTTACAATGTTGTGTTAGTTTCTGCTGTGTAGCAAAGTGAATCATTTATACGTATAAGTATATCCACTGTTTTTTAGATTCTTTTCCCATATAGGTCATTACAGAGTACTGAGTAAAGTTCCCTATACTCTACAGTAGGTCCTTATTAGTTACCTGTTTTATATGTAGTAGTGTGTATATGTCCATTCCAATCTCCCAATTTATCCTTTCCTTCCCACTCCCCTTTGGTAGCCATAAGTTTGTTTTCTACATCTGTGACTCTATTTCTGTTTTATAAATAATTTGATTTGTATTTTTTTTTAGATCCCACATATAAGTGGTATTATATGACATCTGTCTTTGTCTGACTTCACTAAATATGATTATCTTTGGGTCCATCCATGTTGATGTTTGACACTATTTCATTCTTTTTTATGACTAATATTCCATTATATAATATATATATATGTGTGTGTGTGTACAAGGTTTGTTTTGAATGTTTGCTCTCCAGTGTGTTGAGAGTTGGAGGGCAGAAGAGGGAGAGAAGTAGGGAAAGAAAGGGAAAAAAGAGGAAGAGAGAGAAATTGAAAAGAAGAAGGAAGATATGAAAGGAGGGGAGAGGAAGGAAAGGAAGGGAAGATCGTTGGTTAGATTTCATCTGAAGCCTGTTCGTAGCAGGAAACTCAGGTCACTGCATCACAATGAGAGGAAGTGCTCCCTGTGAGGGGCCCGGGAGGATGCCTGGGGCTCCCCTAGTTCCCACCTTGGGAGAGAAGGATGGTCAATGAGGAGCCAGAATTCCTGGCCTCTGCAAATGTGTCCACCACTTAGATAGTCTCTCTAACACTGCCCACATGACTTCAATGACATTATCCTGGTGTTTATAGGAAGACTTTGTAAATAAATAATGACAGATACAAACCCGAGCATGCCTGGTTGCTTAACGTGTTCATCTAGCTCAAAATTGGGTGCCTTGGAATTGTCCTATGGAATAAACCCTCAGCTACAAAAATCTCATTATGGATAGGTTCCAGGAAGGAAATACACATTTTGGGGACCATTTGTAGCATATTCAACTGAAAGCTGGTGCTAATGAAATTATTCTCATGTAATTAGATCTATTAAGTAATGTCCCAGGTTGTTCCCATGACATGGTTGGACTGCTAATTTTCATTCTTTCCAGGCACGGAGAGAATTCTCACTGAAGAGCTGTGCCCCAAATAGCCTCAGAAGCTTGCTGATTGGGGAATCCTTGCTGCATGGAAGGAAGGGCCATGGTGTCCTCTTCAAGAAGATTTAGTCTTCCATTCTTCCTCTCTGAGCTGGTGAGCGTGGCAGCGCACAGGGAAAGTTTTTGTCGCAACTCTGAGATCAGATCCAGCGTGTTGACCTGTGTTGACAGGGTCCCAAAGGAGCCTCACTGAGGCTGAGGGAACTGACAGTCATTTCTCAGCTTATCACATGGCATTGCCTGGTCTTGCTTTATTTTTCGAGTCAGCTCTGACTCAAGAGACCAGAATCCCAACAAGAATCCCATCGGTATGAGACAAAGGCCTTCCACCATCCATCCATTCTTCCTTATCCTTCCCTGGGTCTGGAGTGACATGTAGCAAGACAGGGGCTCAGTGTCAGATGTGACTCAAGGCGGGACCTCCTGGCCATGGGGCGGGGGGACTGAGCACGTGAAAGGCAGGGGTTGGGTGGGGGAGAGCCAAGAGTCCCTGACCTTGGTGGGGAGTTCTTTTTTTCCCTTTATAGGTTGAACCTTGGTTCCAAATTATTTCATTCATTTTACTTAGAAAGGCGCCCTCATGTTGAAAAGACCTGAAGTCAAGACTTTCTCCTTGATGGCAATGCTATGTAATGGTGTGGGAGAAAGAGGATTCCAGAGAACCTGAATCTCATCCACGTCTGCTGCTCTGACCGCTCCATTCCTCCCTGTGTGTGTTGGACGCAGTTGGGTTTTCTATAGCAGCTGTGTTTGTGGACATCTTCCCCCAGTGGAAGGGGGCAGGGGCATCACATTATATAGCCTCAGCAGAGAAGAGGATTTTTCTCAACCTAATGGAATGATGTCTGGCAGAACAAGGTAGGTTTCTAAACACTTGGAGATGATGCTGTTTATTTCCAAGAATCTTATATTCCAGAGAAAGAGAGAGGGAAAGGGTGCGGGGCTTGTGGGGTAGGAGAGAGAGAGATACAATTTTTTTAACAAAGAGGTTTTCTAAAATATATTTATTTATTTTAGGCTGTGCTGGGCTTCGCTGCTCTGCGGGCTTTTCCGTAGTTGTGGCGAGTGGGGGCTTCTCTCTAGCTGTGGTGCCCGGGCTTCTGATTATGCTGACTTCTTTTGTTCTGGAGCACAGGCTGGAGTGCTTGGGCTTCAGTAGTTAAGGCCTGTGCGCTCTGTAGTTGCAGATCTCAGGCTCTAGAACACAGGCTCAGTAGTTGCGGGGCACGGGCTCAGCTGATCTGTGCCTTATGGGATCTTCCTGGATCAGGGGTCGAACTGGAGTCTCCTGCATTGGCAGGCAGATTCTTTACCACTGAGCCACCAGGGAAGCTCTCAGCTTTGTTCTTTTAAGAAACATTCAAAGCAGAAGCTCCAAAGGATTTGATCCCTCCTGTGTCTAACTTGGGTTATTCAGGGGTGTTCGTAAACCAGAGTGAGTGTGGTTAGTCCTCCCGGCCACTCGGGAGACTATTTGGTGTCCTCCTAGCCATAGGACTTTTGCTCTGAAAAGAAGAAATAAATCTAAGCAAAATTCCTGATTCTTATCCAGCAGCCAAGACTGACCCTTCCACTCCAAAGGGTAATGCATTTTGTAGATTGAGTGGGAAACTGAATAGGCACCCCTCTTTGGGGATGTAGATATCTCTGCTTCAGAAAATGTTTATTGATTCAGTAGCTTTTTCAGAACAACATAATCATGCAAAAAGCCATCGGCATGAGACTGGGAATCCTGGCGGCAGGAGGCAGGGGAGCTGACTTTCTTTTTACAGTCAGACTTCTGTCAACACAGTTCTGAAGCTTAATCAATAGTCAAACAATGCAAGTGACAGGTTGATCATTCTGGTAGAGACCAAAGCCTATATGATGCTGTACAATTAAAACAGAAACAACACATAAGACGTTTTATTTGACATTACTTGGAGTTCTACCAATCCTATCACAATTCATCTTAGTCCATCAGCCGGTGGACATAGGAAGATAGAAGTTATAAGAAATGAAGTTTAGCCGTTGTATTAGAAATACAAACTCGAGGGACTTCTCTGGAGGTCTAGTGGTTAAGACTCCATGCTTCCACTGCAGGGGGTGTGGGTTTGAACCCCTGTTGGGAAACTAAGATCCCACATGCTTCGTGGTGGGCCAAAAAGAAAAAAGAAGAAAAATATAAACTTGAAGAGTGGTTACCACTATTTCATCTCCAGTTTGTTAACAAAAAATAAAATTATAAATTCCACATCAGTTTCAAATAGACTGAATAATACATTATGTTCCTAATGTCTTGATAATAAAGTACTTTTATTTTTAACATTGTTTCCATTAGAACCTGGTTTTCTTTTAGCTGTTTTTTCATAATAAATTTTTATATAATTTTTTTTTGGGGGGTTCCCTTGTAGCTCAGTTGGTAAAGAATCTGCCTGCAATGCAGGTGACCTGGGTTTGATTTCTGGGTCGGGAAGATCCCCTGGAGAAGGAAATGGCAACCCACTCCAGTATTCTTGCCTGGAGAATCCCATGGACAGAGGAGCCTGGCAGGATACAGTCTATGGGGTTGCAAGAGTCGGACATGACTAAGCGACTAAGCACACACACATATATAATTTTTATATTAAGTGTTTTAATATTAAGTTTTAACCTTGTGGTTTTCCTTTTATAAAATGGGCTATTTTTCTACTTGCTTCTCAATAGTGTTTCTCTTTTTTTTCTTTTTTGAGTTCTTGGTAAGTTGAACCTTGCTGTAAGCTCCCGAGCCTTCAGTAAAAGAGCTTAGGGGTAAACAGGTAGGTAGGTCAGGGTTCAAATTCCTGTCTCTGCCTTTTACAGACTGCCTGACCTGGGCAGGCTTCCTGGCCTCTTGAAAGCTCTATTCAAGTGTGAAAGGGGGACCTGGAGGAGCCTGTTGGATGGGTGTGGGGAGAAGTGAAGGATGGGCTGGGCCTCCTGCCACCTCGTGCTGTTCCTTATTATTTCTGTTCTTACTCTACGGACAAGCTCTCTGTTATTCAGAATTGTTCATCTGTAAATGTTTGTCTCAGAAAAATGATGCATCTCCCTAAAATACGTGACATCCAGAACTATCACAAGGCATTGGAAAATTCTGAACTATCTTGAATTCTTTTTTTTTGTTTTGTGTTGGCTACACCATGTGGCTTGGGGGAACTTAGTTCTCTGACCAGGGATCGAACCTGTGCCCCTTGCAGTGGAAGTGTGGCGTCCTAGCCACTGGATGCCCGGGATTCAATCTTGAATTCTTAGAGGCAAGTGATATTAGGGATTGAATGATTATTTGTGGTGGTTTTTGTTTAGTCGCTAAGTTATGTTCGACTCTGCGACCCCTGTGGACTGTAGCCCACCAGGCTCCTCTGTCCATGGGATTTCCCAGGTAAGAATCCACCCACCCACTGGAGTGGGTAGCCATTTCTTTCTCCAGGCGATCTTCCTGACCCAGGGATCGAACTGGGGTCTCCAGCATTACAGGGAGATTCTTTAAATTCCTGTCTGAGCCACCAGGGAAGACCCACCCTCTACCCTTTAAGTACTAAGCTGCTTAAAATATCATTCTGCTTATTGTAATTTGATGTGCGAGATTCTGGCAGGCATTTACAATTCAGATCCCACTCCTAAGAGATTCTCATTTAGGGCCTGTTCCTGTGATTTCCTTATGGACGCCTGAGATCGTTAGGTAAAATGCATATATATGTTCAGAGATAAATGTTTATCATCATCACCTCAATGAAGCATTTACCAGTCCCGACACGTTCTAATGTCCGGGGTGCTCCAGCAGCTCCTCCCCCGCTCCTTGTCCACGGTGGTCCTCCTCCCCTCTCCCCACATCTCAAAATTTCCAAGTATTGCCCCCATCAATCACTAGAATTTAGCTGGCAGCAGGGAAAGTGGGGGAGGAGGGGTTGGCTGGGCAGCAGAATCATTATCCAAATACCTCGTTCAAAAAAAAAAAAAGTGGGGGGTGGCGGGAGATAATGGCCTCTTTGTGTGGAGGGAGAAGGCAGAGGGGAAGGGGGAGGGGGGCTTGCTGACACTTGGGACTCAAGCTGTTTTCCAAGAGGCGGATGGTGTGCGTGGTGGCAGCTTACAGAGGGGTGCTGCCTGCCTCCCGAAGGAAAGAAAAGCCTCCCCTCAGGCTGGACCTCTGCATGCTTGACTCACAGCCACTCAGTTTGTTCTGCTCCCTCGCACCAGGCTCACGCTTCTCCTGTGACCCCCTCGTCTGGGTCGCTCACACGAATCATGTCGCTTCCAGGGTGCAGTCTAGGGTTCTTGGCATGACACATGGCACCTCACCTCTGCTGCCTGCTTCACTTCCCGCTTTGGTCCTCACCCCCAGCGCCACTCAGTCAGGGCATCCACGGTGGACTCAGGAACACGCCTTTTCACAAAGCTCACCAGGCAGCGCCAGGCATCCGAAGCTGTCCTGGCAAACGGCTGTTGAGAAGCTCAAGACGCCATTCAGGCCTCTGTTTTTCTGTAGTCAAGGCTCAGGAAAGGCGGCATTAGAAAGTGTTTCAGTTACCAAGTCCCCTTGGTTAAGGTCCAAGGCGGAATCCTGTTATGGTTAATTCTGCACAAAAAGTTTTGTTTAGAGTTAAACTGCAGGATATTATTGTTGCTCATCCCTCAAAAGATTGTGTGTTTGTTATAAGCCTGTGCGCTAAACCAGTGACATTATTCCACTGTCTCATTTCTGGAGCCTCCTACTTCCTTACGTCCACGTCAAGTCTTAATCTAAGAGGAGGGGAACGTGGAAGTAAGAGTGAGAAATAAGAACGAAAAGACTTCCCCACAAGATTATATGGCAAACTAGCAAAAATGGGACATATGGATATCCAAAGCGTCAGCAAATGACTATCATATACATTTTCATATAATTTCATTTGGCCATATCAAACTTGAAACTTTTAAAACATAAATTTTAATAACACAAGAATATGCTTATGGTTGAATAACATGGAAAATACAATTCTATGCAAAATGTTAAAGAAAATTTCGGGATGCAAAATAGGTTTTGTAATATAACCTTGGTTGTATAAAATATGCATGGAAAAAAAACCCTCATAATATTAAATTCATATTGGTTCTCTCAGGTGATGAGATATTGACTTTTTAAATTCCATTTTCCTTATGCCCCAATCCTTTCCAAATTTCCGAGTTAACACATATTACTTTTGGAATTGGGGAAATATAAGCTTATTTGGGGGCTTCCCTGGTGGCTCAGTGGTAAAGAGCTTGCCTGCCATGCAGAAGACTCAGGCGTTTCAGTCCCTGGGTTGGGAAGATCCCTAGGAGGACGAAATGGCAACCCACTCCAGTATTCTTGCCTGGAGAATCCCATGGACAGAGAAGCCTGGTGGGCTACAGTCCTTGGTGTTGCAGAGTCAGACACAACTGAGCAACTAAACCACCACAACAAGCTTACTTTTATGATTCTCATTGTTAAGACTGGAACGGAAGAAGGCACAAAGGTGACAGAGAAGTTGGCAAAGGAGAGACAGAGACAGAGAAAGAAAAAGAAAAAGTAGGATGAGAGGAAACAAGAGTAAGGCAAGGAGACCAGTGCACATTTTGCTTCAAAACCTGAGGAAACACCCATTATTTGAATCGCATCTTCCAGCTGGGACTTCTGATTTCTAAGCAGCCTAGAACTCTGATCAGAAGATACCACGAAGAGACAGCTCTTGTAGAGTTTACTGGTGTTCTTTACAATGACACGTGGTGGAAACAACAGCTTCTTTTTACCATCAGCACTGAAAGCACCAGGAGCTCCGGGCCGTTGCTTTGAAGTCCTGGGCGTGTTGATAAATGAGTCACACGCTGGCAGAGCTCCAGCGTTTCAGGAATGTGTTTCCTATGTCCTTTCTGCTGCTTTCTACTGTTCAGATGCTTCCAGGTCAATCGTGAAGGCTATGAAGCTCCGACCCTGCCCACCAGTGTGTTCTCTGGCCCCCAGGATGAGTCCAGGGCCTGGCTGTTGCTGTAACCACCCTGACCTGCAGAGAAGCTCCAGACTCGGTGAGATTGGCAGTTGGATCAGACCATGAATATGCAGAAGGCAGGAGGGAGGCAATGACTACCCAACACATAATGACTGAATTACAATTTTAAAATGGAATGAGTTGGATAGTTATTATCAGTGTAATTATTCATAAATGTGCCTAATTATTCATAATTATTCAGAAGTATATTACTTCCCTGATTGCCATAAGTGATCTCGGAGGCCAATTACAATGCGATTCTGGTCACAGGACTCAGGGAGCATTATCCCTTCTGTCTTGGTGCATCCGCACTTGGTCTCTGGCCTGACCCCGTGGGGAGCTCTTTGTGTCGTTGGGCCCTTTAACTACACACAACAAACCCGAGGCTTGAAACCCAGCTGATTACCAAGCCCTCATCGCCTTTCTTCCCCATTTCCGGTCCCAAGCTCCTCTTGTTTGGGTTCAGTCTGTTCCTTCGAGGGCGCTCTTTGATGCTGTTTAATTAGGGCTCTCTTGTTGTCACTCCGGCATTTGACATCTTAATAGCATTGCAGGGCACACGGTGCGAACCAGGGCAAGAAGGGAGGGACCCCTGCCTGGATACAGCCGAAGCGGAGAGGCCGAAAGCCTGGGCCACTTGGCCAGCCTGCAGAGGGTGAGCCGTTAAGTGAGAGCTTTCAGGTTTCTTATAAATCTAGAGACCCTCTCAGGTAGGCGAAGGCAGTCCCCTTAACTCACTGCCTCCCCAGACACCTGGGACTTCTGGGGATCGTTTCAAAATAAGGCAGCCTAGGAGAACATTTCCAGTTTTTCCAGAGAATTTTCATGTTGACCTGGATGAGGCAAAGCACCGACGTGGACTCAGGCTCTCAACTTGCTATTTGGGCCGAGGTCCTCACGAATGCAGACTTCAGAGATGGAGGCACGGCTCAATTTCTTCTTTTTTTTTTTCCTCCCTGGAAAACATTACAGCAATTACCATATTGTGGGGCCGCATGATCAAGTGCAAATTAGCATATAGATTAGTTCTGGGGGGCAGGGAGAAGGAGAGGTGGGTTAAGATCTTGAAAATCATGTACAGTTATGCTGCACAGAGGCACGTGCAGAAATCTTCCAGGTTCTGCTGTACCTAACGCTGTGTACACGTGAACGCCTCTGACAGGGGTCAGCGGGCAGTTTCTAAGGGAATCAGGACAATTCGGTTCTGACTGTTGCTGAGATGAGACGAGGGACTGGGCGGTGTAATAAGTTGCAGATCTGTTTGGTAGATTTTTAAGACTTTTTTTTTTTTTTTTTTACTGGCTTTTTGCTCCTGATTTCTTTAGTAAGACTAGCCTCTAATTAATTGGAATCACCAAATTCAGTTTTTATGTTTTGTCCGAGAAATGAAAATGGTTAAATTTTGACTGACAGGGTGAAAAGAGGGACACAAAAAAGAAGAGAGTATAATTTAGAACTGAGACTTCTGGGGGAAATGTGCTGAAAGGTGGCAGGCAAAAACGAGGCAGATTAAATTACTGCCTTCTAACCTAAAAATATAAAAGCAGACTGGAAAACAAACCCCTATGGGACCCACCTTTTCTTTCTAGATTCTCTAACAACGCAGGAGATCGGTTCCGAGTCAGTTACTCCGTCACCTCCACGCTCAGCGCTGGGAATGGCACCAGCTGCAGCATCTGGCACCAGCGGTCGAAGCTTCCGCATTTTGAAGAAATGGTACCGGTTAGATTCTACCTACGGCTGCTGTAGAGCGGAGTTCAGAGGAGAGACAGAGCTGTGAGGATGGAGTGGCCAGAAATACTTTCGTGGTATTTGGGAACCACCTTGGCCACAAGGGTACATGGAATATGAATCAGTATTTTAGAGGACACTGCAGCCAGGGTGATGGACAGGACTCAGAGGGCAAGGAGCCATGTGTGAGGAGCCTGGCCTGGCAGAGCAGAGGGTCTGTGCTGAGGTGGTGGCAGGTAAGGATAAAACGGGGTAATGAAACCCAAGGCAGAGATCAACCTCTTTCATTCTTTGCAATCTGCTTAAGGTGAAAGTGAAAGTCGCTCAGTCGTGTCCGACTCTTTGACCCCATGGACTATCAGTCTGAAATTCTCCAGGCCAGAATCCTGGAGTGGGTAGCCTTTCCCTTCTCCAGGGGATCTTCCCAACCCAGGGATTGAACCCAGGTCTCCTGCATTGCAGGTGGATTCTTTACCAGCTGAGCTACAGGGGAAGCCCCTGCTTAAAAGGCTCTAGCAATAACCACTTTGAAAAATTACTATATGATAAAGAAATCAGTTTTTTCCTCCTGAATTTCTGGCACATAGTAGGCAGATGACAGCTGTTTCATTACATTAATGAGTTAATGTAACTCATTAACTGTAAAATCAGCTCAGGATAAACAACAAGGTCTATTGTATAGCACAGGGAATCATATCCAGTCTCCTGGGATAAGTCGTAATGGGAAAGAATGCGCTTATATAGAAGACTGTATGCATGTGTGGCTGCATCACTTTGTTGTGCAGCAGAGATCGGCATGATATTGTAAGTCAAGTACACTTCAGTTAAAATAAAAATTAAGGACTTCCCTGGTAGTCCAGGCTTTCCTCGTAGCTCAGACGGTAAAGACTCTGCCTCTGAAGCAGGAGCCCCAGGTTCAATCCCTTAGCTGGGGAGATCCCCTGGAGAAGGAAATGGCAGCCCACTCCAGTATTCTTACCTGGAGGATCCCATGGACAGAGGAGCCTGGTGGGTCACAGTCTATGGGGTCAGTCTCAAAGAGTTGGACGGGACTGACTTACTTTCACTCTAGACTCCCTGGCAGTCCAGAAACTGCCAGGATGATGCATGTCCACTGCAGGGGGCATGGGTTTGATCCCTGGATGGCATCACCGACTCAGGAGCAAACTCCAGGAGATAGAGAAGGACAGGGAAGCCTGGTGTGCTGCAGTCCATGGGGTCGCAAAGAGTCAGACACGCCTGAACAACTGAACAACAGCAATAACAAGGGAACTAACATCTTGCGTGCCACGAAGCAAGGCCAAAAAAAGAAAAAATAAAAATTATCATAATAAAAAAATGTTAAAAAAAAAAGCCCTCAAAACAACAACAAAAAAGAAAACCAGTGTACAGCCCGTGTGAAGCATGCAAGTCTCCCTGTAGTAAGTCTCATCACCAAGAAACAAATCAAACATATTTAAAAATAAACACTGCTGCTGCTGCTGCTAAGTCGCTTCAGTCGTGTCCGACTCTGTGCGACCCCATAGACGGCAGCCCAACAGGCTCCCCTGTCCCTGGGATTCTCCAGGCAAGAACACTGGAGTGGGTTGCCATTTCCTTCTCCAGTGAAGGAAACAGAAAAGTGAAAGTGAAGTCGCTCAGTCGTGTCGGACTCTTAGCGACCCCATGGACTGCAGCCTACCATCCATGGGATTTTCCAGGCAAGAGTACTGGAGTGGGTTGCCGTTGCCTTCTCCGAAAAATAAACACGGTTCTTCTTAAAAATAATATCCCTCATTGGCTATTCTGGTTGGGAGCTGGCTAAGATTGGGGCATGGAAGAAACTTTCCCAGCAAAACAGAAAAACAAAAGACGTGTGTGTGAGCCAGTGAACAGGGAAGATAAGCCAGAAGGACCGGCAGGGAGATTTCTTTTCCCCCAAAGACTCGAAAGGATAAAAGCCAGAAGAATGTGCTCCAGAGCCTGACCACTCAGCGTGGCTACAAAGCAGAATGGGTTACATGGTCTGTGATGGCTGGAGCCAACACAGCACATTTTACAGCCCATTAGGTAGATCTGACCTGAGTTTGAGCAAGCTCTGGGAGTTGGTGATGGACAGGGAAGCCTGGCGTGCTGCAGTCCATGGGGTCGCAAAGAGTCGGACACAACTGAGCGACTGAACTGAACTAGGTAGATCTGAAAACTAATCTGGTCCCAGGGGTAGGGTAGGGGCATGAGATAGCCATCTGGCCATGTGAAATTTGGCATGACATCCTGGGTACCAGCCCAGTGCCACACACTGGCCCTAGAGACCCCATCAATTGTGCACCCCAGGGGCCTCCAAAGACATCTGGGTGCATTCTGGAGTCTCTTTCCTACTCAGATTCTCCAAATGCTGTGAGAAGCTAGTTAGGAAAAGTACAAGGTCTTCGATCTCAGACAAAAGTAGCTGAGACATAGTAGGTGCTCAAAAAATATAGTGAAGAAGTATTTGTTGAAAGAATCTTCCCTTTTGTTCAGTTTGGAACACCAGGTCCTGTGGCTTTTATTTCCTAGACTGTCTCTCATTATCTATTTTTCAACATTTAACACAGCTATTACATGCCTTTTTTTTAAAAAAAAAAAATTTGTTTACAAATGAAATGCCTTATTCTTGCAATTAGACTTCAGACTGCTGTGGGATGGAGACCTTCTGGTGGTTCTGGTCTCTCTCACAGCGTCCAGGGGAATGCTTTGCTCACCACCTGTGTGTGATCATTAGTGACACTGGAGGGCACCTCTGGTCTGATAGAATTGGTACTCCATTAGCAATCAGAAAATCAGGCTTGTTTGTAATCTGACAGGCAGCGTAAGAGTAAGTAAATTATAGTCTTTTGGAGCCTCAGTTTGATCATATGTAAAGTATGAATAATAATTCGTGTCCTTCCTGTAAAACAGGGTCAAATAATTAGATTTGTTTTAAGTTGTATATTTAAATAAATAAGTAATAGCCAGAGTATATCCATCCACTCTGTTTTCTAGTGGTATGCTCCTGCTCAGTTGCTCAGTTGTATCTGACTCTTTGTGACTCCATGGACTGTAGCTGCTGGGCTCTTCTGTCCATGGGCTTTTCCAGGCAAGAACACTGGAGTGGGTTGCCATTGCCTATTCTAGGGGATCTTCCTGACCCAAGGATTGGACTCACATCTCTTGCATTGGCAGGCGGGTTCTTTACCACTGTGCCACCTGGGAAGCCCCAAATAATTGGATTTGTAAGGCTCAAATAAATTACTGTCTGCTAAAGTGTTCCAGCTACTTCTTAAATTTAGCTACGATGGTACTCTTTGATGTAGTCAATGATGTACACAGACATTTCTGTACTCCAGGAATTCCCACTCTAAGGAAAGTGGGGGATTCCTGGAGTACAGAAATGACTAACCCATCACTAACTGATAGTTGGCTGTAATGGGTTAGTGCTGGATTGGGGGGGACCCGTTGGTAAAACTTAGCACAAGGGGAACAAGACCATGCTAATAAACATCGGAGAATTCGCCCAGTGGCTGACTGAGAAAACGGTTCATTTCACCCTGTACTTGCCCATCATACTTTATGTTCCCAACAAATTCAAGAAACCTCTTGAGACGTTCCAATTTTCATTTTTCTAGTTAGAGCCTTTTCTGTTTAAAGAAGTCCCGTTAACATTCTTGTAAGGCCTGCTTAGTGGTGATGAACTCCTTTAGCTTTCTTTTGTCTGGGAAATTTTATCTCTTCTCAAATTCTAAACGATAATCTTACTGGATTGAGAATTCTTGGTTCTAAGTTTTTTCCTTTTGGCACTTTGACTATATTGGGCCAGTTTTTCTGATCTGTGGTATTTCTTTTTTTAAATTATTTTTTATTGGACTAGAATTGATTTATTACTCTTGCCTAGAAAATTCCATGGATGGAGGAGCCTGGTGGGCTGCAGTCCACGGGATTACTAAGAGTCGGACATGACTGAGCAACTTCACGACTTCACGAGTCTTACCAAAGTCATCATACATTTATTTATATTTACCTTTAATAAAGGCTTCCCTGGTAGTTCAACTGGTAAAGAATCCACCTGCAGTGCAGGAGATCCTGGTTCAATCCCTGGGTCGGGAAGATCCCCTGGAGAAGGGATAGGCTACCCACTCCAGTATTCTTGAGCCTCCCTGGTGGCTCAGACGGTCAAACTGAGAAACATCTACTAATTCCTTGAGTTTCAAGAAGCCTTATTTTCCCATCCTAGTCCTTTCGATGACATCTTTTTTTCTTTCTTTCTTAAACTTTTTTATTTTAGACATTTTCAAGCATACACAAAAGTAGACAGAATGGTTTGTTTTGTTCCTATTTACTAATTATCCAGCTTCAACTTCATCAGCCTTCACCTTTTATTCATCTGGTGTCCTGTCTCGTCTTCATCCTTCACCTTCCAACCTTCCATCTCTGAGACCAACTTAACCGTATGAGTCTTACAGTTCCTTTTCAAACTCTTGCTAATTATTTAATAGTACGTTGGCAACAACCTTCGCTCATCCCTGATGGAAGAGGCAGGCTCTAATTCGGTCTCTGGTTTGCGAGGCTTCCTGCTAAAGCTAAACCCTTAAGCTATGTTCTTGCAGTCTGGGACATTAGCAAGATCTCTCGATTGAATTACAGAATCACTTCCCACCAAGGAATCAGTTTTGTGGAGTACTTAACACTGAACTACAAGACGAGGCGCAGGAGTAACGGGTCTTCTCAGAATGTCATCTTTTTTTTCCCCTTCTGTAAATCAAAGGTGGTATTACAAGACCTTCAGCTTTGTGGCATGAGTGGAGTTAGAAGTTTACAGGGGCTGGAAATAGCCCTTCAGATGATAGCATTTTTGTTCTCCTGCAGGTTTATTCTTTTTACCTGTAGTTAATATGAGTCATTGAAGGATCTGAGATTTTTCTGTGATTTGAAACTTTTTTTTCTGGGACACAGATTCAGGAGTTTCGAGGGACCTACAGGCTAAAACAGCATCGATGCCCTCACTCCATTCTGCCTTCTGCCAATGACCTCTCTGGGGGCTCTCTGATGCTGCCCGTGTTCAGCAGGGCTTCTGCCCTCCAGCTTGAGGATCGGAGTTTACAGGTGACTGCGGGCTCTGAGACAGCCTGCCCTCTCTTCTGGTTGACTCTGGCAGTGCAACAGAGAGAACCTCAGTGAGAAGCTCAGTCCTCAGGAAGGTCCTTGGGTGACACGCGGCAGGCCAGCTGGTCCAGAGGGTGCTCAAGGCAGGAGGCTGAGTTCGCTTCCCACCTGGGGTTCGATGCCCTCCCTCCTTTCATCACGGGGGTTCTGAACCTCAGAGTGTCAACCCTCTGCTGCCTCTTGTTACTTCTAGAAGACTGTGAATTTTCTGAACATTTTCTCAAAGCAGTACTTAACTGCATTTTACTTTTGTTAAAAATCAAACTTGCGTAAGATTGCCTGTCAGTGTGTGAGCAAAGAGAGGAACTAAAGAAAAGGGGAAAAGATGAAAACATTGTATACATTTGGGAACCGAAATCTTATAAGTCTCTTTTTGGGGGAGAGTGGGATAACGAAACCATTCTATGCCCTAATTGTGGCCGTGTTTAAACACATCTATTCATATATTAAAATTCAAAGTTCATCTATTCATGTATCAAAATGGAAAGACTTGTACGTCAAAAGAAAAAAAGGTCAATTTTACTGTTATAATTTAAAAAATAAAATAGTTAACCAGGGGAAAAATAAAAATTCCAGGCTTGTTCAAGTTTGAAAGTCAAGAAGCCAATGGGTAAATACTGAAGATTCTGAAAAGAAAGTGGGGAGGAGACAGCACCTGGGGATTGTCAATCATTTTTTGTGTTGTTTAAAACTTTCTAAAAAGATTTAAAAATTCTTACTTATTACACAAATGATTTTGTAATGTAATGACAGAGATTATAAAAAGTTACCAAGAGTTTTCTAACTATGGTAAATCCCTGATTTGCATTTAAAAAATCCTTTAGGGACTTCCCTGGTAGTGTAGTGGTTAAGACTCCACACTTGAAATGCTGAGGACGTGAGTTTGATCCTTGGTTGGGGAGCTAAGATCCCGCATGCCTAAAGGTGTAGCAAAAGAGAGAGAAAGAAAGAAATAAAAAGAGAAAGAGAGAGAGAAGGAAAGAGAGAAAGACAGAGAGAGAAAGAAATAAAGTCCTTTCAGCTCAGTCAAGCTCTGCTCTTCCCTCCCTTCACTGGACAAAGGCAAGTCTGGCTCCAAGCTTCCTGCAGAGAAGGAGAGGGTCTCCCACTACTCCTGAGAGCCTGAGACCACCATTCTCTGCCCCATTCCAGAATTAGAAGCTGCCTTATAGGAAGACAGCCCTGGGTGACTCCCTTGGAAGTCCACTTTGGAGTTTGAGAATTCCTGGTTGGAGACCCCTGGTTGCCATGGAGATTGCCATTGAGGCTTCAATAAAATCCTTCCTCTGGGGGTGCCCAGCAGCACACACCCCACCCCTGCTCCAGCAGCTGAGAGTGAGGGCGTGCTCCCCAGGATTCCTCCCAGCAACGTGGGACCAGTGTATCAGAGGTGCCCCAAGAGGCTTATCTTGATTCCATTCACAGCATCACAGGTATATTCCAGGATAATGCTCCCTGTTATTCCAAGCCATCTGCTTTTCCTCTTAAATTTAAGTCGTCTCCACCAGGTTGAGGGAAGCAGGCTGAGGTGTGTGGGGCTGGGTAGAATGTGGGAGAATGTGGCATTTAACTGGAAGTTGAAGAAGGTGCAGCTTAGCAAAGGGAGGTGCCTGGGGCAGAAAGAGATCCCTTGTTGGGAGGGTGCTAAGGATGGATTGAGAGTTCAGGGTTAGCAGATGCAGACTTGTGTACAGGATGGATAAAAAACAAGGTCCTACTATATAGCACTGGGAGTTCCAATCAACATCCTGTGACCAAATCATAATGGAAAAGAATGTATCTGTATAACTAGGGCACTTCGCTGTACAGCAGAAATTAACACAACACTGCACGGAATACTACTCAGCCATTAAAAAGAATGAAATAATGCCATTTGCAGCAACATGAATGAACCCAGAGATTGCCATACTGAGTGAAGTAAGGCAGAAAGAGAATGAGGGAAATCATATGACATCCCTTATGTGTGAAATCAAAAAAGGAATGATGCAGATGAACTTACACAACAGAAAGAGACTCATAGACTTAGAGAATGAATTTATGGTTGCCGGGGGGATTTATGCGGGGAAGGGATAGTTAGGGAGGGGAGGTTGGAGGAGAATGGATGCGTGGGTATGTGTGGCTGAGTCCCTTTGCTGTCCACCTGAAACGATCACAGCATTGTTTGTTAATCCTCTATTCCCCAATTAAAAACTTAAAAAAAATTATAAATCAACTTCAATAAAATAAAAAAAATAGTTCAGTTGTTAAAAAGAAGAGTCTCTCCGATCTCACTTACTTGGTGGGGCAGAATTGTTCCATGCAGAGCTGGCGGGTTCTACTCCCCGCTGTGGGAAGCTCTGTCATGAGTGTGTTATCCTGAGCATGTTTTCTGACCGCTAACGTCCAAATGAGATTTCCCCTCTGAGTCCCGAATGTCAGTGCGGACAGGCTCCAGACCTGCTGGTGAAGTGTCTCCCTGCAGGTGACAGAGCCAGGTCCATGTGCCTTTAACTTTATGCAGAAAAAAATTCCAGTGGAAAAACTATGAGTGAGCACCCACTGAGATTGCTCACATCATATATTTTTCTTTTTAATTAATATTTCATGACCAGTTAACCAGCAGTCTGTTATCCTTCTAATAAAGAAAAAGGTGTTATAACCAATAAAATATATTTATTGCCCTCATTTTAAAGTCTTAATTAAGGACCCATCCCTCATGAAAATCTTTCTTGAAATACCATCGGAAGTGCACGAGCAAGAAGGAAGGAAGCCGCGGCATACTGAAAAAGAAACGTGTCCTCTCACGGTTAGCCCATGACGTGTGTGTCTTGGACCAGTTTGTAAATCCACGCGGTATTAGCTGGTTTGGGAAGAGATGATTCTGTAAGTAAAAATATGAATGTTATTTGCTCTGTGGATTTTATGTGTAGAATGCGTATGCTATAGAATTTGAGGAATTCAGAGATCTTTGCTTTTGTAAACTCAATTTAAAAAGGTAATGCTGTTCTGAGTTCAAGATGTAACACGTGAGTTAGGCAGGAGTTTCTGAGTTAAGCAGGAACCCGTGATAAGAAAAGGAGTTTCAGGCTTACGGCATGGTCTTCGGTGGGTGTAATACACTGTTCTAGAATCATGGCTGTCGTTCTTGCTGGACTCTTTAAGTTGTAGGTTCCAAGCGTTGGAATCTACGAAGCTGAGTTAGCTACTGGAGTCTGTGCAAGACAGCTACAGCTAGAGAAAGACCTCTGTGCATACACTCTGAGGTGGCTAAATATTAATTAGACCAGAAGAAGGGAACAAGTTCTACACCAAAGGGCTACTCTTCCTTTGCGCACTTAGAGCTCTGGGTTCTACTTGTCAGAGAAGGTGGAGAAAATGGGGAATACTCTGCACACTCTTCAGAAGGGTTAGGTCTTGTGCTAGAATCTTCCTTAGCTTCTCCTGTTCCCCCAGTTACCTTGAGACATTTTATGCTACACAATATTAGATTCAAAAGTAGATAAAATCATAGGTTTACAAGTAAAATGGAGCCTTAGAAATATTCTACTTAACTTAGAAAAAGAAGGTGTAAGGAGTTTAAATGAGAGACTCCCGTGGTGGTCCAGTGCTCAAGACTTCTGCCAGTGCAAAGGGTGCAGGTTCGATCCCTGGTCCGGGAGCTAAAATCCCCGTGGCCAAAAAACCCAAAATATAAAACAGAAGCAACATTGTAACAAATTCATGAAAGACTTTAATGGTCCACATCAAAATAAAGCCTAAAAAAAGAGCTTAAGTGACTTGCTCCAGGCAGCACAGCTAGGAACTCAGCAACCAGGTCTAGAGTTCACCTCATTCTCCCTTGTGATCATTTTGGATCTGAATGAAGCAAAAGTCTCATTTGTGTGGCCATTTGATCAAAGAACATTAAAAGTTCTGTGTAAAGTGCTGTTTAACCGACTACTAGTTCTTCTCAACTGGGGTAAACCCGGAATCTCTTTGTTATACCCCAGGGAACAAAAAGGCCACCTTTTTCAATAAAGTTAAAAGCATATTTCCTTTTAGGCAGGAAGGATTATTTCTAAGGTATGATGACAGTCTCTGTCTCTGAATCTGAATTAGTATAAATGGACAGTTCTGTAAAAATATTTGAAGAATTGGAGTGGCTTTGATGATTTTGGCAATTAAGTCATTTCATAAATGTTGGAAAAAACTTGCTGAAATCTTTACAGTGTTCAGAATGCTAACTTGATTGTATATATTTCTCTTATTCTAGAGTATATTCACCTTTCTGAGTAGTTATCATAAATGTATCATAAGATGTGTATGTGTGCAGTCATTCAGTCATGTCCGACTCTTTGCGGCCCCATGGACTGTAGCCTGCCAGGCTCCTCTGTCCATGGGATTTCCCAGACAAGAATAGTGGAGTGGGTTGCTGTTTCCTTCTCCACGGGATCTTCTCAACTCAGGGATTGAGCTCACATCTCCTGCAGCTCCTGCATCACAGGTGGATTCTCTACCTCTGAAACACAAGTGTGGACTATTAAATACCAGTCATCCTTGTTTGAGTATCCTGAAAGGTTAAACAATTTCTCCAATTGCTTCTGTTTCCACGTAAAGATTAATCAATGGGTTTATTTTTGTTGGTATTTCTGCTTGTTGATGCGTTCGTATTTCGTTGGCTCAAAGCTTAATAAAAAAGCAAAGCAAAGTAACTTGCACTGATAGTATTGACAGTCTTAAAGCTGAGAAAGCACTTGTAGATTCATACACATTTATGATGTTAAATTGGTTTTGGTGAGTATTTAGCATAAAAAACTAAACCCAACATCTTCCAGAGGTGGTTTCTTTTTTCCTGCCCTTGGATGGTGAAAAGAAGGCAGAAGTGCGCCACCTGGTGGTTGAGGATGGATTGGCATGGTAGACACCACAAGTCCCCTTCTAACTGAATTTAAAGCGTACCAACATGGGTGGAGGAGCCTGGTGGGCTGCAGTCCATGGGGTCCCTAGGAGTCGGACACGACTGAGCGACTTCACTTTCACTTTTCACTTCATGCATTGGAGAAGGAACTGGAAACCTGCTCCAGTGTTCTTGCCTGGAGAATCCCAGGGACGGGGGAGCCTGGTGGGCTGCCGTCTCTGGGGTCGCACAGAGTCGGACACGACTGAAGCGACTTGGCAGCAGCAGCAGCAGCAGCAACATTTCCTTAATGACCAATTCTTTCCTCCTCAAACAGACTTATTTTTTTTTTCGTATCAAGAGTACTTAGAAGTAACTATTATCTTGTTTGACATTCAAAAATATTTTCTAAAATTAAAATGAGTAATCACTCTGCTGTGCTTCTCATGGCATGTGTATCCATGAACATTTGCAGTGTGAGTCATACCAAGAAATGATATTTAGTTAAATTCAGATACTACCAAGGACTCAGATATGCAGTGAAGAAGAACTAAAGAGCCTGTTGATGAAAGTGAAAGAGGAGAGTGAAAAAGTTGGCTTAAAGCTCAACATTCAGAAAAAAAAAAATAATAAATAATAAAATTAAAAAAAAAAGAAAACTAAGATCATGGCATCTGGTCCCATCACTTCATGGCAAATAAATGGGGAAACAATGGAAACAGTGAAAGACTTTATTTTTTTAGGCTGCAAAACCACTGCAGATGGTGACTGTAGCCATGAAATTAAAAGACGCTTGCTCCTTGGAAGAAAAGCTATGACCAACCTGGACAGCATATTAAAAAGCAGACACATTACTTTGCTGATAAAGGTCCATCTAGTCAAAGCTATGGTTTTCCCAGTGGTCATGTATGGATATGAGACTTGGACCACAAAGAAAGCTGAGCGCCAAAGAATTGATGCTTTTGAACTGTGGTGTTGAAGACTCTTGAGAGTCCCTTGGACTGCAAGGAGATCCAACCAGTCAATCCTAAAGGAATTCAGTCCTGAATATTCACTGGAAGGACTGATGCAGAAGCTGAAGCTCCAATACTTTGGCCATATGCTATATATAACATATATATATATATAACTATATGCTTTATATTTATATATATAATGTAATATTTGGCTCTAGCTTTTCATGGCCTTTGGTTAAAAACAGTTAACACTTTTATTTAACCTGTCCTACCTACCCCTTAGGATCTTTGAGGTTATGGAGGCTTTTAAATAGGTTATAATCCCAGAAGTTACGCATACATTTACATTCTATTTAAGTAGAAAGTGAAGCAAAAAGACACTGTTAGGTAAAGGATAAAGATCATTAGCCTGACTGCTGAAAAATATTAATTGTGAATAATGAGTCTCTTTTGCATAGGAATGTAAAATAGAAAATAAGATTCGTTTCTGGTTTTGAGACTTTGATATTCTTTGTTCTGAGGTCGCTTCATCTTCTTCAGTTAGAGACAATATCTTGTTAATCTATCTCCATTTCTAACATAATGGCATTAGTGAAATGTCACATCAAGGGCATAATTCATTATTATATTACAGTAAGTCCTTCCTGCCATCTTCTTTTGAACAAAGCAGGATGATTAAACATCGCTAGTGAGGGGCACCCACAAGTTTTGGTGCAATCTTTGGAAGCAGGTATTACACCTCAATCAGCTATGTGGAAGCTGTTGTCCAAAGTCATTGTGGATCAGAGAAGCCATCTCTGGTTTCTCTGTCATCAGTTTAGTGCTCAGTCGTGTCTGACTCTGCAACCCCATGAACCGCAGCACGTCGGCCTCCCTGTCCATCGCCAACTCCCAGAGTCATCTTAGTTTTCTGAATGTTGATCTCTGTCATAGTCCTGGTCATTTCCATGGACTGAGCGATTCTCTCTGGGACATTCTTGAGGGGGCAAAAGCAGAGCTGCACGTGCTTTTACCCTTCTGTCCCAATGAGATTTATCTCCGAATACATTTACGTATGTTAAGTGAGTTTTGTGACTAACTAGCTGTAAGACATTTTGCAAATTGTTTGACATAGTTGGCCTCAGTCTCCTTATTTGTTAAATAAGAGAGTAGAACTATACGCTTTCAGAGGTCCCTTCCAGCTCTAAATGTCTGTCATCCTATGAAATGCTTCTTAAAGGAACATGTAAAAAAGTCTAGCTTATCAAAGCATTAGAAAGGACTTAGCTATTTTTATGGTTTGGATCAAAAATATGAGCTGTCACTTCTTGGGAAGCTTTATTGCCTCCACTTCTTGGCACAGGCTGAAGTTTAATATCATTATGGCACCCTTTAATGAGGATTCCCTAATTTAGGAAGGCATTCGTGATAACGATCACTTAAAAAGATCACTGATTTGAGAAATGGTTCGGGTCTTAATGGGTGCTGAGAATGAAGGCTGAGTGATTACTTCTTTACTGGGCTGTGCTAGTGCTGATATTTGTTCTGCTAATTGTACTTAATTTACTGTGAAGTTTTTTTCAGAGATTTCTGTTGCTGTGAGCAATGTTGCTACTGGGGCTGGGCATTGAACTTAGAGCCCTTATTCCTTGACTATCACATAAACCGGTCCATCCTAAAGGAAATCAACCATGAAAATTCATTGGAAGGACTGATGCTGAAGCTGAAGCTCCAGTACTCTGGCTACCTGATGGGAAGAGCCGACTCATTAGAAAAGACCCTGATGGTGGGAAAGATTGAAGGCAGGAGGAGAAGGGGGAGACAGAGGATGAGATCATTGGATGGCATCATTGACTCAATGGACATGAGTTTAAGCAAACTCTGGAAGATAGTGGACAGGGAAGCCTGGTGTGCTGCAGTCCATGGGGTCAAAAGAGTTGGACACTACTGAGCAACTGAACAAACACAATTTTTTAGAGGGAGTGACCTGGAGGTAGCCTAGGAGTCTTGCATCTTCCTCCACACTGCTTCTTAGGCACATCAGCAGTTCACCCATCAGTTTATGAAAACCCAGGAGTTGGAAATGTTGCCAGTGGTTCTTGCAAAAAAGACCAGATAGATCACTATTCCTCAGAGATGGGCATTTCACACTGGGATGCCGAGGGAAGTTGGGAGGGAGGGAAAGTGAAGGTTGAGAATGAAGGGAAAAGAAAGGAAATCATCGAGATGAAAAAGCTACGAGGAGCCTTCTCTCTTATAGAAAGCTTGGCAGAGTGCTGGGTTCCCTCCAGGACTGCACCTGGGCTCAGGGAAGAGGACTGACCTTGGGTGTCTGTCTCTCTCTCTCTTTAATGAGTACTTTTTTTTGGCTTCCCTGTTAGCTCAGCTGGTAAGGAATCCACCTGCGATGTGGGAGACTGGGTTTTATGCTTGGGTCAGGAAGATTCCCTGGAGAAGGGATAGGCTACCCACTCCAGTATTCTTGGGTTGGGAAGATCCCCTGGAGGAGGGCATGGCAACCCGCTCCAGCATTCTTGCCTGGAGAATCCCAGGGACAGAGGAGCCTGGCGGGCTACAGTCCATGGGGTCAGAGTTGGACACGACTAAAGCGACTTAGCACGCACACACGCATAGCCAGTTAACAAACGATGCTGTGAGAATTTCAGGTGAACAGTGCAGGGACTCAGCCATACACACCTGGATCCATTCTTCCCCAAACTCCCCTCCCATGCAGGCTGCCTCATAACATTGAGCAGAGACACCAGTGCTCTACCATAAGTCCTTGTTGGTTATCCATTAAAATGTTTCTTGATCGGAGTGGAGTAGGTTTTGTCCTCTGTTTTCTACCCACCCCCTGAGGGTACTTAAGGAATCATGAACAAGAAGCTCCATCAAATATAATTATAATCCTGGGAGTGATTGCATAGACACATTGCATTCACGTTATCAATAGCTCCCTTGCTTTGTTAAGGCCCTCGTCCCCTTCTGTCTGGTAAGGAAAACTAAGCCACAAATCAATGGCTGGTCTCAGAATTTAGGTTGCATGTTTTCTCCAAAGACTGTGTGAGGACTGAGAAATAAAACAATTAATTTCACTGGACTCAGGCAAGTCATCTGATCTGAAAACCAGGTGTCTGGTCTTTCCACGAAGATGGATTGCCTGGTGTGTCAACCAGCCCTGGCTGAGCATTCCTGAGTAATTAGGAGTCATTTCATTGGCAGATGCCTACCCAGCTCACCTTGCAGAGCTCTCGAAATGTCTGAGCCAGAAGCTGCCCTGCCCCAGCAGACCTCTGCAGCACTGGCCTGCAGGACTTGGTGACACGATGCTGTGACATAAAGGCAGTCCACGGAACTGCCGTCCACAGCCCCAAGCCCCAGGCTACCAGGACGAGGGGTGAGTGTTGGAAGGTTAGGCTAAATAATATGGTTTTAATGATATCGTGTGCCTGGCAGATCAAAAGCATCATGATAAGATAAAAAGTTCAAAAAGGACTTTCCCTGCACAGTGCATTTGACCAAAGCTGCTTTCATGATCTCGCTGATGGAATTCTAAAAAGTGTTTTTAAGGGTTTGACCCTAAGTGTTACACTTGAGCGGGTTTTCCCTCACCTTTCATCCCATGGAGACGTGAGCCATTTGGTGGGAAGGTGGATTATTAGCAGGGGAAAACCAGCGCTTTGTGGTCTGTAAGGATGGACTGATCTGGGTCTGGAAGCATCTGGAAATGTGATCTGGGTGCCCTGGCCATCTGACAGGGTGTTTATCTCTTTCAAATGCTAGGGAAAACACAAAAGCAACACCCAGGTTGGGAGAATTTAAACTTTGCTCAAACCGCATCGACTTCATGAGGCTTTCCCAGAAAACTTCTCAGTTGGAATTGAGGGGAGGGAGGAAGACATGAACATTTCCTGAGTGCCCGTTACTTAATATGGGATTCCTAGGGGGCACAGTGGTAAAGAATCCACCTGTCAAAGCAGGAGACGCAGGATTGACCCCTGGGTTGGGAAGATCCCCTGGAGATCATTTCCTGGAGAAGGAAATGTCAACCCACTCCAGTATTTCTTGCCTGGAGAATCCCATGGACGGAGGAGCCTGGTGGGTGAGTCTGCCGGGTTGCAGAGTTGAACACGACTGAGTAACCAAACAACAACAAATTACATACTATGTATGTGTTGGGGACTTCAGATGCATGAAAATATTTAATCCTAAAAGTGTCCTTGTTAATGGTTATTATTAATAATCTGTTCTCCCGCTGAACTTTATTTTTAAATATTAATCTATCTGAGTAGGATCTTTAGTTGCATCTTGCAAACTCTTTAATTACAGCATGTGGAAATCTAGTTCCCTGATGACCAGGGATGGAACCTGAGCTGCCTGCATTGGGAGCATGGAGTCTTAGCCACTGGACCGCCTGGGAAGTCCCTGAACCTCATTTTTTTAACCATAAATATAGCCTTTGTTATAAAGATCCTTGTGTACAGCTTGTGTCGGCCTTCACCTTTAGGCTGGGTGCAGGTAGAGAACACAGGCTCTGTCACTTCCTCAAGCTGCTATTTATGGCCCTACTCTGTGCTGACCATTGTACCTACTTGCTTTATGCGCACCGTCTCCTTTCATCTTACAAAGACTCTGGGGGTCTGGCTTTGGTTTGCTCACTTATATACAGATGAAGAAATTGTCTGAGGGGTTGGGTAACCCGCTTATCCTCGCCCAGTCAGTAGGTGGCAGGGCTGAGACTGGCACGCAAGCCTGAGGGGCTCCCGTCCACGTTTCCGTGCTGCACTCGCTGCCCCTAACCCTGGAATCTAGTGCCGCAGTGTCTGCTCGACTGATTGCTTGTGTGACGAGCGATGCAGTTTTCCATCAGGCCACCCTGCCTTCCAGGCTCCCATCACCCTCTCACCTATTTGACTTAAAAAATACTCACAACCTAAAGTTGAGAGTTATGTTTTACTGGGCGGGCATTTTTAGGACTTCAAGCCCAGGAGGAAGCGTCTCTGTATGGCAAGGTGCTGGAGTCTGGGCTCCCTGAAATCATTCCTTTGATGTGCGCCTAAGCTATCTGGGGCCAGCATCCTGTGTTTTCACGTCCTGAGGTCCCTCGGGGCTCACCAGCTCAGCTTCAGTGGTGCCTGCAATCGCTGATGACCGTGACATCCTTTGTTTACTGATATGGCAGGAAATATTCCATTTCTCACACCCATCATTATCATATTACAAACCTCCTCAAAACAGCCAGCCCACCCTCTCCAACCCCCCAGGAAGAAGTCCTTGTCCTGTAAAGTGTGATTCAGGGACCAGCAGAATCACCAGCATTGGGGAACTATGTAGAAAAGCACATTCTCAGGGCCTTCCCTTAGACCTCCTGAATCTGGAGTGCCGCTCAGGAAAGTGGTCTCGATCAAGCTTTCTAGGTGATTCTTATGCCTCCTGAAGCTCAGAAAGAACTGTTTTAACTGGTCTCTCCATCTGGGCATGAGTCGTTCAATCATTCCTTCAGAAAGCTGCCAGTGAGTTTTTTGAAACACACACAGCATCATTTATATAATCCATGGCTATTATATAGGACGTGTCATGAGCATAGTCCTTAGGCATGGAATCCTCTACAGGCTTCTACTCAGGAACCTGAAATTTTAATTTTTTAACAAATAATTTATTTTTGTCTCTGTGGGTCTTTGTTGCTGCTCAGGCTTTTCTCCAGCTGTGATGCTCGGGCTTCTCACTGTGGTGGCCTCTCTTGTTGCAGAGCGTGGGCTCTAGGGCAGTAGGCTCAGTAGTCGAGGCTCACGGGCTTAGTTGCTCTTCAGGGTGTGGGGTCTCCCTGGGCCAGGAATCGAACTTGGGTCTCCTGCATTGGCAGGCAGATTCTTTACCACTGAGCCACAGGGAAGCCCTACAATTTTTTCAGTTGAGGGCTTTTCTGGAATAACCACGGGCGCTTTGTGGGCTGGTCTTACTCATCTAAAGAGCTCCTGTACTGAGCACTCTGGAAACTGTTCACTGAACAAATGAACTGCTAAGTCACGTGTCATTTTCTTGTGGCAAGTCTGTTAATCTGTTTGAGTTTAGAAGGATGAATTCAAGTCCAGTTTTTGGACATTTTTTGATGATTGATATTTCCTCAATTAAATAGTTGGGAGTTGGGGGGACGATTACATGAGTAAGTTCAGTTCAGTTCAGTCGCTCAGTCGTGTCCAACTCTCTGCGACCCCACGAATCGCAGCACGCCAGGCCTCCCTATCCATCACCAACTCCCGGAGTTCACCAGACTCACGTCCATCGAGTCGGTGATGCCGTCCAGCCATCTCATCCTCTGTCATCCCCTTCTCCTCCTGCCCCCAGTCCCTCCCAGCGTCAGAGTCTTTTCCAATGAGTCAACTTTTCGCATGAGGTGGCCAAAGTACTGGAGTTTCAGCTTCAGCATCATTCCCTCCAAAGAAATCCCAGGGCTGACCTCCTTCAGAATGGACTGGTTGGATCTCCTTGCAGTCCAAGGGACTCTCAAGAGTCTTCTCCAAAACCACAGTTCAAAAGCATCAATTCTTGGTGCACCTGACCGCTTGGTTACGTCCTCTGCCGTAGTCATTCCCAAATGTTTATATATAAAGTTATATCATTGTATTATAAATCACTTACCTTACAGTTCTCTTTTACAAATTGAGCATTTTGTTTAAGGTTTTTGAAAGCACATATGTACAAAATTGTATGAGCCTGTGGTTAAATGCGATCAACAAACGTAACTGGTAGTCCAGTTAAAGGATGTGTAAGGATGAGGCTTGCTGGTGACCCAGACAGCCGCTGCTTTGCAGGGAGGCAATTCTTTTGCTGGCAGTGTGTTTTTGGAACTAAAGAAGTTTAAAGGTGTGTTTCCTCCTCTCCCGCTCCTGGAGTTTTGGTCGGAGGCCCCAGATTACAAATGTGTCATTGCCACGTGCGTTATTTTTTCTTTTTCCTCCCTTCCAGAATCCCGAGACTGGGGCTCCTTCCCAAGCAAGGCAAGGCAGGAGACTGACAACGAGAGGCGGCTTTGAGACTGCTGAAGAGTTCATTTTACGGATTCACACGCTGAGGCTGATAGTGTTTCAGTGATTTACCCAGTAGATTTCCCTTGGTTATAAGAGGTGGGACTGGGATTGAACTAAGAGAATTCTTTTCCCCTGTAACACTGATTGCCCAAGATAGGGGCTCCCCAAAGTATGAAACTCAGGAACAACTGAGAGCTTTAAAAAATACATGGATTTCTAACTGCCACCATAGCCCCAATCAACTAGAATCAGGGGTGTAAATTCAGGAGAAATTATATTAAAAAAAAAAAGTTTGGTTACCTGTTTGTCAAATTCCTATGCTCAAGCCTGCTTGGGAAATGTAGTAACAGGCAGACCTCATATTCAGAAGGATCTGAAGTGGCCTCAGGCAGCTAAGTGGGTACCTATGGCTGATGCAGTGGTTCTCAGAGGGTGGTCCTTACACGGCAGCTTCAGCATCACTTGGGAACTTGTTAAAGATGGCAGGGCCTCATCCAGATCTACCTAATGAGAATCTCAAGTGGTACCTAGAAATGTGTGCTTGTAATTCTTCTGGGCGATCCCAGCGTTGGCTACAGTTTGAGAAGCACTGATGTCATTGGTGACTGTGAGAATATAGCTGTTCTGGACTAGAGAGGGACGGATTTCTAAGCCACCATCAGTCATCTGTAGCTGAGTGAAAACGAAGTGCCTGCTCTGCTGGGGGAGGTGAGCAGGGTGGGAGGAGGGCTGAGCAGAGAGGGTCAGGGCGGGGTTAGAAAGGGAAGCGGGTAACCAGGACAGTCTCCACGCTGTCCCCATTCTGCCAGCCCTGCCTCTGCTAGCTTTTGCCTTTCTTCTAAGAAGTAAATGTCAAAACTAGTTTTCTTTGAAGGTGACAGAGGTATTTAACACCTCAAACAGCTGGAGTCCCACTAAAAAACAGGGGTTTTATGATGTGATAATTCACCTCCCTGGAGTTAGTGTGCTTTGCCTGGGTAGATTTTGACTAGCTGAATTTGGGTTTCAGAAAGGAATTCTACCAAAACAATTTTGTGCTTTTTTTTGAAGGCAAATCAAATTGACTTTTAAATTTTTAATTGGAAAATTAAGTTCCTTTAGGCTCATTGCATCTCTAACAGGATGGGCCAATTATTGGTCAATAAAACAGTGTGACCAGGGATTCCTGTGGCTTACAAACATTACACGAAAGCCTCTAATCTTCCTTTTGCACAGCATAAAATGAACATGTTAATTCTTCCTGCATTTAAAAAGATTTAAATAAAAATTCCCTTACCCTTCATTTAAAAATACTGAAGTGATTTTCTTCGTGTACCAAACACGTGTTAGCCCAGCAGTAGATCCTGGGGAGTCAGGGATGAACAAGACAAGGTCCTTATGCCCAGGGAGCTCCTGGTCCAGTAAGCAGCTCGTGGCCACCAAGACGTGTGTACCCCGCATGCTCTAGTCATCAGAGATCTTTCCCCTCAAGCTCTGCTGGATGGTACATGGTTGCCCATACAGACCAGGTCTCTGCCCCATAAGAGTATCAACCCCTGATATCAGATCAAGAGAATAACAATCCCTTTGGGCAATTCAAATAGAGGGAATTTAACACAGGGGGTGGGTTACACTGGTAATGAAAGAGTTGAGGGTACAGACAGGCAGGAAAACTGGGCTGAAAGGAGTCAGGGAAAGTTGAAGTTATCAGACTCTATGAGCTGGTTTTTTTGGGTGCTTTTAGAACCACAGCAGGGGTGTTTTGGTCCCTGCCGTGGGCTCCGTCCTCAGGGTGGACTCCACACTCTCCAGCAGCCCCTTGGTCTCGATGGTGCCTACTGTCCCCGCCCCGGAAGTTGCAGGCCCGCCCACGTGTAGGATGTCTTCCGGTGGTCCCTTCAACTCTTCAGAAATGTCCCGAGCTCCCTGTTCAGGCTGCAAGCCTGCCTCTTTCTTTGGCGCCAGGGATGGGGCTAGGCAAGCTGACCGTGTTTGCTTCTCCAGGCTGTGTTGATTGGGTGGTGATGAGCTGACTCATTTGAAAAGACCTTGATGTTGGGAAAGATTGAAGGCAGGAGGAGAAGGGGACGAAAGAAGATGAGATGGTTGGATGGCATCACCGACTCGTTGGACATGAGTTTGAGCAAGATCTGGGAGTTGGTGATGGACAGGGAGGCCTGGCATGCTGCGGTTTATGGGGTTGCAAAGAGTCGGACACGACTGCATGACTGAACTGAACTGAGCCCTCCGGGGAAGGTATTGACCGTGGTTTCAACAAGAGCTGAGCTGAGAGAGGAGACCCGGATGGGAGTCAAGTCTCGAAGCTCAGGTCAGTCTTCTGCCAATGTCTCCCGCTGAGCAAACCTGAGGAGAAAGGAGGGGACTGGAAGCCATCCTCCGCTGGATGGAGCAAAGCAGAGGAAGGTGGGGACCGGGTCTGAGAGCTAATATTCCAGTCAGGGGTACACCCAGCTGTCCCCCGAAGGGAATTCTTGCCAGCTGGGTCAGAATAAGAAAGGCTGTGTTTTTTCTTTTTGCCGTATTGCCTGGCTTGTGGGATCTTAGTTCCCTGACCAGGGATGGACCTATACTGGAAGCAGAGATTCTTAGTGGGTCACCAGGGCAGTCCCAGCAAGAAGGTTTCAACGAAGATCCGTCTCACTCCTGACCACTCTCAGGGGGACGGAGGGGACGACAGAGAGTGCCCCACCCAGAAAGCAGCTGGGACACGGAGGTCAAAGCCGTGCAGAGGTGCAGTCCCATCAACACCCCTTTCAGAACCAAGCTTCCTGGATTCTCTGCTAAACCTCACTCGCAACTCAATTTTTAAAAACGTTTTCATCTTGCAGCAGTGCTCAGAATCTGCCCTCTGCTCTCGGAAGGAGTAGGTCTGACAGTGAATCCTTTCAGGTATCCATGTCTGCGTTGACTGGCCTCTTAGATACTTAGAGAAGGAAGACTTAGCTCAGAATAATCAACGGCAAGCCTTGTGGAAAAAGTAAAGGAATTTTGGGCAAAAGGGTCCTGCTAGGACCCTCGATGGGCTCCTTGCCTCACTCACTGTAAAGAGCTCAGCACAGAGGTTGAATTTGGGACCATTTTGCCAGGACGATGGCTAGCTGGGTATAATGACATCAGCTAGGGACAGTACTGCTCAAGGACCAGTCCCCCCCCCGCCCCCAATCCGTTGAGGATTCATATTTTTATAAAATATATTTTTAAAATTGCAATAGAAGAAAAACATACAAAACAGCATTTGAGTATTTTTTGTTAGATTTGACAGGCATAGAATTACACCATCCAGTTACATGGCAAGTTGCTAAACTCTTTTTGTTGGGCACCTACTGTTATGGACAGATTCCTGTCCCCCCTCCACACTGGCTCAGAAGACGCCAGCGGAGGTGGCCTTTCTGATCGTAGGAGGCTGCTCTGCGGGAGGCTCTTTCTTCCCACTCCCGCCCCCTGACCCATGCGTTTCTGGAAATGGTGACAAAGGTTTAACAAAAAGCAGGCTCTGTAGATCAGCAAGAACCTGGAGGAAAACAGCTCTGAGGGGCGCACTTAGCAATAGCCGAGCATGGGGCTACTGCCTGCACCCCGGCTCGGTCGGGTGGTCTGTCTCTTCCCCACCCACTTCATTTCATGTTCTTTTGATGCTGACAACTCGGGAAAGGCAGCAGACATTTCTAAAAATGACAGTTATCTTCAGGGAAAGGAAAATGGCAAATATGAGACAAAAAAAGTATGAAGTAAATTTTTCACCCTGAAGGACCAGAGAAATCATTTGAGTTATCTGACAGCCTCCGTCTCCAGGCGTGTGACCTGCCTTCTGGCTATCTCATTGCTATTTATATGAGCCGGGATGTCTACCTAGCGCCCGGGGTTGAAATCAGGCGGGATCTACGGGAACTCAGATATGGCCCAGAGTGACAGAAACCTGCAAACTCTTACATCTGTCTTTTGAAATTCTGGATTCCACATTATCCACCTATAATTCGTAATTAGTTGCTTTTCTCCCAACACACACACAGACATACACATGCCCACACAGGCACACACACAGACACACACAGACACACACACAGACATACACGTTTTTATCCTTCTCTCCCCTAAAACATCACATTGAGCAAAATGAAACTTTAGGAATTAGCTGTCATTCCTATTCCATAAGATATCACGATACTAACAGAGTGGGTAATGACATAAAGTAAAATAAAAATAGCTGCTCTTTGCCTCAATCTTCAATTAGATATTCAAACAGATTTTGAAACGGGAAATTCAAAATTCTCTTACTTATTTTTGACACTTAAACCTACAGAATTTCTTCTTTAAAAAGCTGCCATTACTGAAATGTTATTAGGGTAACATGAGTAAAGTTAAAGCATACTGGTGGGAGGGGGGTGGAAAATCATACCGGTGGGATATACAGTCAAATGCAATTCTGTACGGCCAAGTGTTTCTTCCCGCTTGAGAGATCCGTTTTCTCTGATGCCCTTTATTAAAGTTTAAAGCAAGTGTTGACTTGGCAGGAGGGAAAGGGTTTGAGAATGAGCTTTCTTGCGGTTGACCTTTAGGGGCTGTCATGCTGCCTGAGGTATTGTTATCAAGTAAAGCAGGGTGTGGTTCTGTTGTAAAAAAATGTTAAAAACCAGAAAACCAGAAACAGAAAACCCTCACCTCCAAATCAGCCTCCATATTCATCTCTCAAGATCACCCCGTGTTTTGGATCACATACCCCTCTTGGAGTGTGTCCCTGTGTTTGGAGGGAGAGTTTGA